>NC_089503.1:235481470-236681470 GCF_036850995.1 Saccopteryx leptura
AGAGGAAGGTGATGCTCCAATGTCAAAAGCGGACACTTGTCTTCCTAACACTTGCTGGGACTGAACTGCTTCCCTTCACGCAGTCTTCTCTCTACTTACCCGGTCCTCCCCACCCCAGCCTTCCACACTAAGGGGATGGGGGGAACAGCAAAACTCCCGGTTTTTTAAAGTATCTAGCATGCTATTGACTTTTCATAACTTATTGTTAGTCTATGAAACAATTATATCTACTCCATTGCTCTATATTAATGGAGGTCAATAGGCTTAATGATTTCCTCAGAAGTCATTTACTTCTAAGCCAATAGATAATGCCTTCGTCATAGTTTTCTGGGGGGAAAGTAACTGTGCGTTTGTTCTGCAGATATCCAACTTCCTCTGAATCGTGCAGATTGGTGCTGAGCACACAGCAAAAGTTTTTAGCTTCTCCACAGTTTCTGGTGCTTCGCAGGGGAGAGGAAAGGATTTTGGCATTAAACCCAAGAAGCTGTCAGGGAATCGTCTCCTTTAACTTTTCTTATCTGTTATCATTTGCAATGAAGAGGAAACAGAAGAGATTTCTGCAGATGACTTTGTTATTCATGGTGGCTTTAATATTCCTTCCCAACATTGGTCTCTGGTCTCTGTACAAGGATAAGCACCTGGTGAAATCGCCGGAGCCTGGGGAGCAGCAGGTAAGTAGCACCCAGAGAAAGATCACAGGAAAACTGGTAAGGTATGTGATCTCAGGATCACAAGGGAGCAGGTGGGGTATAGGCTTGGGTTTCTCCTGTCTTCCAAAACTGATATTACAAGATCAGAGACCTTGAGGTTTAAGCAAGTAGTTGTTTTATGATCTAAGCCAATGACACTGTGAAATGTAAAGTAAACTGGAATCGGAGTATAAGGGAGGTCAAGAAGAAAAGATAATCTTTCACAACTGGTCTTTGATTTTGTCTTGAGCTGGGTGTAAACTCATTTGTGGGATATGGAGTGGGTTTGGTTCAAGTTTATCACAGAGATTTGTGGGGGGTTTTTTTCTTTTATCTGCTTTGGGTGTGTTTATTGAATTGGGCAAATTAAATCATTAAAATTGCAAAGTACTTACCAGGAAACAAACTATAGTTTTCTATTTTCCTGGTTATTTTTTCTTAGCAAAAGCTTTTTACCCTGTGAAAACTTAACATCTCTGTTTCTTCTCCCCTGTTGCTAAGGTGGTATGGGGATATACTGGCAGAGTTATCAAGCGTGTCCGTTCAGTTTCACAGTCTGGTGATAACAGTTTGTTGTTAAAAGCTTTCCTTCGAATTGGAAACACCATGTAGAGTGGTATGTTTTCTTTTTACTTAGTATGCAATCCATTAGTATATGCCTCTCTCAGGACTTCACAGAGATCAAAATAACTATCTTTCTTAATGAGTATTAATGCAAAACATCTTTCACAAAACATTGTTGAAACTCAATATTGTTGATTCCCTTATTTATTAATAAATCAAACAGCTTCTGTAATGAAACTTTTGACAATAGAATATAACAGTTTTTCAGCTAGTGCTGTGCCTCACCTTGGAATATTAATATTCTTAATTTCAAGAGTCATCACTCATCTACACTATGCACCTAACACATAGAAAGTGTTTAAGTTGACTATTAGTGGACAATAATATAAACTAATGACAATTAAATATTTGTTCTTATACTTAACAAAGTTTATTTTATTTTTTTACACAGTGAGTGGTTAGGTGTGAAATATATGCTTTTTCATTATGACAAGTGATACTTTCCAGTTGCTAAACTTAAAGATAACTACTTGCTTATGGATTTTTGGTGGGTTAGAATTTTGAGGGAAAAGGCTGGCATATTTTTATTTAGTTGTTGATCTCTATCATCTTTTTGAAAAGGGACGTAACTTTGATTTAAAGTATCTTCTGTCATTCCAATGATAAAAGGACATGGGAACTTTGGATGTTAAACTTTTTTTTTTCCTACTTAGATCACTTATTTCTCCCATCTATGATATATGAAAAAGATTTTATTAACATTAGTAGTTAATACACTATTATGTGAAATTTCCATTCTAATATTGCCAAAATAACAAAACAACATGATTTTTTTTCTTGAACTTTGCTCATTCAAGAACAATAACTATCTGAAATATTTGCTGACATAGCTAACATTAAACACTAATTAATCTTATTAATGAGATTTTTATAACTTTCATGCTGGCTCTATTGATTTTGACCCTTAATGAGAAACTTATATTTTCAATGGCATAAAACTATAAAATATGGCAAATAAAGTCTCTGACTTGTCCTTATAATCTTCAAAAATGGTTTTCTTATTTCTGGTTCTTCTGTAATTAAGTTATATTTAATACCAGATAATGAGTTAATGGGTATAAAAGGCATGAAGTGGCAAGAGAACCAGCCTTTTCTCAAAGTTTTATATGCTGTAGAGTAACAAGATGGATATCTACTAAAATTCCAGTTTATAAATCCTACATAACAGTTTTGAAATTAAGAATAAAGAAAAGATAATACTGTCATAAAATGAATGTCAATCATGTACTTTAGTATTTTTAGCCTAAATAATGATTTTAAAATTAATACTATTTATGGATACCAAATAAAGTATAAAAAGTAGAAATAAATTACTTACTGAAAAATAATTCATTGTAAAACAGGAAAAGTTAACCTCTTACTAATTTTATTATGAAATATAATTAAAAGAAATTTAAGGCATATTGATATCATTATACAAGTATTAGATAAGTAAAAGTTAAGTTTTATACACACACACATGCAATTGATACAAAGTGGCTTGCAGTGATGAATTAAACATGCTAAATACTGTGATGTAATATTTTGCTAATGGTATCTATATTTTAATGTTACTAACTCAGCTAACTACAGAGGTTTTCCATTGAAGCATATAATTTGACTATTGGGTAATGTGTTAATTAAATTTAGCAATTTATTTTAAAAAGACATTTTCTTGGTTAATTGCTAGATCTTCTTCAAAAGCCATCTTTTACTATATTTATCATGAAATTGCAAAATGCTGAGGTCAAGGATTATATGCTGATTGGGGCATTGAAAGCTATAAGTACTGAAGCTATTCAAAACAAGTTATTCAAAACAAGTCACGTGTACAAATGAGAGGTCTATTTTTACAGCAGTTATATGAAAAACAGCAGTTGTGGTTTTAACCATGGCATGCCAGTGCTTACAGGAGTTGAGAACTTTCATTCTTTTATGTAGTTTAATTATTGCATGGGTTTTATGGAAATACTTTAATTTGTGGAAATTCAGACTCATAGAATGGCTAATACTTTTTAATGTTCTTAATTTGTATTTTATCAGAGCATATTATTAATTTGTCTATCTACTATTCAATATAAATAGTGCTTACTATGTAAATAATAATTCACATAATAATTTAATTTATTTGAGGTAAAGTGAGGTTTACAGAAAACATTGATTAAAACTATTTAATTTTCATGATGTTTAGTATTTTACATATTCTCAAGTCTCATAGTATTACAGAGTAATTGTTTGTATTTATTATTATTTTACATTAAAAGTAATATTTATGTTTCATAAAGTTTAAACATTGCCCCATCTATTGTGCAGAAAAAAATATGGTATAAAAATTCCCAAATTATTTATTAAAAGTTTTTTCTTTTATACAACCAAAGTAGATTAAAAAAAATTTAATCATGCATTAATTAAAAGGTTTATTTTGTTGTTTGGGCTCTATAAAATTAGAATCAGGTTACTGAAATAAATATGAAGCTTTTGCAATTTGTAGGGTTTTATAAAATTTTTAAAATATTTTATAGTTCTTGTTTAGATGTTATTAAATTATCAGTCACAATCATCATATGTTATTTTCATTTGAAGTAATCTTGTTATTGGGATGATATAATTATCTCCTTTTTGTTGTTTAGAAATATATACATATATTAAAAATATATTGATAATGAATATGATATTTAGCTGAGGATGATCACTGTATGATTATTGTATTATCTTAATTTCATTTAAAAATTTGAATAGCTACTCTTCTTTGGTTTTAGATGCATTTGAATTAAAGTTGTATATTTTGATCTTTATTAAGCTGAGCATTAGGATGATAATTAGAACAAAGCAATATTTTAGAGAAAAATACTTTATACAGTATTATTATACATATCTTCTTAATCATTTATGCACATATAAATAAATAAAAACTACTCCAAAACACTTTTTTTTCTTGAATACATTGAAAAGATTGATTTTAAAAAGTAGGTGTAAAATAGTTTAAGAACTAAGTTGCA
Source organism: Saccopteryx leptura (assembly GCF_036850995.1). Classification (NCBI taxonomy): domain Eukaryota; kingdom Metazoa; phylum Chordata; class Mammalia; order Chiroptera; family Emballonuridae; genus Saccopteryx; species Saccopteryx leptura. The sequence continues at coordinate 235,485,762 of NC_089503.1, forward strand.
AATAATGTGAATTGTAGAAATAATTTAAGAGTATTCATAATCGAAAGAAATTTTTGCAATATTTGGAATAAAAACTAGGATGAAAATCTCAGAATTTTAAATCAAACTTATCCTGAATTGTTTGGAATGATTTTAAAAACATTTTTTACCTTGATTTTTTTTAAACCACATTTAAACAAACAAACAAACTAACTAACTAACAAGCAAACAGTAGATACTCAAGTCACTTTTAAATTGCAGAACCTTATTTCTTTGTACTTCAGAATTTCTATTTATAAAATAGGACTAAACATACTTGCCTCATAAGAAGGTACATCAAGTCCTGAGATCAGGTCTTGGATATGGAAGGTATCGTGAGGTGTTACATTGTTTTTAGTCATATCCACATGTAAGCTGTATATGGTAGATATGAAACTTAAGCTCCATTAATATATATGCCCTGAGAAAGATTTCTCAGAATCTTTGTCCAGTTCTTCTCACATTCACTCCACACTTATGGCTAAGAACATTTTCTGTGGTATATATTTTAAACTTATTTTATGATAGGAAATTGTCAAATAATTGGCACCCAGTATATGCAAACATGGTTTTCATTTGTCATGGCGATCACTGAGACTGTAGATTGTGTCTCTGTTTCTTTCTCAGCAAATACCTTAGATATTGGAAGAGCTAAGGAGAGGAGAAAAAAATTAACATTTTCTCTCCTCCTCTACTCAGGATGGTATATTATCAATACACTAGATGTGAAATGATGTGTTAATTTTAGCCATACTGTTCTTAATTAGCTAATATGTAGATTATAAATTAGAATTTAAGGACCTTTTCTTAAATGGATGGAAAATCCATTCTGATTTGTTACAGCGTTGCATCACACAGATGACTGTAACAAGTATCTTAATTATTTGCTGTGACCTAGTAGATGAAAACATGACTAGTTCATCACCTTGCCCCATGGGAGATATTGGGAACAGTCTTCCATTCACAATCTGGTAAAAAGTGAGATACATCCCACCTTCCTCCACTCATTGCTGAGTGGGACAAGCTGAATCAGTTAACCGCCCATGGTTTTTTATTTCTATAAAAGAAACCAAATCAAGTGTGGAATGTATAAAGGGAAGAGTAAGATAGTTTGAACAATTTAAGTGGTGTAGAGAGGTAATTAAGTTTTGATAACTTTAATTTTTGTTAGAAGTAGCCATGACAATCTTTAGGAAAGTTTTCAACAATGCCTTCCCTTATAACACATTTATACAGATGGAAGACAGCGAGGGTCCATCAAGAACTTCTTTAAAGGTGGGAATAATAATTAAAATAAAGAGAAGACAGTATGCAATGTGAGAAGCATGTGAGGAGTTTGGATATGTTCTGTTCAGCAGTCACTCTCATTTCTCTTTTGCTTGGCTTCAGAACCTTAAAACCTTTTGACATGACCATGTTGTTCATTTCTTTCATTCATATTTACATATATGTTTACAAAAATACCTTTATGGAATCAAAGGTGCAAATGTGCAAAGAAACAGGTTCTGAAGATGATGCTAAAAATAATGACACCCATAAACTAGATATTTGCTCTCCTTAAGACTTCCGTCTGTCACACTATAAAGCTAATGGTTCTTAAATTATCTCAAAATGTAGTTGTAATGCTTGTGTGAACAACAATAAAGAACAAATATAAACATTGTACCACTGAGATATGTATTTGGAGAGGCATTAAAAATATGTACACTTAGTTTATTTAATGGTTGAAAAGAAGACCCAGGACATACATAAACATTTAAGACATGCTTACCACCACTATTCCAAAGTAATATGCTGCTGTCTGTTACTATCAAACTCCAAATAGGTGTCCAGAGAGAGGGAGAAAAATAAAGGTATATTTAGAGTAAAAGGTAAATCACATCAGTGTTTTCTCCAACTTTTCTACTTCCAGTGCAGTGAGGAAAAAAAAAAAAAGTTGAACTGAATTAACAGTACTCTCAAATTAAATGTATTCATTTCACACATTCATTTAGCAACACACATACACACATACATACATCCACACACAGGGTCTCACTTATAAAGAAAAAATAATCCACACACCTGTTTCATTTTCTACAATTTTTTTTTTTTACTTTTTTAACTTCTTGCTTTTTCCATTGCTTCAAATCAGAAGAAAACTTAGTCAATTGAGTTTGAAACATATTTTAAATGTTATTAATATAATTTTAGGAATGTACAGAAAGATAAAGAAAATGTATCTGACTCTAGAAGTACTTACATCTACTTAACTAGTGTGAGAATTATGATAAGGATTTAGCCTGTTAAGAGTTGCACAGATTAGGACCAGCCATTGTTATCTGGTAATATAATCAATACAGTTGTGGTTTTGCTAGGCTATCAGCAGGTGCCTAGCCATTCTTTGTTTCCAGGAGTGGTAGTGTCTCAGTGAGGGCTAAGAAGGCTAAATTTGAATTATTTCAAGTACTCAAATACCCATGCAATGTTATTTCAGTACATGAAGTCTAGGAAGCTAGAAACGGTGCATTTCATTATCAGTAATTTTGAAAATTTTTATATTAAAAATTACCAAAATGGTCGGGGCTACCACCCACATTTGAATGAGTTTAGCTATCCTGTTTGGCATGTATCCCCAGCAAGAGAATTCAGTTGAACTTAACTTGAGGAGAAATATCAGAATTTTCATGCTGTCTTGTTCTTTTTTAGTATGCAAGTGTGTAGGCTCTAGAATCAAATTATCAGGGTTCAAATTCTGGTTCCAGCACGGAGCATTTTGTGTCATTTATTTAGCAAGTCATTGATCTTCCCCAGATCAGTTCTCTCTTAAGTCAAATGGAAGTGAGAATACATCCTTGGAGTGTTATAGTGAGGACTAAATGCTTAGTATCTTGAACAGCATATAAAGGTTAATGGATATAGATTATTGTTATATATAGTACATGCATGTATAAGTAATAATTGCCTTTAGTAAGGCAATTAGTGTTTAACAAATATTTACAGATGGCTCCCTTTGCAATGCAATGTCAAGAAGCACAGCAGAACAATGAATGTTTTACAGGATTGTCATTGATGTGTTAAATCAGGGAGGGAAGTCTGTTGAATAAACAAATAAATAGGGTCTAGAAAATGAAAGGGTTTTTTGGCAATTTTTGGTCCAATCTTTGACAGGTTGTCAATTTTAATTTTCATGTAATTATTTGTTGTAGAAAATGAATTTTTAGTATATCACAAAATTATTTAAAAATTGAAGATTTAATAAAAAAATGGATTTTAAAGGCAGCAGTATTTCTTTCTAGTGACTATGCTCATGTCCTGAAACAAATAAAGCCCATGACTCGTGTAGACATTTTTTTCTCTACATGAATCACAAGCAAGCATTGAGAACTATTTTTGTTGCTTTAATCTAGCTCATGAGAATGATTGGATTATGTTTTGTGATCTGTTAAGAAAACGCATGTACACACGTATAGTGTAGGGCTGAATTAAATTATTTTATAAGAAATACATGCTCTAATTATTTAGAATTTGGAATAGGTAGATAAAGAGCCTGTTACTGTGTGATATTTATGTGGCTCTCAGTGTTTCCTATACATTTCCTGATTTAATCCCGCAACAATTCATTGAAATAGGTCCTTCTATATAACTCAATTCACAGTTAAGTAAGGCACAAAGACAAAATTTGAGTTCATGCACTCTGCATTCATAAAAAAGAGAAAATAATGAGCAGTTTTAAAAGCCAGTTTTAGCAGGTGAGGACTTTCAAAAGGTCATTGGCTTTGGTAATTAGTTTCCGGAAACTTCATGGTTGTAGTTACACACAGTTGTAGAGGTGTTCATAAAATTGTAAAAGGTTAACTGGTAAGACTAAATAGACAACAAAAATATTTTTTATATTTTTAGACAAATAAGAGGTATTGGTGAGGTCAGCATTACCATAGACAGCAGAATGCGGGGTACTGGTTGGTATGAGCCAAGAGAAGCCAGAAGAGAATGAGGGGCCAGTCCCTACCAGGGAAGAAAATGGGAGAGGGCAAAAGGGATGGGGAAAGAAAAGTAGAGAGGTGGAAATGGTTGTTTTGATCTAAAAAGTAAATTTATAAATTTAGCACCTGTACCTTTATAGCTTGGCAGAGGTCTGAGATTTTTCCTATGCAATTATTTTACTAGTTTGGAATGGTAATTAAACATTCATGAAATGTTCTGTAAAGTGTAAGACAATTTACATGTATTGTGGATATAATAAGTATATTGATGATATATGGGTAATTAGATGTTTTTCATAGTATATATAATTCTATAGTAAGGACTGAAGACTATAATACTGAATGAAGATGTCAAGAAACCATGTGGCTACCTGGTTAATAAGATAACAATGTACCTGTCAAAATAAAATCAACCACCAGATAGATAAACAGAGCAAAAGCAAAGCTCATTGGTTAAGTATAGTTGACAGATGGGTGGTGGTATTTGTAATAAGAATAAGGAGGAAACAGTATTAAGTTTTCAAGAATCTTAAGATTATATACAAATAATAAAAGTAATAAAATCATTATGATAAAACAATAGGAATAAAAGTAATAAAAGACAATATACTAATAATAAAGTTAACATTTATTTATTATTTTTTACTATGTACTAGACATCATGTCAAGCTGTTCTTAAGTAGTTACAGGAAATCCATGATATATTTAGTATCACTATCTTCTTTGCAAAAACAAAAGGTGGGTTTTTTTTTTCAAAATTCATCAAGATCATATAGTGGTGATTCTACTAATATCAAAGTGTTGGAATATATATAATTTACTATATAATCATTACATTGGAAGTATCCTAGACCATAGCAACACAACAAACGATGTTTTAACTATAAAATGAAATATGCACAGTGGTTAACAGTGGGGATATTTGGCCAGGCTGCCTAATTTTAGTTCCAGTTCTATTACTCGCTGAGTGATCCTAGGCAAGTTATTTATCTACTCTGGGCCTTAGATTTACTATTTCTAAATGGGTATAAAATTAGTGCCTACTTGATTGTATTGATGTAATGGTTAAATAGTCTAATATGCTTAAAGTGCTTGGAAAACTTGATTGTATATAGAAACCAATTTAAAAATGTTAGCTATTATTACCTGTTAGAATTGTAGAGAATTGAGATTAGATAAAAAGAGAAAATATGTTTCTATATTATTTTGTTCGTAGACCTAACATGAAGCTACATAAAAGTTTTTTGCATTTTAAAAAGACTTTTAAAAAACATTTGAAGCACCTTTAACTTCTTTTACTTTTCACTTTTTTTTCTCAGTAGTTCATATGGAAATAATATAGTACTTTACTTTTTTTTAACTTTTCTTTTTTTGTTTTTTTTCCAAATGAGAGGAGGGGTGATAAAGAGACTCCCGGATGTGCCCCTACCAGGATCTATCTGGCGACCCCCATCTGGGACCGATGCTGGGGCCAAGCTAGCAACCAAGGCTATCATTAATGCCTGAGGCAGAGGCTTCCAAGGAGCCAATCTAAGTGCCTGGGGCTGATGCACTCCAATCAGTCCAGCCATGGCTGTGGGAGGGGCTGTGTGTGTGAGAGAGAAAGAAAGAGAGAGAGAGATAAGAGGGAGGGGTAAAGAAGCAAATGCAGATATTCACTTCTCCTATGTGCCCTGACTGGGAATCGAAACCAGAACATCCACATGCTGGGCCAACACTCTACAACTAAGCAAACCAGCCAGGGCCAGTACTTACTTTCAAAGTTTTTGTAACTCAAACCAAGGTCTCCTGCAGTCTGATATATTGGAAGCAAACTTTATTTTAGCATAAAATTTAGTTCTTTGCAACACATGCACTCAGCATCCACCAGTATTGTGGTGACCTTTCTCCTTATTTTTTGTGCTGTTCTCTCCACATGGTGTTGATTTCTCAATGTGTATTTTGCCCTCAAGGCATAAAATATATTTCATAAATTATTTCTTTAAGTCAGTCTAAACTTCCAAAGAAGATCATCTAAAAAGTCTTCAGGGTCGAATAATTTTAATATTTTATATGATGTGAATTTTAATGTTTTTGTTCTGGTTGCTTCTGACAGTAAGGTGATATTGGAAGAATCAAGAATGATGCTGCTAGAGTAGAGTAAGAGCTGTCTCATTTCCTCTTTTCATGCTTTCAAGAAATGAACTGGCTGGAAAGAGAGAAATGGAAAGTTGTATAAAACTGCCTGACCAGGCAGTGACACAGTGGATAGAGCATCGGACTGGGACACCAGGTTTGAAACACCAAGGTCGTCAGCTTGAGTGTGGGGTCGCTGGCTTGAGCATGGGATCATAGACATGACCCCATGGTCACTGGCTTGAGCCCAAAGTTGCTGGCTTGAACCCAAGGTCACCGGCTTGAGCAAGGGGTCACTCGGTTCTGCTGTAGCCCTCCAGTCAAGGTACATATGAGAAAGCAATCAATAAACAACTAAGGAACCACAATGAAGAATTGATGCTTCTCATCTCTTTCCCTTCCTGTCTGTCCCTATCTGTCCATCTCTCTGTCTCTCTCTCTTTCTCTGTCAAACACACACAAAAAAGTTGTATAAAACTATCTAAATGGTGAGGGAAGATGAAATGCCTTAATTCTCTAGTTGAGTGAATTTTATCATATTTTAGGTAAGCTAACAAAAGGGTGTCATATTGACAACTATGTAATGGGATTGTCCCCCCCTCTTAAATTCTGTAGAAACTTTCAACTTCTCTTTAACAAACTAAAGGAAATTACATTTTCTGCAATATCCTTAGCATTCTGAGCCAAATATGTTGAGTTCTAGGACTACATGAAATGTAGAGGGAATCAGGGAGACCAAGGGAATAACATCCAAGAAAGGGTGGGAGTAGATGCCCCTCCATCACATTAACCCCTCTTCCCTGCTTTGTTCCCTGCTCAGTCTTCTCTTCCCCCTTTTTCTTTGAAATTTTTATTACAGAAAAACTTTATGTAGGCATTGATTTGATCAATTATTTGCCCTATGAATGGATGAAAGACAAGAAATATTTTGAAAACTTGAGTATTTTGCATTATACCAAAGGTTCTGTGGATCCTAAATGCATTTCCAATCACTGAAATGTGTATATGAGAAATAAATTTTAGCTCAAGGCTTCTGTTGTTGGTCTTTGTTGCTATTGTTTTGTTTGTAATACAGGGAGCTGCCCTCTTCCTTTAAACTAGGCAATCAGGCAGTAAATACTGCTAGTTTTGTCACCTCAAGGGAAACAGTCTTTTGTAAGTTAAAAGTGAAAACTGGCACAGCAAAACCAAAACAGTTAGGAAAGAACCATTCTATGCTTTTTGTTCAGCTCTTCATCTGTTTTCCAAATGCCTGTTCCAACCTTCTCTTCTCTCCTCAAATACCCCTTGTCACCACCTCTCTTATCGAGCTCAGCAGAGCCTGGCCTCATTTTTCACTGAGAGTATAGAATGCTCATACTGGGAGAGCCATGACTTCATGCTATAAAATCAGAAAAAGTACCTGAATTTATTTCCCAGTTCTCTATCTGCCTCCTGTCCTATGGAAAAATGTCCCTAGGTTTAGAATAAATATGGAACTTCTGTCCAGACTGTGGATCACAACTTTTTTTTTAAAGGATTTCACATATTGATCTTTTTCTTCTCATTTATTGTCAGCCTTTTCTTTTCTGTTCCATCCTTCATTCCAGTCTTTAATCTCACTCAGGTTTCTCCTACTGTTGAAGAGTTGTGGGGAGCAAGCGAGTAAAGAAATATTAAAATATCCCTTGGTGCCTCACTGTCCCATAGTCCCTGTCCTGTCTCCCTCCTTCTCTTTGAAACCAAACTGGATGCATCCAGTTCCATACTTGCCACTTCAGCCCACCTCAGGCCGTAATCCCACCTCTCTGGTCTGTGTTAACTGCTCTCACCAGTGGCACCAGAAATCTCTAGGCAGTTCATTCCCAAAGGCACTCCCATTTGTCTTGTTATTTGACAGAATTTAACTAAGCACTTTATCTTATTTGAAACCATCTTCGTCTGAGGCTAAGAGGTGATGGGGTGAGAGACTTGAGAAGTTTGAAAAAGCAACTTTGGAAAACAAGAAGGAAGGATGAATAAGTAAACTTGGAGTAGTGAGACTGTGCAAACTTGTTTTAATGCTTCCATTCCCACTGCCCAGCCCCACTATCACTCATACATAAATGCACTTACCCATGTCCTTTATCAACTCCGACTTCTGTCCTTTTCCTTACAAATGGATTGTTCTTCAGAGGTCTGTGCAATTACTTCTTGTTCTGTACTCTCCGTCATGGCATCTCACCCAGCCCCTCATTATTTCAGCGCTCACATGTAGGTTGATGACTCCCAAATCCATGTGTCTAATCCGAATTTCCCTCTGAGCCTATTATTCACATACCAGTCTGAAAGCTAGAAACAGACATTTTAAGCTTTAAGTGTTTAAAGTGGAATTCATCGTTCTCTTCCACTCTGTACACCTGGGTTCCTTTTGTGTCTCTTATCTTAATGAAGTACACCATCATCTATCCGGGTGTTCATTATAATTGAACCTTCATTATCTTTACTCTCAAATTCAATTGATTTCTAAGTGGTAGCAATTCTTTCTAAAATATTTCTCTGAATTCACCCACATCTCTTTATCCCCCTTGTCGCTGGCCTAGTTGGGACCAGCAAAAACACTTTAAAAGGTGAGTGTAGGAGTATCATCTTGATACTCCTTTCCCTAGCTGCCAGAGTTGATTATTCGTAGTGTTTCTCTGAATAGCACACTGCCCTTCCTAAATCTATTCACTGGACTCACAAACCTTTAGATTGAAGTGCAAATTCTTCAATATGTCTTTACTGTATTAAGCTTTTCTTTATTCTTTTTTAGAATTATTGTAATTTTTATTAAATTAATTGTTGGTGACATTGCTTAATAAAATTCTATAAGTTTCAGGTGTACAGTTCTATACTACATCATTGTATTGTGTGTTCACCACCCCAAGTCAAGCCTCCTTTCATTACCACTTATCCCGCCTTTACCCTCTTCTATCTCCCCCCACCTGCTACCCCTTTAGTAATCACCATACTGTTGTCTGTGCCTATGAGGTTGTTTTAATCTCTCCACTTTTTTCACCCAGCATCCAAACAAATCCCATCTAATAGCTGTCAGTCTGTTTTCTCTATCTACGATTCTGTTTCTATTTTATTTGTTAACTTATAGCTCATTAGATGCCACATATAAGTGAAATCATATGGCATTTTTCTTTCTCTCACTGCTTTCTTTCATTTTGTATGATACTCTCCAGCTTTATTTGTGCTGCTGCAAAAGGGAAGACTTCCCTCTTTTTTACAGCTGAGTAGTATTCCATTGTGTAAATGCCCCATGGCTTTTATATACATTCATCTACTGATGGACATTTGGGCTGCTTCCAAGTCTTGACTATTGTAAATAACACTGCAATCAACATTGGGCTTCATATATTCTTTTGAATCAGTGTTTCTGGAAGACAGTTCCATTTTAAATTTTTTGAAGAAACTAGAATAGTTCCACAGAGGCTGCACCAGTCTGTATTTCAACTAATAGTGCATGATGGTTCCATTTTCTCTACATTTTGTCAACACTTGTATATTGATTGATTGATTTGATAGTGGCAGAGAAAGGGACAGATAGGGACAAACCGACAAGAAGGGAGAGAGATGAAAAGCATCAATTCTTTGTTGCGGCACCCTAATTTATGATTGATTGATTGATTTCTTATATGTGCTTTTACCTGGGCTGGGGGGGCTACAGCAGAGAGAGTGACCTCTTGCTCAGCCAGCAACCTTAGACTCAAGCTAGCAACCTTTGGGCTCAAGCCAGTGACCATGGGGTCATGTCTATGATCCCATGCTCAAGCACTCAAGCAAGCAACCTTGCACTTAAACTGGTGAGCCCATGCTTAAGCCAGATGAGTTACCTACAGGTTTTGAACCTGGATCCTCTGCATCCCAGTCTGATGCTCTATCCACTGTGCCACTCCCTAGTCAGACTGTTGATTTATTAATGATAGCTATTCTCTCAAGTATGAGGTGATAATTTCATTGTGTTTTTAATTTGTATTTCTCTGATGATTAGTAACTGTTCAGTGTCTTTTCATATGTCCATTGTCCATCTGTACATCCTGTCTGGAGAAGTGGCTCTTTAGGTTTTTTGCCCATTTTTAATTGGATTGTTTGTTTTTAAGATATTAAGTTGGATAACTTCCTCATAATTTTTGCATATTAACCCTTTATCAGATGTAACCTTGATGAATGTGCTCTCCCATTCAATGGCTTGTCTTTTCATTTTGTTGATGGTTTCCTTTGCTGTGAAAACACTTTTTAGTTTAATGTAGTCCCATTTGCTTATTTTTTCTTTTGTTTCCCTTGCCTAAGGATGCATATAGATTGCTATGAGAAATGTCCAAGCCTGACCAGGTGATGGCACAGTAAACAGAGCATTGGACTAGGACTCAGAGAACCCAGGTTTGAAAACCTGAGATTGCTGGCTTGAGTTCGGGATCATAGACATGACTCCATGGTCACTGGCTTGAGCTCAAGGTCACTGGCTTGAGTAAGGGATCACTCACTCTGCTGTAGCCCCTAAGTCAAGGCACATACGATAAAGCAATCAGTGAACAACAATGGTATCGCAATAAAGTTTTGATGCTTCTCATCTCACTCCCTTCCTGTCTGTCCTTATCTGTCCCTCTCTCTGTCTCTGTCAAAAAATTAAAAAAAAATAATGTCCAAGATTTAATAGCCTATTTAAGTCTTTAATCCATTATGAGTTTATTCTTGTACATGTTGTAAAAAGGGGGTCTAACTTCATTTTTTGCATGTATCTGTCCAATTTTTCCAACTCCATTTATTGAATAGACTACCTTTACCCCATAGTATGTTCTTGCCTCCTTTAACACATATTGACTGACCATAAAAGTGTGAGTTTATTTTTGGTTTTGTTTTGTTTCTGCATTTTTTTTCTTTTTCTTTTTAAGTGAGAGGAGGAGAGATAGTGAGATTCCTACATGCATCCTTCTCCTGACTGGAATTCTCCTGGCAATCCCATCTGAGGTTGATTCTGAAATCAACCAAGCTATTTTCAGTGCCTGAGGTTCATGGGCTTGGACTAGCTGAACTATTTCCAGTGCCCAGGGCCACACTCAAACCAGTTGAGCCACTGGCTGGGAAGGGAAGAGGAAGAGAGGGGAGAGAAAGAGGGGGAGAAAAGCAAATGGTCACTTCTCCTGTGTGGCCTGATCAGGAATTGAACCAAGAATGTTCATACACAGGGCCAGCAATCTATCCACTGAGCCACCAGCCAGGGCTGAGTTTATTTTGGGGCTATTTTGTTTAATTGATCTATATGTCTGTTTTTATTCCAATACCATGCTATTTTGAATACTATGGCTATGGTATAGTTTAGTATCAGGTAGCATGATTTCTCCAAATTCTTTCTGAAGATTGCTGTGGTTATTTGTGATCTTTTTTTGATTGCATATGAATTTTTAGAATATTTTTTCTAGTTCTGTGAAATGCACCATTGGAATCTAGATTGGAATTGCATTGAATCTATAGAGTGTTTTGGATGGTATGGACATTTTGATGATGTTAACTCTTCCTATCCATGAACATGGTATGTGCTTCCACTTATTTGTATCTTCTTCAGTTTCTTTCTTCAGTGTCTTATAATTATCTGAATATAGGTCTTTTACCTCCTTGATTAAATTAATTCCTAGCTTTTTTTTCTTTTTTCATTCACTTGTAAATGGGACTGTTTTCTTAATTTCCCTTTCTGATAGTTTATCATTGGTGTATAAAAATGCAACCCAGTTTCTGGATATTTATGTTGTATCCTACTACTTTACTTTACTTATCAGTTCTAGTAGTCTTTTGGTGGGATCTTTAGGGTTATCTATATATAATATCATATTATCTGCAAAGAATGACAATTTTGCTTCTTCCTTTCCAGTATGGATTCCTTTTATTTTTTTGTTTTCTATGATTTCTGTGGCTAGCATTATATTGAATAAGAGTGGTGAAAGTGGACATCTGTGTCTTGTACTTTTTTTTTTTTCATTTTTCTGAAGCTGGAAACAGGGAGAGACAGTCAGACAGACTCCCGCATGTGCCCGACCGGGATCCACCCGGCACGCCCACCAGGGGCGACGCTCTGCCCACGAGGGGGCGATGCTCTGCCCATCCTGGGCGTCGCCATGTTGCAACCAGAGCCACTCTAGCGCCTGAGGCAGAGGCCACAGAGCCATCCCCAGCGCCCGGGCCATCTTTGCTCCAATGGAGCCTCGGCTGCGGGAGGGGAAGAGAGAGACAGAGAGGAAAGTGCGGCGGAGGGGTGGAGAAGCAAATGGGTGCTTCTCCTGTGTGCCCTGGCCGGGAATCAAACCCGGGTCCTCCGCATGCTAGGCCGACGCTCTACCACTGAGCCAACCGGCCAGGGCTGTGTCTTGTTCTTAATCTTAAGGAAAATACTTTTAACTTTTGCTCATTGAGTATGATATTGTCTGTTGGTTTGTCATATATGGCCCTTTTTTTTTTTTGAAGATGTTCCCTCTATTTCCACATTAATGAGAGTTTTTTTTATATGATAAATGGATCCTGGATTTTATTAAATGCTTTTTCTACATCTGTTAATATATATGTAATTTTTATCTTTCATTTTATTAATGAAGTGTATAATGTTTATTGACTTATAGATATTGTACTAACCTTGTGTTCCCAGATTAAATGCCTCTTGGTCATGGTATATAAAAGGTCATATAAAAGGTATATGACCTTTTTAATGTACTGCTGGATTGAATTTGCTAATATTTTGTTGAGCATTTTAGCATGTGTTCATCAGGGATAATGGTTATATTTTTCTCTCCTTGCAGTTTCTTTATCTTGTTTTGGAATTAGGATAATGCTGGCCTTATAAAATGACCTTCAAAGTCTTTTCTCCTCTTGCCTGACCAAGTGGTGGTGCAGTGGATAGAGCAGTGGACTGGGATGTGGAGGACTCAGGTTCGAGACCCCGAGGTTGCCAGCTTGAGTGCGAGCTCTTCTGGTTTGAGCAAAGCTCATCAGCTTGAGCCCAAGGTCGCCAGCTTGAGCAAGGAGTCACTCAGTCTTCTGTAGCCCCCTGGTCAAGGCACATAGAAGAAATCAATCAGCATACAACTAAGGAACTGCAACGAAGAATTGATGTTTCTCATCTCTCCCTTTCTGTCTTTCTGTCTGTCCCTCTCTCTGACTCTTTCTGTTTCTCCCACAAGAAAAAAAAAAAAAGTCTTTCTTCCTCTTGAATTTTTTGAAATAGTTTGAGAAGGATAAGTGCTATATTTTTTTCTTTAAATGTTTGGTAAAATTCACCTCTGAAGCAATCGAGTCCTAGACTTTTGTTTGATGGTAAATTTTTTGGTTACTACTTGAATTTTGTTAGGTGTGATCTGCTTATTCAGATTTTCTGATACTTTCTGACTCAGTTTTGTAAGATTGTATGTTTCCAGGAATTTATCCATTTTTTTTCCAGATTGTCCAATTTGTTGGTGTATAGTTGTTTATAATATTTTTTTTACAATTCTTTGTGTTTCTTTGGGGTTTGTTGTTTACTTCTCCTTTTTCATTTCTGATTTTATTTGTTTGAGTCCTCTCTTTTTTCCTAATGTGTCTGGATAAAGGTTTGTCAATCTTATTTATCTTTTCAAAGAAGTAGCTCTTGGTTTTGCTAATATTTTATATTGTTTTCTTTAACTCTATTTTATTTCTTCTCTGATCTTTATTATTTCATTCCTACTCATTTTGGGCTTTTTTTTCTACTTTCCCTAAGTGTAAAATTAAACTGTTTATTTGAAATTTTTTTGTTTCTTGAGATAGGCCTATAATACTATGAAATTCCTTCTCAGGAATGCTTTTGTTGTGTTCCGAACTCTCTTTAAGTTGTTGTATGTTTATTTTCATTTGCTTTAAGGTGTATTTTGATTTCTTCCTTGATCTTATTGATAACCTATTCATTATTTAGTATTATGCTATTTAGCCTTCATGTGTTTGTGTTTTTCAGTTTTTGAGCCTAATTTCTCACTGCTTCACTGCCAAGACTCTCTAAATTCCAACCACTTTGAACTTTTTTTAGGTTCCTGAGAGTATCATGCTCTTTCTCCTCCAGCAATTTGCGTATATTTTACTTTTAGATTTCCCTGGATGATTTCTGCTCTTTTCTAGTTCTCCATGGGAAACTTTCTTTGATCTTCCATGGCTAGTTTTGGTACCTAAGTGTTTTCCAAGAGAAAATTCCTTTCTTTTGCCCTTATAATGGAGTTTATTTGTCTGTATGTTAACTATCTATTTAGATAATTGATTCTCCATTAATCAGTAAGTTTATTAAACTCAGTGTGATAAGTTGAATGATGCTGGCTTCCCAAAGATATGTTTATATATTAATATCTTGAACTTGTGAACCTTATTTGGAAAAAGGGTCTTTGGAGATATAATTAACTTAAGGATCTTGAAATAGAGAAATCATTCTAGATTATTCTATTGAACCCTAAATCCAATAACAGACATACTGGGGATATTTGATAGACAGAAAAGAAGAGGACACAGAAAAAAGAGGGAGATGGAGACAGAGATTGAAGTGATGTGGCCAAAAACCAAGCAAGTGAATATGCTATTCTGTAATACCTGACTGACATTGATACTGAAATCACAATGAAATTTCATCAAACATGTAGCCATCTGAGAATGGTATAGAAGAGATGCATAACTCTGGTTGACTTTAAAAAAAAGAAGATAGTCATATTCAAACAAACTTATAAGATAAAAAAGAAAATACAATTATTGAATATGTTCCTTCTATAGTGATAGCACCACTTCTGGTATATCTTGCACCTGTTTAATATGTGGGCACAATATGTGTCCACATTTCAGTAGCTATTATGATAATTTAGAAGAGGCTTATATTTAAAACTTTACTAATTTATAAAATATTTATGGTTGAGTAAATTAATACAACCCACAATGGAATACTCCACAGCACAATTCATAATATAAGTCATTTTGGAAGTATAGATTGATATATTTCAAGGGGCTGATTATATTTCAGACCTGAAAACTTTGATTAGTTTTATTCTCTAGCACAAGTTTTCCTTTGAACAACTCCTCTCTTTTTGAAAAAAGTTTACCTTGCTTTACCTATGTTCATTTTAATTAGTGGTTGTGTAGCAGGAATTCTGGGAAATAGATTAGGAAAAAATAAGAGATAAAAAAGATATGACAAGATTTATTTGGTAGAGGCATATTTTTTAGTGTCTTGGGAGAAAGTGTCTTACAGTTCTGATAATTATATAGCATTGTGTTTGATGAGATGGTTTCACATTCTTTATAGTGCTAAATTAATTATATTCTCTCTTGTTTGTACTAATATTATAGCCAGCTTTGGAATTTTGAACTTTTCTTTCTGATGTTTCTATTGATTAGTCACCTAATTTTGACCTTCTTTCATTTCAGTTCCCATTGTGTTCAACTCAATGTTAATACATCATTTTTAATAAAAGAGAGTTTAGTAGCTATATTCAGCTTTAAAAAGATGTGAAGAAATATTAGAGGGAGTTGTTAAATTGGGCCTTTTTACATAATATTATCTGCATAATGGCATCTAGTAGTCAAAATACCATTTGAAAATGTTTCTATAAATAGACAAAAATAATACATGCTATTACACAATGACTTGTGTCATAATATTTAGATGTTAAAATATAACTTTCTAAGTGCCATCACCTAACAAAAATGTGTCCATGGATGTTGTGTTAATCATTATTTATGAGGAGTTATGTGCATATATTTGTAAGCAACTTATCTGACTTGATCAGTAAACATATTTTTTAATTGATAAGACTTTATATGATTTTTACATTGTTTCCTTGAATATCTCCAGTTCTATATTTCTAATACTTAGGGACACATCCCATCTTTGTCAGGGTAATATGGTAATATATTTACACTGAATAATTCATCAGTTCTCTGTCTTTCATATATTATACACACACAAATATACACTAATTTCTGCAATATTTTCACATGGAAAATATTTTTATTTTAGTAATGCAATGTAGTGATTCTTACAGAATCTTTAAGAAATGAATTCTTAAAATACTTTAAAGTACAGCAAGCAGATATTTGGTTTTTTAATGTAAAATAATAATTTGTATATGTTTGTTAGAATCTTCTCATTCATTTTATTAGTTTTTTTTCAATGGAATTTTTTAGTCAGGTAGAAAAATCCTGTTAATTTATACTTATAGAATAAAACATTTCTCTTTTTCCATAACTGTTTTTTAATTTTTTATTTATTTTTTTACTTATGGCTGATTTTAGACTGTGGTTTCCTTCTAGAAAGTGTGACATTCAATATATATGCATATACATACATGTATGTATATGAATTTTCCCCTTGTCAGGAGTGATAGACATATGAGTGAACTGAAAGGACATATTGATTAATATTTCATTTCTCAATTTAGCAAACATTCTTTTGTTCCCTGGTTTATTAAGTTGAATAAATATAAAATATTGAGCCATGACTATCAACAACATCACTTAGGGGCAGTGAATAAGAATTATTTTATTATTTTTTACCATGGACCCAGGCAAAAAAGTCATAAAATAAAGCATAAATGGTAAATAGGTCTTTCAGCTAACTGGTGGTGAATATTTGAGGCTGACATATGTGTATTTCTAGAGTAACATAAATAAGCAATAAGCTTCCAGGTCCTACCATCACCAAAGCAAAATGTTTACGATCACTTATTGTCATTTCAGGTACACATCTATGAAGTTACAGGTTTGGGGATTACTTTTCAAAAAAATTTTTTTTGTGTGTGTGACAGAGACAGAGAGAGGGACAGAGACAGGCAAATAGGAAGGGAGAGAAATGAGAAACATCAGTTCTTTGTTGCAGCTCCTTAGTTATTCATTGATTGCTTTCTCATATGTGCCTTGACTGGGAGACTACAGCAGAGAGAGTGACCCCTTGCTCAAGCCAGTGACCTTGAACTCAGGCCAGTGACCTTGAGCTTCAAGCCAGTGACCTTTAGGCTCGAGCCAGTGATCATGGGGTCATGTTTATGACCCCACGCTCAAGACAGGAACCCCATGCTCAAGCTGGTGAGCCCACGCTCTCAAGCTGAATGAGCCTGCACTCAAGCCATCAACCTCGGGGTTTAGAACCTGGGTCCTCCACATCCCAGTCCAATGCGCTATCCACTGCACCAATGCCTAGTCAGGCTTACTTTTTGAATTTTAAGGTTGCCGTAAATGCTCGCTTTAATCAATATAAAATATCATGAATGCCTAGATTTGATTTTGATGATTCTTCCCTAATTTCTGTTTCATATAGCCTGAATGGTAGTATTCTGAGCAGTATTAGGATTGGATATGTGTACAAAAATTGAATTTTAAATCTAGAGCATAATATTATAAATTCTTCACCACAGTGTACAGCAGGTATACATTGAATTGCTGTTGACTGATGATATATTTGTCATAAAATTATGTTCCATTATTTAAAATATTTATCACTAATAATTAATGTCATCTGTGAGTGTCTTCTTAGAGTTTTCAAGTATCGTATTCCAAATTTGATTAGTTTGTTAAATATGCATTCCATTTATCCAGGATTTGTTGAAATTACTGTTATTAAGAACAAAATATAATTAATTGGTGGAAAATAATTCAATTCTACCACTGATTTCTAATATAAGCTAACCTTGATTTATTGCACTTCACTTTATTGTGCTAAGCATATGCTGCAATTTTTTTATCTGTTGAAGGTTTGTGGCAACCCGGCATTGAGCAGTGTATGGACACCATTTTTCCAACAGAATTACCTCACTTTGTGTCTTTGCCGTACTTTGGTAATTCTCACAATATTTGTACCATTTTTATTATTATATTTTTATAGTAATTTATGGCCAGTTATCTTTGATGTCACTATTGTAATTGTTTTGGGGTACTGTGAGCCATACCCATATGAGATGGTAAATTTAATTGATAAATTTGCTCCACAGAACAGCTATTTGCCTGTCTCTCTCCCTCTTCTTGGGCCTCTCTATTCCTTGAGATACAACAACATTGAAATTAGACCAGTGAATAACCTTATAATGATTTAAGTGTTCAAGTGAAAGGAAGAGTCTCAGGTCTCTCACTGTAAATCGAAAAGCAGAAGTGTGTAAGCTCAGCCAGGAAGGATGTTGAAAGCTGCTTAGGCTAAAAGCTAGACCTCTTGCTCCAAACAGTTAGCCAAGTCGTGAATGCAAAGGTAAAGTTCTTGAAGAAATCAAAGGTGCTATTCCAGTGAACACATAGATGATAAGAGAGAGCAAAATAGCCATATTTTTGATATAGAGAAAGTTTCAGTCATCTGGATAGAATATCAGACCAGCCACAATTTCCTCTGAAGCCAAAGTGTAATTCAGAGCAGAGCCCTGACTCTCTTTAATTCCATGAAGGCTCTGAGATATGAGGAAACTGTGGAGGAAATGTTTGAAGCTAGCAGAGGCTGACTCATGAGGTTTAAGGAAAGAAGCCATCTTCATAACATTGAAGTTCAAGGTGAAGCAGCAAGTGCTGATATAGAAGCTGCAGCAAGTTATCCAGGTCTAGCTAAAATAAATAATGAAGGTGGATATGCTAAACAACAGATTTTCAATGTAGAAGAAATAGCCTTGTACTGGAAGACAATACCATCTAGTACTTTCATAGCTAGAGAAAAGAAGTCCATTCCTGGCTTCCAAGTTTCAAAGGACATGCTGACTATCTTGTTAGAGGCTAATATAGCTGGTGACTTTAAGTTGAAGCCAGTGTTCAATTAAAATTTCAAAAATTCCAGGGCCCTTGAGAATTATGCTAAATCTTCTCTGCCTGTTTTCTATGAATGAAATGACCAAGCCTGGATGACAGCACATCTGTTTACAACATGGTTTACTTAATATTTTCAGCCCACTGTTAAGACCTGCTGTTCAAAATATATATGTATATATCTTTTAAAATATTACTGCTCTTTGACATTGCACCTAGGCATTCAATAATATTCATGATTTGTGCATGCTAACAGAACATTCATTTTGCAGCCCAGGGATCAAGGAGTAATTGGCTTTCAAATCATTTGAGAAATGCATTTTGTAAGGCTGTAACTGCCATGGATAGTGATTCCTCTGATGGGTCTGGGCAAAGTAAACTGAAAACCATCTGGAAACTGTTCACCATTCTAGATGCCATTAAGAACATTTGTGATTCATGAAAAGAAGTATAAATATCACCATTACCAGGAGTTTGGAAGAAGTAGATTCCAACTTTTATGGATGATTTTGAGGGGTTCAAGACCTCAGTGGAGGAAGTAAGTGCAGATGGTGTGGCGAGAACTAGAATTCGAAGTGGAGCCTGAAGGTATGACTGAATTGCTGCAATCTCATGATCAAACTTGAATGGCTGTGGAGTTGCTTCTTATGGATGAGCAAAAAACAGTGGTTTCTTGAGACAGAATCTACTCCTCATGAAGATGCTGCGAAGATTGTTGAAATGACAACAAAGGATTTAGAATCTGACATAAATTTAGTGAATAAAGCAGTGGGAAGGTTTGAGAGAGTTAACTCCTACTTTGAAAGATCTCTGGGTTTAATGCTACCAAATGTTGCATGCTAGAGAGAAAACACTCATGAAAGAGCCAGTCAATGCAGCAAACTTTATTGATGTCTTCTTGTAAGAAATTGCCACAGCCACCCCAGCCTTCAGCAACCATCACCCTGATCAGTCAGCAGCCATCAACAGTGAGGCAAGAACATTCACCAGCGAAAAGATTGTAACTTGCTGAAGGTTCAGATAATGGTTAAAATTTTTTAACAATAAAGTAATTTTAAATTAAGATATGCTCATTCTTAGATATAATGTTATTGTATACTCAATAAGGTATAATATAGTATAAACATTACTTTCATATACACTGGGAAACCAAAAATATTGTGTGACTCACTTGATTGCAATATTCCCTTTATTAGGGTGGTCTGGAACTAAACCTGTTGTAGTTCCAAAGTGTGTCTGGAGTGATTTTTCTTATTTTTCACTTTGTGTTCTTACTATTATTTTTGGTCTAAGTACATTGTCATATTTTGAATGTTTATAATATTTTTTATATACAATGATAAGGAATTTTTTTTTCTGAAATGCGAAGACAGACTCCCACATGCGCCCGACCAGGATCCACCTGACAAACCCATCAGGGGGCGATGCTCTTCCCATCTGGGTTGTTGCTCTGTTGCAACTAGAGCCATTTTAGCACCTGAAACAGAGGCCATGGAGCCATCCTCAGCACCTAGGGTCAACTCTTCTCCAATGGAGCTTTGGCTGTGGGAGGAGAAGAAAGAGATTGAGAGATAGAAGGGGGGAAGGGTGGAGAAGCAGATAGACGCTTTCCTATGTGCCCTGGCCAGAAATCAAACCCAAGACTTCCACACGCCGGGCTGACACTCTACCACTGAGTCAACCGGCCAGGGCCCAGGAAAATTTTTATTTTTTCATTCTTTAAATCTACTATTTGTTAATAGTAATCTTCAGGTTATAACGTAATACCAGATTTCTCTCTTTGGAAATTAGCCTTGGTATGTGGATTTATATTAGCATAGACTTTGCCCATTGAGTTAATATTTCATTCAGTATATAAAATATATATTCTAATTTAATTAATGAATTATTTTAGAAAATGTTCATTTTTTAAATTTTCCTGTCAAATCACAATCCTAACACATGCAAATCTTTATTTTTTAGAAACACACTGCTTTAGCAAAATTGTTTCAACTATTTGAAAGTGCTGAGCAAAGTATGAGAGACTATTGGGTTTATGACACTTTAAATGCATGTTTTCAGGCTCTTACCATAAGTTGAGACGCAGCTTTATTTAAAAAATAAAAAAAAAATTATTTCCATTAATAAATTAATTTTTCTTTCAGAGTCTTTATATTTGTTGGCTTTAGGATAACACTTGGAAACTTGTTTTAAGCAAGTTCTATAGTACAAAAAATTAATGCTCATATACCATGGGATTCTGAGTATAAAAAGTATTTTAAACCAAATATTGTTTTCCCACCTGCCAAATGTAAGTGATTGTCATTTCAAGAGGGATAAAATAATTTTGTCTAACTTTTTCATAAATCCAATGAAGAAACTAAGCCTAAGCTGTTATTTGGCAAAACCACACCATAAGTTATGACTTTCTGTACAAGCCTGGGCTGAATTTGTCTTAATTTTCCAGAGGTATAATGAAGTTTTCCTTATAACAATTATTGTTATTATAACTAGTGACAAGGTGCCACTAGTATTACTGTCACTTGGAAACGTCACACTGGAACCTGAGTTTGGCTTGGCAAATTTAGGATATTGACCCTCGTAAACTTTTCATAATCCTTCTTTGTAGGGAAACAAACAAATGAAAATGTGTAAAGTTTTCTTTTACATCATTTGTTGAAAGCATATAATATGTAATGTTGAATAGATTTTAGACTTTACATATATTTACAATATGTGATGGTTAATAGATTTTATTTATTTATTTATTTATTTATTTATTAAATTATATTTTTAAGAGAATAAGTTCATGTTTTTTTGTTTGTTTTTAGATTTTATTTATTCATTTTTATTAGAAAGGAGAGAGAGAGAGAGGAAAGAGAGAGAACAGGAGGAGGAGCAGGAAGCATCAACCCCCATATGTGCCTTCACCAGGCAAGCCTGGGGTTTTGAACTGGCAACCTCAGCATTCCAGGTCGACATTTTATCCACTGCACCACCACAGGTCAGACCAATGGTTAATAGATTTTAGAAAGAGAGAGAGAATACTAGTGTAGGGAAGGGCAGGTGTACCCTTCACAGTTGTGTTCCTAGAAAATCATGGGAAGTATCCTCTATTATTGGCACAGAAAAGAAAGAGTCAGGACAAGAAGTATAAGAAAGACATGTTTAGATAAAAAATTCAAGACTGGTGTCAATAGAGGAAATTGGAGTCTGGTGGAGGAATTGCTTTGTTGTTTGTTTTGAGTTTTTGGCAGAGTGTGGCAGTGGAGTTAATTCCAGTGAAAAACCTTGTGGAGAAGACATTAAGCTTTAAGCTGTAATATCAGTATCATAGATAAAGAGAATGAGAGTCTTTAGAAATTAAGGCAGTGCCTAGTTTTACCACTTATTGAAACCACCTAGATCACTTAGAGAATATTCTGCATGTTCCTCTTAGCATCTTCAGTCTGTTTTTAGATTTTGAAAAAAAAAGACATTTTGATAATTAATTAGAGATTAGAATATATTTGAAAGGATTTCTGAGGTCACTAGCACATACATATTCTGTTTAATTTTCAATGGTTTTCTACTATTGTTAATGCAAGAATATGATGGAGATTTTGAAAGTATACTGTATATTTCTTTCTTATTTTCTTTATTAAGTGAGAGGCAGATAGGCAGAGAGACAGACTCCTGCAATCACCCCGACCAAGCTCCACCAAGCAAGCTCCCTACCTGAACATGCTTTGCCCATCTGGGGCCACTGCTCCATTGCTCAACAATCAAGCTATTGTAGTGCCTGAGGTAAGGCCATGGAGCCATCCTCAGGATTTGGGACCAACTTGCTTGAACCATTCAAGCCATGGCAGTGGGAGGGGAAGAGAGAGAATGAAAAGGGAGAGGGGTGCAGAAGCAGATGGTACCCTCTCCTTTGTACCCTGACTGGAATCAAACCTGGGACTTCCATATGTCCTGCCAGAGCTTTACTACTGAACCAACTGGCCAGGGCCACTGTATGTTTTTGTATAAATACTGTAATATTATAGAGCTATGAGATTCCAAATACCTCTTATAAGTCTTTTAAATATAACTATAGTTCTATGATTTATATATGCATATATGTGTACATGTGTAATTATATATTAATAAAGAATCTCTTCTAGATTATGCTTTTATCCACTGAATAAAATTTGAGATTAAGGTAAATTTTACCTCAACATAAAAGATAGTGTCAATGAAATGCATCTTCTAGAACATACACAGGACTCTGATATCCTGTAAAAAAACTAGTCCATATTTTATTAAATAAAAATTCCATATAAGAGATGTTATTAATATTCTAGAGAAGTTGAATTGAAATGAAAACCTGGGATAATTTTGTAATAAGCACTTGATTACATTATAAAAGCTTTCTAATTTTGATGGAATTTGCAAAAGACATTTTTTATAGTTTTCAGATTATTAACTCATTATCCTTTCATTTTGTATCATCATCCTCTTATTACGTCTGTATTATCCTGGACCTTTATATCTTTTTACAAGTCTTACTGCCCAGTTCTTATTAATTTTCTGCTTCTTTTCTGGCCCCTCCAGGTTATTTATATACCTAAAGAATGAATCTGGTACCTACAATATAATGAATTTAGAATTCAGTCACTAATGACAAAATGGGCTGGGATGAAATGTGAGCCTTAAGGAGGACAATTTTGCTACAGTACTGTTTATAAAATAGAAGTTATAGAAAGTATTCTTCTGTAGAGCAGTGCCTTTCAGTCATGAGTGCAGCACCAGCACCTAGGGAACTTTTTAAATAACAGCAATGTCCAGGGTCTCACTTAGGTCAATCAATTTAGATTATCTAGGAGTGGGATGCTGTCACTGGCATTTTATATTTTAACTCCCAAGGTCATTCTAAGTGGTACTCAGAGTTGAGAATTATTACCCTAAATCTATAAGAGAACTTCATATGTCATATATATGCCATCCCTAAACATATACTGGGCGCTGTTCCCCAAAAACACTGGTAAACTATATTAATTCCAACATGGCTTTCACTTAAGTTTGCATAAAAAATATCACAGATTTATACCATATCACTTTAATATGTAAAACCAATTAGTATATAAATAAGGCAATGTTAAGAAGTTTGCACACACACACACACAAAAATAAGCATGTTTAGCATTTCCCCATGGATTTTATGACCTACTATAATCTAGTATGTATATTCATATAAGAGGTTAATATATCAATGCAGCACTTGGTTTTTATTAAAATTGTTTGTTAATCTGTTTTCAAATGGTCTACTTAGATAGCCCTTGTAAGATAAGCATATTCTGATGGAGGGGCTGGAACCCTATAGATTCATAAATTCTATAAAGATTATTCAAGTTACCTGTGAAATAATGTCTCCACCAAATTTCCAGAGATAGGCCACACTTCACAAATTAAGGGTACAGTCTGCCGCCAAACTGCTCTCACTTCAAACACCTGAAGCTCCAAGATCAGAGGTCTGAAGGGTACTCACTTCTAACTCACTAACCAGAAATTCAGGGGTTCCTGCTACCCACTAAGGTTCAGAAATTTACTAAATCTCACAGAATTGAGAAAAGAGCTATACTTATGGTACAGTTTTATTATAGCTGTCTGTAAATGAAAACTAGCCAAGAGGAGAGATACATAATGAGAGATTTGAGAGGGTTCCCAAAACGAAGATTCTGTTATCTTCTCATGGAGTCAAAACACGCTATCCCACTGGCCTAACAATGAACAAAATACTGTCAATAAAGGAAGCTCACCCAAGCTTGGCATCCAGAGGTTCCATTGAGTTCTCTTCCTAATTAATTAATTAATTAATTTATTTATTTATTTATTTGGTGAGAGGAGAGGAGACAGTGAGGCAGACTCCTACATGCACTTCCTTTGGGATCCAGCCAGCGAACCCCATCTGGGGCCAATGCTTGAATCAACTAAACTATTTTTAGTGCCTAAGGCTGAATGC
Source organism: Saccopteryx leptura (assembly GCF_036850995.1). Taxonomy (NCBI): domain Eukaryota; kingdom Metazoa; phylum Chordata; class Mammalia; order Chiroptera; family Emballonuridae; genus Saccopteryx; species Saccopteryx leptura. The sequence continues at coordinate 235,510,575 of NC_089503.1, forward strand.
ATTCCAATAGAGCTATCCTTAGCACCCAGGGCCATTCTCATACTTATCCAGCCACTGGCTGTGGGAGGGTAAGAGAGAGTGAAGGGGGAGAGGGAGAGGGGGAGAAGCAGATGGTTGCTTCTCCTGTGTGCCTTGATTGAGAATTGAACCCAGGACATCTATACATTGGGCTAATGTCTATCCACTGAGCCACCAACCAGGGCTTCCATTGAGTTTTTATTTAATAGGAATGACTGAATCATTGGCCACCAGGATACAGTCCTGAGGTCAACTTCAATCCCCAGACATCAGGCTACCATTATATGTCTCAAAGTCTTTAAACACCTGGTGGTTTTCTCTGGTGTGATCAGTACCCATCCTGAGTCACATCCTTTGTTTAAACATCTAAGGGCCCATGAGTCATCTGTTGAACAATTTCTCAGGGCTCACTATGAGTAACAAAGACACTTCTATCATTTGCAAAAGTCAAAAGATTTAGAGGCTACATCTCAGGAACAGGGTACAAAAGCCAGTTATATTCTGTATTACACAACCAGGAAGGGATACACTTAGATCACAGCATTCTGGAACTCTGGTTATTTAATATATAATATAATACCCTTAAATTTTACTGAGGTTAAGTTATAATAAAAAAACAAAAACAAAAATAGAACATTTTCTTATTATTTATCTATTTAAAATGCTAATAAGAGTTTCCTTCCTTCCTTTCCTTTTTTTGTTCCCAAACAATTTAGGCCTAGAGGCATTTACAGGGTCTGGTATGGTAGGAATTACATCAAGGCGGAGGGAGCAGCAGTGTGCAAAGTGGAATGTTAACAACCCTACTTGGTGAGAGATGCCCACTCCTACAAGAGGACGTAGAAGTTAGGCACAGGTATTAGTTCCCAAGCAGCATGAAGGGGGTGTTCTTCCACGTATAGGGTATGGCCTTGCATATGCTGTTGTAGTCCAAGCAGGATAGAATAGGTTTCTGCCTATTTCTACCCAGAGCAGCATGTCAGCAAATGACTAGGACATCCATGCTTGGGACTAGCCAGCTTGACTTGTCAGGACCTTGGTGAATTGATGGAAACATTTTCACAGTAGTGTTTGGTAGGGGCTGTGATGGAAGATTGTTTAAATAAAAGGAATGAAACAAGTAAGTTTATTAAGGAAAGGATAGGCTAAATTAAAATGTTTATGTGGTACAGGAAAATAGCGATTACGAATTCTGAGATGTTAGGTCAGAACTGAAGATACCACTGTGAACTCATGTTTTGTATTACAAATAAAAATACAGATATGTTTGTGTACATGTAAAGCCTTTATAATTACAAAGGGGAAAAAAGAGCCATGCTACAGTGAAAAAATTTTGGCAGACAATACAATCAGTTAGTGATTAAAATGGCTACCAGTAATGGACTAAAATCAAATGGTGGGCCAGCCAGCAGGATGCCATGTGGTATTTTTGCCTAAGATTCATAACCTGAACTGAATCATATGAACCAGCAGAAAAATCCAAACAGAAATATAAAATGACTGGCCTACAATTCTTAGAAGAGTCAACATCATAAAAATCAAGAAAAATCTAGGACCTAATTCAGACCAAAAGAGATAAAGAAATATGACAACTAAATGCAATGAATGATGTTAAGATTAGATTATCTATCTGTAAAGGATATTTTTGGTGACAATTGGTAAAATTTGATAGGACTTGCAGTTTAAATGATGACAGATATTAACATACTGACATTGATGGTTGTATAATGATTATGTAGGAGAATGTCATTATTCAGGGTCATGCTATATCATGTCTGAAATTTATCAAATGGGTCAGGGCAAAAATTGGCAAGTACTAGCAACCATTCTAAAGTTTTAAGATTGTTTCAAAATAACATAAAGTAAAAAAAAATGCCCATGATGATATTATTAATTATGTACTGCATTCCCCATTTAGAAATATTTACTCAACTCTCCTATAAATCATATCTGAGAAATTTCTCTCAGAGATTAGAAAAAAATTTTTTCCTTTGAAGTTTATCCTGATAAATGGTGGGCTAATTTAGTATAACGTTTTTATTAAGAATTTTTTGGTGTAATCTCTTTACTCTTTTAGCATGTCTTTGTTTTTATTAAGGGTTAAGTTTCAAATTTATAGTTCCCATTTTTATTTCAATATAGATTTTGTGCTAAAATGCTGCAAAGGCATTTAGCAATAACTATATTGTTGATGTTTTCCCTCCCCCCCCCCCCTCAGTGCCATGCACAATATAAATGTTGAACAAACAGCTACTGAGTTAAATGCGTCCTACTGTTTTATCTTGCAGCTGAATTACATGAATATATGCACTTACAAATATCTGTCAAAACTAGTGTTTTAAACACTAGTAGGTGTGGGGTCTGTGTGTGTGTGTGTATGTGTGTGTGTTTATACCAACTTCGTAAGTTATAAAAAGGATAGCCTAGGCAGCAGAGTGATGGTCCAGGTTAGAAGATTGTCAATATAGAGGATAAACACGAAATGCACATAAAGTAGACACATTTCTGATCCCTAGTTCTTTATAGAGAACCCCAGAATTTAGTGGTCAGCAGTAAGGAATATGCTATTAGTAACAGAAGTAAAGAAAGCACATGCATGGCTGTGTTATTGTTATTGTTATTATTGTGAGATCTATCCTCTTAAACTTTTAAGAGCACAATAGTCTGTTATTATCTTGCAAAACTGAAATATGATTCCCGCTGAGTAATAACTCTTCATCTTGTCTTCCCCTAACCCCTGGCAACCACCATTCAACTCTCTACACTGCTGTGCTGAGTGGAGTTGCACCAGTGCTCCAGGATCTATCTACTCTGCCATCTAAAATCATTCCTTCATTCTCAGGCATGCATTTCCCTCTGTATATTCAGTATGCTAGGCTGTAGAAGCCCAGGCCATGGCCAGATAAGTGATGAACCTTAACCATAAAAAATAAAAGTACAGAATGTGTTTTCATGTAGTAGTTCAGACAACATAGTTAACAGGAAGATCTGCAGATCTGAGGATGTTGGGAGGCACATGTAATGAAGGAACAAGTCTGTCAGTCATGACGTTACCTTGTAGGGAATGAGTAAGAAGAGCTTTCAGTACACATGTTTCTAGTCCAGTTAAATCTGCTTCCTCAGAATTCATGCCTTAATGAGTTTTTAAGCTGGTTCATAAATTTGCATATGATTCTACAAATTCTGATATTTTTTCAATGCCTTACTCACTGGCTGGGAGGCAATGCATCATAAGATATTTTGTGATCATCTGCTTATTTGAGGAAAAATACAGTCCTTGGTAACGTAAGTTATTTTTCATGAATTTATATCTCAAATTGACTGTAGAGTGTTGATTATGGTAACCCTACTTATGACTCCTTCAAAAACACACAGTCACGCATGCGCGCGCGCACACACAGAGAGGTATGATTGATGTTTAGTGCTTATTGCTAGTAATAAAAGGACAGCCAAAGAATCAAAAGGATTGGGATAAGAAAAAGGAGGCATTAAAAATGAACACGAACAATTTTGGAGTTACTAAGGTTCATACTAAATGAATTAAAATGCACAAGCAAACAGATGAAATCCAAGAATCATTTTCTTAATCTTCCTGGACCACATAAAGCTGGATATAGCATGTCCTTTAGGCTCTTTATTATGCCTTTCATTTTAGCAATAATTTATTCATGAGTCTTAGAGACTTTTTTTTTGGCATCATTTAAATGTATCATATCTTGACAGTTTTTTCCTCTCTTCAGGCTCATCCTACTTCATTGTAATTTATTTAAGTATTTTAGTATTTTAGAGGATTGTGGATTAATGATGCATATAAACTGCTTTAGAATGACCTTAGGCTAGGTAAATTACTGAAGTAGTGCCAGCCAGGGATATTTATTTGATGGCAGAAAGCTTTTACTCTCCTGTTTAACCAGACGGCACACAAAGTAACTGGCTGGCTAGTTTAAAATATACCTAGAAGAGATACAAACAAGTTGTATTTAGAAGAAAATAACTTTAGAATTTTGACTTTATTATGAGCAATATATAATTTTGTTTTTCACTGTGATTGAGTGATTTTTATCTCAACTGTTAATGGTACCCGTTTGAAAAGAAGCATAACCAGGAAACCCTCAAGCCCACATGCACAAAACTAAGTGTATTAAAGAAACCACGGGCACTATTATCACTGGGAATGCAACTTATGGTACTACACCTCCAGTCCTGTGACCCTCACCATTCAAGGCTTAGTGGAAAGCTTCCTCAAGTCCCTGCCAAACACCTTTCCAATGAAGGGCCAGTCATTAGCTGAAGGCAGAGACATCTTGTGGTTTGTGCCACTGACTTCTGCACTGGACACTGCGAAGAAGTGTGGAGAAAGCTTTTGAGTGGTGAGGGAAAAACTAACTCCTCAAATATATTCTCTGAATGTTTTTTCTCCTGAGTCAATCCCATGAATGCAGCAGCTTTTTGTGCAGTAAAGGATAATTTTCCAGGGTTGTTTAGCCAAGCTTCTGTCTTTCTTGTTTCTTATCATATTGCAGTTCATGTCCTAAAAAACCACAACTGTACTGTATACTTCTGAGCTAACTTGAATCTTTTTTATCATAACGTTTTTCCCTGGCCCCATTCATCCACCTGGAAAAGACTGTGTGATCTTGACTGAAAACATAATTTCTGAGAAAAAACTATAAGAACTTAAGTGCAAGGACCATTTTTGTTTATAATCATCGCAATGCATATCACGTTTTAGTGAAAACCTCCCTGCCAGAATGCTTGAAACTCTGTGGATTCTCATTCAAGAACCTCTGTTTCTTGTCCTCAAGTGGCTTCAACCACCAATCTCCTCAAAGATGCCTTCTCTGTTGAATCTTTGAAAGCAGTTTCTTTGCTGGCTGACTTCCCCACCACAAAACAGTTATAAACAAAAGATTTTTCTCCTCCAGATTATATTAATTTTAATAGTCTATATATATATATATATATATATATATATATGTAATTTAAAGAAACAGTGAAACAGGATCAATAATTAAACTTGGGCTTACTAATTAGCAGTTCATAAAGAAAAGAAAAAATAAATGGAATTATCAAAGTAAGTATTATTTAGTGCATTTGGTATCAGTGAAAAAAGTTAGAACAATTACTATTTAATATATTTATTAGAAATATCATAGAAAAGAAGTTGAAATGTTTTCATTGTTTAAGAGCAAATATAACATTGGTTTAAGAGAATCACTTAAAAAACAACGTTCAATCTCCTGTATTGGTTTAACAGATTACTAGAGATGCCTTTGTGAAAATGACACTAATATGTTGATAAAGAAAAGTATACAATCCACAGGTTTAGCCCAATCCAGATATGTTCTTTGTGCCACTTGTGATGCACAGTTTGAATTTATTACCATGAGATGCATCACCTGTGTCTGTTGCAATGGCATTACTTGAAAGGATTCAAATCTGACATTGAACATTTTTTTGATGTGCCTCCAAATGGGACATACTGATAAAATATCTTTTAAACTTGATTTAACAACCACTCTCAGACACATACCAGGAATAGTGACTATCAGCTATAAAGAATAAGTGATAATTTGGGGGGCAAACACTCTATTAATTTTGAATCCTTACTAGCCTAAAATATTTTACAGAATTAATATTTTACAGAATTTTGTATTATTATCAATAATGCTAGCAAAAATTTACATAAAATCTTAAATTGATCCAAGATTGGATAAAAGGTTAAAGTTTTTTTAAAAATAATACTTCTAAATGGTAAGCAACTTAATGTGAAATATGCTATAAAAGTGATATCCCAATAAAATATAAGTAGATTAAAACAAAAACTAAAAATATGACCATAACTATAAAGTAATTCACAGACAAAGAATACACCAACTACTTTTTAGACTAATTTCTGGCCATTATACATCATGCTGTAGCCTTGATTGAAGAGAGATTTGATAGAATTTAAGAAATACTGTTTGAAACTATATATTGCTTTAATGATAAAGCAAATCATGATGTAAGTAATAGAAAATTTATGAGCAAATTAAAATATCTTGTACTATTTTGTGAAAATATTAATTTATCATAAATAATGCATAATGGCTATAATGATCATATGTAAAATCCATGGCTCAGTCAGAAAATATATATTCCAATGCAAATTTTATTAATAATACCAGTTGCTACATCCTAGCAGAGGCTTTTATAGTGTTTTCATAGTTTAATCAGATTTTGGAATATTGTGTTTATAATCACACATGAGTAAACTGGATATTTATTTTGGCATTGAGCTAGCCAGGGAGGCTAGTTCCTACCCATAACATGTGTGTGTGTGTTTGTGTGTGTGTATTTGTGTGTGTGATATATTTTGTTGGCTGAGGATGGAGAAATTGTGTGAAAATTTACTGAGTAAAACGAAGAAACAAAAATCTAGATTTTTTTTTAAATTCACAGAAAATGTCATAAAAAAAGATACCTGCCAGTTTTCAGAAATCTTTTTCATTCTCTGAAAATCAACAGAGTTAGTGTTGATATTCTATTAGTGATTGAAACAATCGTAGTCAGTCCATATTGATATAGAAGTTGTCCATCTGATGAAGTATGATACACCTTTCTCTAAATTTCTTCTAGAATTTAATACTTGAAAGAATGCTAACTTCAAGATATGTTTAATTAAAAACAAGCTTTGTATTTGTACAGATGCTCTTACGCAAGCATGGGTGTTGTGTAATGAGACAATGTGATTTCAAGTGTTTCAAAGGATGGGTTAACTTTATGTTCATTGATGTTTGTTAATGTTACCTCTTAAATTCAAGAGGTGGAATATCACCAGCCTTTCTCTCTTTGCCTGTTACAATGTTTGGAGTCAGCCTTTGACTTAGAAGATGAAGATCAGAGTTACTGTTGTTTAAAAATAAGTGTTTACTTTACCCTCATGTACATCTTTTGGTGAACCTTGCCACCCTTTGCCATTTGTGATATATCTGAAGTGTATGTTTTCCCTATATTAGCTAGATTTCCTCCATTGCCATTTTTGTGTTCACTAACACGGGCACCAATGTTATCTTCTTGGGAAACCCTATATGTTTTGATTCCTGCCAATTTTCTGAATAGACAATAGAACTCTCTGCAGTATGTTGAATTGCATTTTTCCTTTGAAATTGTTAGTTTGTATTGTACATTTTGTTTCCAGTTATGGAGTTTGGAGGAGTGTTAGATTAAATAGGCTATTTCTTGATGTAATTCATTGGTAGGATGGGTTACAGAAATGGAGCAGTAGATACCATCGAGAGCATTTTGCACTTGTGGTTGCTGGATGTGGCGCTGTGACAAAGTAAGGTTGGAGAAATGCTGATTGCTTTTTAGGAAAATGATTCCCCAAGAAGGGATATAACAGAGAATTGTACTCTGAGTGATAGAAAACATATAAATAAATAGCACCAGGAGGGTTGCTTTGTAAAGATAACAAGCAATTTAGTTGGAAATGGTTGCTATGATAAGGATTTTCTTTGGAGTTGCTTGTTTTCAGCTGATTGAGATCTCTGCAGTCTACTGCCTTTCTCTGCTTCATTACAATCAGCGTGAAATAGCATAGCCTGCATATCTGCAAGTTCTCTCGCCTCCAAGCTGTAGACATTAATCTTCTGTTCTCCATTCTGTGAATAATACTAGGTGACCTTCAGTATCAAAATGTTGAAATTACTTACCAACACACTTATTCTGTCACTAAGTGGTCCATGAATTAATGAATTCATTTGCCTAGCAATAATTAGTAAACAAAATGGAGGTACTTTGGTAAACTTTTAATTCTGTAAGATACTGATGTGTCTTAATTGTTTTTATTTTCTCATCCAAAACTGTCATGGTTGGTTGGGTACTTTGTATCTAGAAGACTAAATGCTTGCTGGTCTCTCTGTTTTGAGGAAAAACTGGCTGAGACAAACTAATGACTTCCAGATTAAAGGTGACTATAGGAATATGATGGCTATTTTCCTACATTGAAATTCTAGACCAGAAGAAAAAAAATTACAATGTTAAGGATATTTGACTGTGGACTTATATTAAATAATACTTTTTATGTCTAGTTTAACGTCGATGTTAAATTCTTACTGGATACTTCTTTTTCCATATTATCATGCTGGTATTGGAAAGTGGACACCCTGATTGGCAAATTTATTTTCCAACTTCCTTAAATTTAGGGTCAGGACCTGGTTCTTACTAGTGAAATGTGAGCATAAGTCACATACATAATTCCCAACCGAAGATTTTAGGGAGTAGATGTGCTCTCTAAAACCTCTTTTTCTCTTCAGCCAGTGGGACAGGGAGAACCGGAGGTCCCTAGGGATGGTAATGACACAAGACAGAATGGCCCAAGTCTCTGAATCATTGTAGAAAGGATATTTACCCAGAAAGCAGAACACCTGCTTTGAACTGTTGTGTTAATGAGAAAAAACACTTGCATTTATTAAAAAACTAGCATTTTAGCTTTATTTTTGAGAAAAGCCCTAATGACCTAATTGATGCAGGCAGAGTATCCTATTATATAATTCATCCCAATAATTGTGGGCACACTTAGTGTCTTTGCTGTCCAATAGCAGTAATATTCTTTGCTTAATATTTCTATAAGAACTGACAATGTTATTGTCTGTAGATAAAGTATCAGTACTCTTTTAGTTGTACTTTCTTTACTTTTTTTCAGTACATTGTTTAATACTCTTCATAACAATTTTCACATTTGTTTTATGATAAATCTGATATTCTGAATTTTTTAAATTATTTTTTATTTATTCTATGATTACTTCCTGATATTTTTCATTATTTCAGTGTAGCTTGACATTTGATATTACAGCTAATCCTCAATATTTGTGTATTCCATATATGAAATTTCACCTACTCGCTACAATTTATTTTTAATCCCAAAATCAATACCTGTAGGGTTTTCACAGTAATTTTTAGACATATGCAGAGAAAATTTTGTTACGTGATTCATGTGTTCCCAATTGAAGTGGAACAAGGTGAGGCTCTATTTTATTATTTCAGCTGTTGTACGGGGATGACCAGAAGATGGAGGTATCAGAGGGCAGTGTGGTGAAGGACAAAGAGCTCCTGCAATCTGACCAGCTGTTTGGGTTTGAACCTCAATTCTAGTTCCTGTTAGTGGAGTGGCCTCAGGCAAGCCACTTAACACTCTTTCCCTGGGAGCAGTGCATCAGTATTGCTAACTGAGCTTTCAGAATGACTTTATAGAACATAACTTCCTCAAATGGCGAGAATTGACTGTATATCTTGCTTTTCTTAGTTTCTGTTAGTGTCTGTGTTGATTTATTCTTCAGATTACTTTATTCTTCCTGCTTCCTATTGAAGCAGTAATTAGCTAACAATTGTATTAATTATTTATCTTATAATGAGCTAAAAATGTAAATAACATCATTTACAAGTTACAGCCTTCAAAGTATATATGTAAAATACATGTATAAACATCTTTAGTGCTTACTTTCTTCCTTCTTCACTTGGTTAGTTTTTTTAGTTTCTACTTCTTGTTCAGGGTCCACCTCAGGCCTCATCCTCTGAAGGACATCTTTCTTAATCCCCAGTCCCTCCACTGAGCTCTCATCTTGGCACGAATTAAATAAACATTGAATCATCCATTAATTGACTGAAAGGTTATTGATGTCAGGACTGTACTTTTCATTTCCGTGGTTCCTGGCATCATTCTTGGCACATAGACATTTAATACTGATCAAAAATAAGCATGTTAAGATATAATTTTGGCCCTGGCCGGTTGGCTCAGCGGTAGAGCGTCAGCCTGGCGTGCAGGGTACCCGGGTTCGATTCCCGGCCAGGGCACATAGGAGAAGCGCCCATTTGCTTCTCCACCCCTGCCCCCTCCTTCCTCTCTGTCTCTCTCTTCCCCTCCCACAGGCAAGGCTCCCTTGGAGCAAAGATGGCCCGGGCGCTGGGGATGGCTCCTTGGCCTCTGCCCCAGGCGCTAGAGTGGCTCTGGTCATGGCAGAGCGATGCCCCGGAGGGGCAGAGCATTGCCCCCTGGTGGGCAGAGCGTCGCCCCTGGTGGGCGTGCCGGGTGGATCCCGGTAGGGCGCATGCGGGAGTCTGTCTGACTGTCTCTCCCCGTTTCCAGCTTCAGAAAAATACAAAAAAAAAAAGATATAATTTCAAATATTTTTGGTAAAGAGATTGATGGGAGGTACTTCAAAACATATTACTTTTTTCACACAGTGGTAGGTTGTCTGCAACAAGCTAGATTTTCAAAGGCAATTGTATGGCTCCGGCCATAAACAATGGTTTAAAGACGGAGTATGGATGACTCAGGACAAATCTATCATTTGTTTTCAAAAATGAACTCATATGCACCCATACAAGGGTCATTAAAAATATCTTTGTACTTTAAGAATCACCATTTTTCTTTGAGAATTTACTTATCAGTACTCTAGTATTAGATTCCTAAGAACAATTTATGACAGTAAAAAAGTACCTCACATTTTTAAAAGATTTGTTTTAATTTTAATGATGTTATGGGGAGGCAATGGATGCTCCACTCAGATAAAATAACATTATAAATATTATTAAATATCTACCTAGAATGTCAATTTGCTTTAATTAATCATGAAGTAATGTATACTGAATACGTGAATAAATTTAGATGCTCATATATAGCATTAATTAATTAAGTACACTAACCAAACATTTTGGAATGCAAAGACATTTTTATTTGTGATTTAAATTTAAGATGATTTAATTTTAATTTTTAAGTAAAATTCAATTATGTGGTAATGAAATGAGAGTAATACCAACTGTTGCTGTAACTAAGTATCCATGAGAGAAAAAGACACAGGTAATAATGGGAAGTGTTGTGTTATTTACACAGAACCTGAGAACACAGATATTAGGAAATGATTTCTTGTTCTTTCACAGAGAAGGTAAATGTTTCCATTTGCACAGCATTCTAATTTCATCTTAAATCTGCTTTAAGCCATATACATTTAAAATAGAAGTAAAGAAAATCATGCAGGCAATTTTTGAGGAAATTGTAATCATGAAATGTCACCAAAACATAATTTTACATATATAAATTTATTTAGAAATAGGTAAATTTATATTGAGAGAGTAAAAATAATTATGTTGATCAGTGCTACTGAGTGCCAGAAACCATTATGGGAGCTATCCATGGGTTAGTTCTAAGTTTCTTAGCTACCTTAATGGCTAAGGGATATCATTTTCAAATAGTGAAGTGCAGATGAGTGCTTATATCACAGAACTTTAATTTTACATTTCTGTGTTTGCGAACAGTGTTAGCCTTTTAATAAAGGCTTATGGCATTTCTGGTAGTTTATAATTCTCAAGGTTTGCCTGATAATTGATGTAACACGTGGGAACAAACTTGAATATAATAGTATGGGCATTTTAATTTATTCACTCCTCTTTAATTCTCAAGGTAATAAGTATTTTAAACTATAGAACTAAGTTTATATTCTGCTTTTCTAGCTCATGTTTTTAACTTACTACAACAAACTTCTCACTGGCTTCTATCTTGGAATTGTTGTCATTCTTTATTGTTCTATATTTTGGCAGAATCAGACAGAAGACTATCATCCCACCAGAAAGATGTGACTGATTGTTTTAAAAATAAATGATACTAGAACTGAATCAAGAAAAAAGAAGGTTCATTAAAACTCTGTAGGAGAACCCTCATCAGTCTCTCTGTATAGTTTTTGACAATGCCTTAGAGATAGGTATATATTATGTTTATTTTTAGAGCCAACCAATCTCTTTTAACCGAGACTGCAGGACGAAAAAAGCAATAACACTTTCAGAGAGCTCTCAAGTGTAGTGTGAGGGAGCTGAATTGTTTCTTTGTATTAGAAGCTGCTGTCCTATTCTTTACTTTGGACAGATTTCTTCAGAATTAACACAGAGAAAAATTACTATGTATTTTAGACCTATTGAAGTACTTTCTTTTTTAATTAATAATATATGTGAACTGGCCTGGCCGGTTGGCTCAGTGGTAGAGCGTCGGCCTGGCGTGCAGAAGTCCCGGGTTCGATTCCCGGCCAGGGCACACAGGAGAAGCGCCCATCTGCTTCTCCACCTCTCTCCCTCTCCTTCCTCTCTGTCTCTCTCTTCCCCTCCTGCAGCCAAGGCTCCACTGGAGCAAGGATGGCCTGGGCGCTGGGGATGGCACCTCGGCCTCAGCCCCAGATGCTAGAGTGGCTTTGGTCGCAACAGAGCGACGCCCCGGAGGGGCAGAGCACCGCCCCCTGATGGGCAGAGCGTCGCCCCCTGGTGGGTGTGCCGGGTAGATCCCGGTTGGGCGCATGCGGAAGTCTGTCTGACTGTCTCTCCCTGTTTCCAGCTTCAGAAAAATACAGAAAAAAAAAAAAAATATATATATATATATATATATGTGAACTAAAGTCTTAAAGCAAGGATGACTGAGTTTTATTCATCTTTTTAAGTATCAGAAAGACCATTGCAATTTGATTATTTAAATAAAATTGATCAAGTATACTGTTTTACTCTCTATAAATACACATTTCTAATAAGCTTAAAATACTAAGCATCTCCTTCAGAGAGTATTCACTTTTGACTATATTTCCTTTGGATTCACTTGAAACCAAAGGGGAGAAAGGTTAGAAGAGGGTTTCACTCAACACTTTTTGCTTTGCTTTTCAAAGTAAATTAATGCTGAAAAGCAAAATAGAATATGATACTTTCTTCCAGTGTCTAGACACACAAAAGTAAGGAGCATTTCAAAATATTGAATAGCAATGTATTAGAAAATACCTGAAGGGTATTGAAATTATTTGACTTAAATGCCAAGTTCAAGTTACAAGTTAGATTTCATGGATGAAAAACACCTGCTTCTCTTTCAGTTGTCCACTCTGCACCATTTTCCCTGGCTCATTTTATTGCTACGATCTACTTCCTATTGATGTGTGTTTGCCTCTAATCCAAAGCAACTGATGCTCCTCTTTTGTGTATAATTGGCAGCTATTTGGGAGTGGATGTCACAGGAAGAAAATGGGGGGTTGGCTGGGAGGAGTGGTGGTCCTTGTAGCCAAATGTGTATTGTGTAAAGAAAGTTGAAAACTAAATATTCAGGTGTAAGAAAGAGGAACTGTAGGTTTCATATAAAGGTATAAAATACCATTTGTTGCTCAAGTCATTGATAAAGTAAATTTGTAGGCCCAAGATGGAGCCACTCCCGTGTGGGATGCCAGGTCAGCTAACTGGAACTTTGATAATTATGCCCTCCAAATGCTCCTGCTGACCAAGCAGTCATTCTCCAAATGCAACTCTGGATCTATACTTATTTCCGTATTCCTTGTTCATTTTCTATCCTTCTCTTCTTTGTCCCTTATTCTTTATCCTATCAAAACTTCTTTCACTCTGACCCGTTTTGCAGTTCTCTGACCCTTGAGAACTGAGACTCTATCTTCCCTGGAAAGGTAAACTTGAGGCATATTAAAATGTTTGAGTTCATCTGAGCAAAGATCAATTCCAATCAGGTAGCAACCAAACTTGCAGATGGATAGGATCTCGTAGAAGCTGTACCAAATAAAGAGTTTTATAGGCAGAAGGCATCAGAAAGTATTGAATAAATGAATGAAGAATGATATAAAAGAAGATGGGTTGGCCCTGGCCAGTTTGCTTGGTGGATAGGCATCAACCTGGTGTGCAGACATCCCAGGTTCGATCCCCAATCAAGGCACACATAAGAAGTGACCATCTGCTTCTCTTCCCCTCCCTCTTCCCCTTCTCTCTCTTTCTTTCCCTCTCACAGCCAATGCTCGATTAGTTCAAGCATGGCCCCGGTTGCTGAAGATAGCTTGGTTGATTCAAACATCGGCCCTAGACAGGGATTGCCAGGTGGACCCCAGTCAGGGGACCTATGAAGTCTTTCTCTATCTACCCCTCCTCATTTTTAATATAAATTTAAAATTAAAAAAAAAAAGAAGATGGTTAGAGAAAGCTGCAGAGAGGTCTTTAAACTGGCTATTAGTTTCCCTGTCAATCCTCTTTTTCCTTTTTCTCTGCTGTAGTAAAAATAACTGAGCCAGTAAAGCTATTATTTCAAGAAGTCTTCATTTCTCGTTTAAAAAGAAATTAGTAAGATTAAAAATTTTAGCAGTTCTAGGTTACAGAAAAATTGAGTGGGAAAATACAGTGAATTCCTCTATCTCCACCCTTCTCCTTCCCCCAAGTTTCTTCTATTAATAGCTACTTGCATCAGTGTCATACATTTGTCACTATTAAGGAGCCAATATTGATACATTATGATTAATTAAAGTCCACACATTACATCAGGGTTCACTCTTTTGTTGTATATGCGATGGGTTTTGACTAGTATAGTATCATCCAGAATAGGTTTACTGTCCAAAGAATCCTTTATATTCTATCTAGTCATCCTTTCTTCCTCCCTTCTAATCCTAGGCAACCACTGATATTTTTGCTGTTTCCATAGTTCACCTTTCCCAGAATGTCATATAGTTAGAATTATAAACTATGTATTATTTTTTCATATTGCCTTCTTTCACTTAGAAATATGAGTTTAAGATAGGAACCTACTCTTGTGATTTGATGACTCATTTCTTTTTGTTGCTGAATAATATTACATTATATGAATGTACCACATTTTTTTATTCATCCATGTATTGAAAGATATCTTGGTTGCTTCCACATGCTTGCAATTATGAATAAGGCTACTATTGATATTCTCCATGAAGATTTTTGTGTAAATGTAGATTTTTAGCTCATTTGAATAAATACTAAGGAGTATGATTGCTGAATCATACCATGACAGTATGTTTAGTTTTGTAGGAAACTTCCAAACTCTTTTCTAAAGGGTAGAATTTTGCATTCCCATAAGCAATAAGTGAGAATTTCTGTTGCTCCACTTCTTTGCTAGCATTTTTTGTTGTCAGTGGTTTGATTTTTAACCATTCAAAGGTGTGTGGTGGTAGCTCATTGTTTTTTGCTTTATTTTTAAAATGTTTTATTTCCTGTTTTTAGAGAGAGATGAAATGAGGGAGAGAGAAAAAGAGAGAGAGAGAGACAGGAACATTGATCTGTTCCTATATGTGCCCTGACCAGAGATCAAACTGGCAACTTTTGTGCTCGGGCCAACACTTTAATTATTTATTTCTGTCAAAAGTTAGTTTTAAACCAGATAGAAGGTGACAGAAGACAATTTGACTTTGGGTGATGGGTATGCAACCTAATCAAATGTCGAAATAACCTGGAGAGGTTTTCTCTGAACCTATGTACTCTGATTGATCTATGTCACCCCATTAAAATTAATAATAAAATAAAATAAAAATTTTAAAGTTAGTTTTATTTTATATTTATTTCATGCATACAGCATAGTAGATAGATAATTATATAATTTACAGAGTGATCCCCCAAATAATTCAAGTACCCTACTGACATGACACAATTATTATGAAATTGTATTAATGGTATCATTGTTTTCATTAGCAATTCTCTGGTGACATGATATTGAATATCTTTTCATGTATATTTGCCATCTGTTAATGTTTTTGATGAGATGTCCCTTCAGACTTTTGTCCCTTTCTTAATTGAGTTGTTAGCTTACTTTTGAATTTTCAACATTTTAAAAAATATTTTGAATACTAAACCTTGTATCAGATATGACGTTTTACAAATATTTTTCTCATTCTATGGCTTCTCTTTTGTGTATTTTTGTTTTGTTTTAAAATTTCCTTTAATATATTTTACAGTGCAGTGTTTAATTTTGATGAAGTCCAACTTATGCATTTTTTTCTTTCATGGATCATACTTTTGGTGTTGTATCTAAAATGTCACTGTCAAACCCAGAGTCACCTAGATTCTCTCTGTGTAGGAGTTTTCTTGTTTTGCATGTTACATTTCGGTCTATAATCCATTTTAAGTTAATATTTGTAAAAGGTGTGAGATGTGTGTCTAGATTCTTTTCTTTTTTTTCTGTTTTGCATGAAGATGTTCATTTGTCTGAGCATTATTTATTTTAAAGAGAATCCTTATCCTTTCTCTATTGGATTTCTTTGTTCCTTGGTCAGAGATAAGCAGACTTATTTGTGTGAATATATTTATGGAATTTCTGTTCTGTTTCACTGATAGATTTGTCTGCCTTTTTCTTAATATACATTGCCTTGATTACCTCCCCGGAGGTATACTGAATGTGCATACACACATAGGCCGTTGCTGTTTAATTAATAAAGGCATACGTGAAAATAAACAAGTAAATGCATATCACTTATTATACAGCTCCTGGTTGCAATTTAGAATATAATAACATATGTATGTACATACAGTCAAGTATATAAGAAAGTGGAAAAACTAAATATCTTGACTGCAACAAAGGATATATTACTAAACCTAGTTTTATAAGAGACACTAATAATTATCATTTTGCAATTCTAGTCTCTCCTGTATTATTAAAAAAGAATGTGTTTAGACATATTCCAGGGTGGGACATTACCTACAAAAATACATACTGTAGACTGAATGATCAGAAGGGATTTTATCCAGAAAAGTAGTAGGAAGGTTATTCACCAGAATGTAGAGTAAGAACACACAGTTAGGGTGGAGTGAGGGTAGATTTAATAGAAAGAATCTTTTTCCTTAATCCCCAGAAGCCCTACGGAGTGAGCTGATAAGATTCAATAGTAGGCAAAGAAGTGTTTTCGTGATTTTAAGGTTTAATGTAAGGAAAGCTCGTGTTTGCTTAAACCATTGGTAAATCCTGGAACATAAATATCAAAATAAGAAAAAGAGTAAATGATTACTGATGTGATTGTAGAGACAAAGATAAAATTGTTCCTTTATAAGGTGTAGAGAAGGAGACAGGCAGAACTTGGCTAGGCTGTATTTTGGAAGTTGGTGATAAGGCAGTTTTGTTCATTTCATAATCCAAGGTTACAGTAAATTGCAAATGAGGTCCTTGTAGTTATCAAATTAGTTTGAAGTAAAGCAGGGAAAAATTCTACTACATGTGTTTTTGGAAGGGTGTGGAGGCATGTAAAACCCTTTAATACTGAATCACTTCAGAAATGAGTGCTATACATCTATGTCTCATCTGGTTCAGAGATCATGCTAATGCCTGAAACTGCTCAGTAACTGTCATTGAAATGTGATACTTAGATCAATTATGTAAGCAGAGACAAAGTGGGTAATACAAGCATATTTATGGCATCCTGATGTCCTTTCTCAGCTACTAGAAATACTGGAGTATTTTGTTTGTTTTTGTTTTTACTGTTCAATTCTAGGCATGAGAAAGCAATACATATAAAGTATAAATATATATAAATATATTTCCCCAAAACATGCACTGCAAAAACTTGTGTAAATCCATGAATTAGACAGACTAAATCTTATCACCATTTTAAAATATAAATAATTATCTTCACTGATAATTTAAAAACCCCACTTTACTTTAAAAACTGTAATTTCAAAGAATTCTGTAACTAGGAAAGCTAGGCATCTAGTTCTCTTAAAACTATCTCCTTCCTGGCCTGTGGTGGCCCAGTGGAGTAAGCATCAACCTGGAATGCTGAGGTTACCTATTCAGGGCCCCACATCTGCCTGGTCAAAGCACATATGGGAGAGTTGATGCTTCCCCACTACACCCCCACCCCTTTCTCTCTCTCTTTCTCTCTCTCTATTTCTCTCTCTCTATTTCTCTCTCTCTCTCCTTTCAAAATAAAAAAAAAGGAAGTCTATCTTTGGATTATAGATTTAGTTCAGGGAAAACTTGAAGTTCAGTGGAACACCAATCATTTGAGAATTGAATGAAATATCATCCCTGAAAGGGTTATAAGACACTATGAATAAAGAGTGGTGATACATATGGAGAATTCTTTATTACTAAGTCTAACTTCACAACAACTAATCGATAAGTGTATCTTTTTATGATCAATGTCCATTACCTTTTTGGGATTTGTTATAGATCTATGTGGTTAACTTTAAGATAACAATATGGTTCTCTATTATTTTATATAGAGAGACTAGAAGAGTGGTATTTTTATAAATAAAAGAAAGGATTTAGATTTTTCTGGAAAAAAGGTAACTTCAATTCATTTATTCTTGGTAATTCCTTTGCTATTTTCTTTAAAATAATTAAGATATTCTGCCTGTATTTTGCCTTCAAAGTTTTTGATCTACTTTTTTATCTCTTCTCATTACATTCTTAGTAATCTATTTCATTTTTTTGTATTTCTATACCAAAGTAATTTATTACATTAGTTGTTCTAAAGTTTCTGTAAAAGCTTTAACAGATTATTAAGTTTAATACTGAACCTGATGCTTATCATTAGTTTGAAGAAATTGTTAAATTTACACAGTTGACTAAGTCCCCAGTTGTCCCTTTAATCTAGATGCTTAAGATTATTTGGGGAAGAAGTTAAGAAAATGCAAGACTATTCCAGTATATAAAAAATATATTAAGGCCTGACCTGTGGTGGCGCAGTGGGATAAAGCATCGACCTGGAACACTGAGGTCGCCGGTTCGAAACCTTGGGCTTGCCTGGTCAAGGCACATATGGGAGTTGATGCTTCCTGTTCCTCCCCCTTCTCTCTCTCTCTCTGTCTCTCTCTCTCTGAAAAATCAATAAATAAAATATTTTTAAAAAAATTTCTTTAAAAAAATATATTAAAATATGAGGTATAGTGACTAAATACCTCAGGAATTGAAAGAAATTAGGTATCAAAATATGTGGTATAGTCATTAATTTTATTTCGTATTACATATCTATGCAAAAATTAGGTGCTGCTATAACATAACAAAATAACACTGACAGCTGTATATTTTCCACCAACTGTTTTTATATAGTCACACCATATAAAACCCAAAATTAAGGCCTTGGCCGGTTATCTCAGGAGGTAGAGCAGCAACTTGATACGACACACCAGTGTGGGTTCAGTCCAATGAATGGAGGAATAAGTGGAACAACAGATTGATGTCTCTTTCTCTCTCTTGCTCTCTCATCCCTCCCTTTCTTCTTCCCCCTCTCTCTACCTCTCTACCATTCTCTCTTTCTAAAAAAATCAATAACAAATAAAAAAAACTCCAAAAACTCAAATTATATTAAACCTAGTTTACTTAGGATACATAGATTGAAATGTATTTAGTTTATATTTGTTTTAATAAAGCTAGATTTCAGCTTTATCATTAAAATAGGATATTTAATAACATTCTGCACAAGGCCCACCTCATAGTTTATGTTACCTGCAGGACATTGAAGGCACCTGTATTTCTACCTCTGGCTTTATCAAAGGCAACTTGTATAAATCCACTAAATCTTAAATGGAGACAGATTAAATTTAAAAATGCACTAAATCTGCCTCGGTGAAATACACGAAATTTATTCTACACAAAATTCTAAGTACTTAAAGATAATTAAGCCAAAGAGAAAATGTCTTAAAATTGAAGAAAATGGGTGCTAGTGATAAAGAACTAAACATAAGAATAAGAAACACTTAAGAGGTAGGTATGCAATTATTGTGCTAAGGATTGAATTTTATAATGTTAAGTAAATGTGAGGTGGCTGCTGGCTTATTGTCTTAACTTTAAGAAGCTCATTTCTCTAAATGAATTATGAAATAAGACAAAGGTCAGCAGAAATAGATGGGAGGGGATGATAGCATGGGAAAAGCAGTAAGGCACCTGTGAGACAATGTAAGAGAATATCTTAGATTATAAAGAAAAATAATAGAAAAAATTAATTGATCAGGGAGAAAATTCTAGATTTCATGTTACAAAATATTGAGTATATCCATCTATATTTTGTTTTCCTGGAAAGCAAGCCAGAATTATTGTAATAAGAACAGTATTAGAGTAGGTTTGTAATATATTTTTTAAAGCTGAAGGCAGTCTTATATTTTAGGATTTTATCAGCTATCTAGAGATTATTAGAGAATATACTGTATTTTAAGGACAGAATGATTTTTATATGCATAAAAACAGAAATAGAAAGATCTAACTTTCAAAACATAAACCCAAATAGTGCCTAAATTTATTTCTTAAACATTAAATTACAAAAAAGAAAAAAAGAAAAATATGCCCAGGTTTTTGAGAAGGCCAAAATTCAATATGCAGATTCAGTTGCAAAATTAATCTCAGCACTAACTCCCTTGCTTAAGTCAGACTTTTTCATAATTATATTTTGACCTTAATTTAAAAAAATAAACTTTCATGTTAAGAAAGAGAACACTAAATAATGCAATAATTTCTGGGCACCCTATGGCCCAGTCACACTGAGACATGAAGTTAACCGCTCTATATAGATAAACTCATGCTTCCAGATTTTAATCAAGCATACTTGCTTTAAATTAGGACAAAATTTATGAGCAGAACTAGCAGAGATTATATCTTTATCTACCACCCTCAGAATCCTGCCTGGAGTTCAGGGTGTCATTTGATGATCTCCTTCATGTGTTGCTTCAATCAATATAATCCTGAAAAGCCATATTTCTTTTTGTGCTGATTTTTAGTGCCCATAAAAACCTTGTAGTAGCGGTTTAACAATCTTCCTACTCCTTTTATAATTCATCATTTCAGTTTTCCATAGAGAAAAAGATGGGTTCCCAATGTATAACTTACATTGTATTCAGTGGTGTACTAATTCTACAGAGTAGAAATATGTCAGTATTTCCGACTCTACAGCTATCTTTACCAGTGTCAGTTAGCACAGATGCATGTGTGTGTATTTTGTCCCTCCCCTTGGTAACTTATGGGGTATAGGGTTGAATTACAAATGTGCCATTATTATTAAAGTTATTAAAAGATCAAGAGTTCTCCAATTTGAGGTAAAAATAAAATAAATTAACAAATGATGGGGAAGGCAGGCCCTCAGCCAGGCTTAGGAAAAACCTGAACCAGGTGTTGATACCAGCAGGATTCTTTCTGTCAACAGAAGTCATTGTGTTCTTCCTTCCTAAGGAGGAAAGGAACTGAGAACCGAAATAAAAGGTGACACTCACAGAATCAAACAAAAATGCTAAATTTTAAAAGTCTCTATTCATGTAAAAAGCCTTGAATTAAAGCTCAGGAAATAAAACAGCTAGAATCACAGCTTCTAACCTTAAACATACTACCTCTTGTGAGATTGTAGTAAGAAAAAAAAGCAAGTATAGTTATCAAATATGCAGTATTCCAAGGACATTTCTTCTTGGTCTCTTAAAATAGCCCTGCTGATGGCTGACCAGGTGGTGGTACAGTGAATAGAGTGTTGGACTGGGATGCAAAGGATCCAGGTTTGAAACCCCAAGGTTGCTGGCTTGAGCATGGGCTCATCTGGTTTGAGCAAGGTTCACCAGCTTGAGCCCAAGGTTGCTGGCTTGAGCACGGGCTCATCTGGTTTGAGCAAGGTTCACCAGCTTGAGCCCAAGGTTGCTGGCTTGAGCACGGGGTCATTCAGTCTGCTGTAGCCCCCAGTCAGGGCACATATGAAAAAGCAATCACAGAACAACTAAAGTGCCACAACAAAGAATTGTTGCTTCTCATCTCTCTCTCTTCCTGCCTGTCCCTCGCTCTGTCTCTGTCTCTGTCACATACACACACACACACACACACATACACACATACCTGCTGAAAGTTTTATTTTCTTTTAACTGTCTTACAGGTAACTAAACTAATGCCCAGAAAGTCTAAATAAACATTCTGGTTTCATACAGCTATCAAGTATAGGACTAGACTTGAATCCAGGCTTAATTATAATTCAAGGACCAAATGTGTAAGATCAGAAGAGGTACAAGTAAAATATTAGGACTCAAAGTAAGGAGATTCATAGCTGTTTAAAAAAAAAGAAATGTTTAATAGAGAAGGCAGTCTTTAATTTCAGTCTTTAGGTTTGGGTACCATGTTTTTGATAAAGATGATTAAGATGATGGACAAAAACTCAGTGTTCAGAAACGATGGCAACAATGAGTTATCCAAAAGAGCTTGAGTATTGAGACAAAGTAATAGTAGAAAGATGGTTTGAAGTTATATTTTAACATAAAATGTTTTATTAATCTTAGTAGTTGAAGTAATATTTCAATAAATAAAGTTAGTCAAATATAGAAACAAGCAATCAAACCCCCAGAGAGTCACATGACCAGTGAAAGCCTAACTTGAAACCATGGGCAGAGCTATTCAATACTGAAAAGATAATCAGCCTCCCAGAGTCCACATAGGTAGTTTTTTAGTTACAATTGTTTAATTTAATGCAAAACAGCATGCATTTTCTGAGCTGTAAATAAAAACCATCCTTGTTAACATCTGGTATCGATAAACACATTTCTGTTTAGCAAGCAGATTACTTATGTGAATCACATATTTCCTGCGGCCCCAAGGCCTTTCGAGGCAATGAAGAGCTCACATGATGATTATAATTTGATTGGATTCCAAGTTTTAACTGAATTTGGAATGATCATACAAAATAGCCCTCAGTCTCTTCAATTTCACATTAGTTTTCTCAGCACTCTAGTCATGGGCCCCATGTGATTATCATTTTTTTTCCTACCTGCTCTGTTGCCCCTGGTACTCTGAATCCCACTGAGCCAGCCTGTTGACCTCATTAGGCTGAGATTCTTCATTTGCTTACAATTTAGTTGCCACCTCAAAATGGAGCACCTGCTGCTTTCTCCCCTTTCAAAACATCAATGCAAGTGTTCATAGAGGTTCCTTTTTGTTCATTCAACTTCCCTTCATCATTTCTCCCAGGAACCTGTGGACTCCTTGCAGACAAAAGATTCTTAGGGAGCTTGTCCAAGGGTGACTACAAATTCTATCTTTCTTTGATAATCAACATAAAAATAAAATTGGGCTTTTCAGTCTTCCTTCTGAACAGAGAAGCTGTACTGTCATAAATGTCATTGGAAGAGGTGGGCTGCTGCAGAATATTGACTTGAGACAGCAGAACAGATTTCATTTTATACCATATATCAACTATCACATGATGCTAGGTGAAGTTCAGAGTATGTCAAGCATGAATCAGTTTGTGACAGACATTCACAGAAAGTGAACAACTGTAGAAGGCAAATGCATCACTGCTATGCTCTCTAGTTTCAAAATTGTGGCAGAGTTAAAACATATTTTGCTTTTCTTTTTTACTTTCTTTCATAGAGTAGAAGCAGAAACTCTTGAAATTACATGCTGAATGATTCAAGTGATATAATTGGAGTAACCCATTAAATCTTAACTAAATTTGACTGCTTTCTAAGTATTATATTATTAGTGGTGATGCTTTACTACAAACACAACTGCTTGACTTCTTTCTTCTGTTTTTGTAAAAAGCAAAGGATAGCCCTGATCAGTGTCTCAGTGGATAAAGTATCATACTGGCATATCATGGATGCAGGTTGACCCCCACATCAGGGTATATTTGAGAAGTAATCAATGAGTATATAACTAAATGGAACAACTACGTGGAACAAGGAGTTGATGCTTCTCTCTCTCTCTCTCCCTTCCATTTTCTCTCTCCTCTCCTCTCTCTCTATCCTTTCTGCCCCCACTTAATCAATGGAAAAATTAAAAGAAAAAAAAGTAAAACATAATGAATTAGAAAGAATCCATTTTTAATGAGAACAAAAATAATAATGAAATACCCAGCTAACTTTGTTTACAACATTTTGATGTTGGTAATGCACTAATAAAACTACTGCAAATTAGGCTTAAAAACAAGAGAAACAAGCAAAATGCAGTGACATACAGTAGAACTATTTATAATTCTTGACTGCTGTTTGTAATAGGACTAACAATTGTAATATAAGCTAAATATATAATATCAGGCACATGTGTATTTGCTACTGTGGTATGGCTTCAAGCTACATTATGCAGGAGTAAGTAACCATATAATGCATCATTCAAACCAGGACACTTTAAGAGTGACAGAGGATACTAGTTATGATTGGTTGGGCCAATGGAAATAAACCTGGAATGTCCTGAGTAAACTGAGATAAAGGGTCACCTAAAAGCATTTGTATAACAAGACTTTGTTCTATAGAGCTTCTTCTGTTTTAATAGTTTTTTAATTTTTCTAAATTTATGCAAAGTTGCTAACAGTTATGAAACTTAAAAGGCAGTCTGCAGTTTCTGCCCTGTCTCTTTATAGGTTCCATTGCTTTTTTTACCTTCTATTATCAAATTTCAGAATTTGGAGTTTGTTAAGCATAAAATCCTTTGTCTTATATAGATCTGTCTTCTTGATTCAGTAACATAAAGTAACTCATTCAAATATATCTTATAATATATTTTTATATTGTGGATACTTTTATCTATAAATAAACAAAATGTTTTCTAGTTTATGTCCCTGCTTTTTTAATTGTTGATTCCATTGAAGTGTTGATTTAAATACATAAATAAATAGTTAATGGCTCATGAAGAGAATATCAGGAGAGGAAATGATTAACAAATCTAATACTATTGAGAATTATTATGTGCATCCATTAAGCCAAGAACTTGTATGTACAGTATTTATCTCATTTAGTTCTCAAAATAATGCTTTGAAATATGTACACATTTTCTTAATTTTACTATGAAAATCTGAATTTACAAAAAAAAGTTGTCCAAGATCACAGAGCTTCTCAGAAGTAGCATTGGAATATAAAACCAGGTTCTGATGTTCTTAATTGTGTTTTCTACATCTTTGTATGTCCTGTATAGCCACCTGTAAAAAATAAAATTAGTAATGGAATAACAACTCTAATCCATATGAAAATAGCCTTGGCCCTGGCTGGTTAGCTCAGTTGGTTAAAAGTGTCATCCCTAAACAACAAGATTGCAGGTTCAATCCCTAGTCATAGCACACATGGGAAGCAACTGATGAGTGCACAACTGAGTGGAACAACAAATAAATGTTTCCCTTCCTCCTTCCCATTTTCTTCCTTCCTCTCTCTGTCTTTCTGAACAATAAATCAAAAGAAATTAAGCCCTGGCTGAATAGCTCAGTCAGTTGAACCACTGACTCAGAGGTTCAATTCCTTGGTCAGGGCACATACAGGAGTAGCTCTATGTTCCTATCTCTCTCTCCTTGCTTCTCTCTCTCGACAATCCCAAGGGCTGGGTCCCACACCTGGCCCTGCCTGCCGGGCCCTGCCCCCACCCTCACCCCTATCCCCTTCCCTCTCAATCTGTCTCTGTCTCCCTCTTCTCCTCTGTGTTTCTGTCTTTCTATGGGTTTTGTTTCCTTGTTTCCACTCTGACAAATGCAACGTGAACGGGAAAGAGGTGTCCAGCTGCCCAGGAGGGCAAGCCAGGCAAGTAAGGCAAGGAGACCCCGCACCCACACCTACCTCATTTAAGTGTTGGATTTTTTGCTGTTTTGAAATGTGAGACCCTTTCCAAGCCCCCTACTGCCCCAACCCTCTCCCCCACCTCACTGCCTTCTTCTGAGTGGGTGGAAGGGGGGTAGGAGGAGGGAGAAAAAAACAACAAAAAATCCATCTTTGTTTTTAATTCTGGGCATGGTATGGCGGTTGAGGCTAATGATGAAGATTGGGGATGACTAGCCCCTAGTTGCTCTAGGACTTCCTTCTCCATCTGGACATGGGGGCAGGAGGGATGTGCTAAACCTAGGAGCAGGATATCTCCCTCCTGTTTTCCCAACTCCATCATGAGCTCATTTGCCCTCCAGCCCCCAGATGGGGTGGGTGGGTGGTAGGGTGAGGGGCTATCCCTGTGCCCATACCCAGTGAGGCAGGGTGTGGCCTGGAGCTCCCACTTTCCCTCAGTCACCAAACTGCTGCTGGTCTGGTGGGAAGGGGTGGTGATGTGGAGGTGGGGAGCTTAGTGTCAGCACGGGGAAGGTGGGGGGTATTTATCTATTTATACATGGGATTGTACATAGTCTTGTGGGGCATGGGGGAGCCAGCTGGAGGTGAGAACCCTCCCCTCTCCCCCTACCCTCGGGGAGAGCAAATGTAAAACTACTAATTTTTGTGCTTTATATATTCTATATAAATATATCTATTTTCTTTTTACAAAAAAAAATTTTAAAGCCTTAAACATAATTAGTTTATAAATATGTCCATTAAACTATAAGTTAGAGATGGAGTATGAACTAGTTATTATAACACACTGAACATAAGTAGAAAATTCACCAATTAAAGTATTGTTTATATTTTCAACAATTAATTAACAATATTCTAATATACACAATTTAATAAACTATGCTTTCTGTTATCATAGCACCCACAAGCTGATGGGCAGGTTATTGCTCTTAAAGGTTGGCTTTAATCTCTGGGTTTCTCAGGAATTTTAGAAACAATTTCATCTATTTCATTCATTAACAATGCATAATGGAACCTGAGTACCATTAAGAATCTCCAGTGGCTCAGGAAACAATAATAAATTCTACTTAAAACCTCAACTTAGCATGGAAGAACATATTATTTTCAAACAAACATTTTGTCAAGTATTTTGTTCATTGCAAGTGTTATTTCATCTTGAAGAAATATTAATGTGTCTTTATTTCGTATTTATCTCATACTAATAACTAATGAAGACTTTTGAGGTCTATCCACAGTGGTCCATTTGTTAGGAACTTGGCTATCATAGAAATTAATCAGTAACACCTTCCAAAGCCACGCTCAAATTCTGGGTGCCATATGTATAGGGGGAAAATCATAAAATAGAAAGGCCTGGCAGCTTCATTTAGATCAGATCTGAGTGGTTCTTCTCATTATCATTTCCCTTTATTAGTTCAGATCTTTGGATATTGCATTTCTGACTGTGAACCTTTATTATATATTTAACATGCTCTCTCCACTCTTAGTTATACCCTGTTCATTACTGTACTAAATTACTTTGGACAAATAACAGATGTCTTCTCTAAGTAGATCTCAGAATGTTGCCAGCGATGTGACCTAGATCATAAGAGTTTTGTTTGTTGTTGATCCTTGAAACTATCAGGCATGAGATGCCTGATATCTGGGAAGGCTTATCACACACCTGTCTTTACACCTTATGAATCAGAGGTTTGTCACTCCTTATTCTGTTCACACTGTATCATTATGTGGTAAGAAGCATTTGGGAAGAAGGGGTGTTAATTAACACGTGAGACCTGAGAATAGGTCACCTAAAGGGTAGGTGAACAGATTAATTGGAACAGTGAGAACATTGTGTGCTCAAACTCAGAATTATGCTGAAGCAGGCACAGAATAACAAGACAAGGGAGATGACAGAATATGGAGTGTGAAGAGATTCAGATGAAAGTAGAAATGGAAAGGGCAGAGCAGAAATGAAAGGTCAGTCCCTACAGAACATGTTATTTACAAAACCCAGGTAAAGGGAAATGCAGACTTAGCGTTAGAAATAACTAGCTAAAAGTAGAGAGAGCTTTTTTCTTCCCAAAGAGAAAATAATAGTTATTTGTTACATAAAAATGAAAAACTTGCAGGAGTTCAAAGTGCATTTGTCAAATTTAACAGCTTTTTTTACAATGTACTTTAAGTCCATATAGACCAAATTGTTAAAAAGTGCCCTGTACTAAAGTTCTTGTTCTTAATTTTTTTTCTATCCCAAGTATTTACAATATGAGGAAGCCAAAATAGTTCTGCGTATGTATAAACAGATCACATAAGAACATTCAAATATCTTTCCAGTTGTTAACAGTTGTAAATGATCTACATTCTTGAACAGTTTTCCTCCTAACTGATGACTTTGACATTGCTAGCCAACTGTCTTTGATACGGTACAGTTTTCAGCAAAGGAATAATCTCATAAGGAGACAGGATTCAATACATTAATCTCATTAACTCCATCTCTAAACCATTGACCTAGACAATTATTACAAATTGAAAAAATGTTGTTCCTTATTCTGAAGTTTTATGCAGACTATTTAAAATGAGAAATTTTGTGTTTTGAATAATCTAAAATATATTTTAAAAAGAAATATTGTTATATATTGATGATGGGTATCTATTCCTCATTTTCATTTTAATAGAAATTCCTTACTTTAAGTAATTTAATGTTATATCAATAAAATTTCACTGATTGAATACCTTTCCTTAGGTTAGTTGCACAAATAACACAAGTATAAGCTATTCACTCTGTATTTGAAGTTTATATTTGATTTAAGAAGCTACTTAACAAACATCAATCACAAATAACACAAGGCATTTGGTCCTTAGAAACATTTGTAGTTTGTACAGGAAACCCTATTAATTCAGTTAAAAGGGAGATTAGGAATTGCATTGATCAGAGCAAAACTGGTTAAAATACTAAACTGAAAGCTGTGCACCTAGGACTTTAATTAGGATAAGTGCCAAAAAAAAAAAAAAAAAAAAAAAAAAAAAAGAAAAAGAAAAAAAAAAAAGAAAAAACAGTCTAGGAAGATGAATGAAATCAAAGATCCAAAAGTGAACATGTTTTTGTTATGGGAGTGTGAAAACAGCAGTATAAGAGTTTGTAGAATCAGATTATGACAAGTCTTCAAAATCAGGAACAATTAACAAGAAGGATGAAATATTAAGAATTACTTCTAAATGTAGATTAAATGTATAACTGGACTGAACACACACACACACACACACACACACACACACTGCAAAGTGAGTTTGAGAGAAATCAATACAAGTGACTCCTCCAATCTGTCTGACTCTTTCTGCCCCAACCCCAATTATCAATTCTTTGGTGGAGAATTAGACTCTCTCTGTCTCCTTCACATATGTCTTCTTCCCCTTGGACGCCCATCAAGGGGGAGCTAGCTGTGTATCTAGGAGGAAAGTCCAAAGCCAATGGATAATGCTCTGTAGTAGGTTGAGATCTGCATACATTAAATGGATGCTTAAGATATTTACAAAAAACCTTTTTTTTTTCTCTGTGAACAATGCCTCTCTATTCAGACTTCTGTCCTGCTAAAGAAGGCAAGAAAGTTAGCTTAATGTTGCCAAATTTATCCCTGTTCTTTTTTTCCAGTTTCTAATTTCATGAGGCAGAAAGCCTCATGGGTCCATCCTAGAAGTGGGTAGCTACAAAGGAACTTAAATTAAGGGGAAAAATGTGTTTGTTTAGTATTACATATAATCACATTCACTACATCCATATGTGGAGCAAAAACTAATAAATGCAAATGCTTTCTGTAATTGCTTTCCTTCTCTGGAAAACAAATCCCTGACAATATAAATCTGACTTTTGAGAATTACTTTCCCTAATCTCCTTTGTTTTACCCTCTTGCTCTCTTGATACCATCTGTTGGGGTTTTTTTCCCCTCTTTGACTTTGTCTCTTTTATTGGAAATATGTTAACATCTATTTCCTTGGGTACTTTTAATAAGCCTCAATAAACAAATTTAATATGATTTCCATATATTTAATTTTTATGAATCTGAAATTTTGACCAGCTTTCTCTTTTTGCCACATCCTTGTGTTCTCCAATTTTGATTGTTACTTACAATCAAATACATAGTCCATCCTCTGACCTCACTCACTTTTAATAAAACTAGGACTAATACTCGGCCTTAAAACAAAACAAAACAAAAAAGGAAATCTTACCTTTTGCAATAGCATGGAGAGACCTGAAGATTATTATGCTAAATAAAATTAAGCAGTCAAAGAAAGACAAATACCATATGATCTCACTTATATGTGGAATTTAATGAACAAAATAAACTGATGAACATAAAGAAACAGAGGCGTGGACACATGGAACAGACTGAGAGCTGTCAGAGGGGATGGGATTCGAGGGGCTAGATGAAATAAGAGATTAAGCAAAAAAAGCATATATATAACACATGGACACCAACAACAGTATGGGGATAGCCGAGGGAAAGGGGGTGGGAGTAGGTGGAGGTGGGCAAAGGGGGGGGAGGGGGGCGCAAGGAGACTGCTTGGGGCAATGCGCCCAGGACGCAGTACACAGATGATGTTTTGTTAAATTGTCCACTTGAAACCTACATGGTTTTATGAACAAATGTCACCCCAAAAATCAGTGTACGAGAAAATAGGACTAAACTAGGATTAATATGTGGATGGGAAATAAAGTTGTTTCAGGTAGTGTGTTCATTGTAGAAGGAGCTTCAAGAAATGGGCTGTGGCATTAATCCTAAGAGTAAACTGGCAATGACTTTTGCCATTTTGCCAAAGCATTTGTTTTACAATCAGTCCTAGAATGCCACTTGTCAGTCCAACTGTTTTGGTTCAACCCTAGCTCTGTTTAGTTTAAGCTATCATGTACTTTATTTTTTTCACCTTTTCCAAGTGAGAGGACAGGAGACAGAGAGACAGATTGCCACATGCTCCCTGACTGGGATCCATTCATCAACCCCTGTCTGGGGCCATTGCTCTGCCTCTTTATGGTCATGCTTACAACAGAGCTATTTTTAGTGCCGGAGGTGGGGCTTCAAGGAGCCATCCTCAGTGCCCACGTTTGATGTTCTAGAACCAATTGAATCATGACTGCGCGACGGGAAGAAAGAGAAAAAGAAGGGGGAGGGATGGAGAAACAGGTGGTCACCTCTCCTGTGTGCCCTGACTGGGAATCAAAGCTGGGGACTTCCACATGCCAGGCAGATGCTCTACCACTGAGCCAACTGGCCAGGGCCAAGCTGTCGTGTACTTTTAAAATACATTTTTATGCCTTTGAGGGAGCATGCCTTTTTCAGGTCACTGGTGTGCCCACTATTTCTTGTGGTACCACTCAGTATTTAGCCTATGTCCTTTAGTTCGGATAGAAAATAAGAAATTTTAAAATAATAAAAACAAATAATAAACTGAATAATTAAATTTATAGTGAACAAAGACTTTTCCTAAAAAAAATGAAGACAAATTCAAACAAATGCATATCCTAAAAAAGTTTTTGGTCATCATAAATTATGCTTTTTAAAAAAAATCTGTGCTATTCTTACATCAAAGCAATCAGTCAGTTTAGTCAAACTTGCTATGAAATGCCAAACTAGTGACTTTACATTTTTAATCTGGCCTCACGTAAAACTAATTGCAGATAAAGAATTTGGAAAATATGTGATTTTTCTAAAACTTATATTGATTATATAAAAATAAATACATTTATATTATAAACCAAAAGGGTTTTGTATTTCTTATGGCTATGCATAGGTAATTTGAGCATCGGTATACTTTGGAAATATTTATATGTATAGCATGGGTGATATGGGCACTATAAGCTAAGCTACTTGGCAGGCTATCTTTTTCACCTTTTGGGGTCTACAAGGACTAGAGCAGAAGTTTTGGTGAGGATACCCAAGTTTTCCATAAATGAAATTAAATAGGCCCTGACCAGTTGTCTCAGTGGTAGAGCATCAGCCCAGAGTGTGGATGTCCTGGGTTTGATTCCCAGTCAGGGCACGTAGGAGAAGCAACCATCTGCTTCTTCACCCTCTCTCCCTTCTCTCTCTCTCCTTTCTTCTTCTCCCATAGCCATGCTTGATTGGTTCAAGCAAGTTAGCCTCAGATGCTGAGGATGGCTCCATGGCCTCCTCTCAGGCACTAAGAAGAGCTCAGTTGCTGAACAACAGAGCAATGGCCCCAGATGGGCAGAGCATCACCCCCTAGTGGGCTTTCTGGGTGCATCCCGGTCAGGGCACATGTGGGAGTCTGTCTCTCTGCCTTCCCTGCTCTCACTAAAAATAAAAAAAAATAATAACACAACAGAGATGAAATAAATTAGTCTATCACAAGAATTGTTAGAAATACCAATGTCTAAAAGAAGAGAGGTTACAGTAATAGAGTTGTGTGGAATGTCCTAAGAGAAATCTAGAGAAATGGTGATGCATCGATGTCACTGATAGTCATCCACAGCTTTTTCCCCAGTAATACATTTATCTCTCTGTCCCCTTTTGAAATCTCTTTTCCCACTAAATTATCACCTCTGACTTTCATCCCAAGCTAACCAAGGAGTCTCTGCAGTATACAATCCAACCTCATACTCTCCACAACGAGATCACCCTTTTCAATCAGGCCATCTCCATCTCTTTGCTACCAACACAAACTATCCAATCCACCTGTCAAATCATGTGTCTTCACAACCCCAAATATGTAATAATTTCTATTGCCTATAACATCAACCTCAAATTTTTGTCCTTTGTAATCTTATGTCAATATACTTGTCCAGTTCCATCTTTACCAATCCTCACCTTGAATTTTATATTTCAACCATGCTAAATTAGCTTCCTCCCCACTCCCTGCTCACACATTTCTGCGGCTTCTTTGTTTGCCTGAATTATATAATGTTTCCAACACGTTACACTTCATCCCCTACATTTCACTGAAAAGTCTACCTGACAAAATTTTATTCATCTCTTAACTTTTAGAAAAATGATATTGATATGTCTTTTACAAATGCACCCAATCATTCTTGACAAGACATTTATATGTGTTCTGATTTTATTTTGGGAATACCTTCATTTTCTACTGATTCTTTGTTTGTTTGTTTCTCTCTCCACTAAATTATAAAGTTCATCAAAAGGAGGGAGGGATTCAGTCCTTCATCTGAGTACACTTAGATTCTAAAACTATGCCAAGAATACAGTAGATGCCTAATGACTATTTTTCTTGCTTCCTTACTTTAATGGGACCTGGCTATTCTTTGAGAAAATCACATCTCTATGACTTTTCTGAGACCTACCACCTCAGTGAGAATTTATCAATGTTTTTTCTATGTGTTTCTATTACTATGGTAAGATGCTTTTTTAAAAAATAATTTTTGCTTATACTCAAAATAAACTTCAAAGTAAAAAGAAAGTATATGAAAGACAGTGTTTCACAGGATTTATTGACTTAATATAACTTTTAAAGTCCAGTGACAGTGATAGGTTTAGGTGAGTCTTCACTCACTAATTTATATCCTAAGAACTGGGTATCTCTTCATCTGTCTGCATAGTTGCATAGCAACCCCTTATCATCATAAAGGAGTTTTAATGGTTATATTTGTATACAGCCTAATCCAGAGAAAGAAAAAGACTCCTCAGCTCAGCTCTTTCTTGGAAGCTTGGCAAACATCTCAGCTTTTCAAAACTGATGGGGCTGATTGTTCCTTCCTTGAATCTCTCAGGAGGACTAAGATGGGGCAGGTGGACCGTCACGTTCTAATCAAGCAGCTCCAAAACCAATCAAGCCTCACCCAAATCTAAATAAAGTCAAGAGGATTTATGCAGTGTCCTAAAAAATTCCAGCCCTTCTTTTGTAAAAGGAAAACACAGTTGCCAGATAATTACAAAAAGAAACAGAACTTCTCTATACAGATTGAACAGCTACCAAAGAAGTCCATGCATGTCTATGAAAATGACTATAGATATTTTTTACTCCTTTGGCCAGGAGTTTATTTGAACTAAAATATGCCAGTGCTTTCTTTATTCTTTAGACCAGACAAATTCTATGATTTATTATTATACAGTTATTTGCCAAAAAAAGAAATTGTGCAGTCTAAATTGTAAAACAAAGAAATTTCTCCTTGATCCATACTTCAAAGCTTTATTACTTCGTATGATTAAAAAAAAAGTCCAAACTTAATTGGGTCTTCAGAATTTCGCAGGCATTAAATTTTAATAGATGTCAGTACAAAGAAAGATGGTGAGAAAGAAAGGCATGAACTTTGATTTACATCATAGGAGGTATGCATTTTTTATAACTAAGAAACGAATGAAAATTTCTCTGTTCTTTGAGGTCAGGAAAATATTTGAGACCATGAAGTAAATAAAAGGCATCTGGCCTGAAAAACAGGTTGTTGACCAAGGTGTAGAATAATCAGTTTTCTATCTTTGGATTTATATCTCTATTTTCCAGAAAATTATGTCTTTATAGCAACTATACAAATTCAAAAGAGTAACAAAGAATCTGGAAGGTTATGAACTTTCATGCAGATAATGATATAAATAAAATTAATCTAGACTGGGTTTACAAAAAAATGATCATCCCATTGAATGAAATTTGCTTTTTGAAAGATTAGCATACTAAATTACTATTTCTGGATTTCCTTCACACTGAAGAAATACATTATTCTGATATTGCCTTATTATAATGATTTTGGTTTTTCTGTCACTATAGTTGGATGTCTAAAGTGGTGAGAAAAAAAATGAGTCACAGTGAAGGAAAAAAATGACAAGCTTGCTTCTGGTATGAATGCAATGTTGACATATTAACAGGGTGTAAGAAAATCCCTCTTGTGTTGCCAATAATGATTTTGAATAAGTTATCATCATGAAAGTTTGTAGCAGAGCAGTTGCAGTGAACAGGTGTAATATAACATTCAAGTTATTTTCTATTGCTCACATACAGTGTGTTTTGCAAATATTCTTCCACTCTTAGCAATGTAGAAGAATAAATGTACTAAGTGCTTTCCAATATTTTGACAGATACCATATACCACCCAACTGTTAATGCCAGTGGAAAGTCCAGGAGAAGAACTTTGATTCATTTAAAATTAATTTAAAAAGTAATGTATGAGCCCCGGCTGGATGGCTTGGTTGGTTAGGTTGTTGCCCCAGAGCTCAGAGGTTGCTGGTTTGATCCCTGGTCAGGGCACATCCAGGAACAGGATGATGTCCCTCTCTCTCTCTCTCTTTCATTCTCTCTGTCTCTGTCTCTCTCTTTCAAATCAGCAAATAAAAAAAATAGAAAAAAAGTTATGTATGATTGTTGTTTTTAAAATTAGAGGAAAGTGGAACTATTCTAAAGGAGAAGTTAAAAGATTTTGTGTTCACCTTCCCCTTGTATAGCTCCAACTCTGTGTTCCTGTTTAGAGGCAATCACTAATAATATCCTGGGTGTGATTTTCCAGCCTTTATTTATACATATATTCTTATCATAATTTTCCAGGCTGGCAAAGTTATATGATATTCACAAAAACCATACATCTAATTATTTTAATTCTTTCCCCTTTAATTATGCCAGCTCTAATGGAAAATAATAAAACTGTGTTTTCTTTATACTTTAAATCCTAAAAAATAATATTTGTCATATTGTTTTTATTAACATTAACAAATGTTTTTATACAATTTAGTTCTTAATGCTTTAGGCAAATTACATATATGCTCTATATTTCCATTTTTTCTGTATGCTTTAATAGAAATAAAGTTACATGTTAACTCCTTTGTAAGTAGATATGAGATAATGATTGATGAGTGAAAATAACCATGGGAAAAATTGCCAAATGATAACCTAATGCCAATATAAAAATAAATGTTAAAGAAGACGTTCTAGTTATTTTATGATAATAAGCATTATAATTGGTTTCTGAATTTAGTAATTACTTCTAATTTGTAGTTTTAAGATTAATTTTTATTATTCCTTATGAATATAACATCTTTTGTCATAAGAACTTAACATTGGACAGAAGTAATATATAGTCTAACTCTCTGTTAACCTAAGTAATGCTGATTCTAGAGAAAGAGTATGAGTTGAGATCACAAATGATACCGAGCCACAACTGCTAAAAACAAACAAACAGGTGTGATAAAAATTTTAAGAGTGTATTTGAGCAAAAATCAATTCAAATCAGGCAGCATTTTATCTCACAGAGGGAAAAGAACTCCTAAGAGCTATATGACATGAAAGACTCTTATAGGCAAAATGGAGCAGGAACAGGAAAGGTATACTTGGCAAAAGAAAGCGTTGATTATCTCAGGGTGTCAGGCAGATCACCTAATTAGTGCTGGTCAGATAATTTCTGAAGGACCTGCTTTAAGATTCTATTTCTTGAGACCCAAAACTGTAATCATCTTGGTTTGGTGATGTGCTACTTAGCATAAGGGACTCCGGTTTGGGCCTGTTATTTTGTTTGAATGCTACTAATATAATTTACTAAAGGTGATTAAACACAGACCTTTTTGTTTGTTTGTTTGTTAGCCCCACTCCTTCCTATTATGTTCCTTTTCCTGTGAAGTCATTTCTTTTGTCATCATTACTGTAAAAAACACAGTTTGCTTTCACTTCCCCGGGTCCTTCTGGCTTGCTACTCCTCTTCCTGAGCCCTTACCCTACCTGAGGCCTATTTATTTTATCCTTTGTTGTCAACTGTCAGCAAGAAATGATTTATCGGCATAGTAGATGTTCAATAAATGCACTGCTAAGTGTTTGGCCAGCCAATCAGTGTGCGTCTATTAGTATGTGCTCTCATGCCCTCTGGCAGTGTCATCTCAGGTACACTAGTCCTTGCTGGAAGAGCCAGCCTCAATTGTGACTTCTTGTCATAGTCATCCATCCAGGCCCTCTCCACTGTTTTCTCATTACCTTAGATTTTGCAGACAATACTCTGTGTTTTCTTTTTGAACTAGCCAGTGATTAAGCCTTTATTAGCTTTCATATTACTACCAAATATGAAGGAATACTCCTTTCTTCATCTTTTCCACCTGTTTATACCTTAATTGTTTCTGAATTTCAGAGCCTTACCTGGGAATGTAGTTGTGTAGTCTCAGATTTAGGGCTCTTTGACTATGGGTTATTTGGAAAACCTTTAGGGCATCTGAAAACTACCTGAAGTGTGGTGAGCATGCCCACTGCTTCAAGAATTAATCCACATCCACAAGTGATAGGCATTTCTGCTGAAGGGGCACTACTTTTATTTCTATCTCTCCCTCCCCTCCCTCCAGCCTTCCCTCCCTCCCTCTATTCCCTCCCTCCCTCTCTCCCCCTCTCTCCTTTTTTCACTTCCTTTCTCCTCTCCCTCTTCCTCTTCCTCTCTTTCTACCCCAAGAGTTTTAGGTTGAAACTAAACCAGAATAAATCATCATTATCTTTCCCCAAATCGCTATTTTAAAAGTTACAGACATCCACTTGCTGCGCATTGACGATTCTCACTATCCCCCTTGGGTGAAACAATCTGATGTATATTAAGACTGTCACTGAGAATCGTTCATGTATAATTTATAGTCACAATTAAAAAGCATTTTTAACCAAGTGTCACAACACAGTGACAACTAAATTAGACTGTGATTTACATTCCTATGTGCTGCCTCTTGATTTAGTGTCCCTCTAGAGAAATCGATAAACAGCCATGTAGGGCCAGACAGGGGTCTTAGTCAAGGTGTTCATTCCCCATGTGTGAATGAGCTGAGAGGTACTGGTGCCCATTTCCAATATTAGGATTAATCATTCATTTTTAGGATTTGTAGAGCAGTGGGAAAGCATCCCTTTTTAGTAATGCAGGGCTACTTTTGTTAGGCAGAGAAAATTGTTTATTCACATTTATGGTACAGTTTGAATTTAAAATATGGAAATCCTCACATTCAAATTCCAATCTTAAATATAAAGAAACCAAAGCTCATTGACTCAAGGGACAAAGTTGGTACTGAATCACCCCAAAACACATCGAATTTCATATATTGAATTAAATAAAGGAGCGTACTATCAGACCACGAGATGAAAGAGTTCCAAAGGGTTTGTGTGCTTAAGGTGAGTCTGTAAAAGACTGATTATTTTTTTCTTAGAAATTTCAACAATAAAGTAAGCTATATAAATTAATGATGTATAAAGTAAAGTATATAAATCAACGTTACAAGATATAAAAGTAGCATGGATATTCCAGAGAGATCATGTGACTAGATAAAGAGAACAATAGAATGAATAGAGAAGAGAAACTGAGAACAAGGGAGCAATATAAAAATGTTTAAAAGACTTAAAAGGTTAATTAAGTCTTATCAAAAGAGCAAATTAGTTCAGCGTGGTACGGAAAATTTTTTATAGCAAATGTTGATTAGAAAACTGATATTCATATATAAAATAAGTAACCTTACCTTTATCTTATTCATACACAATAATTAACTTGAAATAGATTGTAGAATCAAAAACTGTAACTATAAAATTTTAAGAAGACAACAGTGGAAAACCTTGTAACTTTGGGTTAGGCAAGATTTCTTTGAATAGAACATGGACACACAACATAAAAGCAATAATTAAAAGGATTTTTACCAAAGTTAAAAACTATTGTTCTTTGATAATTCACAGTTTTAAAAAACGAAAAAACAAGTCACAGACTAGGAAAAAATATTTTTAAAAATATATCTGAATAAAAGACTTGTTTTCCTAATACATTAACAGGACTAACAACAATAAGAAGACAAACAACCCAGTTAGAAATGGGAAAAAGTTTTGAACTAACACTTCACAAGAAAGATATAGAATGGCTAATAAATGCCTGAAAGCTAATCCCTATCACTATTAATCAGAGAAATACATTTTAAATTACAGTGACATAGTCACTAGAATTGCTCAAATACAAAGACATACTAAGAGCTGGTGAGGACCTGGAGAAAATAGTATTCTTATATATTGCTGATAAGAATGCAAAGTGATACAGCCTCATTGAAAATTGTTTAGCAGCTAAACATATACTTGCCATATGATTCAACTATTCCATTTTAGGTATTCACCCAAGTAAATGAAAATCTGTATCACAGAAGGCCGTATGTGAATGTCCCTAGGACTGTTATTCATAGTAACTAACAATTAGAAACACACATATCCATTAGCTATTGACTGATAAGATGATTTTATTATATGTACATTATTCAGTAGTAATCAGCAATAAAAAGGAACAAACTTTGGTATATAGATAACTTTCAGATATCTCAAATGCATTATCCTATGTAAAGAATCAAGAAGAATGATTATAACACTATGATTCTGCTTATATGACTTTTTAGAAAAAGAAAAATTACAGATACAGAAATCAAATAAATGTCTAGAGCTGGGAGATGGGAGAGGAAATTGAGTGCAAAGTGCACAAGGAAATTTTGGGAGGTGCTAGAAATGTTTAATGTCTTAATTGTGGTGATAGTTATATGAAAATGTACAGTTACCAAAAAAAGAAAAGATAAGAAAATGTACAGTTACCAAAACTATTCACTTAAAAGAGTAAATATTATTGTATATAAATTATATTATAATATATCTACAGAGAAAGAATAACAAAAGAAAAGGAAATTACAAAATAAGTACGGATTTTTTTTTATTATTATTAAGTGAGAGTTAGGGAGTCACAGACAGACTCCCGCATGTGCCCATATCAGGATCCACCTGCAAGCCCCCAACCAGGTGATGACCCTCTGGGCTGTTGCTCTGTTGCTCTGCAACCAAGCTATTTTAGTGCCTGAGACTGAGGCCATGGAACCATCCTCAGCACCTGGGGCCAACTTTACTCAAGTCATTTGAGTCATAGCTGCAGAAGGATGAGAGAGAGAGGGGCAGGGGAGAGAAGCAAATGGTCACTTCTCCCATGTGCCTTGACCAGAAATTGAACCAGGACTTCTACATGCTGGCCAATGCTTTACTGCTGAGTCAGTCAGCCAGGGCATAAATGAGGTTCTTAACAGATAAAGTGATTAAGTGGGTGCAGGCTTTTGTTTTGTTTTGTTTTGTTTTGTTTTTCTTCACTTATAAAAGTAATGTATTGTAGCAACTGGAATGATGGCAGAGGACAAAGGTTCAAAAATGAAAAAAATGATGGTCATGTTATTACTAGCCATTTATGGTTTAGTTACAGAATTTTTTCTTTTTTTATAAATTTTTATTAATTTTAGTGGGGTGACATCAATAAATCAGGGTACATATGTTCAAAGAAAACATCTCCAGGTTATCTTGTCATTCAATTATGTTGGATACCCATCACCCAAAGTCAGATTGTCCTCTGTCACCTTCCATCTGACTTCCTTTGTGCCCCTCCCCCTTCTCCTCTCAATCCTTCTCTTCCCCACCATCCCTTAACCAACACACTCTTGTCCATGTCTCTTAGTCTTCTTTTAATGTCCCACCTATGTATGGAACCATGCAGTTCTTAGTTTTTTCTGATTTACTTATTTCACTCTGTATAATGTTATCAAGATCCCACCATTTTGTTGTAAATGATCCAATGTCATCATTTCTTATGGCTGAGTAGTATTCCATAGTGTATATGTGCCACATCTTCTTTATCCAGTCTTCTACTGAAGGGCTTTTTGGTGGTTTCCATGTCTTGGCCACTGTGAACAATGCTGCAATGAACATGGGGCTTCATGTATCTTTACGTATCAATGTTTCTGAGTTTTGGGGGTATATACCCAGTAGAGGGATTGCTGGGTCATATGGTAGTTCTATTTTCAGTTTTTTGAGAAACCACATACTTTCTTCCATAATGGTTGTACTACTTTACATTCCCACCAACAGTGAATGAGGGTTCACTTTTTCTCCACAGCCTCTCCAACACTTGCTATTACCTGTCTTGTTGATAATAGCTAATCTAACAGGTGTGAGGTGGTATCTCATTGTAGTTTTGATTTGCATTTCTCTAATAACTAATGAAGATGAGCATCTTTTCATATATCTGTTGGCCGTTTGTATTTCTTCCTGGGAGAAGTGTCTGTTCATGTCCTCTTCCCATTTTTTTATTGGATTGTTTGTTTATTTGTTGTTGAGTTTTATGACTTCTTTGTATATTTAGGATATTAGACTCTTAGCTGTTGTTTAAAAATATCATTTCCCATTTAGTTGGCTGTCTGTTTATTTTGTTGTCAGTTTATCTTCCTGAGCAAAAACTTCTCAGTGGATAAAGCATTGACCTGGAAATGCTGAGGTTGCCGGTTTGAAACTCTGGGTTTGCCTGGTCAAGGCACATATGCGAGTTGATGCTTCCAGCTCATCTTCTCTCCTCTCTCTCCCTCTCTGTCTCTCTCTCTCCTCTCTAAAAAAAAATGAGTAAATAAAATTTTTTAAAAAATTAAAAACTTCTTAGTCTGATGTAGTCCCATTCATTTATCTTTGCCTTCAATTCTCTTGCCTTTGAAGTCAAATTCATAAAATGCTCTTTAAAACCAACGTCCATGAGCTTAGTACCTATGTTTTCTTCTATGTACTTTATTGTTTCAGGTCTTATATTTTGGTCTTTGATCCATTTTAAATTAATTTTTTTGAAAGGGGACAAACTGTAGTCGAGTTTCATTCTTTTGCATGTGGCTTTCCAGTTTTCCCAGCACCATTTGTTGAAGAGGCTTTCTTTTCTCCATTGTGTGGTGTTGGCCCCTTTATCAAAAATTATTTGACTATATATATGTGGTTTTCTTTCTGGACTTTCTATTCTGTTCCATTGGTCTGAGTGTCTATTTATCTGCCAAAACCATGCTGTTTTGATTGTCATAGCTCTATAATATAGTTTGAAGTCAGGTATTGTAATGCCCTCAGCTTCATTCTTTTTCCTGAGGATTGCTTTGGCTATTCGGGGTTTATTATAGCTTCATATAAATCTGATGATTTTTTTTCCATTTTTTTAAAAAATGTCATTGGAATTTTGATGGGAATTGCATTAAATTTGTATATTGCTTTGGGTAATATGGCCATTTTGATTATATTTATTCTTCCTATCCAAGAACAAGGAATATTTTTCCATTTCATTGTATCTTTTTCGATTTCCCTTAACAATGCTTTATAGTTTTCGTTATATAGGTCCTTTACATTCTTTGTTATGTTTATTCCTAGGTATTTGTTGTTGTTATTGTTGCAATCGTGAAGGGGATTATTTTTTTTTAGTTTGTTTTCTAATGTTTTGTTGTTGGCATATAGAAAGGTTATGGACTTTTGTATATTAATTTTGTATCCTGTGACCTTACTGTTTTGGTTTATTGTTTCTAGTAATCTTTTTGTGGAATTTTTGGGGTTTTCGATGTATAGGATCATATCATCTGCAAAAAGTGATACTTTTACTTCTTCTT
The DNA here is from genome assembly GCF_036850995.1 of Saccopteryx leptura. Lineage (NCBI taxonomy): Eukaryota > Metazoa > Chordata > Mammalia > Chiroptera > Emballonuridae > Saccopteryx > Saccopteryx leptura. The sequence continues at coordinate 235,552,208 of NC_089503.1, forward strand.
TTCCAATATGGATGCCTTTTATTTCTTTATCTTGTCTGATAGCTCTGGCTAGAACTTCTAGCACCACGTTAAATAAGAGTGGAGATAGTCGACAACCCTATCTTGTTCCTGACTTGGGAAAAGTTCTTAGATTTATGCCATTTAATATAATGTTAGCTGATAGTTTTTAATATATGGCCTTTATCATGTTGAGATATTTTCCTTCTATACCCATTTTGTTGAGTGTCTTAAACATAAAATTGTGTTGTATTTTATCAAATGCCTTTCTGCATCTATTGATAAGATCATGTGGTGTTTGTTCTTTGCTTTGTTGATATGGTGTATTATGTTAACCGTTTTCATATGTTTAACCATCCTTGAGATTCAGGGATGAATCCCATTTGATCATGATGTATTATTTTTGTAATATGTTGTTATATTCAATTTGCTAGTGTTTTGTTTAGTATTTTAGCATCTGTATTCATTAGAGATATTGGTCTGTAGTTTTCTTTTTTTGTGCCGTCCTTACCAGGTTTCGGTATGAGGGTTATGTTGGCCTCATAAAATGTGTTTGGAAGTATTGCTTCTTCTTCAATTTTTTTGAAAGACTGAGTAGAATAGGAACCAAATCTTTGAATGTTTGATAGAATTCACTAGTATAACCATCTGGGCCTGGACTTTTATTTTGGGGAGGTTTTTAAGAGTTTTTTTTTTTAATTTCCTCCCTGCTAATTGGTCTGTTTAGGCTTTCTGCTTCTTCATGACTCAGTCTAGGAAGGTTGTATTGTTCTAGGAATATATCCATTTCTTCTAGATTGTTAAATTTGGTGGCATATAGTTTTTCATAGTATTCTACAATAATTCTTTGTATATCTATGATGTCTGTGGTGATTTCTCCTCTTTCATTTTGGATTTTGTTTTTGAGTCCTTTCTCTTTTTTTCTTGGTGAGTCTTGCCAAGGGTTTGTCAATTTTGTTGATCTTTTCAAAGAACAAGCTCCTTGTATTATTAATTTTTTCTATAGTTTTTCTGTTCTCTATTTCATTTATTTCTGCTCTGATTTTTATTATTTTCTTTCTTCGGCTGGTTTGGATTATCTTTGTTCTTCTTTTTCTAGTTCTTGAAGGTGTGAAGTTAAGTGGTTTACTTGGGCTCTCTCTTGTTTGTTTATATAGGCCTGAAGTGATATAAACTTCCCTCTTATTACTGCTTTTGCTGCATCCCATAGATTCTGATATGTCGTATTGTCCTTTTCATTTGTCTGTATGTATCTTTTGATCTCTGCGCTTATTTCTTCTTTGACCCTATCAGTTTTTATAAGTATGTTGTTTAGTTTCCACATTTTTGTGGGTTTTTTTTCCTCTTTTCTGCAGTTGAATTCTAGTTTCAAGGCTTTATGATCAGAAAATATGCTTGGTACGATTTCAATTTTTCAGAATTTGTTGATGTTATTTTTGTGGCCCAACATATGGTCAATTCTTGAGAATGTTCCATGTATACTTGAGAAAAATATATACTATGTCGCTTTGGGATGAAATGTCTTGTAAATGTCTATCATATCCAGTTGCTATAGTGTTTCATTTAAGGCCAATATATCTTTATTGATTTTTTGTTTGGATGAGCATCTAGAGCCATAAGCGGTATATTGAGGTCTCCAAGTATGATTGTATTTTTGTCAGTTTTTGTTTTAAGGTCAATAAGTAGCTGTCTTATATATTTTGGTGCTCCTTGATTTGTTGCATATATATTAAGAATTATGTCTTCTTGATTCAGTGTCCCCTTAGCCATTATGAAACGGCCATTTTTGTCTCTGAGTACTTTTTCTGTCTTGTAGTCAGCATTATTAGATATGAGTATTGCTACATCTGCTTTTTTTTGGATGTTATTTGCTTGGAGTATTGTTTTCCCGCCTTTCACTTTGAATTTGTTTTTATCCTTGTTGCTTAGATGTGTTTCTTGTAGGCAGCATACAGTTGGATTTCCTTTTTTAATCCATTCTGCTACTCTGTGACTTTTTATTGGTGAGTTTAATCCGTTTACATTTAGTGTAATTATTGACACTTGTGGGTTCCCTATTGCCAATTTAAAATTGCTTTCTGTTAGTTTTGTATCTTGTTTGATTCTTCTCTTTTATTTTTCTATCATTTGTTTTTGTTTGGTTGTATTCCATACTTCTTTCCTCTGTTGCTACCTTTTTTAAGTCATGTGCTTCTGTGGTGGTTTATTCAGGGTGGTTATCATTACGTAATGAAAAGGGTACTTACCATGTTCATTGTAGTACACTATCTTATGAGTGCTTCTGTACTCCATTGTCCTTTGCTACTGTTAATCTCCATCCTCTCCCCCCCTTTTTTTTGGTTTTTGTTGTTACAGTTTAAATTTGGTTTTATTGTGTTCTTGCTCGAGCTTTTACTTGTGGTTTTGTTTTGTTTTTTGTATCTGGTTGGAAAATCCCCTTTAGTATTTCCTGGAGTGGGGGTTTTCTGATGATAAATTCCCTCATTTTTCTATATCTGTGAATGTTTTTATTTCTCCTTTTTATTTGAAGGATACCTTTGATGGGTATAGTATTCATGGCTGAAAGTTCCTCTCTTTCAGAACTTTAAATATTGGGGTCCACTCTCTTCTAGCTTGTAGAGTTTCTGCTGAGAAATCTGATGATTATCTAATAGGCTTTCCTTTATATGTTGTATTCTTCTTTTCCCTGGCTGCCTTGAGAATTTTTTCTTTGTTGTTGGTTTGTGCCAATTTCGTTATGATGTGCCTTGGTGTAGGTTTGTTGGGGTTAAGAAAACTTGGTGTTCTGTTTGCTTCTTGAATGTGAGGCTTTAGTTCTTTCCACAGGCTTGGGAAGTTCTTGTCTGTTATTTGTTTGAATATATTCTCCATTCCATTTTCTCTCTCTTCTCCTTCTGATATACCTATTATTCTTATGTTACTCTTTTTGATGGAGTCAGACAATTCCTGTAGGGCTTTCTCATTTTTTAAAATTTTTGAGTCTCTCTCTTCTTCTCTCTGTTTTGCCTCAAGTTGCTTGTCTTCTAAGTCACTAATCCTACCTTCTATCTGGCCTGTTCTATTATCTAAGGTTGTTACCTCATTTTTCAGTTCATGAATTGAGTTTTTCATCTGTGTTTGATTTGTTTTTATAATTTCAATTTCCTTGGTAATACATTCTTTGTGTTCATTGAATTTTTTCTGAGCTCCCTAAATTGCCTTTCTGTGTTTTCTTGTATATCTCTAAGTGTTTTTAGGATTTCTATTTTAAATTCTCTGTCATTTAGCTCCAAGGTTTCCAATATATTAAATTTTTTCTCCATAGATTTTTTCCTCATCTATCTGAGCTACATCTCTGTCTTTTGTATCCAAGATATTTGATTTCCTTTTACTTAATACAACTGAAGGTGGTTTTGTTGATAGCACTAATGAGAATTAATAAAGAATAAAAAGTAAAAAAAGAAAAAAATGGAAAAAAAGAAAATGTATTCTTTTTTTTCCTCCTTTCCCCTCATCCTTGAGAAAATATCGTGATAAAGTGTGAATTATATTGTGCTAAATGGAACAAAAACTACCTATAACAGAGGGCCTGAGTTGGGGAGAAGTGATAAAGGGGCAAAAAAGGAGGTAGGTACCCACAAAATGCAAAAAAGGAAAAAATTTGGGTCAAGAATAAAATGATTTCTTTAGTGACGGTTGACTGGGAGATATAATGAGAGGGATAAGAGAGAAACAGGAAAAAGAAAAAAAATTACTATTGTATTAAGTGGAACAAAAACTAGGTAGAGTGGAGAGCCAGGGTTGGGGGGAATGCTAATGAGTTTAAAAACAAAGTAAAAAGCTTTCAAAATGCCACAAAGAAAAAATTTGAGTCCCAAATAAAATAATTTGTTTGTGAGTGAGGATTGAATGAGAGGAACAGTAAAGGAGAAAAGAAGAACCTAATAGAGAGGGAGAAAAAAGAAAAAGGGAAAAAAGAAAAAAAGACTCCCTCTTCCTGGTCGGTGACTCTGTACCCCAGGCTCTGCCCCTGTGGCACGCTTAGGTAGAGATTTGCAGTTGATGTGTCTCTATGGCAATGTCATATACTAGGTCTTAGTCTTGTAGGTAGGCAGAGCTTGTGAGCATTTGCAGGCTCCTACAATGAGATAGTCCATTTTCCCGGAGCCTCTCTCCTAGTCTCTCCTTCCTGAATTAGCAGCCTGTTGATCCAGCTATGAGGTTGCTGCTGCCTCAGCCTGGAGAGTAAGAGGCTCAGAGAGCTGGCAAATCCCCACTCAGCACAGGGCTCTGGGTAAGGCTCTGTCAGTCAGAGCCACCAGCATAATCAGGCAGGGCTGGGAGCCAATTGCTCTCAAGATGCCTATCTATGAGCCTCCAGGAGTGTCCAGTATGCCTCAGCACTCTGTGGGACCACTCTCCTCAGGCTTTTTGCACTTTGTAACCTGTTTTGGCTGGGAAGAAGATGCCCTAGTCGCTGCCTGCAGAACAAGAGGTCTTAAAAGCTGCCTAGTCCCTCTTTTTAACGTATAGCCCTGCGTATGAAAGCTCTGCCAATCAGAGCCACCAGCTTAATCAGGTGTGGGGGGGTCATGTTGACTTTTGTTCAGTTCCCCAGGTTTATCTAGTTAAATTTGCCTTAGCATTCCATGGTATTGCTTTCTGCAGGCTTCTTCCTTGTTAAAAAGCCTACAGCCTAGCCTGTCTAACTACTGCAGTGTTCTCTGAAGTTTGTTCTGTGGGAATGTGTTTTTTACCCTGTATCGGCTGACAGGAAGTTGCCCCTGATCCTATGTGCATAGCAAGAAGCACACAAAAATATCACGCCTCTGGTCTTAGATCACTGAACTGAGAGAGATCTTGTCAGAACTGCATAGGTCAGTTGGGAGGTGAGCAGACTGTGGGTTAAGCTAATTTTAGCGATTGGATCTGCATATCTGCTCCCGAGACGGACTGTAAGCTGTTTTTACGCCCCTTGCCCTAGTGCTTCTGTATTTTTTTCTTCCCCAGAATGTTAGCTTGAATGGCTGGCTGAGGCGCCCTGCTTGCCTGGAGAAGTTTGGGCATAGGGAAGTTCGCTTTTGCACATTCCCTGCGCGCCACTGTTCAGGGACCACACTGAGACTCTGGTCACAGCCCATGCAAAGGCCTCTGACCCAGCCCCTCTGTCCAGGAACACGGGCTCCCACAACCAGGGTGCTAGGAGGAACCTCTCACACACTATCTGTGCTCGCCAACCAGAATATCTAGGCTAATAGTGGCTGCCGCTCACCTGTCTTTGCCAGGGTCTGGCATGGTTGTTAGCTTGCGTGGGCTGAGTCACCACTGGCACACTCTTTCCTCGGCTTGGACGTCTGTGCCACAGGCCAGCTCCCTCCACACCCTCAGCCCTCATTCTATCTCAGTTTGAAGTGAAAGCAGCCTTTGCTCAAGTTAGTGAGGAAGGCAGAGTGTTCCTTTCTCCATCTTATTTCCTACAGGGTTGATTATATATTTAGTCAATTTTTTGTTTGATCTTACCTTTGTGTTCAGTGTGTGGGACTTCTAGATGCTCCAAGGATAGATTTTTCTGTCACTGGTTGAAGAACTTGTTGAAATTTTGGAGAGAGGTATCAGGAGCACTCCTCATGGGGCCATTTCTCTGATGTAACCCCCTCTTTTTTATTTATTTATTGATTTTAGAGAGGGATGAAGGAGAAGGAGAGAAAGTGGCTGAAAAAGAGGGAGAGAAAAAAACAACAACCCAATATTGATTTGTTGTTTCCCTTATTTATGCATTCATTGGTTGATTCTTGTACATGTCCTGTCCAGGATTGAGCCTACAATCTTGGTTTGTGGGTACAATGCTTTAACCAACTGAATTACCTGGCCAGGATATTTTTCAATTGGTATCATGTACTCAGCCATGAAATAAATGCATTTCTTCAGAATCTGTTTTGCACAACAGTCAAAATAGTACTAGGAAGTACTTTATGTCAACTGTGCATACATATATATATATGTGTGTGTGTGTGTGTGTGTGTGTGTGTGTGTGTGTGTGTATAGATACACACACATATATATAATATATATGTAACTGACAGCAGCATTATTAATAAATTGTTCCTGAATAACTGTTTTATGTTCAGGAACCTGTCTAGGTGCAAATAAGGCAAGCAATTTTATCCCAATATACTATTTTTTGTAGTTGAACAATATAAATAGAGTAAATATATTTAAGGAATTTATATTATTTTAATTTTTGATATCATTATGAAAGGAAATTGTACTCTTTTTCTGTTACTTGTATTTAAATAATTGAATAAGTATACTGTATACCCATTTCCCAATGAACATAGTTATTAAATTATTTAAGAAATGAAACATTTTTCAGCAGATTACAAATGCTCTGAAACTGAATTTATATATAATTAGCAGTGAACAGTTACTATTCATATTAGTTGCTCCTAATAAACAGAGGCATCTTCTAAAAATGTTTCTGACCTCACTGAAACATTTTAAATCTTTTGCTTACATTATGGCTCTATGTATTTTAAGAATTATTCCTGTATCAGTGAACCAGAAACCCTACTTTATATCAAATCAGCTATGGATCTAGAGATAAAATTAGAAAACTAATAAAAGTGGGATGTCACTGCTTGCCATTTTTCTAGTAGCAGGAAAATTCTTTATTTGATGTACCCTAGTCTAGTACTGTGGATATGAAAATAGATTGCAAACTTTATATTACAAATTCCATTTTGAGAAAATGTAGCTCAGACATATTTTTTTTCCCTGAAATTCACCTTTTAGAAATTAGCACATCATTCTCTTCTCATGTAATTAAGTGACATACTTATGTATGGCATACACATGGAATAAAGAGGAAAAACTAAATGACAAATTTAATTTGAGAACTCTATTATTCAAGTAACATCTGCTAATATTTAGACATCTTTAAATTTGGAATCTCAAAATGAACCTATTATGAAAATATGGACAATTTATGCCAAAATTGTTTTATTTATTGCATCATCTTCATTAAGATAATTATTTTGAATGTACTTATTTTCTATAGAATTGCTTCAAGAATTTTTCTTATTATTTCTCATTACAAAAACTATATCCTTCCATATTCTACTTTCTTATATTTTCATTATTTGATAAGGCAGTGTCTACCCTTAACCATGGATGCTTAAGAAGACCAGAAAGACCATTTAATTTTTGGACTAGCACTCTGAATGTATCAAATATTTCTATAACCATAGCAGACTAACTGACAGTTATGGAATATTGAATCACCATAACAATAATTATTAAATGAAATTAATATTTTCATCCTCCAACCAGATACGCATGTCATATTCAGTCCAATAAAATTCTTTAATTATAAAGGATTGCAGTTTATTATTTGAATTTAGTTTGAAATTAATTGTTCATAGTCATGAATTTCTTGTCCATAGTCATTTCTTCATGTATATGTAATATCTGCTAAAAATTTCACTTACTTAAAATCGCTTATGTTATGCTTGCTGTTATTCTAGAATATAAGAAAACATATTCTCTTTTTAAAAATATTTCATAATCTGGTTTAATATACAGTACCTATATATGAAAATTATTAGAATATTTTTTTTTGTATTTTTCTGAAGCTGGAAATGGGGAGAGACAGTCAGACTCCCGCATGTGCCGGACCGGGATCCACCCGGCATGCCCACCAGGGGGCGATGCTTTGCCCCTCCGGGGCGTCGCTGTGTTGCGACCAGAGCCACTCTAGCGCCTGGGGCAGAGGCCAAGGAGCCATCCCCAGTGCCCGGGCCATCTTTGCTCCAATGGAGCCTCGCTGTGGGAGGGGAAGAGAGAGTCAGAGAGGAAGGGGAGGGGGAGGGGTGGAGAAGCAGATGGGCGCTTCTCCTGTGTGCCCTGGCCGGGAATCGAACCCGGGACTTCTGCACACCAGGCCGATGCTCTACCACTGAACCAACTGGCCAGGGCCAAAAATTATTAGAATATTTTAAAGGTAAATACACACTTGGGTTATATAAGAAAATAATCATTTAAGACCAAAATTAGTTTAGAAAATACAGGAAGTATAGGAGTATAAAAATATAGGAAGAATATCCCATGGTTAAATTAGCTCATGAATTTCATATATTATATAATTTTAAAAAGGACTAATGATTAAAAAATTTAAATGTGTCTCAGGAAATGTGAACTTGATTAAAGAGACATTTAAAAATTTTAATAACAAGGAAAGTAAAAAAAAAAAATGGAACAGGATTTCAGAGTACAAAATGTCCAAAATAAATCAGAAAGGTTGACACAAAGTAAAGGAAAGGAATTCTGAGAAACTGCTGTTATAGGGTACTGTAACAAATGTTTGGCAATTATGGCTTAAATTTGGGTCAAGAGAGAAATGAAGATTTGGAGAACTAGTGATTGTACCAGGCCTACTAAAAAGTGGTGCTATTCATCCTGCTTTAAACCAGCAAATTCCACACCCTTCAGATAAAATTTTAAAAAGGTGGGAAGAAGAGATATGCAATGAAATCCTGTGGGCAAGAGATTATAAAGTGCAAGAAGAGGGGGTGAGAGCTAAGGAAAACGATGAGACTGCCCTCCATGTCATGGATTTGGGAATCGTTGGTCCCCACTAAGGCCTGCAGAAGAATGAATGCATGTGTACTTCTCTAGAGCCAGCAACTGTATTTCCTCCCCAAAAGAGCATGTGCATCCTGAGAAGCTGACCAGAAAAGCCATGAAACCAGCAGAGAGATTCTGTATACTGAAGTTAATTACAGAAATATTTTTCTTGCTTGCTTTCCCACAATCTCTCCAATATAATCAGGGAAGTTATTCCTGGAGAATAGGAGAGAGCAGGAGATAGCTGAGGACCAGATCAGGTACATACCTTTTGAATTCTTTCAGGTGCTAGAGTGGGAGAGCACAGAATATGCAACCACTTCAGATCTCTGGAGTTCCAAACCTGCCAAATATGGTGGAGAGAGTCATCCTTAAATTAGAATATATTTTGCAATTCTAAACTGAAATTCATTGAAATATTATTCAAGATACCTGCTAGCTAGCAAAAAAGAGAGATTTTCACATAAGAATATAGAAATTGTGTTTGGAAAGAAGAAAATTAATATTCTTCTACACAAAGTTTTATAGTCCTCAGTAAACTAATGACCCTGGATGGGGAAGGATCCAAATGAATGACTAGATTTTAAATATAAAGAGAGCAAAACTAAAACTTGCTGACAAGCTCATCATCTCAGATATCTCTAAGACTGTCTTGTTACAGAATACTTTTATAGAGGTAAAACAGAATATGACAAGTTCAATTTTATTTGTTTGGAGATATGGGGTGAACTTCAGGAACATTGTTATGTAGGCAGCAAGAAATAAGTAATTCAAGATAGGGAAGTCTTGGCTGGAGATCTAGTTCCATGGTCTCAGAAGCCTTAGAAGAAGTAAGTTATGTGTAACGAATACAGAGAATGGTAAGGAAAATGCTAACAGAGCCCTTCCTTATTCGGGAGATAAAAAAATAGAGAGACGTGGGAGGGCACATTATCACAGAGAATAAGAAGTGGAGAGTATTAGGAATTCTATATGTCTATAATTTTGGAGGTGCAGTAAAAGTCAAGAAGAATGATAAATGCTGGATTTCATCATCTTGAATAAAAGATTCATTATATGAAGGAGACCAGAAGTAATATTGATGATTTGATGACTGGTGAGGACATGGAGTAATTTCATCAAGGAGGTTGAGTCTGAAAGCAAGGAGAATCAACAAGAGTGCTTTGAAGGGACACAAGAATCAGGACAGGTGATGCATGAAGAAAGTGAAATGAAACAGACAAGCTGGCTGTTGCTATTATAGCAAGTGAGTTAAGGACTTATAAAGAATAGAAGTAGGCAGGTTGGACATTGAAGAGCCAAGTGATAAGCTTTTAGTTTCAGTTTGTACTCCATTATAGGACTATTATTCAGTTGTACTGCAGCAGGAAAGCTATAACTCTACATAGTATGGCTAATCTAGATGTGGACATGAATTAGATTATTTTAGAAGGACACAAAGTAGAAAGAATACCTAACATATGATGTAGTTTTGAAATAATTGCTTCTGGCACCTTATCATCAAGGTATATATAATTACTGTTTTTGTTCTGAATTATATCTTTTCCCAAAGTGGGGTAAAGAGAATTCAGGAAGCTGAACTGTGTTATGTTATTCTGCATTACAATCATTATAGCTATCCATGCAATCAACTGTGAGCAGAGAGTCTAATACAATCAAATGGAAGCTCTTGTTATTCTAGCTGAAGTGAAAATAGTTAAAAACTAAAGAGATCCTTGTCTCCTGGAAAATGAGAGGTAAAAACTGAGGACCAAAGTTTTGTCAAAAGTCTAGAATTATTTTATACATTTAGAAGGACTATGATCATGTTTTGAAGAAGTTTATAAAGGATAGAAATCATACTTTGAAACTACTGTATCTTGTTTAAATGATAGATGACTCAGCTTTAAAAGAGGGAATAAAAGAGAGAGAATCAGCAATTGGGTCTTGTGACAAAATGCTCTATAATTGTATTCTGGCTTTCAACTTGAAATATGATCTGTGAAAAATCACCTTACTTCTATTTTCACAACTTTACCCAATATAAAAAGTAAATGAAATTAGTTTACTTGCTAAGCTTTTGCACATGATGTTATAAAATACAGTAAGTAAATTATCGTTAAAGCATTTTGCAAACCCCAAAGGCCTAATGTAACTGAGGACAGAAGGAAAATCCGTGAATAGAAAGCTCATCAAACAAGATCAGGCACACTCAGGGTGAATGGCCCCACACACTACGGTATACAGAGAAGTGTTGTACAATTGAGCACCTGAAACCTGTATAATTATGTTAATCAATGTCACCCAAATAAAATTCATTTTAAAAAAAGAAAGCCAATATTATTTTATAAATATTTAACTTTAAGGTTTGAATTAGATATTTTGGAATGGAAAAGAGTAGGAAAGCAAAAGTTAGAAACAAATCTCTTTAGGAGGGTCTTAATGTATGAATTTAAAACATCTATTATATTAAACTATCTTCTACTTGATTCCATTGTAAACTAAATCATTATCTTGTAAGTATTCAGTATTCAGTATTAAAGCAGACTACTGTTTGCTACAGATTAAAAGACAAAGTTAAAGTATCAAAGACAAAGCATTTAGCTGTTTTGTCTGTTTGTTTATGGTTTTGTGATATTGGAAATAACTTTGATTTTAGAATACTCTCGATAATTATGATGAATTCTTAACATATCACTAGATAGCCAAAAAATAGAAATGCATGAGTAAATGTCTTCTGGAAACTTTATTTAAATCAATAGTTCTTTTATTTTAAGATAACATTCTTCCTTAGAAAAAATTGACTAGCCTAAAGCTTTATCAAAAAAAAAAAAGAAAAAGAAAAAAGATACCAATATTTTTGTTAGGCCATTTCTCTTCCTTTTTCTACTTCTCTTCCTTTGCCATTTTTATCTTCTTCTTTTTAATATTCTGAGTTGTGCTCACTGTTAATACATTTGCAAAGATTTTCTAGTGTATTTAACAAGTAGGTTTTATACCACAGGGGGAAATCTTTCATAAGTGGTAAAGTAAAATACAAACAAAGGTATGGAAAGAAAAAAATATAATGACACTAAAAATAGACAAAATAAAAATCGTAGCTCTATAAGATATAAATAAATGATCTTTGTTCTCAGTGTGAATTTATGGGTTTTAAAATTTGAAATTCTGTCTACATGAAAATATCCTCTTTTTACCAACAGAAGTATTTATTCAGTGCTCATATGAACACATGATTAACATGAAGCACCTTGTAAAACTTGCAAAATTAAGTGGTAAAAAATCCAAGTTTTAAGTGACAGGAGTTTACATTCTAAAACAAAAGAAAGCAGTATTTATATATATATACACACACACACATACATACATATATACAAAGGAATATATTCACCATTTTACATCTATCAATATATAGATATAGATATAGTGAAATAATAAGGCTGGAGCTTGCAAACAGGGAAAATTTGTTTAAATATTGAGGTTGTATTTATACATACATTAAAAAAATTTTTACTTATTGATTTTAAAGAGAGAGAGAAAGGGAGAGAAACATCAACTTGTTGTTGCACTTATTTATGCATTCATTAGTTGATTCTTATATGTATCCTGACCAGGGATTGAACCTGCGACATTGGTGTATGGGGATGATGCTCTAAGTAACTGAGCTACCCAGCCTGAGTTATACATATGGTTAACAACAATCCAAACTTCTAGTTTATCCCTTGATTAATTATAGTCGTTTGAAGTAACATTTAGATAATATGTTTTATTAGAATGATTGAATTGCTTTTTTTTAATTGCTAGGTTTGCATTCATCTTAATATTTATATGCCATGTCAAATTTTTAAAGGACAGCATTTATACTAAAAAAATTATTTAATGATTATCTTTAATGCCTGTGCTATAAACAATTTTAGTCATTCAAACTTTTCACTTGAGTTCTTGAGTCACACATGTTTCTTAACAAATTATTCATAATATATTCTGGTAATGCTCAGATAGTAAAGGTGTAATTCGAATCCCTAATGCTTCTATTAAATCATCATAGTTACTCTAATTCTATCATTTAGTGAGCAGTGCTATTTTGAGAAAATGCCATTGATCTTGGTGTAAACATACCAGTCATTTCCGGTCTTATTGGCCTTCAGAAAGTGAGGTTTCCTTCAGTCCTCATCCTTAAGAAATGAGAACCTGAAGGACTAGATCAATGAGAATGAAGAAAAGAAGGAAGTCAAAGACTACAGTTTGCTGTATGTGCTGATTCCAATCCGGACAATTATTTTGATATCCATGGTGGAAAAGGAGAAATGGAAAGAAATGACAAGGCATCTGAAATACACTTTCCTATTTTCAGCATTAAGATCTGCATACATGCCATTTCATTGTTTTATAGAGTGATAATTAACTGGAAAATCTCATCTAAATTTTGTTTCATTTTTTGCAGAGAATGTGAAAGTTACAGTATTTTTATAATATAAAACTTGATTTTGAAGCATTTTAATTTGGATATTTAACTGGTTTTATACATTACTTTGGTGATTGGCATAAAATTCATACATTTAAAATGTTTTAATCTTTTATATTTTAAATTATTGGTATTTGAGAAAAGATTGTATTCTTTTAATTTAATCAGTTAGTCATCAAATAATAGTTTCTTGATCAAGTCATTTGTTGATGAGGTTATTAATTTCACTCTGAGTCCTACTTAATCTTAAAAATCTTCTTGATTCATGTCTTTTTTATAAAACTATAATGTCTTTTATATAAAACTATAAGAAATAAAACTTTATTAATTGGAGAATCAACTATTTTTTTTGCTAAGTTGCTAAAACAGATGTTTTGTATTAATAGACTAAGGTCCTTCAGGTGTTCTGAATTATGTTTCTTCTGGAACTAAAAGTAAAATAGCATTTGTCAATTTTTTTTTAATTTTTCTGAAGTGAGTAGAGACAGACTCCCACATGCGCCCAACCGGGATCCACGTGGCATGCCTACCAAGGGGCGATGCTCTGCTCATCTGGACTGTTGCTCTGTTGCAACTGGAGCCACTCTAGCACCTGAGGCAGAGGCCATGGAGCCATCTTCAGCATCTGGGCCAACTTTGCTCCAGTGGAGCCTTGGCTGCAGGAGAGGAAGACAGAAATAGAGAGAAAGGAGAGGGAGAGGGGTGGAGAAGTAGATGGTTGCTTCTCCTGTGTACCCTGACCGGTAATCAAACCCGGGACTTCCACATGCCAGGCTGATGCTCTATCACTGAGTCAACTGGTCAGGGCCAGCATTTGTCAAATTTTATTTTTGTTAGTTTTTTTGCTATAGAAATGAGACCTTTCTTCATTTTTTTTTTTAATTTGAAAGGTCATAAAAGCTTTAGTAAGTTAAAAGATGGTACTTGACTTGGATTCCTATTCTTATGATCAGAGGGTGTCAACAGACACAAGGTAAAGTTCAGAAGCAGATTAAAGTAACTGTTGAGGAACCAGATGTATTTTCTTGTATAAAAATAAAAACTGTACTCAGATGGACAAAAAGGAGAATGTGGAACTATTCAGAGCATCCACCCCAATATACAGGAAAGAAGCATTAATTGCAGGGCCTGGTTTGGACAGAAAGAAGGATAAGATATTATAATTCTTTTCATAGTTCAATTAGTGAAAGATTTGTTGAGATAGGACCCTGGTCTATAATGCAAAAATATAATAAAAATATTGCCTCTTATAACTAATCTCCCCCTGTTTTACAAACATATTTAAACACTTCAAATTATTATAATTAATGGTTACATGATTAATAACAAAAGCCACAATGAACAATTTTGATTCTCATGACTGACTTTTTAGACATATTTAAGGCTAACTGTTTGTTATATGCATAATTTTTTGTTGGTTCCTAATATTCTTTGTTGGTTCCTAAAAATGAAAATGAAGAGCCAAAACTTAACATTAGAAAAGAAATGGGAGTAAATTTTAAACATCAAAAAACATAGATGAGCTTTACTTTTTCCAAACATTGCTATCACTGAAGCAGTATTATTCAGAGACTAAGTGGGAATGAAAATTTTACATTGCCACTTTATATGATTTAGCTAATTAAATATTGCATTTTATATTTGAAAAAGTATGGATAGAGCACATTAAAATAGCTAATGATGTGACATGTTCTCTTCATCAGCAGTTTCTTTTCAACACAATATTCAGGAATTACATTGCTGATTAGATAGTTAGGTTTTTGGTTTTCTTTAACAGTTTGAAATTGAAATGTAGAAGTACATATTAAAACTCCTAGGGTGATTAAGAATACTGAATTCAGGTTTATTTTTGTTAGTATTCTTATAATGTATTTTAAGGTGTATAAAATCAAAATCACATAATAATAATAAAAAAAAAAAAACAAGAAACCAAACACTAGCATAATCATCAAAACAACATAACCCGGAAGACTTCAATGATAGTACATATGTGACATAAGTTGTTTTTCTTTTTGTGTGTGTGTGTGTGTGTTTCGTTTTTTGTGACAGAGACAGAGTGAGAGACAGAGAGGGAACATATAGGGACAGACAGACAAGAAGGGAGAGAGATGAGAAGCATCAGTTCTTCGTTGAACCTCCTTTGTCTCCTTAGTTGTTCGTTGATTGCTTTCTCATTGTGCCTTGAGTGAGGGGCTGTAGCAGAGTGAGTGACCCCTTGCTCAATGCAGTGACCTAGGGCTTCAGGTCAGCAACCTTTGGGCTCAAGCCAGCGACCATAGGGTTATATCTATGATCCCACACTCAAGCCAGTAACCCCGTGCTCAAGCTGGTAAGCCCACACGCAAGCTGGCAACCTCACGATTTCGAGCCTGGGTCCTCTGCATCCCAGTCTGATGCTCTATCCACTGCACCACTGCCTGGTCAGGCTAGAGATAGATATTTTCAAAACTACTTAACTGTGATTAGTCAGGGAAATATCTTCCTTTGAGATTTTCTGATAATTTTAAGTGATATGTCTGCCTTTTGGGGAAAAATTGTTATATTCTACTGTTGAGTGGAATAACCAGTATCAAATAACCAATCACAATAAAAAAGGGAAAACTATTTAATAGCATTTACAATGTAAACTGAAGATAATGAAAAATATTTGATAATGAAACAATACACTAACTGCTACAATTGTGCTCATAAAGATTTACCCCAAATTTTCCACCTAAGACTTGAGAGTATTTTCAAATGATCTGATATGATCATTGATTTTAAACTTGTAAGATGAGGTCTGGGCATGCTCACAGATTATTTCTCTATATTTAATACTTTTGTGCAATAAGTATGTTTATATGTTTATGTTTATCTATTTGGATATAAGTTATTTTTTCAAAAATAACATTGACAAGATATCAATTCAGATTTTAAAAGATCAATTTACAACTTTATAAATTAATATACTTTATACAGTGTAACTGTTTTGACTTTTCTACTAAAATTTATGTTCACATATCTCCTTACTCATTGCTGTAATTATTTAACCACACAGCATTGTTTTTTTGGTATTTGCACATTGGAAGACAAGAGGCTCTAGCTTTACTGTGTTCTAGCATTAGAATTTACAATTAGGCATGGCTTATCAAGTAAATGAATGCACATATATGAATTGTTTACATTTCACCTCTTTAGGTGACTCTCATCTGATGTATGCATTCTTTAGATAATTGAACCTGAACCTACCTGTACATAGAATTAAAATGGGAATTTGGAACATTCTGGCTCTTCTCTTACTACATGGTACTGAGAATACTAAGAAAGATAGTGATTCTAAACCAATTGCTTTTTATCTTTTGTCTCTTACCTCAACTTTTAAAAGAAAACACTTCAGTGAAAACTAAAACTAGCTTATTTATCTAATATTCAAGGCTATCAATAGTTCATAGCCAAGGACATTTTCCATTACACTCTCTTTCCCTGGATGTATTATTTGACTATTTCTGCACCTGTGACACCTGATTGTGTTATAGCGGCCAAAGTGCTTTCAAAACCAAAGGCATTTATATAGGGCATTTCAGCTTTTCTTAATTTAGTGGCACAAAAAGTAACAAGTTAATTTTTCTTTGTCATTGAAGTTCCACAGAATATAAAGGATCTGTAACAGTAGATTATTGAAAACGGGTGCTGAGAGTCCCAGTTCCTGCTACTTCCCAAGGTACTCGCACTTTTGAATTTTCACATAATTGTTATATTGGTGAACTTTGTGACTTTTGGAACCATATGCATCTATCACAACTGATAAATAATGTAACAAATTAAAGGAAAAACTGGATATATAAAGGAAATGTACCTTTCTCTTTGGAACAGATTGTAAATTTAAAATATAAACTAGACCAAAAAAATAAAATGAAGATTTATTAACAATCAATCTCCAAAGAATTTTTCATTTGTATTTTACATTTAAGATCATTTAATTTTTTGAGAAAAGGATTATTTATTGGTTATATATCAGCAAATGACTTAAGGGTCTAGGAAATTTGGGAGAAATTATCAATGGAAATACTGAAATAAAACATTTTTTACAGATTTTTATATTTTATTTTCTCTACTGTATATAGAAGCTCTCATATTTTTCTGTTATAATAACAATACTTCTTATGACATGGGAGAAACTCCCTTAGCTTCATCTTTGGAAATGCTATTTGTGCAGAATAGTAACTTCAAAGGTTTATACGTTCTTTCATCTAAACTGTTGGAAATGCATTGGCTTCAATCATTCTCCTTGAATGATGAAAGTATCAAGAATATAGGAGTTTTAAGATGTGAGCTTGACATGTACTCTAACTTTTATCTCATTAAATCTTTGCTGTATATGTACTATTACTGCCCTTTAATATTTTAGACCCAGAATGTAAGTCCTAAGTCAAAGCTGTAAGAAAGTTAATCTGTTCAGCACTTGCACTTATGTATTTTGAAGGGTTTTCCTCCTTTTTCAAACTTTTTACTTGAACATCACCTTAGGGGAAACAGTTTTAATTTTCTTTCCAATGTGCTCTGGATTAAAAAGTCAGTTTCTCATTTTTGTGCTGTAAAGTCACCTTTGTTTGGACCCAGGGACTCTCAGTGTCTCCTCTGCATCCCAGCCTTTCAGATCTCCTAAGATTGGGTGAAAGAATGGTACAAAGTCTTCTTTCTCTAACCACCCAGCCAGGGGCACGGAGGGATATCTGAACCAGAATTGGTGAGGAAGATAGATGAGAAATGTGAGAAATGAGAGAAATTTGATTAATGGCCTTCCTACATGGAAAAATCTCAACAGAGCCTCAGTGTCTTTATACTTTTGTGATTTGCATTTCTAAACCAAATCTTGAAGATTGAGTTTATCAGTTTCCTCCTCAGAAGCAAGTTCATAAACAAGATTATGTCACTAGCATAGCTGCCGATTCTATACATACTATAATTATGGGCATATATGTTTCTCCCTTATTCTAGATGTGACTGTATCCGTCTCCCACCCACCTACTCCATCTAGTTCTAGAAGCTAACCAAAAACAGTTAAAGAAGATGAACTTTGCAAGTAGCCCCTGACTGACTAAAACAGAGTATTAATTTGCCAAGGGTTATAATGGAACTTTCAGATATAATTAAAGCTCCATAATAAGGTCTTAATTCAGATATAATAAAGGACTTTTAATATAAAACTTATATCAATGAAATTATGTGAATTAGATGAATTCCTTATTTGCTGAGGGTCTTTTATCACCATGGGAGTGTTAATATTTTCATGTAGGTCTAATAATACAAATATATAAAACTTAGGTTTAGATATTATGAGAGAGCTACTACTTATTTTTTAATTTCTCTTCTCAAATATTACTTACTAATCATTTCCTTCACTAATTAACTTTCTACCGGGAGCAGAGTCATGTTTTTTACATTTTAATATTTACAGAGTCTTTGACTTTTGAAACGTTTTCTTTCATATTTCTATGTGGAATTATATGTTTATCAATTCAACGTTTAGACCGCCAAATTATAAATAGAAGGCTTCCTTTATGCTTACATATAGAAACAGTTCAAACAAGTAGGATTTATTACATGCTTTCAATATATTAATGACACTATTTTCAGTCAGCTACATCCATACTCATAATAGAGACACAGCTGCCACCCAACGGCACTATTGATGCTTTATACCAATGTTCCTCTCTTTGGAGAGTGTTTGCCCAAGTCCTGTAATATTTGCTTCTGTAGCACATTTTCTTATGATTTTCTTTGTTCATGATAGTTATTTCTTTCCATATGTTTCATAGTGAAATCCTTATGGGTTAGATCTGAAAGTCCTTTAAGAAGAGTTTGGCTGTATTTGTTTTGGGTGCTGATGTCATATAAAAATTCTCAGACAGTAGTCTTGTTTTTTAATTTCCAACTTCATGAGCCCCAAACTGGAAAAATAATAAAATATACATTGAATAGCATAAAAATGAAACAACCATGTATCTCTGAATACAACCTAGCATTTCTGTGATGCTTTCTGTTGTAATTGATATAAATCCAACTCAAAGTATTCTTTTTTTAAAATTTATTTTAGTGAGAGGAAGGGCAGCAGAGACAGACTTCCACATGTGCTCTGACTGGGATCCACCAGGCAAGCCCACTAGGGGATGGTGCTCTGCCCATCTCAGGCATTGCTCTGTTACAACTAGAACCATTTTTTTAGCACCTGAAGTGGAGTCCATAGAGCCATCCTCAGTGCCCAAAGCCAACTCGCTGGAGCCAACTGAGCCATGGCTGCAGGAAGAGAGGAGAGAGAGAGAGAGAGAGAGAGAGAGAGAGAGAGAGAGAGAAGGGAGAGGGGTGGAGAAGCATATGGACACTTCTTCTGTGTGCCCTGACCAGAAATCAAACCCAGGACATCCACACACTGGGCTGATGTTCTACCACTGAGCCAACTGGCCAGAGCCTTTAAAATATTCTTTGAATAAACAGTCTTAATAATATAGAAGAACTATGATAATTCTGCAGACATTGTGTGAAAATCAGATGCTTAAAAATTATCATATCAAACTCTGGCTCCTTCCCCTACCTTCAGCTCTGGTTTCCTGTGTTTGGTTTTTATCCAAAGCACTTCTTGGGTAAAGACAAGATGGTCACTTAACAACTCTGGACTTATATACATCCAGCTTTTATTCTCAGCCACAGAAGAATAAAGAGCGTTGTTTTTCATCAGTTCCATTAGGAGTTCCAGCGTTGACTCTCAATGGTCACCTTGTGACAGATGGCCATTTCTAAAATAATCCCTCTACCCTAGGATTCTTACTTTTAATCTGCATCATTACATCCGGAGGGCTCGTTAAAAGACATATAACAAAGCTTTCATATCACAGTAGGCTGGTGCCCAATAATTTACATTTCAAACAATTTCTTAGATAAGCCGAAACTGAGATCAGGGGCCATATACTGAGACCCACTTGGTGGGAGTGTGACAAGTACACACTTGGAAAGAGGACTTCAGCCTCATCTCAATTACATGAAGAGAGCATAGGTGAAAGTCATCCCCCAAAGGAAAATCAGAATAGCAATGTAACACACACACACATAGAGCAAGTATTACGCCTGGTAGAGGTCAGCAGAGGAGCAGTCTCCCAGCTCAGCACTGTGAAGGTTGTCCCTTTGCTCTGCTACTACTCTCTCTGAGAACTAAAAGAAGCATTCAGGAAGGTGTGGCCAGGAGCAAACTGAGTTTAACACTGTAGTAAGTGTAAAAGTCCTAAATATTAGTAGAATTAATTCTGCATTATAACAAAATAATATAACAATATAATCAAGGTGGGGGGGATTCTAGGAATGCAACAAATTTTAATAATAATTCATATGATGAACAATAAATCATATGATTCGCTTGTTAAGTATTCAGAAGGCATTTGACAATATTGTACACTAATTCTAGGAAACAATACAATAAGCAGATAAGAATGAATTATACAGGTAATTCTTTAATGATTTGTATAAATGCATGTAAACAAACACATATTAACTGAAAGTCAAATTCTTTTTCCAAAATTCAGAGTTTAGAGGAATTAAAATAAAACTAATTTTTGATATTAAAATATAATCTAATTCCTGACATGTGTGAAAAGGAATAATTTTCATAAAACTAACATAAACTTCATATGAATAGATAGATATAAGATATTATTCCCATATGAAAAATATCTTTATTCATGTGCCATTGCACTTTATTATTATTTTAAAATACGGATAATCTTGAATAACTCCCCAAATGAAAATTAACATGTACCAGTGTTCCCCTTTGGCTTTTCAAACTGGTGATTATTTATTTGCTCCCTATGTTTTCTTGTTACTTTTTGGATAAAAATGTAAAGTTTATTAATTTACATATACCTGAACACACATACACACACACACACACACACACACACACACATCTGTCTTTTCTGTTCTTTCTGTTCCTCCTGGCACTTATCTGTATACAGCATGGGTGAGTACAGTCACACTTGCACTTGTACAGCTAGAGCTCAGGTATTGTGTCATGTGTGGTATTATTACTCTGGTTAATAAAACATGTCAAAGATTATCATAGTCTCAATGACATTCTAGAGAAAAGCTGCAGCAACTTGGAGCCTAGATAACTTTGAGCTATGAAATTCATCATTTGATTAACAATTATGCTTGAGATGATTCTTCATTGCCAATTATTCCTGAAATTTTTAATTTTATTAAATTGATAGGTTCCCTCAATTTCACAGGAACTCTTGCATGCCACTTGACAGAGCTGTTTTTCTAGGACATTTTAAGTTATTCATGTTTTAACTAATTCACCAGGTGAACCCTTCTCTATACACAGAAACAAGAACCTGCTGGTCCCTTGGTACTCTCTTAAAATATAAACCTCCCATAAATTATTTATTTAGAAAACACATGGGAGAAATAAAGGAAAATAAAAAGAGTTGTGTTTGTTTTCCTTTAAAAGGAAAGTTGGATTAAAATTCTTCATAATTGTATAGTTTTCCAAAATTTTTTGATATTTTTAATGCTATAACATTCAGTCTTCATGCTATTTGTTAGTAACTTAAATAATAGTTTCACACTGTGTGTGTGTTTTTTTAATGTGAAAATTAATTAGATGTGGCATATTTATCCACACTGGTTTTCCTTTGTTTCCTTTCCTGGGGCTGGACCAATAATTCTTGATGATTAGGTAAGAAATCTCTATTTGTAAATGAAAGATATTTGAGTCAATATGTTGCCCTTTCCTTACTGCTGTTATATTAATAATGATAATAACAATATGCACTTTAAGTTTAATTACAGCTAACTTTTGATCAGCTATTGCTCTACAATATCCTATCATTGAAACCCCCTCAGTAATTCTTTTTATATTTGGCAAAATAATATATCTTGTGTAATAAACTCCAGAACTTGTGTCATTGCTACTAATATTTGAAAGCAATCTAATTCACCTTTTAAAAATGCAGGTTGCAGAAATTAGAGCTAATAAAATGTTCATCACTAAGTGTGTTGGCTAAAGGATTCATGAAATAATGACACATTCTTACATCTAATTTTTTACATTGCTCCTTTTAAAATAATACATTAGTTGACTTATATGTTTAATTATTAATTATACCTCTGAATTCTCTTTCTTGGATCACTTCAGAATAATTTGGGGGTGGAGGGAACAAAGGCACTAGATACACTTCCTCCTGCTGTGCACAGACCGGGACCCTGTGATTAGATTAAACAGAGGTCAATTCTTTCATCATGACCATTGGTTGTGTGATTTAATTATTTATGTTTCTCATTTGAAATGTATTTTTTATTAACTGCTGATGATATTAACATGGACCTCTTTTTAAATGTTAATATTATACCTTTTATTATACTAAATATGAGAAATGATACCAGGGAAGATAATGAAAACTATACCAATTTTTTAAAAATTTTCTCAGAACACATAATCATGTCTATTTACTTACTCCAAAACTTCAAATTAATTATTTTATCAGTCAGATTCTAATTATCATTTTAGAATCTTTAAGACCTAGTAGCATTAATAGCATAAAGAATTTACATGAATATAAAAAGTATTTACATAGATGATTGGAAGGAAAGTAGAGAGAGTATAAGTCACTTAACGTGGATATAAAGAGAAGGACCATGTTTAAAACGGTGATGAAAACAGTTTTTGAAGCGGGCCCCCCCCCCCGACCCCTTCATGGGCCATGCTTCTTTTTCTTGGCTGCTGGCTAGAGTGAGAGTTGACTTGCTATTCTGAAGATTGCACTATGGCTCATGTCAGTAAAATATTCTTGTTACAGTATTGCAGACTATAAGAAAAGGCTGAGTTTCACCCTAATATCATAAGCACTGAGCTGTGTTTCTGTTGACCCTGACAGTTTTCTAACGCAGCCTAGAAGTTATAACTAACAACATTTGCAACCTTTCTGCTTTAAGCTACCAGAGCAATATTGTGTCTTCTATTATTTTCTTTAGGTTACTTTTGTTTATATTAAAGTTTCACAAAATAATGATAATTTAAGAACCACTTCATTTTAAGTACTGATTATCTGGTTTACCCTTTCTTAGAAACAAGATATTACAATTAGGTTATGAGAATTTGCTCAATTATTGAGGGAGTTCATTTAACAAGGATTATTTTTTATTACCCACAACATATGTATTAGTTGAAAATAATTCTTAGTTTTAAATATCTTTGTGCCAGAAATGATTGTAGGTAATAAGAATGTAACAATAGACAAAACAGGAAAAATGGTACCTTTACTTGTTTGTAAAAACTACAGGAAATAAACAAATAAATGGGTTTAAATTATATATGTCTATAAAGTCTGTGAGGTGATGATGAGTGTTATAAAAAACTAAAGCAGGGAAGGGGGGTGAAAATTTTCAATCAGCCAGGGAAAAGAAGTGCAGACTCACATTGGGTGATCCAGGAAAGATGAGCTGAGATGGTGATATCCATGGAAAAACTTAAGAAGAAATGGGAATCAGCTACATGGAAAATGCAAACTCCTGAGGTGGGATCACGCTGGGCACATTCAGGGCAGAGCAAGGAGGCCTTTGTGCCCTGATTGGAGTGACAGAATAATTTTTTTTTTTTTCTGCACCTTTCTGAAGCTGGAAACGGGGAGAGACAGCCAGACAGACTCCCACATGCGCCCGACAGGGATCCACCTGGCACGCCCACCAGGGGGCGACGCTCTGCCCACCAGGGGGTGTCACTCTGCTGCGACCAGAGCCACTCTAGCGCCTGGGGCAGAGGCCAAGGAGCCATCCCCAGCGCCCGGGCCATCTTTGCTCCAATGGAGCCTTGGCTGCAGGAGAGGAAGAGAGAGACAGAGAGGAAGGGGAGGGGGGTGTGTAGAAGCAAATGGGCGCTTCTCCTATGTGCCCTGGCCGGGAATCGAACCCTGGTCCCCCACACGCCAGGCCGACGCTCTACCGCTGAGCCAACCGGCCAGGGCAGAATATTTAGATAAATACACTACAGATCAGGTAGAAAAGATTTGGTCACACATTACATTGAATTATAATCATTTATGTATGTGCTCTCTCCGCTTTTCACTTTTAAGTTCAGGAAAAAAGTATTCATGTTTGTGCCAAAGTGTGACACAGTGTCTGTTATGTGAAAAGTCTTCTTTTGACTTCGAGTGAGACTTGGATCTTGAAAATTCCAAATTGCATTGTTGAGTGGAACAGACACAGAGAGATGCCCATGTCTAAGAACTCTGCTGTGTTGGGTGGGCTCGCTACATTAGTTTCCTGTCACTACCATAACAAATAACCACCAAATGGATGGATGGCTATTAAACAGGCAAAATTTCTTCTTTCCCATTTTTGGAACCCAGAGTCTGATAAGGCATTAGCAGGGTTACCCTCCCTCTGAAGGCTCTACTGAAGAATCCACTCCTTGTTTTTTCCAACTTCTGCTGGCTCCTGGTGTTTCTTGGCATGAGTCACATCATTCCAACTTCTGCCTCCAGGTCACATTAACTTCTTCTCTGTGTGTCTCTCCTCAGTGTGTCACTGTGTTCCAAACTCCCTCTGTCTGTCTCTCATCAGGATGTGTGATAGCATTTAGAGCCCATCTAAAAAATCCAGTACAAGCTTCTCCCCTCAAGATACTTCAGTTGGCCTGACCAGGCAGTGACGCAGTGGATAGAGCATCAGATTGGGATGTGGAGGACTGAGGTTTAAAACCCCAAGGTCGCTGGCTTAAGCACAGGCTCATCTGGTTTGAGTGTGGGGTTGCTGGATTGAGTGTGGGATCATGGACACGACCCCATGGTCACTGGCTTGAGCCCAAATGTCACTGGCTTGAAGCCCAAGGTCATTGGCTTGAGCAAGGGGTCATTCACTCTGCTGTAGCCGCCTGGACAAAGCACATATGAGAAAGCAGTCAATGTACAACTAAGAAGCTGCAATGAAGAATTGATGTTTCTCATCTCGCTCCCTTCCTATCTATCTATTCCTTTCTGTTCCTCTCTCTGACTCTCTCACTGTTTCTGTCACACACACAAAAATAAATAAATAAAAATAAGAAATAAAAAATTAAAAAATCCTTCACTTAATCTCATTTTTTGCCATATATGGTAACTTTCACTCTTTTGCTGTGCAGATAATATTTAGAAATCCCAGGGAATAGGACATGGTCATATCTTTTTTGAGACCATAATTTAACCCACTTCAAGCAGAATAATAGAAATCTTTAGGTAGAGATTTCTGTATTAAAGTAGGGATCTATTTTGAAAGAATGTCTTGCTATGGAGTATGGCCTTGGAAGATACGAATGTGAGAATAGGGCCTGGTCAACTTGCTTGAAGTAGAGCCAGCCTTGATCCTCAGAGGACTCATGGTTTCCATTCAGGAACTTAAAAGAGAAAGAAGCTTTGTTATGCAGCCTGTGCAAACTAAGGTGTTGTAGGTTAGAAGACAGTAGCAGGCACTGTCAAATCTCAGCACCCTAATCCAAGATGAATTTTGTTTCTTACACACCTTAGAGTCCCATATGTGTGACTGAGGCTGGTGGTGACCTACTCCATACAGTTATTTAAGGACCCAGGCTGAGAGAGCCTCTGCCATCTTTAAAATGTGATGCCCAGGATCACTGTGGTCTTCAACAGCCAGGTTGTTAATAGAAAGTGAGGCAGAGTATGGAGGACTTCTCAAGATAGTTGAGGCACCAGATTCAGAAGTAGCACACATCACTTCTCTTACTATCACAAAAGTTGTTCAGATAAAACAGACTATTATCTCTGTCATTTAAGTAGAGCAGATCCTGGCCCTAGGGCAGTGAGTGTAATATCAATCCTGATTTGCTTTTATAAATGTAAAGTCAAGCTTAGTTAATAATGGTTAGGAATATAGGATAGGCTAAACTCGAAGGCTGAACAATATGGAGCATAAAGAGGGGCATTTTGCTACATAAAATATCATCCCGGTTCTGCACATTTGACCTGTACGATTGCTTCTTTATCCATGTTGGTTCACATTAGCCTGGATGCTTCCAAGGAGCTTTGTGGATATGTGATTTGAATAAATTTCTTAGTATATCTTATGTCTTCCCAAAGTTTAGTTTTGAAAAGATTTTGTATTGATTATATCAAAGTTTATGAAGTGCATTTATTTGTTTGTTTTTTTAGTTTTAGATTTTATTTATTCATTTTAGAGAGAGGAGACAGAGAGAGAGAGAGAGAGAGAGAGAGAGAGGGGAGGGAGGAGCAGAAAGCATCAACTCCCATATGTGCCTTCACCAAGAAAGCCCGGGATTTTGTCCAGGTCGACGCTTTTACCCACTGCGCCACCGCAGGTCAGGCTATCAAGTGCATTTATAATGGTCTGTTAATTTGTTATTGCACAATAAGTACTGATCTAAACTTGTGGAAAAGATATCTCTGTGACTCTCCTCAGGGACTTTGGAACTTATGGTGCAGTTAGAGAAGTTTTTATAATTCTCAGTGATGTAGCTTGGAAAGTAATATTTCTGAGATAAAATGTTCTCTGAAGAAAAAAGTGCAATCATCCTTTTTCTTTTATGATTATCCATAGTTGTTCAATTAAATCGCTCCCATGGTGGGTGCGAGTGGTTGGGAGAAATGTGCTTCCACTCAAGTTCTGATTTTAGTTGGTCTACTTAGGGTTTTGGAATTTAACTTTTTAATGCTTGTTACGATTATGTTATAATCACATTTACTTTAATTATGGTTGAATGACCTTACATAACACTGCCTTGTTTTTTTTGTTTTTGTTTTGTTTTTGTTTTTTTTTGCATTTTTCTGAAGCTGGAAACAGGGAGAGACAGTCAGACAGACTCCCGCATGCGCCGACCGGGATCCACCCGGCACGCCCACCAGGGGCGATGCTCTGCCCACCAGGGGGCGATGCTCTGCCCATCCTGGGCGTCGCCATGTTGCGACCAGAGCCACTCTAGCGCCTGAGGCAGAGGCCACAGAGCCATCCCCAGCGCCCGGGCCATCTTTGCTCCAATGGAGCCTTGGCTGCGGGAGGGGAAGAGAGAGACAGAGAGGAAAGCGCGGCGGAGGGGTGGAGAAGCAAATGGGCGCTTCTCCTGTGTGCCCTGGCCGGGAATCGAACCCGGGTCCTCCGCACGCTAGGCCGATGCTCTACCGCTGAGCCAACCGGCCAGGGCAACACTGCCTTGTTTTAATTTCAGTGTTACATACTCAAAAAATTAGCTTCCTCGTTAATGAGAATTGTCTTAACTCACGAATTAATGACAGTGGATTTGGTTTATATGAAACCTCTGTAAAATGAACTGTTTAGACAAAACGCAGACTTTTTTTTAAGAGTGAAGATTTTTTTCCCCATCAGTGAATTTGTACTTTTAATTATACTAATTTTGGACTAAATAAAATACAGCCTTTAGAGCTTTGCCATCAATTTGAATACTTTTCTAATCTATGTATTTTCTGTGTAAAAATGTCAAGACAATGCTTTTAAGTTTACAACAAATTGGCTGAGGTATTGTTAATTTTTCAGTGTGATTTAATCAATTTGAAGTTAAAAAGCAAACAAGGTTAGGATAATTCCATGCTGAGTTCAGCTTATAAATAAGAACATCAAGAAATTGTGATCATCTCCACTTTCTAAATGTGCCTGCTAATATGTGGGAACTCTTACTGCCATTATCACATCATTTCAGGGATGACTCTGAAATTATGGCCTTTAAGAAAACTGTTTGGAATACAAAACATTTTTGCTAAGTTGTCTCAGTCACAGTTCATTATCATATCTTATGAATTACCTTAATTAAAAGCAATTGACACAATGTGCTGTTTTATATAAAATATTTAAGAATATTTTTTCAAAAAGAGAAAAAAAACATATTGCTCTTTCTCACACAAAATGTGATTATTTGATACTTTAATAATTTTTATTTGTATTCCTTATACCAATTCAAATGAATTTTAACACTATTTTTAGTGAACTTACAGAGAATAGCCTTTGGTGAGTTTATTGCTATATCCCACATTGACTGAGGCTATTTTTTACTTTGAACCTTTTTTAAAATTAAGTTTAATGGGATGACATTAGTCAGGATCGTATAGGTTTCAGGTGTACATCTCTATGATACACTATCTGTGTATTGCATGGTGTGCCCATCACTCAAGGTCAAACCATCCTTTCTCACCGTAGATTTGGCGACTGTATATTTGAGGATTCTGTAATAATCCAGGAATCCTGAGAATATGTCAGAGAGTTCTACATTCCTGAAAAGGTCGAAATTACATAACCTTTGGGACAATTAGAGAGCTGGAAATCTAATCAACTTTCAATGAATTATTTATTTTCTTGGCACCAGTAAGTTCATAATATATACTAAGTAACACTAAGAACTGGGACTAAAAAGACTAAAAATCTAGTGGCAACCATCAACATATAGTGAGAGTAATAGAAGAAAATAGCAAGATTTATATATGCATTTTGATAAGAGATATGGGTCGAGTGTTATGAAAAAATTGAGGTGAGGCTTTCCAGAACAGATTTCACTGAAATTTAGTAGCTCACACATATATCTGGAAGACCAGAAACAATTTCCCCTCATCTTCACTGTCCTAAATAAGTTAAAAAGCATTCAAAGTCTGAAGTTTCACTATAATGTTTAGGATTTCGACTTTTACATGAAATCTACTTTTTAAGTCCATGAGCATTAATTATAAACTTACTATGTGTCTGGAACTGTACTAGGAGTACATCTCAAGTGACTTAGGGGTTAACCAGGAAGACAGATAAAATTATAACTGCCACATAACATAGTATATTACTTATCTGTGGTTCTGTAACGTTGAATTATTTAAATAAGGAGGACATCAGACTAAGATTACTCTAATGCCATGGAGCCTATGCACGCAAACCACAATCTAAGTCTATAAATGCCTCAAGATTATGAAATCAAAATCTAAGGGCACCAAACACAAACAGCCAATGGGGCTTTAAGCAACAACTAACAACTTTTTTTCTTTGTTTTTGCACCTTCTCTATTTACAGGTTGAGGCAAAAGTAGGTTTACAGTTGTTTGTATAAAATAATTAATAATAACACAAGAATAAACTATGTGTTTCACAGATTCACAACTGTAAATGTACCTTTTTTCATCCTGTATGTCTTTCTCTAGCTCTTCCGGTCAGGGGAGCACTCCTAAACACTATCAAAATGGAGTATGTTTTTGCTTAAATAAACTCAGAAATTTTAATATGCCTGTTTATCTTTTAGCAGTAACAAACCACTACACATTTAGTAGCTTAAATGATGTCCACTACTGCATGTGTATGTAACGAGTTATTCTCCTGTTTCTCTGGGATGGAAACCTGAGCACAGATGCTCTGGATTTCCTGAGTCAAGGTCTAAACATGCTATAATTCAGGCATTGGCTGAGATTACTGTCTCATCAGAGGCTCGGCTGGGGAAGATCAACTTGATGTGTCCTTGAGTTGTAGCATAACTTGTATCCTTGTGGTCATAGGACTGAAGGCATCAGTTTCTTGCTGAAGACAGCCCTCAGCATCTAGAGGACACCCAGAGTTTCCTGTGAAGTGGCTACTTCAGTATGCCCACTTATTTCATGGTAGATTGCTTCTGTAAAGCTAGCAATGGAAATAAGTGAACATGCCAGCAAGACAAAATTTTGTACCATAAAACTTAACTATAGGAGTGACACCCTCTAACATTTGCCAGATTTTATTGCTTAGAAGCAAGTCACAAGTTGCATTACACTGGAGGAGAGGTTTACACAAATGCGTGAACACCAGGAGCAGGGGTTGTGGGGCCACCTTTATGTGTAGTATCTTAGAATTTGTAAAGCTCCATGGACACTTAGTCCAGACAAAGAGAAAATTTCCTAGAAGAAGCTAAAGACATGAGGGTGAAGAAAAAAGACCTGGATCAAAAATGCTCATGCAGACACAAAAGCAAGTGGCAGAGCTCCAAATGAATGGTGAGAAGTGGTTCAAAGTGAGGCTAGGGATTGGCTCAGGAAGAACCAGGGAGGCTGTGTGATTAGCTGGAAGACAAGGAAGAATTTTACTGGGGGACATGACATTCCTTGAGACTGTTTTGTTTGTTTGTTTGTTTGTTTTTTGTATTTTTCTGAATCTGGAAACGGGGAGAGACAGTCAGACAGACTCCCGCATGCGCCCGACCGGGATCCACCCGGCACGCCCACCAGGGGGCGACACTCTGCCCACCAGGGGGCGATGCTCTGCCCCTCTGGGGCATCGCTCTGTTGCGACCAGAGCCACTCTAGCGCCTGGGGTAGAGGCCAAGGAGCCATCCCCAGCGTCCGGGCCATCTTTGCTCCAATGGAGCCTCGGCTGCGGGAGGGGAAGAGAGAGACAGAGAGGAAGGAGAAGGGGAGGGGTGGAGAAGCAGATGGGCGCTTCTCCTGTGTGCCCTGGCCGGGAATCGAACGTGGGACTTCTACACGCCAGGCTGACACTCTACCACTGAGCCAACCGGCCAGGGCCCTTGAGACTTTTTTTTTAAGTAGAAGACTGAAAAAAATATGTAAAGTGATTTGTTTGTAAAAATTAGCATCAATAAAACCAGTTAGGACGATATTTCAGTGATATATTCAGAGATAATGGCCTGAATTAAAACAAGGACAGTAGAAATAGTGGAAGAGGAAGAGAATAGAATAACTTTTAGGGAACAATAACAATAATCAAAATGTGGTGATTTATTACATTTAGAATTTAGGGGAAACAAGGTGTCTAAGCCTTCTCTTCTTGTGCTGGCTTTTATCTAGAGTTAATTAAAGAGACAGACTTAGAATGGTTCTTTTTATTTTAATATGTTTTCTCTATGCCAACTTTTGTTACTATAACTTTGTTTTAGGACTTTATTTTGTAATTAGAGTTGGAGAAAATTCCTTCCATAGCAATCTGCTTAATTTGGAGCTTATCAATACAGAAGACATACAAATTGTAATTTAATGTGGAAGAATCTTGGGTTTTTTTGCATTGATATAGGTAAATAAAAGGAAAAATTCTTGGCTACTTTCAGTTAAAAATAAATATTTTTTGTTGAGGTGTGATAATGATTAGTTAGATAAATAGCATTGCAAAGTATTTTTGATACAGCTTTTATCTAATACACTTCTAGCATTTATGTAGTCAAAGATGCATTCTTTGACATACACTTTAAAAGTTTTAATTATGAAGCATCTGAAATTTTACACAAGGTACCATCACTGACACACAGATGCCCTTGGTAAGATTGAGCAGCTGTTAACATTATGCTTTATTCATTTCGTGTCATTTCTGCATTGAAATAATTCTTAAACTTATGTCAACCTGCCTCCCTCTTTCATTGCTTGCTCTCCAGAGTTAATGTTTATGCTAAAATTTCTGCATATCATACCTAATTATTCCTATATATTTCCATTAATTATTCATTTATTTCATCACCATAAATATTAACATTTCTATTTTAATATGATAAATAGTATGATGAAGCACTTGTTATTTTGTAATGTAGTTCTTCTCTTAACATTATGTGTGTATATATTAAAAGTTTGTTTTTTATATAGATTCTTATTCACAGTGCCATTGTATGTTTAGTCCACATTTACTTAGTCATTAGCTACAGAAACTTAATTTTTAGACTAGTTTTCTTTTTGTGTGACAGAGACAGAGAGACAGAGAGAGGGACAGACAGGAAAAAAGAGAGATGAGAAGCATCAATTCTTTGTTGCGGCACCTTACTTATTCATTGGTTGCTTTCTCATATGTGCCTTGACCAGGGAGCTACAGCAGACCAGGTGACCCCTTGCTCAAGGCAGTGAGTGACCTGGGGCTCAAGCTGGTCAACCGTGTTCAAACCAGATGAGCCTGTGCTCAAGCCAGCAACCTCGGGGTTTCGAACTTAGGTCCTCCACGTCTAGACTAGTTTTCTAATATGTCTGTACATGTCTTCTGAGTACATGTGTTAGACTTTTCAGAGTTACACTCCTAGTTGTGGAATTCTTAGATCATAGGATATGTTCATTTTCAACTTTGCTAGAAATTCATAACATTTTACCTAAGCTCCAGATTATAAATGAGTTTTT
The DNA here is from genome assembly GCF_036850995.1 of Saccopteryx leptura. Lineage (NCBI taxonomy): Eukaryota > Metazoa > Chordata > Mammalia > Chiroptera > Emballonuridae > Saccopteryx > Saccopteryx leptura. The sequence continues at coordinate 235,584,343 of NC_089503.1, forward strand.
TCCCCCACATCTTCACTAACAGTTGTTTTTATCAAACTTATAAAAGTTTTACTATGTCAGGAATGTGAAATAGCATCTCACTATTAATTATAATTTAGTTTTATATGATGACTTTTGAGACCCAACACCTTTGGATGTATATCTTGACCCTTTTGATTTCCTGCTTTGTGAACGTCATGACTGTATTTTCTTGTTTCTGTTGAGATGTCTGAGATTTTTTTCCTGACTATTTTTATTTTGTAGACACTAAGCCATTGTTGGTGATTGTTTTTAGACATAGTTTCCCCATTTTGTGTCTTTTAAAATATTTGTTTATAATGTCTTTTCTCCTCTTAAGAATTTCCATTGTTGCCTGACCAGGCAGTGGCGCAGTGGATAGAGTGTTGGCCTGGGATGCAGAGGACCCAGGTTCAAAACCCCAAGATTGCCAGCTTGAGTGTGTGCTCATCTGACTTGAGCATGGGTTCACCAGCTTGGGCATAGGGTCGATGGCTCAAACATAGGATCATAGACATGACCCCATGGTCTCTGGCTTGAGCTTAAAGGTCGCTGGCTTGAAGCCCATGGTTGCTGACTTGAGCCCAAAGTCACTGGCTTGAGCAAAGGTTCACTTTGCTATAGCGTCAAGCCCTCCGTCAAGGCACATATGAGAAAGCAGTCAATGAACTAAGGTGTCGCAATGAAGAATTGATGCTTTTCATCTCTTTTCCTTCCTGCCTGTCCCTATCTGTTTGTCTCTCTTGCAAAAAGAACTTCCATTGTTGATGTTGTTTAAGTGCTCCTCCATACTTACTCTTGAAGGGTTCATCTTAACCTACATAACTTTAACTATTTATCTTATTAAATGTTAAGGAGCCATCTAGCTTTTTGTTTTGTTTTGTTTTCCTTTTTTGTTTTTGTTTTTTTATGATGAAGAATAGCCAAGTGTTGCAGCACAATTCATGCACTAGTACAGACTTTCCCATGAAATAGTTAACGTATCTAGTATTTCCATTTTGTTCCATTAAGTAAATAACACGGTGTTTAAAGAATTATGTTATAACAAGGTATTCTATTTGATACCATCCACCCTTTAATGTTATTGTATTATTTGAGATTTTCTTGGCTGTTGTTAGCTATTTATGTTTCCACCTTTTAAAAAAGGAGATAGTTGCTAAATTTTAAGAATACCATTTGTATATTTAGATTGGAATTGATTTGAATTTGTAGAGTAGTATATTCAAGTGAATATACTGTATCTTCCTGTTTTTCAATATCATTTTACAGTTTTCTGATATATTTTGGACATATTATAACTGAGTAAATATTTCAACATTATGCATGATTCATCTCTATTCTCATGCCTTTCACTTGTTTCAACAGAGTCTTACTGCATTAGATTGTGCAGAATCTAGCCATCGCCATCTCTCTGTTCTCATTTTATACCATTTTCCCTCTTGTCTTCTAGCTCATTTTGCTCTAGCCACATTGGCCTTCTTGCTGAGAGAATATGAAAATCACATTCCCAATCAAGGACTTAAAATTTTGTGATTCCCTTTGCTTGTAATGTCGTCCTCCTCTCCCTAACTGATCTTTTCATAGTTGTGAATGAACCTGAGAAACACAGAGTGAATAAAACCAAAGTATTCACAGTTGTATGTTGTTAGCTAAGTCTATTTATAGTGTTAATCTAAGAATGATGAGCTTTATTACATGCAAAATGATAGCTGACAGAATTATTTTAATTGAATGCATTTGTTACAGGCTATCTTGTTGCATCTCATTAGAATTATTTTCATAAATTGTTTGTTCATTATAATATATTATAGAATCTTGTTTTTTACTTAATAAGCCTGTTGAGGAAGAACACAACATAGAAATAATTCATGGAGGATACTTCAATACAATTAAAGATACTTTTGTGGCCTGACCAGGTGGTGGCGCAGTGGATAGAGCATCGGACTGGGATGCCGAGGACCCAGGTTCGAGATTCCAAGGTTGCCAGCTTGAGCGCGGGCTCATCTGGTTTGAGCAAAAAGCTCACCAGCTTGGACTCAAGGTCGCTGGCTTGAGCAAGGGGTTACAGTCTGCTGAAGGCCCGCGATCAAGGCACATGGTCAAGGCACATGTGAGAAAGCAATCAATGAACAACTAAGGTGTCGCAAGGAAAAACTGATGATTGATGCTTCTCATATCTGTCTGTTCCTGTCTGTCCCTATCTATCCCTCTCTTTTACTCTCTCTGTCCCTGTAAAAAAAAAAAAAAAAATTAAAGATACTATTGTGTGGGTGACTGAAAATAACATTTAGGAAAAGTCTGGCTGTATTTGTGAAAACTACACCTACTTTCCAATCATATAAATTCTAATATAGTACCTTTTATGGCATCTATGTTCTTTCAAGTCACTTCTGCTTGTCAGGGTTACTACCAAAATTTTAAAGCTTTGTGAATGAAGTTGCAATGTATAACATGGCACATATCTCTTTTCCACAGTCAGCAGCCAAAAGGTGAATTGTGCTTGGTGGAAATGGGGTGTTATAAAAAGAAAAAAAAAATAGAGAGAGAGAAAGAGAGATTATTGACTGTTCATTATCAACTGTGAACAGCTGCGGAAGGAAGCTGAAAGCCACGGGCCTGCTGAGCACCTCCCTGAGGCTAAAGCCATTTGAAGCCAGGTTGGAAGCAGCTGGTGGCTGAGGTGTCTTGTCTGGACAGCAGGAGTCCCACCATAGCTCTTCAAGGAGTGGGCAAAGGACTTTAGAGAGAGAAAGTCCTTCCAGAATTCTTGGCACAGTTTCATAGGTGTATATCCTTTGTATATATTATTATAAAAGTGAATAGGGGGACACAAGACAAGTAAATATCAGAATGTAATAGAATATGATGCACATCTAAATTTGGAACTGCAAGAAAATTCAGTGACATAGAGCAAACCCCTTGTTTTACAGCTAAGAGCACAGATCTCCGGAGTGGATGAATAAACGGCATTAGCTTATACAGTTAGATTACTCGAGATCTATAATTTGTATCCAGATTTCTAGGGTCCATATTCAACACTTTTTCCAAGTGTATTAAATCTTTGCTACTCAAAATGTAGTCTGCAGACCAACAGCATCAGCATCAGCTGTTAGTTTGCTGGAAAGTTAGAATCTCAGAATAGACCTAAGAATTAGAACCTGCATTTTAGCAAGATCCTCCATGTTTGATGTATACGCTGTATTAAATCATTAAGAAGAATATGCTTATGAATGATATATATGAGTGACAAAAATGGAAAATTGCATGTGATATATAATGGGAAAAATTGTTATCATTTATCCATTTTAATTTTCATCTCATTCTATTTTAAAGAATAGTTCTGTTTTTCAATAAATATAATTTTAACTTTATAGATATAATCTGGATACTATCACAACCTTTAGTTTTTGATCCCTAAAATTTTTAAACTGATTTAATGAAACATTTTCGTTATCAAACTTCATAAGAGATCTTTAAACAAATGTGTGTATCATCTTGTATTGAAAATAAAGATTAAAATTAGTCAAGTGTCTATAAATGGGAAATAGTTATAATCAAATTTATTATTATCAACTGTTTCAACATGTATTAATGAGATGTATGTAACATGTTAGGCACTGTGCTAGATACTCAGTTTATGAGGAATTAATTTAGACTAGTTTATTTTGCACAAGATCTACAAAATGAAACAATTTGCATTGTATATTAGCTTACTCAACTATGATAGTTAAAAAATGATTATAAGTGAAGATAAAATGCAAATATTACCTTCAATACTTTGCAAATAATTTCTTCTAGCTATAAATATTGACTCAGGATCAGCCAAAGCAGCCACATGATGGGTACAAACATCAGATTTACTGTCTTGTCTCTTCATCATGTTCCTTGACATAGAATTTACGATTTTTGAGACAGTTTTCATTAACAGCTACTCAAGATTAGATAACCAATTACATTTGAAAGATTCAGTTAATCTTCTTTTAGGCATGCAATTTTGAAATACTTTAATGATTATTTATATAATATATATTTATCTCTTTAAAGTAGGGATTTTCAAATTTTTAATCACCGGGGAGATTTAAAAAATATGCAGTCCTTTGCCACAGCTCAGATTAAAATTCGCTGTCTTTATTGGTTCACAAGCATCTGTGTTCCAACAATCTTGTCAGTTTACTTCTATGCACTCTGAAGATAGAGACCCATAGGTGTAAACAGAGTAGGGCACCTCATATGACTCATGTCTTAAGTGCCTGTGGGTGAGACAGGGTGGAGGAAAATGAGATTACAGCATTGCTCTGATCTGTGACTTACCACTGAAATGCCTAAAAAGTTATCTGAAAATTTAGAGGCTATCTAGAAAGCAATTTTCAAATACACTGGAATAGCACATTCACAGAAGAATTGAGACTAGTGATACATTATCTTTTTGGGAGAAAGTAAGAAGGGACTATGAGTAAAAAGACCCTTTTGAGATTTTCACCAACAAAAGAGCTCATTTATAAGCTCTTAAAGAGGAAAGACTTGTGAGATCAGCTTATGTTAATTTTTTCTTTATTTCACTTATTCATAATAATCAATTTTTTTTTCTTTTGTCTATTTCATAATAACCAAGTAACCCTTTCAATCTGCCTGGTGGAAAAGCTATGCAAAGCCGTCATGTTGAGATTTAATTCATTTTTCCTTTTCCTGCACGTAACACTTCTTCCCTATACATGTCCACAATCGCAATGCTCCCAAATCCTGGCAAACCCTCTTAGGCCCAGCAGCATCAATGTTCTCCCATCACTCAAAAGAAATGGCTACCATGTTCTTCCTTGCATGGAACAGAAGCTCAAGGTGTTTTTCCTTCAGGCTGTGATATGCCAGTGGTAAATACTCTATGTTGTTTGAGCCATGTTATAGAAAGTGCTAAACCCCAACTTTTATTGTCAAAATCCTAATGAGGCCAAAGTAAGAGTAGATATTTTTAAGCACAGTCTTTTAAGTGTTATATTATCAAATTAAACTCTGTAAGTAGCTGTCTAGAGTTGGCCCTGTGTGAAGCCATAGCCAAGCCATATGCTGGTCATGATAAAGGGGAGGACTGGCAGAGAAATCCAAAGGCTAGTGCAAACAGTCTATTTGTGGCTGATAAATAGATTCTTGAGTTATTTCAAATAAAATAATGTAACTACACTTACCTGGTTGAATGATAAAATATACTGACTCTTTGCTTTTGATGATGTTTTATTTTATAAGTAGAATCTCAAATAAGTGTGCCTCCATAGATTTGTGGTCTACTAACTTAAACATGCCTGGGCCAGTGTGTAGATAAATCTGTGACTAACAATGTTTAGCTGCTTTATTGTTTTGGTAAAGTGAAAGTGAGGATTTTGTTTTTTACCAGCTCCTAGTCAGGAGTAAAAAATGATAATGTTCATGCTAAATGAGGGCTTCATCTCACAGAGGAAATGAAGGGATGATATTAATACCAAAAGGGGATTTGCCACAACAGATCCTCAGAAATTGTTCTATCTGTAGATAATCAGGCGTTATTGCATAGAAAAGTCAGATAAAGATTACTTATGATCTTCAGGTTCATAGGGCGGTTTCCTGGATTAGTAAGGAGCTTGCTTTTTTTTTTTTTTAGAACAAAGTGACATGGATAGTAATATGTCTCATGGTGTTGGCATAATCACATGTCCCGTTTTGTCCAAAAGCTTTCATTTAATGGAAGTTTGAAGACGAGCCAAGTCCAATATAAATAGACCAAGTAGGTACAAAAACCTGTTCAATACTGGGAAAAGATGTGGAACATCTGTTCAAAGTAGAGACCATTGGTTCACTGACTTAATTGTAGGTGTCCTAGATACTAATTTTTTTTTTCCTGCTCCACCAGTTGATTTGTTTTTCCTTTCAGGTTGTTATAATTAAAAAATGCAAACTTCGTATGAACTTGACTTTTGTGAGGCAAAGAACATTTTTGTAAGATGTGGATCATTTCCTTTTATGCCCAAAGAAAAATAATCTACAGTGTTTTTAATTCAAATCAATTAGTCTCAAGAAATTATTCTCGAGTATAGTAATAAATCACTACGTGAAACATTCATTTATGTCTGCGAGTTAACAATACCATCCATTTCATGAAAGGGCTATTATGACCTGAACTTGTTGGAAAACCAGGCCAATTTTACAAAAGTGACAGAAAATATTTAAAACTTATAGCAATGTAAAACCAGAGGACATCAAAGCAGAGCAGGCATTTAATTGATTCGTCTGCAGAAGCAATTTTCAATGAACTTGTGTTTCTTCACTTTTGCACTTAAAGAGAAATCATATTCCACTGATGAATAAAAAAATACATATCAAACCTAACCAGGTGGTGGCACAGTGGATAGAGCATTGGACTGGATGCGGAGGGCCCAGGTTCGAAACCCCGAGGTCGCCCTGCTTAAGTGTGGGCTCATCTGGTTTGAGGCTTACCAGCTTGAGCTCAAGGTCACTGGCTTGAGCAAGGGGTCACTCGCTTTGTTGGAGCCCCCCACCCCCCAGTCAAGGCATGTATGAGAAAGCAATCAATAACCGCAATGAAGAATTGATGCTTCTCATCTCTCTCCCTTCCTGTCTTCTATCCCTATGTGTCCCTCTCTCTCTCTCTCTCTGAATCTGCTACCAAAAAAAAAAAAAAAAAAAAAAAAAAAAAAATACATATCAAGCTTCTAACTTGCTAACACTGTTGAGAAATGTATAGAAGCTGCGGTGGTAGCATCTTAAAGCAGATACCACTCCAGGCCTAACACCCCACCTCTAGCAATGCCAGATGTCACCTTGCACTTGACCCTGCACTGTCACACTTCACAATATAAGCACCTGATAAGACTATCAAAGATCAAGAGCACCTTCTAGACTCACTTTTTAGCTATGGAGGGGAAACTCTACTATTTCAGACACTACTGGGTAGGAAGAATTTTCTCTTCTCTATTGTAGTTCAGTGGCACACCTAAGAAGGGCACTGGGGAAAACTTACCTCAAACAGCATTAGCTGAATTATTAAAATTTAACTTAATTTTTGGAGTAAGAATTTGGCTTTAGGGAAAGCAATTCACTGTGAAAAATGATGCAATAAAATGACATTGAATTTTTTATAAGAATCACTATCGCTATTTTTCATACCATTTTAGAGCTAAATCCCAAACACTTCTTGCTCACCTATTTTCTTCCAGTTTAATAATTCTCTTTGACACAGCTTCTAATTTCTTACAAAATTTACTAATTAATAAATAGAAGATATCAATAAGGACCTATTGTCTTTGTGAACTGTTGATTTCTAGAAAATCATGCAGCTCTGACTTCAAAAACGTATACAATTGAAGAAGTTTGGTTGGTGTGTTTGCACACCGGAGTTACTCCTTCTCTTCCATATCTAAGCCCTTATTGTGCAAATCATAGTATTCTAAAAAATCAAAATCTTGGTTCTCTTACTCAGTCTCATCCATCACTGCTGTCAGCTACCATCAAGTCAGTAAGGTAGAACTAGAGAATTAGCTCTCAGGTGAAGTAGTGACAAAAGTTTTCCAGGAAATGTTTGCTAAATAAAGGACGAATATATATGCATATGAAAAGGAGGAAAATAAACGGAGTTCTGCTCTGTCCAGTGACAAGTAAGAAGGGTCCCAATTTCTGTGTTTTCTTTTAGTTATTTTCTCGTGAATGAATAGGAAAATATTGAATCTACTTTGATGAAAAACATTCAGTAATTATTAAACAATAATGTCTCTCTGAATCTTTAAAATAGATGCATTTTCATGGATAGTTCTGACAGGTTCCTTTTCAGATACTTGTATTTTTCTCACTTTTTTTCCATGTCTCATGTTCCTACAAACCTAGTTATTATTTCCGGAACAAAGGACACTTTTTTACAGGAACAGTTCAAAATGCAGGAAAGATGTTAAAAAGAGGGTAGTTTGTTTTTTTTTTTTTTTGGTTTTGCTCAATTGTTTGAGTTTTTGAAGCCTGGATATTTTCCTTTAATAACTAGTGAAGGTCAATGCTTTAGAAATTTTCTGAAGACTGCTTAGTCATTCTTCAGTCACCAGTCCAAAGCAATGTGAATGTGAATAACTAAGGTTCTTCTTATGCCACATCTCAGGTACCAGCTGCTGGATTCAAACTTTCTGTAGTCTCTGCCTCATGACTTTACAACACTGACTCTTGGTCCAGCTTCTCCAGTGCACTTTCATGCCAGCCATCTCACCTGCTGGCATTTCCTTCCTGGCATTACTGGGCAATGAATGCCCTATCACCCATGACATTACCATATCATACTGCTTGCATGAGAAGTTTTAGAGGCACCAGTTCAGATTTTTATCCAGTATGATATTATAAGGTTATTGCTTTGGAATTCACAGAAGAAACCCTCAGTGTAAGTGTGAATTAAAAGCAATGTTGAAAAATACAACCTGCACATAGCATTATAACTTAATTTCCAAAGTGAGAACTGAATTTGTGACTATGCTGAATATAAGGCACAATCTTTCTCTTAAGACTAGTGCTTAGATTCAAGAACTGGGAAATGACAATAAAATAAACATCACAAATATTATTAATGCTGGTCACAGTGAAAGGAGCCATGTAGTTTCCTATATGGGAAAGCTGGGACTGTTATCCCTTAGAATAAAGAAGAGGGAAAAATGAAAATCATAATACTTTTGGACATCTATGACTTAGGGATACATTGGCTGCAGATTAGCTGCAAAATGGAAATTGATAAAATTTTTAATCAAGGTTGTTAATCTTTATGTTCTTAAAGAAAGTTGACCTATTTATAAAGGTCAATACTGTGACTTATTTTCATAGGAGGCTGCTCTTTCACAATAGTATGAGGAGGGGCACCTCAATATGACATTGACTTCAATCTCCCAGTCAGATTCCCATATAATTAGCAGTGAAAATATATCAAGTCAATGGATTCCAAATAAATTTGATAATATGTTAATTCAACCACAAACAAACAAAAATAAAACTCCCCTCTCCTAATCAGGGAACCAGATATTGAGAACTGAAAGAATTAATTACAATTCAGTCCAACCTTACAATTCCAGTTGAACTAAAGGAGGTATTTGACTTGAACTTTGTAGGTATTTGACTTGCTTGAGTCTATAAAATTCACTCATAATCAAATATACATAATGAATAGTAATTTGGTATTATATTGGCATTAACTACTATATTTCCCCATGTATAAGATACACCTTAATTTGGGGCCCAAAATTTGAAAAAATAGGTATTACATAAAGTTATTGAACTCAAGTTTTATTCATCATAAAATTCATACAACTCCTCATCACTGTCAAAACTACCATCCATTAGCCTGTCCTCCTCTGTGTCTGATGACGAATCACTGTCTTCATATATTGCCTCGTCTTCAGTACCAACTATGGCAGCGGTTCTCAACCTGTGGGTCGCGACCCCGACGGGGGTCGAATGACCAAAACACAGGGGTCGCCTATAGCCATCGGAAATACATATTTTATTTAAAAATGTATTGTATAATAAATATGTATTTTCCGATGGCTGTAGGCGACCCCTGTGTTTTGGTCGTTCGACCCCGCCGGGGTTGCGACCCACAGGTTGAGAACCGCTGATCTATGGCATTTGAAATGCCAAAAGCACTGTATAAGACACAACTAGTTTTTAGACCCAAATTGTTTGAAAAAGGGTACATCTTATACTTGGGAAAGTACGGTATTGATTCTTGTACTGGTTATTTTGCCAAGTGCTAATTAATGTATTAATTTTTTAGCTATCAAACTTTGTTTTCTGTAATGAAGAAACTGTTCCATTAAAAAATAGATTCTACTCTTGCATTATTAGTGGAGTAGCACATTTGCTTTAATTTCTCATGGCTGTGTTTACTAGCAAAATGTGTGAGTTCATTCTAATTGTTGATCTAAATATTATATTTAGAAAATGGTTGCAACACTATTGAATGTACCCTATGAAATACAGTCTGTTTTTAATCTCATTCATTCATTAGACACAGATTTTCTGTAAGGTCCAACATAATAAAACAGTGTTTAATTAATGAACTACTGAATGACGGAGTTAAAAGAAAAAAATAGACTATATATTGTATAAATTTGAATTTTTTTCTTTTAAAAAGATAACTGCTGCCCTGGCCGGTTGGCTCAGCGGTAGAGCATCGGCCTAGCATGCGGAGGACCCGGGTTCGATTCCCGGCCAGGGCACACAGGAGAAGCGCCCATTTGCTTCTCCACCCCTCCGCCGCGCTTTCCTCTCTGTCTCTCTCTTCCCCTCCCGCAGCCAAGGCTCCATTGGAGCAAAGATGGCCTGGGCGCTGGGGATGGCTCTGTGGCCTCTGCCTCAGGCGCTAGAGTGGCTCTGGTCGCAACATGGCGACGCCCAGGATGGGCAGAGCATCGCCCCCTGGTGGGCAGAGCGCCGCCCCATAGTGGGCGTGCCGGGTGGATCCCGGTCGGGCGCATGCGGGAGTCTGTCTGACTGTCTCTCCCTGTTTCCAGCTTCAGAAAAATAAAAAAATAAAAAAAAAGATAACTGCTTAATTAATGACAATATAAATATTTCATTGAAAACATTATTTATTAATATTGAAGCTAGATTGTGCAGGGTACAGATAAGTAATAAGAATCTGTAAATTGCCTGACCAGGTAGTGGTGAAGTGGATAGAGTGTCGAACTGGGACGAGGAAGACCCAAGTTCAAAACCCCGGGGATGCCAACTTGAGTGTGGGCTCATCTGGTTTCAATGAAGCTCACCAGCTTGAGCCCAAGGTCATTGGCTTAAGCAAGGGTCACTAGGTCTGCTGTAGCCCACCGGTAAAGGCACATATGAGAAAGCAATCGATAAACAACTAAGGTGCCGCAACAAAGAATTGATGCTTCTCATCTCTCTCCCTTCCTGTCTGTCTCTATCTGTCCCTCTCTCTGTCTGTCACTGTCACATACACAAAAAAAAGACTCTGTAAATCTAAATTGGATGCAAATTAAAATGCATGGTACAATAAATACATATGTGAATGACATATTTACTAGTAACAAGATGAATATGAGAGCATGTAATAAAGTTTTAAGTAGACAACCAGTAAGGAAGCTGTGAATTTCAGAGGTACACAATCACATATGATTCCTGGATTTGCATTTTACTCTGTGTGGACTCAGAAAAGTCACTTTACATGTCTAAAATATAGTCACTCTATAAAATAGGGTAGATTTACTTTATATTATGTTTGTTATGAAAATACATGAATAAATTTTGTGAAAAGCATACTTACTAGTCACATACAATATGTTTGATAAACATGTCTCATTATTAACTATGAATAAACCTAGAGGAAACATCAAATAGTGCCCTTGGAAAAGACAAAAGAAAAGAAATAACATTAAGTAATTTTTAAAACTACCGATAGAGTGAGAGTATACGTGGAGAGGGGATGGAAGTAAGAATGTGCCATTAAGACCCTGGCTGAATAGTTTGGTTGGTTAGTGCATTGTCCCCATAAGCAAAGGTTGCAGGTTCAATTCCCAGTCAGGGTACCTAGAGGAATAGACCATTGTGTTTCTCTCTTGCCCGCATGCTTGCTCTCTCTTTCTCTCTCTCCCACCCCTCCCTCTTTCTTTTTAAAATCAATAAATAAAACAATTAAAAAGAAAAAAGAATGTAGCATTAGGAACGGCATTCATACCTAACTCATCTTTGGAGCCTCATGTTATCTCATAGTAGATATTGTGGTTGATGAATGAATGACATACAAATAAATGGATCAGGAAAATAGTAGGAAGTTAGGTTGACTATATAAATTTAATCTTCAGACTTAAAGAAATATTTATATTATCAAGCCCTAGAAGACCTATGCAGGTAAAAGAAAAGGTACCATCTGACAGGATTAGACAAAAGATATTAAAGTAGAGAGGAAAGCAGTTTAATAACCACAGTGCAACTATATAAAGCCAAAGAATTTATGCTATGCATGATAAGAAAACATGTAACCAATTAAAATATTCTGTTATGGAATATAATAGGCTTTAAAAATAACATAAAGAATCAAGAAAATTGTTAGTGATTGTTGATAGCAGAAAATTAATAGGAAAAACTAAAAATCTGGAGTCAATATTAGGAATCTACATAAGGTACAGACACTCGGGATAAAACACAATCAATATTTATTTTATTGCAATAAGAGAATTAATAATCAGAATATTTGAATATAAACTAAGAAACCAATATGGATTTGGCCAGAATTTCCAGGGGTAGTTAAGTGGAACTGGCAGCACAGAAATCCATCTGTATTGTGACAGAAGTATGGTTCTTTGTTGAAAGAGTTCATTGCAGAACTCTTGGCCAAACAGGTGTTGCATTTTGTTTCCTCAGAAATACTATTTAGTCGTCATTCTGTCTTTGAAATTTTGCATATGTGATACTAGCAAACCATTAACCTTTCAATAAAGCCAATTCTCTCCAGAAGTTCTTCCGTTTAAATATGATGAATTTTTCCCATTTATGCTCACTGAACTTTATTTTTCTATAAGATACCTGATATATAAGAAAAAAATACTTTTATATTGTTGAAAATAGGGGAGTACTTTAAAGACATGCAATGTTTGAGTTTTTATTTATGTGTAAATGCAAACTATACAGTCATCATGGTGTGATGCTCCATGACAGCTAGTTCTGTATTCCACTGATCTTTCAGGTGGCTAGGCTACTTATATTGTGAATTGCCAGGTTTTTCTACCTTTGAAAAAAGAACTTTATTCAACAACCTCCCTATCTACTCTTAGGTCTCTTCACTCCCTTGAAAGAATTCACTGACATTTTTACCTCAGGCTGACAGATCTTGTTTTACTGTAGACCATTCAAAGCAAAAATCCTCAAAGAAATGTATGTGGTTTTGTTTGTGAGTTCTTAAGAAAATCGTGTGGATCTTTTTTCACTTTTATAGACAGTATTTAATAACCATTTAGATGGAAGGAGACAATTGATCAGGGAAGAAGAGGGAGAATATGGGAAGAAGATGTCTATTGAATAGAGTTAGAAAAATAAAATTAACGTATATTGAAACATACACATCACCCAATATATAAGGCCTATATGCTAATCTTTCATAGTTATTGACTCTTATACTCAGAGCTGTTTAGGGAATATTTGAACCCTTTAGTGTCATTTTATTTTTTGATTTATGCTATAGCAATTTTAACACACATATAGCAATACATCAGAAAAATTTAAATAACTTGTAGAAGTATAAAGAGAAAAAGAGAGCAGTATATACAATGTATGCATAATAGAAAGCTTGATGTCTGAAATTTGAATGGCATGTTGTGTGCCTTGTAGTCATACTGTGTGTTTTTCTCATTTTTGTCATTAACCCAATAATCTCTATTCTACCTTGGTCTTAAAATTTTTTTTGCCTGCTTTTTAAAATTATGATTACTGTGCTTAATGATAATGCAGTAATGATAACAAACAGAATTTGTGGCGAGAATGCCTTGTTTGAAAAACACAGCACATCTTCTGAAATATCAATACTTTACTCCTGAGTTTGCTCATCGCCCATCTACCACATGGCTCTAAATTAGTAGAATGAGCGGAGGGTTTTTTGTTTGTTTCCACTTAAGGATATTTTTTCAAGAGATGAGCAATATTAGCTGCATCAAAAAACCAGTGTTCAAGCTATTTGAGATACTGAGGAAGTTTTTGCATGTAGCCATCACAAGACCTCTATTCCAGACAGGATACAGAGTCTTATACTCGATTATGAATGAAACAGTGGCAAGAAGTCCATTAGTTCATTGTGATGGATGTTTAGGAAGAATTCTGCAGACATTTGACCTTGACTTATTTCAGGATTCTTAAGACAGAATAAGTCGTAGATCCGATGCTCAATTTATGGAATAGCCCAGCCTTCAAAACCAATAATCCATATGTGACTGAAAAAATACTAAATATCTGTGTTGTGAAAGCAGCACTTTGTTTACTTGTATGGTATCCAAAAAAAAAAAAAAATGTATTTTTTTTTTTTTTAATTTTCCATTGATTTGAAAGAGAGGAAAAGAGAAACAAAGAGAGAGGGAAAAGTATCAACTCAGTTTACTTAGTTGTGCATTCATTTGTTGCTTCTTGTATGTTCCCTGAGCAGGGATAAGATCTGCTCCCTTGGCACTGGGCTGATGTTTTAACCACTGATTCATCTGAGCAAGGCAAAATGTGGCATTATAAGATATCCATTGCTCTGGCTGGTGGGCTCAGTGGTAGAGTGTCAGCCTGGCATGAGGAAGTCCTGGGTTTGATTCCTGGTCAGGGCACACAGGAGAAGTGCCCATCTGCTTCTCTACCCTTCCCCCTCTCTTTTCTCTCTATTTCTCTCTTCCCCTCCTGCAGCCAAGGCTCCACTGGAGCAAAGTTGGCCCAGGCACTGAGGATGGCTCCATGGCCTCCACCATAGGTGCTAGAATGACTCCGGTTGCAACAGAGCAATGGGCAGAGCAATGGGCAGAGCATCATCCCCTAGTGGGCATGCCTGGTGGATCCTGGTCAGGCGCATGCGGGAGTTTGTCTTTTTCCTTCCCGCTTCTCACTTCAGAAAAATACAAAAAAAATCACTTATTTTCTTTCACACACTCTCAATAGGGTAAGATAGTTGTTTTATCATCTGGTGATTCCCTTCAGAAATACTAAGGAGACAATAACAACAAAACTTCCACATATGAAGGGCATACACACAAAAAAATGTTAACTTTGTTAAAGAGTTGCTTTTGTTATACAGTGTCCCCTAATGTGAGTTCTTATGCTGGAAAAATATAGCTAAATTATTACCAAGTACAACAATAAGACAAAATATACTACATGTCAGGCATTTGATCTCATTTGTAAGCAAGATTTGATTCATGAGAAGTTCCCTTTCCTGACTGGTGAGGCTGGGGCAACCCCTCAGAGCTGCTATACAGAACTAGGGGAATTTATTTACTTCTAGGATTACCAAGTCAGAAGTAGAGTTTTACTTCTTACTTGATGAAACTCTTCTGTTAATAGAGCAAAGTTTAATAATACTAGAAATTAAAATAGCATTACTATTTCTCAGCATAATCTGATAAATACTAGATGTCCATCTGTTTCTTTTACTTACAAGGTGCAATCTAAATGAAAATAATGGTAGATCAATAAACTCTCAATTTTTTCCCCAAAGCAATGTATTGTAATTATAAAAAGACCTTTCAGAAATCCTCTATAATGACTCTCTTCTTGATTTAATATGAATTTCCTGGTCTTCTTACTCAAAATCTTTAATTCTATTCTGTTTCTCGGAAAAAGAATCCAAATACTAAAAAGACATAGAAGAGAATCAGATCAATGTTTTATTTGAAATTCAAATCCAAGGATATATTTTTAATTTTTTTTAGAATGTCAATAATTTCCTTCCTATGGGTGGACATTTTTTTTTTCTGGAAAGCTTATAGCTAATCTAGGAATTTTTCATCAGAATAATGTTTCTACAACATATTGTTTTTATTATCACTAAATTGAAAATATGGTGTAATTTTCTTTTCATTATGTGAATCTGTTAAGTATATCAGTTTTCTTCTTCAACTCTATATTTGAACATAATCTTTCCAGAAATTATATAATCATATATTATAATCTAAAATTAATTATAGTAGGAATCACACTAGTTAAATGGAAATACTTTCTGGGGTCTATGTGTAATATACAGATAATGATACTGGCAATCAAATGATAAGTAAACATAGTACATTTTCATTATAAAAAATGTTTTCCAAAGAAAATAAAACATCTCTTCAAGGATACATAATGTTTAATTTGTAATATGGATGTAACTCATTATTAATTTTAGATTTCTAAATTTTTAGAGAAAATATTCAAATGAACTATTCTTTTGGACTTAGAAGAAACTTATTTTAAAAACATTGTCTGTTACGCTTAGGATACTTTGCTAAAAATACGAGAAAGAGATCAAAAGATCTATGTCACCAAAATCTAAAAGTCTTAAATGCGATTCATTTTAGGTTTTCTTAGTTTATCTTAAGTAATACACTTGGTATGAGTCTGTAGCTTCCACAATAAAATAAGTGTTGGACAAGGTGATTTCTAGTGGTATTTTCAGAGAAAATTTTCTATTATTTTTTAATTCTGCATCTTGGTCAAAAGCTCATGACCTTTAGATGCTATTAAATGTATTTATTGATTCAGTATAAATCTAAAATACATTTCTAATCTTTCTTAGACAGGTAGGAGACTCACAGTTAAGTTTTCTTTTGGGTCTGAGAAAGAAATGCATCGTCATATAGTATTCTAAATATCTTTTATCCATCTTTTCACTAACATCTAAGTTACAACCAGTTTTAATCATCAAATGGAATTAGTCTTGCATTATTCAAGGATATTCAGAAAATTATAATCTTACTTGTGACTAATAAGTTATCTTTTGTTGAAACTTATTGATAAATGATTAGGTCAATTCAGTCTCTGGCCATCTATTCTTTTAGAGTATTTTGCTCTTTTTTCACTACAACCTGTTCAAAGTTCTCTTTCAATCAGAAATACAAAAAGAGTTAGAAAATATTAGTAGTAAGACAAAGTTTGCAAAGTCCAAAGTAACACCTGAATAAATTCCTCTTGAGAAGATGGCAGGAATGAGCTGTCTTATTCAGACTATTAAATTTCAATAAGTAGCTAAACTCAAGTAAGTGTTTATTTGAACAGAATGTTTAAGGAACATAAAATTTCCCCTTTACAACCAACTCTGCAGACACTTAGTATGTTGATATTTAGATTCTAAAATTTATATCAAAAAGCAGCACAAAAACAGATACTGATAATGTTGTTGGCTAAGAATTTGCATTACAGATGACTCATCAGTGTGCACTAAGGCATTCATATATCCAATAAGAGCTACTTGTGGAGATCTTCTGATCTGTTTAGAATTCATATTTCTTTCTTAAAGCTTTTAAAATATAAGAGGATAAGATTAATAGCTGCCAGTTGAAACTAGAAAGAAAAACAGCAGTACACTGATGAGCATAGTGAAATATACAAACTTGATGACTCCCAAGTTGCAAATAAATTCAAAGTTGAAAATCAGTGTCCACTGATCCATGTATTCATTTCCATTCAGTCTCTATAAAGTACATAGATACTGATGTTAGTATTTTATTGGTATATACAACAGACATACCCCCTTTTCTCTGTTGAGACTTTCTCTGTTCTTAAAGAACTTACAATAATAGCATAAAATATATAAAATGATGTTTTCCTATATTTTTGGAAAGAGCACATACCATATAAATGTACTGTTATTAACTGAATGAAAAGCACACTAATAACAAAGAGAATCCACATTTAATTGTTTCTGTGTCTAACCCTTACCTGTCATTTCTGGATCAAAGTTTCTTTCTGGATTTAAAAACATTATTTTGTGGAAGGTTGTAAAACCAGTAGCCATGGCCACCATCACAGTTGTCTGGCCCATGCAGGTTCGCATTTGATTCAGACAGACAGTAATGAAACAACAAAGCCAAGAACTGGTGGGCCATTACCTTTAATCCTAGCTCATACCCAGCGGGCGAGAAATACACACAGTGGGAAAACACTTCCCTTTCCATTCAGGACTTATCCGAGTATTCCTAGAATCAAAGGTTTCAACCTCACCAGCCTTATTCACCTCTGTTCCCCATCTCCTTCTCTCTGCAGAACCTCTGCACAAACTGGCTTTTTCTTCAGCACTCCGCCATTTTGGCTGCCTCTCTCCTGCAATGCTAATTTCAGAAACCGAGAGAGAGCAAGCTCCTGGTCTATCTCCATTTTATAGTATAGAAAATTAAAGCCTTTAAACCAATATACAAATAAGGAAGTCTCTGATACAAAGCCACTTATCTGAGGCATAAATGGGATTCCTCATAAGAGTGCACCACCCCCTCTTATGCAACAGTCAAGGGTGTGGGGAAAAGCTTAGTTTTGAAAAGATCTTAGTATTAAAAGGGCAGGAAAGGCTTAGTCTTAAAACTAAGCCTCAGGCTATAATGACTTTGCCAGCTTACAGCCTGTCTCCCATACCCAATACAAACTATAAGTGAGCAAACATATATATCATATTTACAAACTTATTTGACTGACAAAGGTTTATACTTATAAAATTTTGCCTTTTATTATAGTCAAAATCTAAAATACTGGGATAAATATTGAAGAAATCACAGGAAATTGGGCACTGTGATGGCAAAAAAAGGCATATTAATTGTTACATTATTCTTATAAAGAATTTATTGAGGGAAAAATGAAGTTGCAGATGACTTTGTTGCATTAACTTAATAATATAAAATGGTTATGATATATAGACTATTTAAAAATAGAATTAGCAAGTAGGAAAATGTCAATGCAATATAATGTAGTTCAAATAGAATTTCAGAATATGTCAAGACTGACCTAATATCTACTATTTGCTTCAATCATTAGAGATCAGAACTCCCACTATACCCAAGCAATGTATATTTATAAAATCAAAATGTCACAACTCACAAGGGATATGTTATTTTTAAAAATTTTTAAGAAATAAAACAAAATTAAAGAACTAAAACAATAACAAAAACAAGAAGTACAAACAAAAATGGTTCGGTGCTTTGTCTTGCTATTGCTTTTATAATCTCCTCATTTTTTTTCTTGCAAGCTCTTTATAGATAGAGTTTTCTAATTAATCTTTCCCAGCAGATACACATTATGTGACACAAGTATTTTGATGTATCTTATTCATGTTTCTCTCTCTACTGCTAAGAATATATTTCATATAGTAGATGTTTAGCAGAACTCACAGAGCTTGTATTCTCATGGGATGGGCAGAAACCTGGTACAAAGTGAGAGGAGGATAACTTTGCAGATTATAATACATGTTACAAGGGGAATAATGGGGCTGAGAAAGTAACCTACTTCAATAGGATGGTCAGAAGACCTCTTCAATGTCAAGAGTGGGACAGGGCAGCTGCGCAAGAGTCATGAAAAAAACTTTCATGGCAGGGCGGCGAGATTTAGTATAGCCAGGGGACTTAGCAGGTTTGAAAGACAGAAGAGAGGCTGTGGAGAGATGGTGGAGCTTCGGGCAAGGTCCAGGCAGCTGTGGGTAAGATGTCAGGATGATTAACTACAGGAAGGACACATGAAAGCTCCTCCTAAGCAAGGGAGTGAAAGGTCTTATTTGTGTTTTATAAATCGCTCTGGCAAGGATGTAGATAATGGATCAGATGTTGGGAGATGGAAAAAGTAGACTTACAGAGAATGACTGTCTATTGTACCATCTCTGTTCTTCAGAATTATTGTCCTTATTGAATATTTTATAACATACACTTGTGTAACCAACTTCCCCTTAAATTCTTATCCATTTTCTGTGTTTCCATGTAAATAAAAAAATATGCTTTTTTTATTACCGCTATGTCATCCACTGCCTGCCTTCCCTTCCCCTGCCCCTGTCCCCCCCTTTTTTTTAACATAGTGATGCTAATACTCTTTTTGAAGGAAAACCTCATACACTATCAGCTTGAACCTGAAAGAGCTGAGACACTTTCTCTGGAGCAGACTATATTAATTAGAGGTTGTAAGTAAAGAAACGTTTGCACTGAGTCTGATTAGGGTTAACTTAGTAAGATATGTAGGTGAGAGCACAGGCAGCGGCTACTTACTCACCTGAATTACCTCACTCACTTCCTTTCAGATACATTGCATTGAAGGACTTCAGTGTTTTCACCACTTGTATTCACATCAGAGTGCCCAGGGCTGTAGGTTATACAGAGTGAACTGAATGTAAATAGGAAGATAAATGACTGCTTAAGTCTCCATCTAATCCTTAGTCCTATCTAAAAAGATTCAAAAACGGATGGCAAGGGAATGATTAATAACAGATTCAGGATGAACCTCCTCTGATCAACATGACCAAGGTTCAGTTCAGTTACAATCTGGGGTGTAAGCATGGAGCAAAAACAGATGTTTTATGACTCCATCAACTCACCTTTACCAGCAGCCTAACAGGCGTCATTTGCTAGATCCTTTCTGAATATAAACACTTTATACTGTGAAAGAACATAAGAATAGAGACATTTTTTTTAAGGTCACAGGTAGTCAATTTCAGTTGAACTGATTAATTCTGATTTTATACATTCAGTTTTACATTAGAAGATACTAATAAGTAACCTTTGGCGAATTTTTATTTAATGTTACATATTTTCAATGGCACTGTTTTCTACCTATTTCACGGAGGCTTTGGGCTTCATTTGTATAATAAAGAGACACAGGAGAAGTAAAGTAATATCATGTAATATATATACAATAGCTATTTCATTTGTGAAGGATTTAGAAAGAGAATCATGTTTAAAAGAAAATGCACTTTCTGGAGGGGAAAAAATGACAGAGAATGGCACTGTTGGTTTATTTCTCACAAATCTCTCAGAACCAAGAAAAGAAAACACTTTGGGGTATGAACCTGTGTTGCTTGTCATAGGAAGGAAAGGACTTGATGATGAGATTTTATTAGCCCTGACCATATGGGAAACTTCAATTCTAAACTGCAATAAGTAGTGATAAAGTAATTTAGATATGCCAGTGACTAGATCCCTCGGTGAAAATTCATACTGTGTGAGTAAATAAAGCCGGGGTAAATTTGCCAGTGGTGAAACTTTTATATAATCTTGAGCTTTTGCTAAATTATTTGAGGTTTTGGAATAGAAGTTGTGTGTATGTGTATGTATGAATGCATGTGTGTGTTGTAATACTCTGTAAAAATACTCTGTCACTTTAATTAATATCAATCTAAATAAATACATAAGTATATATAATCACCACATACATCTATAAAATATTTAAGGATATTTTTAAAAAATAAATGATACTAATTTGCCATTATTAGTTTATTTATTTATTTTTAGTTTGTTATTTAAGCTAATAGAATATATATATGTATATATATATATTTGTTTGTTTTAGTGAGAGAGAGACAGAAAGGGGGATTGATGAGAAGCATCAACTCGTAGTTATGCACTCTTAGTTGTTCACTGATTACTTCTCATATGCCCCTTGATCAGGGTGCTTTAGCCAAGTCAGCGAGCCCTTGCTTAAGCCAGTGACCTTGGACTCAAGCCAGTGACCTTAGGCTTCATGCAGCAACCATGGGGTCATGTCTATGGTCCTACACTCAAACAGCATCCTGCACTCAAACAGCGACCAGGAATCCTGCACTCAAACAGCGACCTTGAGGTTTCAAACCTGGGTCCTCAATGTCCCAGGTCGATGCTTTATCCACTGCACCAACACCTGGTCAAGTGAAGCTAATAGAATATTAAGCTAATAATATACTTTCTCACCTTCAAAATTCTAAGAATTGTCTTTGTCATGAGTGAGTATATATAAATAAATTCAATTTGGTACTATATATTTTGGTGCATTTTAATTTTTTTTAAATTTTTATTTATTTATTTTTTATAGTGACAGAGAGTGAGTCAGAGAGAGGGATAGACAGGGACAGACAGACAGGAACGGAGATAGATGAGAAACATCAATCATTAGTTTTTCATTGCGTGTTGCAACACCTTAATTGTTCATTGATTGCTTTCTCATATGTGCCTTGACCGCAGACCTTCAGCAGACCGAGTAACCCCTTGCTGGAGCCAGCGACCTTGGACCTTGGGTTCAAGCTGGTGGGATTTTTTTTTTTTGCTCAAACCAGATGAGCCCGCGCTCAAGCTGGCGAGCTCGGGGTCTCAAACCTGGGTCCTCTGCATCCCAGTCTGATGCTCTATCCTCGGCGCCACCACCCGGTCAGGCTATTTTGGTGCATTTTATACATTTGTGTTCATGACAGAGATTGGTTTGTTCTTTCTTATTTAATATTTGTCGAGGTTCAGTATTGAAGTTTTGATGGCTTCTTAAATAATGCTATAACAAGTTCCCTTTTATCTTATTCTCTGAAAGACTTTATTTGGGATTTATTTTTCTTTAAGTATTTGGAGAAATTGACTACAAAATGATTTGGTCTTAAAGGGATTGTATGTGCAAGTATGTGTGTGTAATGATATGTAATAATAAAATAAATATTTTAATAGGTAGATGTTTCCAGGTTTCTAACTTCTTTGCTCTCAGTTTGTTGTTATTTTTTTAAATTATATTTTACCCCCCATGCTTTAATTATCACCTAGCCCCATCCATAGTTATTACAATATTATTGACTATATTCCCTATACTGTGATCTATATCTATTCCCTACCAATTTGTACTTTTTAATCTTTTTACCTTTTTTCATTCAGTCCTCCAAACCCCAGCCCTCTGACAGCTGTCTGTCTGTTCTCTGCATCTATGACTTTCTTTCTATTTTGTTTGTTTATTTTGTTCTTTAGAGTTCACATATAAGTGAAATTACATGGTAATTGTCTTTCTCTGACTGGCTTATTTCACTTAGCCTAAGTTTTTATTTAATTTCTACTAAAATTATTGGCATTTATAACATCTTAATATCTTCCAGAGTTTGGAGGTTCTTTATGTAGATACAAAAACTTAGTTTGCAATTGTTTCTTTCAATATTAAATGCTATTTCATTGCCTTCTGATGTCCATCATTTTCATGACATATTAGCTATCAGTCTTATTGTTGCATCAATAAAGATAGTATAATTTTTATCATCTTACTTAAAGATTATTCTTTTTTCTCTAATTTTTAGTAATTTTACTGTAATAGTTTGTTATACCATTGTTTAGTATTGGTACACAACATGCATCTCTAATTTGATCCTGAGCATAGCAAGTTTGGAAGACTTTTTAATTATTTATTAATTTGTGTGGCAGTGGGTGTTTTTCAGCATTTTAACTCATTGTATTTAGAAAATGTTTCTTTTTGGTGGAAAATAAGCTACATTTTTCCGTGAATTTAACAAAACTAGGTATCCCCTTCTCAAGTCTCCCTCGCAGCTAATTTGTATGCGTATTAACTCAGGCGTTAACCCACACTGAATTTTTAATAAGGAGCTAGGTAAAGACACATAGGCAGTAACAGGTGCACTGATAGATGTTGAAGCGATGAATATTTGCATGAGCAGCTGCAGGTGTGTGGCTGTGGCTACATCTAGAGACCACTGCTGACCATTCTTTATGAAAAACAGTTCTGGTTTGGGATTCTGTTTCTGAATGGCAATGCCTAAGCCTTGTTTCTCAAGTCTCTCACTAATTCTGTTAGTTTACCATAATTTTATATTTTATTTTCTGCTTAAATTAGCTAGATTAGCTTTTGATTGCTTGAAATAAAAACTATCCTATGCATCAACATTGACATCTTGCCTCACGTTCTTCATAACCGGTCATCTAATCCTATTTCAGTTATATCTTCCAAAAAAATGCTGAATATTTTTCCTATTTCTGTTTGTAAAGCTCATTCTTTAGGTTCCTGCCCAAAGTTTTCTCAGGAAAGACTTCTCAAAGTTCATCAGGACTTTCCAAACTGAATCAGATCTGCTTTTTAATCTTTGTAACCAAAGATCCGAGTATAGTAAGAGACATGTAGGAAATCAGTAAACATTTGTTGAGTTAATAAAAAAAGAATGAAATACACTATTGCTTTTATAGTTGGTTTTTTCCATAATTTAAAGTTATATATTTATTTATCTGCTTATAAGTTTTATCTATAAAACCCTGCACTCCATTCTGGAAAGCTTTGGAACCCAACATTACTCACTCTGATAAAAAAACAAACAAACAAACAAACTGTGTCCTGTGTTTTAGTAACTAAAATTTATTGACAGCCAATCTTTCTGATGACAATTATGAAAAAAGAAGTAGTAGAAATATGAGGGAAGAGAGTCATCTTGATTAAATGTGTGGAAGAATGTATGTTTACTTTTCTAATTTCCATAAGTCTACCCAGAAAATTAATGTCTGATTATTAAAATCCTTCTGCATTTCTGTTAAAATAATTATAAATTATAACTCATAAATTTCTTTCCCTCCAGGTTTATTGAGGTACAGTTGACAATTAAAAGGTGTATATATTTGAGATGTTCAACTTGATGATATATATGTACATATACTTGCAAAATATTCACCATAGCCCTGGCTGGTTGGCTCAGTAGTAGAGTGTCGACCTGGCGTGCAGAAGTCCCAGGTTCGATTCCTGGCCAGGGCACACAGGAGAAACGCCCATCTGTTTCTCCACCCCTCCCCCTCTCCTTCCTCTCTCTCTCTTCCCCTCCCGCAGCCGAAGCTCCATTGGAGCAAAGTTGGCCTGGGCGTTGAGGATGGCTCCATGGCCTCTGCCTCAGGTGCTAGAATGGCTCTGGTCGCAACAGAGCGACGCCCCAGATGGGCAGAGCATCGCCCCCTGGTGGGCATGCCGGGTGGATCCTGGTTGGGCGCATGCGGGAGTCTGTCTGACTGCCTCCCCGTTTCCAACTTCAGAAAAATACAAAAAAAAAAAAATTCACCATAAACAAGCCAATTGACATATAATCACCTCACATCATTACCATTTCTTTTTTTCCTTTCTCTTTGTGTGGTGAGAACAACTAAAGATCTTTCTTAGAAAATTTCAAGTATTTATAAGTATTTATACAATATTGTTAAATATTCTCTGTTGTACATTAGATCTCTGGAAGTTATTCATCTATAAGGCATCAGAAACTTTCTACCAATTGACCAACGTTGGTCTTCTTATTTCTCACTCCCCCCAGTCCCTAATAACTACCATTGTACACTCTGTTTCTATGAATTTTATTATTTTAGATTCTACATATTCATGAGATCATGCAAATTTGTTTTAACCTCTATCTGCCTAACTCTTTGCCTTCATCAGCTGAGTTTGAAAGGACCGTTTTGACTCATGAGAAGTGAGTGGTTAAACAGCAGTTGTGATATCCTTAGAAAAAAAAAAGTATTGTCCTGGTCAAATACCTGTTACCCTCGTAAATATACTAACATGTTTGGCAGAAACCAAAAAATTTTGTACTGAAAATTTTTACCTATGCTTTAGCTGGATGAACTTAGTTGTATTAGATTGTTTGTGGTAACCAAACCAGGAGTCTATTGACCCCCCTAAAAAAGGATTATATAAACAATAAAACTATCTTAAGTATAAAATGTTGCTTTTTTTTAATATAAGAAAGCACTTTCTATATGGTCCATACTTCTTTAAGAAACCCCTCATATATATTTGGGCCAGAGCACGTACTAATGTTGTAAGGATGAAAATGTGGAGATAACATTGGAGCCTGGACCTCTCCCTGCTTTGACTATCCTAGTAATTACTGAGATCTTTAAAATTATTAGTAAAGCCTGAAACTGGCTAAGAGCTCTGGTTCACTTAAATCTGATTTGGCAGTACAATTCTTTGTGCTATCTCCACATATATCAAAAGGTTGATTGTGAGAGTACAATAAGATAATGTGGATAATCTCACAAAGAAGGATACAAGCTGTTAAACAAATAAAGGGGGGACTTTATTTGTATTAAAGTTAAAGACTAGATAATCTGAAAACCAAGCTAATGCTTTTAGACTAGGCAGAATTTATATTGAGAATAAATTTCTGTACATGAGAAATGTTTTCTTGTTTTTCTAATTGTATCAAAAATATATTTAAAAAATAAGAAAATAGGTCCTGGCCAGTTGGTTCAGGGGTAGAGCATTGGCCCAGCATGTGGAAATCCCGGGTTTGATTCTCAGTCAGGGCACACTGGTGAAGCCACCATCTGCTTCTCCACCCCTCCTCCTTCTCTTTCTTTCTTCCCCTCCCACAGCCATTGCTCAACTGGTTCCAGCAAGTTGGCCTGGGGTGCTAAGGATGGGTCCATGGACTCACCTCAGGCACTGAAATAGCTCGACTGCCAAACAACAGAGAAAGTCCCCAAAAGGGCAGAGCATCATCCCATAGAGGGCTTGCTGGGTGGATCCTGGTCCCGTGCATGCGGGAGACTGTCTCTCTGCCTCCCTTCCTCCCAGTTAATAAAATAAATAAATAAAATAAGGAAATAAAAAGGGCTACAGCTACATATAACAAACAATAAAACATTGAAAATAATGTCAGTTCTAGAATACTTTTGGATTGATCAATATTGTTTAGTTTCAAAGGTCATTGTTCACTCCCAATTGCTAAATGGAAACATTTTTGTTGCATTCCAGTGGTATATCCTGTATTATTCCCATTTCAACTACTATCTATCACATAGTGCAGTTAATCTACTACCTAGGTAGAAATATAAATTCTAGAATAAAGGTTGAAAATATGATACATTGATAAATCATAGTTTTTCATAGTGATTCTATAGCCCATTGTCCATATTTCTATGATTCAAAGATATATTATGGTTTTATATTCAGCTTTTGTAAGAAATTTATTATCATTAACATTTTAATAATGAAAATATGCTAATTAAAAATACTAACAAATATTTAATACCAAAAGTTTTTCTGTTCTTTCATTAGGGAAACTTAAAATTGCTTCTTTCATCCACAACTTCTAAAATAATTTTGAAAAGATAAAAATGGTAAAATATGCCTTACCTTAGGAAATATACAATAATCAGGATATTTTTGAGATTAGAAAATATTGCATTTGTATTAAATAATAATTTCAAGGCCCTGGCCGGTTGGCTCAGTGGTAGAGCGTCGGCCTGGTGTGCAGAAGTCCCGGTTTCGATTCCCGGCCAGGGCATACAGGAGAAGCGCCCATCTGCTTCTCCACCCCTCCCCCTCTCCTTCTTCTCTGTCTCTCTCTTCCACTCCCGCAGCCAAGGCTCCATTGGAGCAAAGATGGCCCGGGCGCTGGGGGTGGCTCCTTGGCCTCTGCCCCAGGCGCTGGAGTGGCTCTGGTCGCAACAGAGCGACGCCCCAGAGGGGCAGAGCGTCGCCCCCTGGTGGGCATGCCGGGTGGATCCCGGTCCGGCGCATGCGGGAGTCTGTCTGACTGTCTCTCCCTGTTTCCAGCTTCAGAAAAATACAAAAAAAAAAAAAAAATTTTTCAAAATCAACCTTTAAATTAATGACATATTAAGTATTAGCAGTTAGACAGGGTCTAACACTTGACAAAATTATAATGAAGTTTGGAAATCATTACCTTATGTGAATACAAATGTTTTAGTGAATTAATAATTAGACAGAGTTCCCAAAGGTAAGATACTAAGTCTGAGCCATGGAATTTAATCTCATCATCAAAGTGGTTGTTACAGAATAGTCATGGGGATGTAAAGGACAACATAGGGGATAAAGTCAATAATACTGTAATAACTATGTATGGTGTCAGATGGGTACTAGATTTATCAGAATGATCACTTAGTAAGTTACATAATGTCTAATCACTGGGGTGTATACCTGGAACTAATATAATATTGTATGTCAACTGTAATTGCAAAATAAGAATATTATTTAAAGATATCATTGCTGAGATGTATCAGTAATTAGAGTTTCTATTTTATTCTTTTACTTTTTATTGAATTTAGGATGCTGGTTAACAAAACTGCACAAGTTTTAGGACACAATTGCACAACACATCATCTGTACACTGCATTGTGTGTTCACTACCCCACGTCAAGAGCTATTATTTTAAAATAAGAGTTCAGTAAAATAATTCTAAAATTTGCTGCATTTAGTTTTTTTATTAGAGGCCTTCCTAATTTACTGGATATAATTTCTCAGAATTAATATTTTTATGAGAATTGTGATTGTCTCCATTTAGAATATTTTATTTAAATATTTATTCATATTATCATTTCTTCCCACACAGTAATTAGCAAAATGAGGTCAGAATGCCTTCCCAAAACAAACAAATGCCCCAATGATGACACCAAGCATTGAAGTGGAAATGAGCCACTTCTTTTCCTGAAATAAAACAAAACTTCCTTCCCACACACACAAAAAAAGCCATTTTTGAAAACCTTCCTATTTTGTCTTTAAGAAAGAAAATAAAATATTACCTGGTGGTGACACAGTGGGGTAGAGCATTGACCTGAGATGCTGAGGTCCCAGGTTCAAAACCCTGAGATCTCTGTCTTGAGCACAGGCTCACCAGCTTGAGTATGGGGTCACTGGCTTGAGCATGGGATCATCAGCATGATATCATGCTAGCTGGTTTAAGCTCAAAGGTTGCTGCCTTGAAGGCCAAGATTGGTGGCTTGAGCCCCAGGTCACTGGCTTGAGCAAGGGGTTACTGCAGGGGTCGGGAACCTATGGCTCGTGAGCCAGATGTGGCTCTTTTGATGGCTGCATTTGGCTCGCAGACAAATCTTTAACAAAAAAATAATATTAAAAATATAAAACATTCTCATGTATTACAATCCATTCATTTCCTACCGCTCATGTTCATGGTTGTGGCTGGCTGAAGCCAATCACAGCTCTTCTTCAGGACAACACCAAGTTTTTATTGGATAATGCATAACGTACACAGGTCATTGTATGGCTCTCATGGAATTACATTTTAAAATATGTGGCGTTCATGGCTCTCTCAGCCAAAAAAGGTTCCCGACCCCTGGGTTCCTGGCTCAGCTGGAGTATCTCAGGTCAAGGCACATATGAGAAGTAATCAGTGGACAACTAAAGTACCACAGCTACCAGCTGATTCTTTTTATCTCTCTCTCTTCCTGTTATCTGTCTGTCGGTCTCTTTCTCTGTCTCTGTCGCAGAAAGAAAGTATTGGGGTGTCATTGGTTACTAAAATTATATAGGTTTCAGCTGTACAATTCCATAGTACATCATCTGTATCTTTCATGGTGTGTTCACCACCCAGAGAGAAGTCTCCTTTTGTCACCATTTATACCCCCATAGCCTCTTTTAAAGCCTTCTTTCGCCCTGCTTTCCCTCTGGTAATCACTGTACAGTTTTATCTTTTTCTTATTTGCAACTTCAAAAGAACAAAAAGGAAATAAAGTAGTTTGGCTGTCTCTTTTTTTGTGGGGATAGAAAAGAGTGAGAAAAACAGACGGGTAGGGAGAGAGAAGGTGAGAGAGGATGAGAAGCATCAATTCGTAGATGCTTTCACTTTATGCATACTTTGAGCTTCTTGTACGTGCCTTGACCAGGACTGTTCCAGTGTCCCCTTGTTCAAGCCAATGACTGTAAGCTTTTTATGCTGGCGACCTTTTGGGCACAGGCTGGCAAGCTTTGGGTCAAGCTAGCCTGAGGTTTTGGGCTCAAACTAGCACAATTTCAGAGCCAGCAAACCTCAGCGTTCTGGATCAACGCTTTACTCACTGTACCACCAAAGGTCAGGCTGGCTATCTTTTCTTTTGTCCTGGCATCTTTTCTTACCTTTCTTATGATAGCCTATACTAAATAACAAGGGAGTTTATTATTTTGGATATAAAGGAGTCCTGCAGTACCAGATTTTATGTAGGTGTCTTTCTTCAGTTGTCACAGCCTTCAGTTTCATCTGTATCCTCTATCTTTGAATTTAGTTACTCATTACAACACTGCCTATAAACATCAAAGAAAGAAAATTATAATTGTTTTACAATTTTTTAATGTTAATTGTTTTACAATTTTTTGGTATGGGGAGGAAAGTTGCTTTTCAAAGGGAAAATTTATAGAATTGCTTCTGTTTGAAAACGAATAAAACATATACTAAAATTTGAAAACTCAGGGAATGACTGCTTTTTCGTATTCTAAAATGGTAAAAGATAATGTTGTATAACAGCAGGATTTTTAGAACATCACTCAGAAGGTAAATAATGGATCATCTCAGAAAAATGGGGCATGTGGTATTGAAATATTGTGAGCGATGAAAGCACCTAGGATATAGATACATTATGCTGTCAGTGTTAATCTAGCGGCTTTTGTCTCTTCCATTTTCAAGGGAAATTGTTAAGAGAAACAAAATTGGGAGAAACAATTGAGGACGTGTATTACCTTCAGTATATCAAGATTGGGGAAAATAATAGATATCAAAGAAATTAGGAGTCTCATAATACCATGACATATGTCTAATATGTCCAACCACATAGTAATTGATGTAGCTAGGAGTGAGTAGATCCAGGTCCTAGGACTTTTTGTTATGTATTTTTTCCCAATGAAGTAGTAATATACATATTCTGTATATTTATACTAAGATTTTATGAAGGTCTGAACTTTTCTCATTTACATTTTCAGAGTATAAAGAATAATTTAGGTAGTGATTTAAATAGTTCAGTTTGCTTAATCCCAATAAGAAAATAGGTTGGGAAAAAAATGTGAATTATATGCATTGTTCATGTATACATGAACTTTGTAGTGTAAAGTCATTTTTAAGCTAATTATTTATTGTTTATATAAAGTAAAAATTATGGCTATCACCTCAGTTAATCCTAAGGAGTAATGCCAATTTAACTGTAAATTACTAAATTAATTCTTACTTGAGCAGGATCTATTACCATCTTGATGAGCCAACTTTAACACCAGTAACAATCAGTAACCATAGTGACAGAAGGATGTAAATATCTGCATTCAGCACATTTTTATGTAGGGAGGAAATAAAACAGTATTTCTCTGTTGGGAAGAAACTCTCCATGGATTTCTTGTACTTTACTTCTTGGGAGCAGAGGTACTGAATGCCCTTGTTCTAGACTATCTTTACAAAGATATCTTACAGCCAATAGCCAAGCAAGATAGAGATATATTGGGTGTTTTGTTCCACGATTCTAAAAAAAAAAAAAAAATGTCTCCCTGCAAGGCAAAGGAAGGAAGGATTATGCCTATTATTATAAGAGTTAGATTTCCGCCTGACCAAGTGGTGGCGCAGTGGATAGAGCGTCGGACTGGGATGCGGAAGGACCCAGGTTCGAGACCCCCAGGGCGCCAGCTTGAGCGCGGGCTCATCTGGCTTGAGCAAAGAGCTCACCAGCTTGGACCCAAGGTCACTGGCTCAAGCAGGGGGTTACTCGGTCTGCTGAAGGCCCACGGTCAAGGCACGTGTGAGAAAGCAATCAATGAACAACTAAGAAGTCGCAACTCGCAACGAGAAACTGATGATTGATGCTTCTCATCTCTCTCCATTCCTATCTCTGCCTCTGTAAAAAAAAAAAAAAAAAAAAAAAAAAAAAAAGAGTTAGGTTTCCTAAACTTGGGTTTCCCCTCTTGAAATGTAATTTACTGCATGTTGGGGTACAGGAAACAGGCATCCATAATAACACTGACAGTTGTTATTCTGTGAACAATGAAGTTTTTATTTTCTCAGGCCCAGGTGCTCCATGCTTTCTCCTGGTGTCTGAGAAACTGATGAACTAACTTCTAAATCTGCAAATAGAGTAAAATCTCAGACCCTGATAGTTCTTAAAATTATCATCTTTCCGTTCCCTACAGTTCACTCGATGCACCTCTATCGAGTTCAGATTTATAAAGTACCATCTCCCATTTCATCATATATCTATCAAAACTCTCCAGTTTTTTCAGTTAAGTATAGGAATTTATAGCTTGCCTTTATTAGGTTCCAATTTCCCTTTTTGTCTGATTAATTATAGACTTTCACCAAGAAATTAAAACCATTTTATTATGTGGCACCCACTTGCCTTTTCAACTTTATTTCTTGTCCCCTGATCATATCTTAGTTTCCCATGACCATGGCCTTTCATCTGTTCTTTTCTGTATATGACCATATTGTCTTTACTCTCATTTCTCTCATTAGCTTTCAAGAATACTCTAACTAATGTGAAGTTTAACAGTTGTGGTGGTGGTGGCCATGTGGAACCATGCAGACCCCCTTTCAAGAGGGAGTGACAAATTCCCAGAGCGGCTGGAGATGGTGTCAGCAGACATCCCTCAGCTTGTTTCTCTCTGGCAGTTGCCATTGAACATGCAAAGCTTCCTTGCACAAGCTCAAACCTCTTTCCCAGAGGCAGCCCAAGTCCAATGACTGACCAGTGAGTGAATACTAAGGCTCAGTTCATAATTGGGACAACTCTGCCAGCCATCCCAGCTTCAGACTTCCCCACCTGTTTGAGTGATAGGTCCTTGTGGCTGCATCACAATCCTGCTTCATTAGCGTCCAAAAGAAATATAAAATATGGTACCAGGCAGCATCCTTCTAATGAAGTAGTTAATGTGAAGGAATAAATGTATTTAGAAATCAAGAATCAATTAAAAATACCCTGCTACTCAAAGAAAGAGTCAAAAGGATAGTACCATTTGGATTACATCTAGAAAATCTGGCTGCTTATCTAATAAATCTTAACTTTTCTATATAAAATGAAATAAGAATGTATTTGTCTAAAATAAAGGAAAGATAATGCAGAAATAAATTCTGAGAAAAAAGGGGAAATTTTTATTTACATAACTTTTACTTTTATGAATGATACCAATGGTTTAACAGCAGAATGATATGATAGAATTGATATGTATAAAGCCATTTAAGAATGATTTCAATTTGTCCTTTTGGCCAGGATTACTGTAAGCTTCCACTCAAGAAATCATCTTGAAAAATTACTCTTGAAATTTTTAAGAAAATTTAAAACAATAGCCTAGTCTCAGATACCCCAAATAGCTCCACAAAAATAGATGTTATAGAAATAATTTGCTAGCAGTTGGGAAAAAAAGACCGAAGAATACAGGGAATACCCAATTTTACCAAAAGCTCTAAATATATTTCAACAATAATCACCACCTACCCTCTTGTGTTTCTCATTACTCTTTCAAACACTATAAAGCATTAGATAACAGATACCAGATTAGTAAAATGTGTTTTCAGCTTGATAAAATGCTACTAGATTATAAACAATTGTGTGCTCTTGGGCATATTGAATGTTGGTTGAATATCAATAGGTATACTGTTTCTTATTTGGACTTTACAGTAAATTATGGATCATAGCCTTCCTTTAAAGAGAATCCTTAATCTTTCAGCTTATATCATATAGTTTTCCAGCTGAAGCTTTAAGTCATTGGCACTTAACATTCAGAATAACAGTTCTGTGAGTCCGATTGTAGTTTTTTCCCTTAAGTTTTATTTTTTAGATATACTACTTCTACATGAAATGTCACTCCTAGAGAAGATATGTTTTAAAAAGTCATAGATATTTGAAATACTGTTGCCTCGTTATCATTCTCTTCATTTCCTGTCTAAATTACTTTTTGTTCTACACCAATTAATTATAATTTGGCAATACTTGTATGACTATTTACATTTTTATTGCATTTTGTCATAATGTAAAAACAAAAATGATATTTAATATGAAAAAATGTTTCCTTTTCTAACATAACTCTTTTTTATGACATCTAAAATTCAGATTTGCTTTTCTCCTCCTATTAAAAGTAGCAAAAGTATAATATTAAAGCATGATACCAACAGTTAACCGAAGCCCTTTAAGTACTTGAAACACATATGAAATTCTTTTCATTGCTTTTTAAAAAATTCTTTTTTATTGTACATACTTTTGGGACTATAGATGAGACCACTCTTAGTTGTACAGAATAGTTCAACAAATTATAGAATGGTAGCATCCTGAGCCCTAGGCGGTACAGGCCTGAAGCATCCCCTAGTCACTATGGCAACCAGAAGTGTCTCCACACATTTCTAGTTACCTCCCAGGGGAATAGGACTGCTCCATTTTCTCACTCTGCTTTTGATTCTAATCTTTATTACTAGTTACAGCAAGAATTACTATAGGATTTTTTTTCTAATTTTTGCATTCTTATCTACTTTCCACTCTTACAGTTCTAATCATATGTGGGTCAAATAAGTTTGCAAATATGATGTATATATACGCTCACTTATAGTTTGCATTGGGTGTGCGGGACAGGCTATATAAGCAGGTAGGGTCGTTATAGCCAAGGTTTACTTTTAAGACTAAGTCTTTCCCACCCTTTTGATAGTAAGATCTTCTCAACACTAAGCTTTTCCCCACACCCTTGACTGTTGCATGATGTGGGGTGGTGCACTCTTATGAGGAAACCCATTTATACCTCAGATAAGTGGCTTTGTATCAGAGACTTTGTTATGTGTATATTGACTTAAAGGCTTTAATTTTCTACACTATACAATGGGACAGACCAGGGGCACTCTCTCTCAATTCCTGAAATTGGCATTGGAGAGGATAAGCAGCCAAGATGGCAGAGTGCTGAAGGAGAAGCCAGTTTGTGCAGAGTTTGAGCAGAGAGAAGGAGAAGATGGGGAACAGATGTGAATAAGGCTGGTGAGGTAGAAACCTTTGATTCTAGGAAACTCGGATAAGTCAGTGGCTTTGGAAGCCCTGAATGGAAAGGGAAGTGTCTTCCCACTGTGTGTATGTCTTGCCTGCTAGGTGCAAGCTAGGATTAAAGGTAATGGACCACCAGTTCTTGGCTCCGTTGTCTCATTACCGTCTGTCCGAATTAAATGCGAACCTGCATGTGCGTGGCCATGATGGCAGCCTACTGGCCATACATCATATTATTCTTTTTAAATGACAATACTCCCCTGCTAAAAATAGTTCAGTGGTGTCTGTATTAATTTTCTAGGGCTGCTGTAACAAGAGTATTACATACTTGTTGGCTTAAAGCAGCAGTAATTAGTTCCTTCACAGTTCTGGATGCCAACAAACCAAACTGAAGTATTTGGCAGGGCCAGTTCCTTCTGAAGACACCAAAAGAGAAAAACCACCCTCTGTTTTTTCCTAGTTCCTGGAGACTCTCACAACCCTTGACATTTCTTGGCTTATAAATACATTACTCCAATCTCTGCTACCTTCTTCACTGTGTTTCTTTGATTTCTGTCTCTTCTCAGGATACTTTCACTCGATTTATTATCCACCCTAACTCAATATGCTCTCATCTCATTTTTTATCTTAATTATATCTGCAAAGGCCCTATTCACAAATGAGGTCATATTTTGGAGTTCCCAGAGGGCATGAATTCTGGGGGACAATACTTAACTCACTGTAGCACCCATTGCTCTTAAATTGAAGTCCACAATTCTCACCATGGTTTAGATCAGGGGTCTCAAACTCGCGGCCCGCGGCCGCATGCAGCCCGCCAAACAATTTTGTGTGGCCCGCAGACTAATCCACGAAGTTCAAAATATTTTGGATAAAATTAAGTAAGCCTAGGGGCCTACTTGTATTTTTCATTTCTCTAGCATCCTAGCTAGATATTAGCTTAGTTAACAGCAGTTGTGATGCGAACTACAGTTTCTGGTCGTTTTGTGACACTGAGTCAACTGCATGTACGATTGTGCTTGTTGTACTGATTTTTTTTTGTTTTCAACTGCAGTGAGAAAAGTGTTGCATAACAGTTGCCTTTTGTAGGCCTAGTGCGGCCCGCCGAACGGCTGTGATCTTGCTCTGCGGCCTACATGCTGAGTTGAGTTTGAGACCCCTGGTTTAGATGGCCTCGTATGATCAGAAACTGCTTTGTTATTTTCTGGATTCTTGTCTTGCCAGTCTCCTCTCAGTCCCTGAACTCTGAACTCTGGGCTCTGGTCAGACTTCTGGGCTCTGGTCAGACTTCTTTTAGCACTTCACAGGTGCTATTACCTTGCCTGTGTCTGAAATATTCTTCACACTATCCTCTTCCTCCTTTGCCCTACCTGTTTTCTACACAAACTTCCAGTTTCAGGTTAAAAACCACTTCTTAATTATTCTGTAAGACTCTGTTTAAGGCAGTTGTTCCTCTACTATACATCCCGAGTGCATATCTTATAGCCTGTTGCTGCTGGGAGCTATGTTAGGTACTGAGATATAATACCAAATGAACTGTATAGATTCCACAAAAATCATGGCAAGGATTTTACTATCCCATGTCTGTAGATCATAACACATTCTCTGTGCTAATTAAGTAACCAGTTAAAGCTACTTCATAATGCCACGGGAAGTGTTTTACCAATTTATTTGTACTGAGTATTGAAGAGCAGTTGCTGTAGCAATTCTTGAAACCCTTGGTTTGTGTCTTTACTTTTCATCTGGTATGACTTTTTGAAAACATTTTATTATAAAAATGGCATTATATTTACAAGAATTGCTATAAAAAAGTTGGGCCAATTATAGACTAGCATCATTTTTGCCTTATAAATATTAATATTGCTTGGCATAAGCTTCAAACTTATAAATTTAAATATAGATGTTGGGCAGATAAAATGTATTATGCTCATTTTGTTAAAGAGGCCGTTGCCCAGGTAATATTAATGTGTGATGAGAATTGTTGTAGCCTGAGGCTTGGTTTTGGGATTAAGCCTGTCCCACCCTTTTTGGTGTGAGGTGGTACAATCCTATCATGCCTCAGAGAAGTGACTTTGTATTAGAGACTTCCCTATTATGTATATTGGATTAAGGGCTTGGATTTCTACACTATAAAATGGGGGAAGAACGAGAGTTTGCCCTCTTGGTTCCTGAGATTATCATTAGAGGAGAGAGCAGAGCCAGGAGTGGAAGGAGGCCACGCGGAGGAGGCCAGGAAAAGCAGCTAAGATGGCGGGGTGCTGAGTGAGGTGCCAGTTTGTGTAGAGTCTGTATCTGGGATAAGGAAGGAGATGGGGAACTGAGGTGAATAAGGCTGGTGAGCTAGAAACCTTTGATTCTAGGAAACTCGGATAAGTCAGTAGCTTTGTGAGCACTGAATGTGACTGGGTTTTGGAGCCCAGTGTGTATTTTTACTTGCCCGCCGGGTGCAAGCTAGAATTAAAGACTATGGCTCACCAGTTTTTGGCTCCGCTGTTTCTTTACCGACTGTCCGAATCCAATGCGAACCTGCATAGGCTGGGCTGCTGTGATGGTGGCCCTGGCCGTGCCTGCTGGCTTCACATTTGGCGTAGTCGGCAGGATTCGATACAGATCGGCAAGGAGCCTTTGAGTGGTGGAGTAAAGGACTGGCTGCTGTTATGGTTCCCCATGGCTGTCCTTTTGGGGATCGTAGGCTGGCTGATTTTTACAGCCATGCGTGAGAAAAACGAGAGCTCTGTGGAAGAGGCTGCCCAGGACCTGCAAACTGAGCAGCAGAAGGAGCTGGAGCAAACGCAGGAGAAACCAATGCTGACCCTGGAGCTGGAGAAAATGCTGGAGGAGGAGGCCAACCAGGTGTTCGAGATTCGCCTGGAAATGGAGCAAATGCTGGAGGAGGATTCAGAGGTTCGTGAATTGCAGCTCGCCCTGGATGTTGCGGAGAGCCAGCAGCGGCGGGAGGCCAGGGCTGAGGCTGAGGCTGAAGGTGAGGCCGGGTCCGGAGCTGCAAGGTTTGCGGAGCAGAAGGCAGCAGCGGACGGAGGCTCGAGCCCGGCAGCGGGAGCTGGTGTTTTCAGTTCCTATTTGGAGGATGAGGAGAATCGGACTGGAGTTGTGATCCGCAGTCTCCATAAGATGGGAGCCCAGCTGGAAGGAGCACCTACTACAACCCTGGTAGGTCTGCGATTTTGGGGACATAGGATAAACGTTATCATGCTCTCCAGAGCCAAGATGGAAATGCTGACTGCCATTGCCACGTGCCCCTCTTTGGGACAGTATAAGACCTGCCAGGACGGCAGGAATGAGGGGGGTGGCTGATGACCCACGTGCGTGGACTGATTTTCTGGACTACGACTGGAGTGGGCACTGGCTCCTTTGTTGGATGGACTTACGGATCACGAATTTTGGACAATATGAAATACCCTGATGGGGTGGGGGGTGGCTTTGCTGGAAGCACTCCCCTACCCCGGAAAGCTTCTCCCGTGGCTAGAAAGAAGGCCAAGGACATTTTGCGCTTTTGGCAAAGTGCTCAGATATTGGTGAAATATACCTTTGTAATTGTTGAAACTGTATGATTTGTGCTGTTGTAATTTGTATAATGTTCTACTTTCCTTGCACAGGAATGCCGGTAATGTAAATTGTGGGTAGTAAAGTAAGCATAGGGGTGGATTGTTGGGCAGATAAAATGTATTATGCTCACTTTGTTAAAGAGGCCGTTGCCCAGGTGATATTAATATGTGTTGAGAATTGTTGTAGCCTGAGGCTTGGTTTTGGGATTAAGCCTGTCCCACCCTTTTTGGTGTGAGGTGGTACAATCCTATCATGCCTCAGAGAAGTGACTTTGTATTAGAGACTTCACTATTATGTATATTGGATTAAGGGCTTGGATTTCTACACTATAAAATGGGAGAAGAACGAGAGTTTGCCCTCTTGGTTCCTGAGATTATCATTAGAGGAGAGAGCAGAGCCAGCAGTGGAAGGAGGCCACGCGGAGGAGGCCAGGAAAAGCAGCTAAGATGGCGGGGTGCTGAGTGAGGTGCCAGTTTGTGTAGAGTCTGTATCTGGGATAAGGAAGGAGATGGGGAACTGAGGTGAATAAGGCTGGTGAGCTAGAAACCTTTGATTCTAGGAAACTCGGATAAGTCAGTAGCTTTGTGAGCACTGAATGTGACTGGGTTTTGGAGCCCAGTGTGTATTTTTACTTGCCCGCCGAGTGCAAGCTAGAATTAAAGACTATGGCCCACCAGTTTTTGGCTCCGCTGTTTCTTTACCGACTGTCCGAATCCAATGCGAACCTGCATAGGTTGGGCTGCTGTGATGGTGGCCCTGGCCGTGCCTGCTGGCTTCACAATAGACAAACATGAGTTATATATAAAAACAATCTTCAAGCAACTTTAAAGAGCTAATTCAACTTGTATTTGGATATACATGGAGGGGACATAACCTAACATATGCTCTATTCTCCTAGAATGGTCCAAAATCACCATATCAGCTGTTTCAATGACCAGGAGACTTGGAGATCTTATAAACTAAGAGAAATTCCAAGTTTAAGTAATTCTTATGTAAATTAACTGTGGGTCAAATAAGTTTGAAAATATGATATATATGTTTGCTCGCTTATAGTTTGCATTGGGTGTGGGAGACAGGCTGTAAGCTGGCAAAGTCATTATAGCCTGAGGCTTAGTTTTAAGACTAAGCCTTTCCTGTCTTTTAATACTGAGATCTTTTCAAAACAAAGCTTTCCCCCACACCCTTGACTGTTGCATAAGAGGGGGTGGTACACTCTTATGAGGAATCCCATTTATGCCTCAGATAAGTGGCTTTGTATCAGAGACTTCCTTATTTGTATATTAGTTTAAAGGCTTTAATTTTCTATACTATAAAATGGATCAGACCAGGGGCTTGCTCTTTCTCGGTTCCTGAAATTAGCATTGCAGGAGAGAGGCAGCCAAGATGGCGGAGTGCTGAAGAAAAAGCCAGTTTGTGCAGAGGTTCTGCAGAGAGAAGGAGATGGGGAACAGAGGTGAATAAGGCTGGTGAAGTAGAAACCTTTGATTCTAGGAATACTCGGATAAGTCCTGAATGGAAAGGGAAGTGTTTTCCCACTGTGTGTATTTCTTGCCCGCTGAGTGCGAGCTAGGATTAAAGGTAATGGCCCATCAGTTCTTGGCTTTGTTGTTTCATTACTGTCTGTCTGAATCAAATGCAAACTTGCATGGGCCAGGCGGCTGTGATGGTGGCCGTGGCTACTGGCTTTACATGAACCTTGTCCATCAGGCTACTCTATTTGAGGATGGGCCAAGCATTTTATGGAAAACTCTCCTTATCATATATCAGAAATGGATATTTTGTATTTTAGTGATGACATCAGAGATTAAAAGGACTATTTGTGATGGATCCCTGAATATACTTAAATATTCACTTAACACATATATTAGACAGCTTGGTACTATGGGCATTTATCTTCTATATTTATTTCATAGATTTTATATCATTATTCAAGATAAAAATTTTATTTTAATTGTTTTTTAGTTGAAACAAGGTAACAATATGTGCTTTTTCATTTTTGACCCTAAGAAATTGGATATGTTCTACACTTTATATATTTTAAATAGGTAGCCAATCTTTTACATATTTCACAATTGCTTATAATATGCTTATAAATAAAGGTGTTAAATTTTTTAAAAACTCAAAAATATTTTAGATTGTAGTATTCCAGCCCACTGGAAACTACCAGTGTCGCGTGGTAAAAACCTACTCAAGACACAAACTTACTTCAAGAGGAAGAGGGGGAGGCCTGCCAAGGGAGGCAAAGAGAGACCTTCTGAATCTCCTTCTCCCTCAGCTTTTATATATTATCAGAAGCAGAACAGAGGTAACTGTATCACAGGGGAGGGAGATTAGGTGACAAGGAGAAGAATGATTAATGGCCATTTTGCTGACATGGAGAAAGGGCTAAATTGATCAGAACATTTGTTTCTTTTGCTAATTAACAAGCACAAAAGAAGAGGCAATCCAGAACCTCTAGGCTAATTTTCAAAAGCTCTTTCACATGTATTCCCTTTGTGTCTGCACAAAGGTCACTCACTCACACTTTCTTGGGGCTTTTACCTAATTTGACCAACTTTTTTACAATGAAAAAGAGGACAAAAATAAACTGAAGAAAACAATATCATAAATAAAAGAAACATTTTATTCATTGCCACAATAATACACTATAATATGATAAATGCACAATAAAAACATT
Source organism: Saccopteryx leptura (assembly GCF_036850995.1). Classification (NCBI taxonomy): domain Eukaryota; kingdom Metazoa; phylum Chordata; class Mammalia; order Chiroptera; family Emballonuridae; genus Saccopteryx; species Saccopteryx leptura. The sequence goes on from NC_089503.1 coordinate 235,624,714, forward strand.
TGTGATGGAGGACAATCTGACTTTGGGTGATGGGTATGCAATAGAATTGAATGACAAGATAACCTGGACATGTTTTCTTTGAATATATGTACCCTGATTTATTGATGTCACCCCATTAAAATAAAAATTTATTTATTAAAAAAATTGTAATATTTTATATTATAATTATGCTTATGTTGATCAAATAAGTTTGTAATTATGATATATATGTTTGCTTGCTTATAGGTTGCATTGGGTGTGGGGGACAGGCTATAAGCAGGCAGGATCCTTATAGCCTAAGGCTTAGTTTTAAAACTAAGCTTTTCCCCACACCTTTGACTGTTGCATGGTAGGGGGTGGTGCACTCTCATGAATAATCCCGTTATGCCTCAGATAAGTGGCTTTGTATCAGAGACTTCCTTGTTTGTATATTGGATTAAAGGTTTGGATTTCTACACTATAAAGGAGAGCAGAGAAAGGCCACATGGAGGAGAGGAGAAGCAGCCAAGATGGTGGAGTGCTGAAGGAGAAGCCAGTTTGTGCAGAGTTTGTGTAGAGAGAAGGAGATGGGAAACAGAGGTGAATAAGACTGGTGAGGTAGAAACTTTGATTCTAGGAAGCTCGGATGAGTCAGTGGTTTTGGGAGCCCTGAATGGAAAGGAAAGTGTTTTCCCACGTGTGTATTTCTTGCCCACCTGGTACAAGCTAGGATTAAAGCTAATGGTCCACCAGTTCTTCACTCCATTGTTTCATTACTGTCTGTCTGAATCAAATGTGAACCTGCATAGGCCAGGCAGCTGTGATGGTGGCTGTGGCTACAGGCTTTACAGCTTACATGCCTATTAATTTTTAATAATAATTGTAAGAAAAAAGTACTCACTTATATACAAATACGTCACCTCACACGCAATGGATCAACTACAGGGATCGAATATGGATATTTACAGATTAGTCTTCCAATAAAAATGGAGGACATGTAGGAGGACACTTTTTTGAGGGAGGCTGGAACTTACAAAAGAAAAACTGTCCTCCTTAAAGGAGGATGACTGGTCACTGTTGGGCAGATAAAATATATTATGCTCACTTTGTTAAAGATGGCGCTGCCCACATGGAAGCCCGTCGCCCAGGTGATAATATTATTTGCCCTTCTTGCTTGTGATGGGTGTTAGTATATTAATTTGTGTTGGGGGAGGACTTTTGTGCCAAAAGGTTTTAAAAGGAAGAGAGATCACGTTGTTCTGGGAGAAGAGTGATTATGTTCTAGGAGGAGCCCATGCTAGAAGAGAGCAGAGAAAGCCCATGTGGAGGAGGTCAGGAGAAGCAGTCAAAAAATGGCAGAATGCTGAAGGAGAAGCCAGTTTGTGCAGAGTTTATGCAGAGAGAAGGAGATGGGAAACAGGTGAATAAGGCTGGTGAGCTAGAAACCTGAGATTCTAGAAAACTTGGATAAGTCAGTAGCTTTGTGATCACTGAATGAGTGGGTTTTGGAGCCCAGTGTGTGTTTTTACTTGCCCGCCAGGTGCAAGCTAGGATTAAAGGTAATGGCCCACCATTTCTTGGCTCCATTGTTTCATTACCATCTGTCCTAATCTAATGCAAACCTGCATGGGCCAGGCGGCTATAATGGTGACCATTGCTACTGGCTTTACAGTTACCTTACAATAACCAATGTTGTGGTTGGAGCCAGCCCTTGTGGTTCTCATGACTGCAAGATGCCCTTCAGAAATAGTCATCAGGAAACTGCAAAGATGTAGGTTTAATACTTAGAAGACCTGGAATTTACACAGCACACCCGGGGCTACAAAGCAAGGTGCCTTGTCATAAAAGAGAGCAAGTGAGCATGGGCCTGGGGTTCTGCTTTTATTAGGGTTGAGGTATGAGGCCTAGGGTTTCAGGCTCAGTTTATTTGTGGTGAATTTAAAACATTAGAGTGTGTATTTGTTGGTCAAATAAGTTTGTAAATATGATATATATGTTTGCTCACTTATAGTTTGCATTGGATGTGGGGGACAGGCTATAAGCAGGCAGGATCGTTATAGCCTAAGGCTTAGTTTTAAGACTAAGCCTTTCCCCCCCTGGGGTGGTGCACTTTTATGAGGAATCCCATTATGCCCCAGATAAGTGACTTAATATCAGAGACTTCCTTGTTTGTATATTGGGTTAAAGGTTTGGATTTCCACACTATAAAATGAGGCAGACCAGGCGCTTACTCTCTCTTGTTTCCTGAGATTAGCATTAGAGAGGAGAACAGAGAAAGGCCACTTGGAGGAGGCCAGGAGAAGCAGCCAAGATGATGGAGTGCTGAAGGAGAAGCCAGTTTGTGTAGAGTTTGTGCAGAGAGAAGGAGATGGGGAACAGAGGTGAATAAGGCTGGTGAGGTAGAAACCTTTGATTCTAGGAAACTCAGATACGTCATTGGCTTTGGGAGCCCTGAATGGAAAGGGAAGTGTTTTCCTACTGTGTGTATTTCTTGCCCACCGAGTGCAAGCTAGGATTAAAGCTAATGGCCCACCAGTTCTTTTTTTTTTTTTTTTTTTTTTTTTTGTATTTCTCTGAAGCTGGAAACAGGGAGAGACAGTCAGACAGACTCCCACATGCGCCCGACCGGGATCCACCCGGCACGCCCACCAGGGGGCAACGCTCTGCCCACAAGGGGGCGATGCTCTGCCCCTCCGGGGCGTCGCTTTTGCTGCGACCAGAGCCACTCTAGCGCCTGGGGCAGAGGCCAAGGAGCCATCCCCAGCGCCCGGGCCATCTTTGTTCCAATGGAGCCTTGGCTGCGGGAGGGGAAGAGAGAGACAGAGAGAAAGGAGAGGGAGAGGGGTGGAGAAGTAGGTGGGCGCTTCTCCTGTGTGCCCTGGCTGGGAATTGAACCTGGGACCTCTGCATGCCAGGCCGACGCTCTACCACTGAGCCAACCGGCCAGGGCGGCCCACCAGTTCTTGACTACGTTGTTTCATTACCGTCCATCTGAATCAAATGGGAACCTGCCTGGGCCAGGCAGCTGTGATGGTGTTCATGGCTACTGGGTTTACAGTATTTAAAGCAGGAGGGGAAAAGAAAAATAAGTAGCCCAAATGGTCAGTTTTTGAAATGAATCAAGATTTCTAAAACAAAGGAACTTCAGTATGGGAAGGTGGCCTAGCTCTTTCATCTTTTGACTGGCCATATTTGGGTTGGAGCTAGTAGTCTTTGAATTGTATGCCTCTGAAATGGATGTCTGACAATCAAAGCTGAAGGCAAACATTTGCATTACAAAAAAGAAGGAAGAAGAGAAAGAGGAAAGAGGAAGAAGAATGAGGAAGAAGAAGAGGAAGAAGAAAAACAATGGCTGGGTTTAGAGTACACTGTTTTATCAGATACTCTATTAATGCTTATTCTATGTTTATACTGGTAAGGAAGATGCTATTAATCAAGAAGCTGCCACTCCCCATCCTTTCATTCCCAAGCCTATTTCGAGACAGTGAATTACTTCTGGATGGGTAAAACCCAGTGTCAAGAGGTCTCATTGGTCCATACTTTAAAGCAGAAATAAATTCTGCTTCCACTACATGTGGTTCTGTGGCATAAATTCAATATTTAAAATTACTAATATATATAACACTATTTTTTTTCTGAGAATATACAAATTATAATATTGTAGCAATATGATTAAATCTTATTATTAAATCATTCCTTTAACTTCTTAGTACTGTTATTAATTCTTTTAGACAGTTAGATTTGTTGTTTGCTTACAGGTCAGGTAAAATATCCTGAGGCCCATTTAATGTGTATGAAATAATATGATTACAAATTATACCTAGTCATAGAAATATAAGGCTTTACTATATTTAAAAAACTATTTCAGACTTGATATTTTATAAAGAAACACAGTGTAAAGCCAGAAGCCACGGCCAGAGCCACTATCACAGCAGCCACCTGGCCCATGCAGATTCGCATTGGATTCGGACAGTCGGTAAAGAAACAACAGAGCCAAGAACTGATGGGCTGTCATCTTTAATTCTAGCTTGCACCCGGCAGGCAAGTAAAAACACACACTGGGCTCCAAAACCCACTCACATTCAGTGCTCACAAAGCTACTGACTTATCCGAGTTTCCTAGAATCAAAGGTTTCTAGCTCACCAGCCTTATTCGCCTCAGTTCCCCATCTCCTTCCTTCTCTCTACACAAACTACACAAACTGGCATCTCACTCAGCACTCCGCCATCTTGGCTGCTTCTCCTGGCCACATGGCCTCTTTCTGCTCTCTGCTCTGCTCCCTCTGCTCTCTCATGCTAATCATCCCAGGAACCAAGAGCCCAAGCTCCCGCTCCGTCCCCATTTTATAGTGTAGAAATCCAAACCCTTAATCCAATATACAAAATAGGGAAGTCTCTAATACAAAGTCACTTCTCTGAGGCATGATTGGATTGTACCACCCCACATCAAAACGGGTGGGAAAGGCTTAATCCCAAAACCGAGCCCCAGGCTACAAACACATTAATATCACCTGGGCAATGGCCTCCACGTGGGCAGCTCCACTTTAACAAAGTGAGCATAATACATTTTATTTGCCCAACACACAGTATATAGTATATATTTTATTTGGGTAAGTATAATTGAACTTGCTTTCAGTATGAGTTTATACAACTAACTTCTCATAATTGAAAACTTATTATTTATAAATTAGGCATGCCTGGCTGGACAGTACTATAAACTGTTCTAGAAATGCTCAGAGTCATGTAATTCTAGATCCTCATTGTTTCATACAGGGAAAATTAATTCTATCCTGTTGAAGTTATATTCTACAAAGACTCTCTGGAGGCTAGAATTTCTCAGAATTGCACAGTAAAAAAATAGCATTATTAAACCTTGCTCTTCAAAGGGATGTGTTATCAGAATGAAGAAACATATTATGAATTAATGAAATGTAATTCTATAATTTTAAAAAAGAAACTATTTATACAAATATTGAGGAGTAGTCTGTTTTCACCAAGTGTTATTGTTCATTCAGTCACCTATCTTTTGCACCCCCAACTTTCAAACTCACACTTCTTATGAGTCTAATTCATTTTACATTTTCAGCAGGAGAAAGGAAGCTGTATGTAGGAGGAATATAAAACTTAGGGTTTCTAACCTTCTAATGTTATACTACTTTGTTTTAACTCTTAAATATTTCCTGACATGCCTTCCTTTGGAGGGAAGAGGAAAAGGATGTGTATTAGTTACCTAGGGCTGCCATAACAAAATATCACACACAGAAGAAATTTGTCCCCTCTCAGTTCTGAAAGCTATGTAGAAGTCTAAGTCAAAATGTTGGCAGGGCCAAACCTCTATGGGAGGCTCCTTCCTTGTCACTTCCAGCTTTTGGTAGGTCCAGGGTTTCTTTGGTTTGTGCCTCCATCTTCACATGGTCATCATCTCTTTGTATGTCTGTGTCTCAATGTTCTTTCTCTAATTAGGACACCAGTCACATTGTATCAGAGCCCACTGTAATCCAGAATGACTTTATCTTAACCTAATTACATCTATGTAGACCCTATTTTCAAATGAAGTTACATTCACAGGTACTAGGGATTAAAATTTTAGTCTTTCAGGAGGCTTTGAAGGGTAGCAATCACAATTCAACCCATAATAGAACTGACAGGAAAGCAGCGCTAAAAGCTTTCAGTGCTTTTGTTTGAATTAATTATTATAAATACTCACAAATAATATATTTTTATTTATGGTATACATTATATATTATAAATAGAAACTATCAGTACTATAATAAAAAACACATATAGTGCCTATGATGTACCAGACCCCAATGCGTCTACAAATATGAATTCATTTATTGAACGGAAATGAGAATCCATGAGTCTTATCCTGAGTGATAATTTATTAATAAACAAATACTGTCTTAGATTTAAAAAAGGAATTTTTAAAAGTAGACATTTTGTTCTTGTAATTGTATTTTTTTAATGCTTATTTTATTGATTTTAAAGAGGGGAAGAATGGGAGAGACAGGAACATCAACCTCTTCCTGTTTGTGCCTTGACTAGTGATCAAACCAGCAACCTCTGGGCTTTAAGACAAGCCATCCAGCCAGGGCTGTATTCTTTCTGTTTTAATTATGTCGTGCATCCTCAAAGTCTTCAATGTCTATGAAGTTTTGACTTACAAGATATACCAGTAATTTACAAATTTCTCAGTCTGTTCCTTTAAACTTTTTTGTTTGTTCATTATTAGGAGTTGAACAAGTTCCAGATACCATTACTAATGAAACCAGGCTCACCACAGAAGCTGAAGGCTACTATTTATTACATACACCTCATTGGAGTCACTTATTAATGCTGACATCTGTTCAAGCCTTAATTACCACATTACCACACTGGTCCCATGTCATATTTCCCCTAATTCACTGTAGCATAAACACAAAGTTGAAAAATACATCCCCAGGTAATGATGAAGTTGTTTATAAATGAGATACATTAAGCTGACCAACTTTTTTACAATGAAAAGGACAAAAATAAATTGAAGAAAACAATATCATAAATAAAAGGAACATTTTATTCATTGCAATAATAATACACTATAATATGATAAATGCACAATAAAAACATTTGTAATATTTTATATTGTAATTATGCTTACATGCCTATTACTTTTTAATAACAACTGTAAGAAAAAAGTACTCATTTAGATACAAATATGTCACATCACATGCAGTGGATCGACTCTGCATAGATCGAGTATGGAAATTTACAGATTAGTCTTCCAATATCAAAAAGGAGGACATGTAGGAGTTCACTTTTTAAGGGAGGAGGGAAATTACAAAAGAAGGACTATCTTCCCTAAGGAGGACGATTGGTCACCTTAGAGACATACAAAAAATAATTTCACACATATTGAACACATACTAATTATTTCTGAATTTAATTTTTACCTTTTGACAAAAGGGTATTTAAGATACCAAATTATGAACAAGTCTTTCAATTTTACTCATAAAACTAAAGGTATGCATTATTATCCTATTATAAGAACTAATCATTTAAACATATAATTAACTAATAAAATATTATTAGAAATAAATTACCTTTTGAATTTTCTAATATTTTAAAGAAAGAATGAAAAATTATGATATTTACAATCACTTATTTATGAATTTTAAAAACACAATTCTGCAAAATATTATGGTTTTAATAGTGACTTCCTCCATAATGCTTCCTTAATGACACTTTAAAAATTATACTAATAGTCTCTTATTGCAGGGTTGCTGTGCGTATGTTTTTGTAGGCTTTATAATATTGTAGGAGTCTATTATTACCATTGACATTTTCTTAGTGACTAGTTAGATTGTTTATATTCTATGTAAATGGAATACTTAGTGGGAAATGCCAATCGCAATCACTGATTCTATCTGTAACAGTGATAACAACCATAGGTGTTAATATCTTTCTATTAATTTTTCTTCATAAGCCTTTATTGTAGGTATTGTTAGTATTTGTGGGAAGACTATGAGACTCAATAAATAATTTTCTAGAAGTCATGCCACTATTAAATGGTGGTGTTGGGATACTCAGAGTGTCTGACTCCAGAATATGTCCCCTTAAGAGTTATAGTATACTATACTTATCATAATAAAAGATAATTATTATGGGGCTACTATAGGCTCATCTCTGAGCCTATTACTGAAGGGGTCTAAAAAAAAGGCAAAAGTTGGTGTCCTTTCCTTTAGGAAAGAGAAGACATAGAAATAAAACCATTAAATTAATTACATAAGCATGATGTAAGAAAATATGCTTTATTTTTATCCTAAAAGTATTGGAGAGTGAACTGAACTGAGTCTAGTTTTCTTTGAATTAGAACTCGAAAGATATACAGGAGAAAAGGAAAATAAAGGGATTATGGGAAGAAAAAAAAGCAAGGGCCTGACCTGAAAAGAATGAGGAAAGGAATTGAAAGTTTCAGTGAATGAAAGAGATACCTTTTTAAAGAGGATTTACTCTATTTTAGGTAATATATTTGTCACAGTTAAATTTTGAAATATGGGAAATCCAAGAATAAAAAATAAGTTTAGTAACTATAATTATGATGACTAAGGTATTTTTTGAAAACTATTTAAATTTTCAAAACTTTGACTTCTTTGGAAAGTGAAGGACATTAATAAGCTGTCAGTTTACAATGTACAAAATTTATGTGAAGTGTAGAGAAGGAGCAAAATTTTAACACTTATAAAACAAACAATAGAAAATTATCATTACATAATTCTAATTTATGGGCTGCCCATAGAAGATATAGATATAGAGACCAGAGCATATACAGTGAAGTCAAATTTTATAAACTAATGTATTTTCTATATTATGTATTGATCAGGTGAGACCAAATTTTGCTAGAATCTAAACATCACTTTTTGCAGATAGAAATTTATGTCTCATTCATAAAAAATCACTTCCAAGCAATAATTAAAAGATCCAGGGTGTTGCTTTCTTATGAGTCCACCATTTCTACTCATTGTTCCACTGTTTCTAGGAGAAGGAAAGCAAGGTTTGTGTATCTTGTATTAAATGACTTGGCCCAGAGGTGAGCCACATCACATTTGCTTGTAGCCATTTCACCAAAACAAGTCACCTAACTAGTGACTAAACTGGCCCTACTTAATTACAGGTGGGCTTATAAATTGCTATCTAGGAATTAATAACTATCTGTGCTGCATCATGGAATGCTACTTCAATAGGACACTAATAAAGAATAAGCATATAATATTCCAGTGGAAAAAATATGTTAGGTGTTCTACATAATCCTTTTAATGTGTCAACAAACACTGGTGATACGGTGTTCACAAGAAGCATATTTTAACATACAGCATTTCTCAAGCTTACTGTACTGCACATGGTCTTGTGAGCAGGATCGAGTGAATATACTGAGATGTCTGTACTCTCAAGGTTTGGGGGGGAATAAAATATGTAGGTATTTTCTGTAAAATAGATGTGGGTTATTTAGAAAAGTCTTCAACTGCACGAGTCTGTGTGATGCAGACAATACATAAATCAAGAGCTTAGGAAATGGAATGTTTCATCTGTAACATGAAAGCTGTAGGTGAAAGGTTCCCAGGAACAAAATTCCTTCCCTGGCCAGTTGGCTTATTAGTAGAGCATCAGCTCAGCATGTGGAAATCCTGGGTTCATTTCCAGTCAGGGCACACAGGAGAGGTGACCATCTGCTTCTCCACCCCTCCCTCTTTCTTTTCTCTCTCACTTCTCCTCCTGCATCCATGACTTGGTTGGAGCAAGTTGGCTCCGGGTACTGAGGATGGCTGCATGGCCTCTCCTCAGGCACTAAAGTAGCTCAGTTGCTGAGCAATGGAGCAGCAGCCCCAGATGGCAGAGCATCACCCAGTAGGGGTATTGCCAGGTGGATCCTGGTTGGGGCGCATGCAGGAGTCTGTCTCTCTGCCTCCCTGTCTCTCACTTAATAAAAAAAAAAATCTCTAAAGAACACAAAGAAATACTTATGAGAGAAAAATTATTTTTCCCCATCTCCTGGATCCAAAGAGTATGAAATCTACCTAATCAAGTAAAAAGCACACTGCCATCTTACCACTCTTCTCATAGTGTTCAAAATCACAGCTATAAACCAAAGAAATTGAAGAGATGGAGAGACAGCAGAAGCTAGTTGAATTTTCTTTCTCTATTGAAGACAGCTGATGATTACAACTCTAGGCATTCAGAAGAGTGAGGGGAAGGTTTACTTCAAATGGCATTTGAAGCAAGTTGATGAATACAATGGATTTATTATTTAATCCAGACTTTGTGTTGTGATTTAAAGTAATTGCTGAACAACATATTACTCAAGAATGAACAGAATTGTTAATTATGTGCCTGATTTTTCATGGAATTATTATCCTGAAAGTATAAATATTAAAGAAGGGAGGGGAATGTATTGGTTTGGTCAGGCTGCCATAATGAAGTGCTATAGACTGGATTGCTTAAACCAAAGATTTTTGTTTTCTCACAATTCTGGAGGTTAGATGTCCTAGATCTAGGTAACAGCAGGATTGTTTTCTTATGAGGATTTTCTCCACGGTTTGTAGATGGCCGTCTTTTTCCTGTGTCTTCACATAGCTTTTTTTTTTTTTTTTTTTTTTTTTTTTTTTTTTTTTTTTTTTCATTTCTCTGAAGCTGGAAACGGGGAGAGACAGTCAGACAGACTCCCGCATGCGCCCGACCGGGATCCACCCGGCACGCCCACCAGGGGCGACGCTCTGCCCACCAGGGGGCGATGCTCTGCCCATCCTGGGCGTCGCCATGTTGCGACCAGAGCCACTCTAGCGCCTGAGGCAGAGGCCACAGAGCCATCCCCAGCGCCCGGGCCATCTTTGCTCCAATGGAGCCTTGGCTGCGGGAGGGGAAGAGAGAGACAGAGAGGAAAGCGCGGCGGAGGGGTGGAGAAGCAAATGGGCGCTTCTCCTGTGTGCCCTGGCCGGGAATCGAACCCGGGTCCTCCGCACGCTAGGCCGACGCTCTACCGCTGAGCCAACCGGCTAGGGCCTCACATAGCTTTTTTTTTTGTGTGTGTGTGTGTGTGTGTGTGTGTGTGTGTGTCCTAATCTTCTCTTCTTATAAAGACACCAGTCATATGTATTAAAGCCTACCATAATGGCTTTGATTTAACTTAATATCCTCTTTAAAGACCCTCTTTCCAAATATAGCCACAGTTTGAGAGCATGCACTCAGCCTATAATTAGGTAAAGAGTAGTGATTTTATCATTAAGTTATACTTAATGCATCTATTGCATATTGGTAGGTTTTCTGATATTAAACTACTTTTAGTATTATAGAATAAACTCAGCTTATTCATTAAATATAGCTCTTATGATATAATCTGGATTCTAATAAAATATTTTTAAAAATCTGTTTTCACAGGGCAGATTAGTCTATTGTTTCATGTTTTGAACATAAACTAATCTACATTATGCTGTCAAATCTGTGGCATCAAATTAGAAAACCTATAGGAAATGGATTACTTATTAAACAATCAGCATTTAAACTTAAATAATTAATATAAACATTAAAAAATGATTATACAGGTTTGATTCCTGGTCAGGGCACACAGGAAAAATGACCATCTGCTTCCCACCCCTCCCCACTCCTCTCTCTCTCTCTCTCTCTCTCTCTCTCTCCCTTCCTCTCCCACAACCATGGTTCAAATGATTCTAGCAAGTTGGCCCCTTGCCCTGAGGATTGCTCTATGGCCTGGCCTCAGGTTCTAAAATAACTCAGTTGCCGAGCAACAGCACAGTTGCCCCAGATGGGTAGAGCATCACCCAGTAGGGGCTGCTGGGTGGATCCTGGTTGGGGCACCTGCAGGAGTCTGTCTCTCAGCTTCCCTGCCTCTCATTTAATTTAAAAAGAAAGAAAAGAAAAGATGATTACATATTTACCATATTAAAAGATTCTAGGGTTAAGTGATTAGTCATATATGCTAATTATTAATATTTCCTGCTACAACATTTCTAAACATCTCAAAGTGTAAAAGTTTTAATTTCATCTAAATAAATTCAGTGGTGTTTTAGTTGACTGTTTGTGTCTCCCCTCCAAGAATTGGCTCAAAGATTCAGGCTCCATTCATTCTGTGACCCAGGTATCATCAAGCAGTCAGGGAGCAGGAAGAGAGTGTAGGAAAGCACGTGAATTGTAAACTGCCTCAGCAGTAGCCCATATGGTCAGTTCGAGTTCCAAGTACAAGAGAGGTCACATCGCCACGTTAGGGGCTGCCGATAGCAGTTCAGTTGTGCATTGAAGAGAGGGAAACAAGTTTCATGAGTATTTAGTTGGTCTCTGCCACAGATGGGTTCACTGTTGAGTTTTAGCTAACCTCTTAAAAATAATAACTATCTTTTCTAAATTATTCCAAGTCAGGAAATTAAAACAAAACAAACTTTATAAAGTCCCAGGGTCATTCTGACAATGAAGGATAACTTTAATTGTAACTTAACTTTAATAATTGTGACTTCTGTAGCATAGGTAGACATTATAAACACACACACACACACACACACACACGCACACACACACACACACACACACACATAAAACCAAAAGTGTTTCCCATCTTCCTTCATGCTACAACATGAGCTTATGGCCTCTAATCATATTTCTTGCATCAGTCTTCCACGGAAAGGATCACTGAGGTAGGCTTCAATATTTGTCTTTCGATGTTTTGTATAAGTCATCCAATAAGCATTCGACTCCTGAAATCAGAAATATTTACAATAATAATGATCGTAATGAATATGCTGAAATTTCTCATTAATTTCAATTAATGTTGTTACACATTAATTGACAAACTTGCCATTTAGTATTTAGAAATAAATTCCTTGTTTTAAGCAAAAGTATAAAAAAAGAACAAGAATATTTTAATCAGTTTTGTTTTATATGATTTATAATCTTGAAAATATTTACATCAGCTATAAGCCAAAGGTTATATAATATGTAATGTGAAATAAATTATAATAGTTGAACAGATTTATCTCTGGCCATCTAATTATTATAGCAAACACAATAGCTGCAATTATTACTTAACATCAAGGATAAGAGAACTACATTTTTTTTTTACAGGCACTTACAATGAAATGCATTCAATTCTGTGATTTACCTAGATAAATTAATCATGGGTTCATCTGTATTCAGACAAGTAACATTCAAAAGATTAACTTTCTAAACTGAAAATGCATCAGTTATAAATGAGTCAGAAATTGTTGATTCAAGGTATTGGTGATATTATATTATCATGGGATGTTTAATGTAACTATTATAGAAGCAATGTAATGGAATGTAGAAATAGTTCTGAAAATAAAATATTTTAAAACAACTTTTGTATTGAGGGAGAATATGATCATTTTTAATTTCTGCTTTTAATTTTAAAAAAGGAAGACAATTGAATTTCTATACCAGTTTATATGTTATTTATTTACTTATTTATCTATTTTAGTTGGGGGAGAGAGAGACAGGAACAGACAGGAATGGAGAGAAATGAGAAACATCAACTTGTAGTTGTGGCACTTTAGTTGTTGATTCGATTGCTTCCTCATATGTGCCTTGATCAGGGACTCCAGCTGAGCCAGTGACCCCTTGCTCGAGCCAACGACTTTGGGCTCAAGCCATGGACCTTGGGCTTCAAAACAGCAACCTCTGGGCTCAAGCCAGTGACCATGAGGTCATGTCTGTTATACCATGCTCAAGCCAGCAACCCCATGCTCAAGCTGGTGAGCCCATGCTCAAGCCAGATGATCCCACGCTCAAGCTAGAAACCTAGGGATTTCAGCAGTGGGTCCTCTGCTTCTCAATCCGACACTCTACACACTGCGTCACTGCCTGATCAGGATCATAAATGACTTTTAAAATAACTATTTACCAATACATGATCTGCTAAATATATGATATCTGCTAAAGATTTTCACTTAATTATTTTTAAATGAATAAATATTTATCTGTTGTTTTGGCTCATTGCTTTATACTCCCCTTTTTGGATAGTCAAATTTTTATAGACACCAACTAAATTGATATATAGCAAGGCACATTAATATAAATTAATTTTCAGTAACTTTAGCTAACAATATATGAGAACTCTTAATGTTTTATGAGTTGCCAAACAATGGGCAAAGAAAAAATTTTAAAAAGGCATTGTACCCTTTTCTGACATACAACATTGTTTAATTTAGGAAGGTGCATCAATATCTATCTAATAATAAGAATCCAACTTAATTTTTTTCTAATAGCTGATGTGAAACTTCTGTTGTGCTGGCCATTTGCCTATTTGCTATCAGATTATTCTTGTTCTTCCCTCTGCTGGCCTTTGTGTCCCAAGAAATTAGTGATTCCATGATAACCAGTCAACTGATGAGAGATTGGAAAGAAGGAGGAAGTTGAAGGCTAGAGTGTTTCTTCTTGCCTCTCTTTATGTTGGGCAGCATCGTTATCAGCACTGTGTCCTCCCTCTGATTTTAGTCCCCTTGCTGCCTGTGTTTCCAGTTTCTACTTGGTAGTCCCAGTGCCTGGGCTTTGTTAGCACTGTGCCTCGCCTTTGATTCCCACACATGACCCACTGGTGATGGCTTCCTGCTAATAATCTCTGAATGGCCTCTACCATCCCTATCTGCTGGAAAATGCCTGTTAAATTCCCTGGTTAGAGTATCTTTCATAGGTTCTGTTTTCCTGGCTGAACTTTAATTGATCAATCGAATTAATGCTTCTATTATCATATGTAATACTAGATTTATGAAAAAAAATGTAGCAGTGTTAGAAGAAATGAAGAATTTGAAGCCATATGATGAGCTTTAATGAGCCTGCTAATATTAATTCTTTAAAACAGTTATACTTGACTTGTCTTTTTTTCTATGTATTTTTGTCTAAAAGTAAGAGACTTTTGTTTTGTTTTGTTTTGTTTAAAGACTTTTCTATATTGATCTAGTGAAATGAGAGAGAGAAAGGGGAGGGAGGAACAGGAAGCATCAACTTGTAGTAGTTACTTCTTGTATGTGCCTGGACCAGGCAAGCCCAGGGTTTTTTTTGTTTGTTTGTTTGTTTGTTTGTTTTTTGGGGGTTGTATTTTTCTGAAGTTGGAAATGGGGAGGCAGTCAGACAGACTCCCACATGTGCCCAACTGAGATCCACCCAGCATGCCCACCAGGGGGCAATGCTCTGCCTATCTGGAGTGTTGCTCTGTTGTAACCAGAGCCATTCTAGTGCCTGAGGCAGAGGCCATAGAGCCATCCCCAGCGCCTGGGGCCAACTTTGCTCCAATGGAGCCTCGGCTGCGGGAGGGGAAGTGAGAGACAGAGAGGAAGGAGAGAGAGAGAAATGGAGAAGCAGATGGGCGCTTCTGTGTGCCCTGGCCGGAAATCGAACCCGGGACTCCTGCACGCCAGGCCGAGGCTCTACCACTGAGCCAACCAGCCAGGGCCAAGCCCAGGGTTTTACAGGCAATGTCAGCATTCCAGGTCAACACTTTATCCACTGTGTCACCACAGATTAGGCAAGAGTAATTTTTTCATAGGTTCATTTACTTTGCTTTTGCTTTTTTTAATATTAAATTTATTGGGGCAACATTGGTTAACAAGATTATACAGGCTTTAAGTATACATTTCTATGATTCATATCTATAAATTGCATTGTATGCCCACCATCCAAAGTCAAATTATGTTTTATCACTATATACTTGCCCCCTTTTGCCCTTTTCTCCTTCCCAATCCTCTTCCCTCTGGCAATCCTGTGTCTATGAAATTTTGTTTTTCTTGTTTGTTCATTTCAGTCAGACAGAAAACCTTAAGAACCATATGATTTCACTAATAGGTGGGATATACAACTGAAACCACAAATGATTTGTCATTTTAGTGTGACATCTTATTTGTTTCTACTGAATGTCTGGTGTCACAAATGAACACAAACTTCTATTTTCGAAACGTGCTTACTAGACAATGGTTGCAAATTCCAAGCTTTCAGGGAGATCATGTGAAGTTAGGTGAATGTTGAAAAAAGATACATATAAATCAGATTGGCACTTTAAAAAGTATGTATTCCATGCCTCTTCACTTTTATAGCACTCTAGATCCCTATCTTTCCACCTCACTCTTAATAATTGCTCATATCTGATACTTTACATTTTTAAAGAAAGAGACATCAGTGGAATGTAGATAAGATGTCTGACACTAAATCTGCAGACCTCTCTAATCTTCCTTAATTGTTTTCTCTTCCTGCTCTTTATGAATTCTTCTCCTTTTTCTCTGGATCACATGCCCAGCCACCTTTCAGAGTCCCTGCCTTCCCCACACTCAATCCTGCATTTCCCATTTTTCAGTCTAAAAGTTTTCTGCTAGCATCATTTATGATCAAGTATCTCTCATCTTAAAATTAAATAAAAATACACACTATCACTGACTGTTCATTTCTCCAAAATATGGACTAATTTATGTATGTGTCCCTCACATAACCAAACTCTATGAATTGAGTTATTTCTGGTACCTGCCTTCTCTTCACAGTGTCACCAGGAATAGCTATACTTCACTGTTATCTTTAGAGGGTACTTTCTATCACTCACTTTTTATTTTGTTCCTATATAACGTTTCTATTTTTTACAAGATATCTACATAGAATTTAAACTTTTTACCCTGACTGTACACTTATTTTCCCTTTGTTTATAATTTTCATGTGGCTTATTGAGTAACATTTATTTTAAAATTAGCTAAAATCCATTGAGTGCATACAATGTGCTGGACACTCCTCTAAGTATATATATTAACTTATTGAATTGTTACAGTACCCATTAAAATTGAAACTTTTATTACCCTCATTTTACAGATGAAGAAACAGAACTCCAGAGAAATTAAGTAATCTACACAGTCATACAGATAATAAGAAGCAGAACCAGTGTCTGAACTCAAATGGTGGGTTTCAGAGCTGTACTCTTTATCTGTTACTTCCCTACTTTGTAATCATTCCAATGGCTTATCAGAGAATGTGGGAAAAGAGAAAGCTACCTTAATTGTCTTATGTGTTTAGTTCAACCTAGAATCCTATATCATACAAATATAGTTAAAAGTAAAGAAAATTAAGAACATATTTTAATTATAAACATGGGTACAGCCCTGGCCAATTAGCTCAGTGGTAGAGCATCAGCCTGGTGTGTGGAAGTCCTGGGTTCAATTTCCGGCCAGGGCACACAGGAGAAGCACCCATCTGCTTCTCTACCTTTTCCCCTCTCAACCCTTCTCCCTATCTCTCTCTTCCCCTCCTGCAGCCAAGGCTCCATTGGAGCAAAGTTAGCCCAGGTACTGAGGATGGCTCCATGGCCTCTGCCTCAGGCATAGAATGGTTCTGGTTGCAATGGAGCAATGCCCCAGATGGGCAGAGCATAGCCACCTAGTGGGCTTTTCTGGAGGATCCCAGTTGGATGCATGCAGGAGTCTATCTCTCTGCCTCCCCGCTTCTCACTTTAGAAAAATACAGAAATAAATAAATAAGCAAACATGGGTACAAAAATTCTAAGAAAAGGGTGGCTTGTAATTATCACGCATACAAAAAAGATCAAGGATTTTCGTTCATAGAGGTAATAATCAAAAAGAGGAAACAATAAATATTTTGTAAAGCATCAAACTTTACAAAACCTTAAGAAATTAAGAAAAGAATTTACTAAACTTGATGAATGATATGTACTGAAAATAATATGGTCAATATGACAGTAAATGTCAAAAAGGCATCAATTAACAGTTTCTGTTTAACATTCACTGGGTGTTTTATCTAATGCAATAGAAAAATAAAAAGAAGTCAGAGGTATAGGGATTGGAAAGGAAGTAGCACTGTTTTTCTTTATCAACCCTATGATTACCTGTGTAAAAACCCAAAAAGGTCTTATCTATATGCATAAAAAAATAAGAGGCTTCAGCAATGGTATGATATGTAAGAGCCATTTGCAAAAATGAACAAACTTCCTAAAGAGCAACACAAAAGAAATAAGATATGTAGTAGAAAGGAAGATGTATTTCATGACAAATTAACTAAAACATTAGGTACTTGACACTCATAGAGAGTTAAGAAAAGATGTGCAAGAACTATGTGGATTACTGAAAATTTTAAGAGTACCCCAGAAAAGGTTAAGTATGAATGGTAAGATGTTGAACCCAAAATGTCAATTTTTCAAAATTTGTTCTCTAAATTATTTCTTAAAATTGTACACTGTATTGTGTTATCATCACCCCAAGTCAAGTCTCTGTCAATCATCATTTTTCTCCCCTATACCTTCCTCTACCCTCCCCCTCCACCCCTCCCCATTCCCCTTGTCCATATCCATGAGTTTTATTTTCCGTTCTTGCTCAGTCATTCCCATCCACCTCACCAAGCTCCCCACCACAGCTGTCAGCCTGCTCTCTATGATTCTGTCTCTATTTTGTTTG
The DNA here is from genome assembly GCF_036850995.1 of Saccopteryx leptura. Lineage (NCBI taxonomy): Eukaryota > Metazoa > Chordata > Mammalia > Chiroptera > Emballonuridae > Saccopteryx > Saccopteryx leptura. The sequence goes on from NC_089503.1 coordinate 235,642,604, forward strand.
TAAATTTATTTTGTTCATTAGATTCCACCTATAAGTGAAATCATATGGTACTTATTTTACTCTGTCAGACCTATTTCACTTAGCATAATGCTCTTCAGTTCCATTTATGCTTTTGCAAAGGGTAAGATTTTCTTATTTTTTATGGCCAAGTAGTATTCCACTGTGTAAAGACAGCACAGCTTTTTTATCCACTCATCTACTTATGGGCACTGAGAATGCTTCCAAATCTTGGCTATTATAAATATGCTGCAATGAACGTAGGAATGCATATATGCTTTCAAGTCAGTATTTCAGGGTTTTTTTCCAGATAAATTCTCAGAAGTGGAATCAATGAATTATAAGGCAGTTCCATCTTTAATTTTTTGAAATAACTCCATACTGCTTTACACATTATGGCACCAATCTGCATTCCCACCAATAATGCAAGAGGGCTCTCATTTCTCTCAGAGAAATGCAAATTAAACCCACAATGAAATATTACCTCACACCTGTCAGAATGGCTATTATCATTAATTAATCAACAAATATCAAATTCATATTAGGATTCTTTTCTTCTATGATATTTTTCAATTTGATTTCAAATGTCAAAAAACAAAGGCCAAGTACATAAAATAGTAGAGAGAAGAAAACTGAGAAATAGCAGATGCAACTCAACCTAAAAATAATTAAGATTTTTTATAAAGCTATCTTAATTAAGAGAGTAGAGCATTGGTATCAAAAGAAGCTGTTTTATCAGTGGATCAGCATTTAAAAGCTCAGATGGAGACCAAGGAATAGGTGAGAAATTAATATGTGAAGAGATTGGGCATCAGTCCCTAGTTATTTGTAAACTAATTCTGGACCAAAAATTGGATTTGATCTATTTTTTTAATTGATATTCATATTTGAATAGAACTTTCTACAATAATTTATATGTTAGTGAATATTTGAGGGTAAAAGGAATTAAAAACCAAGAAACTAGTGGTAAATCTTGTATCAGTAAATAGCGATATATGGCAAAGAAAAAAAAAAGCTCTCTATAAAATTAAATATTCAGGTACATAATTGTATGCTACATCATCTATTTATGTACAAGTGGAACTTGTGTGATTTTATTAATCAATATCATCCCAATAAGTTTAATTAACAAATGCAATTTAAAACTTTAAAATAAAAATGTAATAATGATTTTAAAAACTTTAAAGAAAAATACATTTATTATCAATTAGTTGAAGACTACCTCTCCAGTAACTGAGGAAGTGTGAAAAATCAACAATTATAACAAAGTAATTTTCTTTTGTAGGCAGATATACTTTTTCTATTATAGCTTTAGATCAGATACTACTGGCTCTGAAAGCAAATTTAATTCTCATTACAATTCACGACTTGGATATCTGTCTAATGGAAAACAGTGAATTGGCTGCCAATTAAACTGATGCTATTTCAATCTGCATGCATGTTCCTGAAATAATTCTAAAAGACTTCAATTCAACTTGCTAACAAAAGAACCTAATCCATAATGTTGGCTTTTTAAAATTATTATTCATTCTAAATTGTGCTCCCTAATCCCGAATAGATTTTTTTACTAGGCCTAGATTAAGATTTGTTCAGTCCCAAATTATAGAGGCTATTCAATTAACTATCTTCGTGTTATCCATGGAAAGCAAAAATCTCCCAAGATCTAAAAGTTTATTAAGTAATAAAGTGATTTACCCCATTCTGGGGACCAGGAGATGGAATTAGAATATGCTGGGGAAGCTGGAACAACATTTTAGTTCACCTCTGTGGAGAACTTCCTAACAGAACTGTCTTTCAATGGAGTGAATGGATGAATACACAGGGACTGTGTAATGCTGAGGAATCTCTAAATACCGGGAAGTGTAACCTATTGTCAGTCGGTACCTAAGTAGCACAGGTATAAATAATAGGTTAATTCTGTCCATGCAGTGTTTATCTTATCTAACTAGATGGTGAATTCATTTAGGGTTGATAGAACACAGCATTTAAGGTAGAGGTTTGGAAAACAGGAAAAATTATTTGGGCTAGAAATGTATGTGTGAATATTATCTACATAGGGGTGATAGCTAATATTATAAAAAAGAAAAGTGATTGGACTCTTACAGAATGTAAAAAGGCAAAAAGGGAAGTGATGAGAGGACTGAAAACTTGAGGAAATATATATATTTTTTAATATAATATAATTAAATAATATGGACAATAAAATATTAAGTAATATATAATTATATATAAAGCAATAGGGGAAAATAACACTAGATTATAATATTAAATAAATCAAAACATTATTATAATAGATAAGAAAATTGTATAATTTAATCCTCCTGAAATTTTATTACTAAAGTTGGGGGAAGCTGGTGAGGTGACAAAATGAAGGAAGAAAAACAACCTGTTTCATTGTCTCTTTATGCTGCTGCTTCATTGAACTCTCCCAGGGATTGAACAAAAAATGAAAAGTTTATTGCTCCTTTATTTTCTCAATAGCTTAAAAAAATGTCTAGTGATTGGAATTACTGTATCAAACAGGATAGACCAGGATATCCTAGTGTAATGTGAAACTGTAACACTTCAGTGGTTTCAGACTACAACCGACGAAGTTGTCCCTTAAATATTGCTAGGTACTGGAACAGAGAGTTCTGAATGGTCTTTGGGTTTTGTTTTTTTATTTTCCCTTAATTCTCTTAGATTTGAAAATATGTACTTTGTTATTGGATTTATTGGGGTGACACGGGTTCACAAAGCCATACGGGTTTCAAGAGTACATCTCAATAAGACCTCATCTGCACACTGCATCGTGAGCCCATCACCCCAGTCAAGTCTCTCCGTCCCCATTTCTCTCCACCTTTGTCTATGTCCACCAGCCCCCCTTCCTTCTGGCTATCACCACACTGTTGTCTCTATGTGTTTAAAATATATATATCTTTGCTATGTGTTATATATATATATACTTGCTTAATCCCTCCACCTTCTTTTATCCAGCTTCCCAAATCTCTTCCCTCTGACAGTTTTCAATCTGTTCCATGTATTCACGCCTCTGTTTCTATTCTGCTTGTCAGTTTATTTTGCTCTTTAGATTCCACATACAAGTGAGATCATATGGAATTTGTTCTTCTCTGATTGGCTTATTTCATTTAATTAGCAAATGATGAGCCAGCCTTGAAATTGCAAAAATCATGTCAAACCCAGTCAAAACTCATTGGCCAGATGAATATTTAAGAGGCCATTTAGCTCTGTGCAGGGAGGGTGTCCTATTCATTCACTGGTGAGATTAAGGCTGCATCTTGATATACTGTGCAGTCCACAAGCATATATTAAAAGGCTTATTACTGTTTTATTTTGTTGCTATTTCAACAAAAAAAGGAAGAAAAAGAGACAGAACTATTTAATCAGTAATGAAAATATTAATTCACAACCAAAGAATTCAGGAGTGTGGAAAGAGAGGCAAATTGTATAGGTGGAAGCCAATAAATTAGAATTAAAGTGAACAAAATTGCAATGGAGGAAAATAACATCAGCAATGACTGAAAATATACTTGGAAAAAAATGTTTTCAAAATAAAACAATAACTCATATAAAAGGTTGACAAACTAAATATTTAATTAAAAATTATAAATGACCAAAATGACATAAAAATAATTCCATTCTCCAAAAAAGTCAAAGATTAAAATAAATTAAAAGACTAAGAACAATTTTTTCCACATTAGTAAAATAGAAAATGATAATACCATTTTCATCTAATGTATGGCAAAATACTCTTCTTAAGTGTGCTGTAATAATGTAATCAGAAAAAATTATGGTGCATCTTGTTTCTAGTGATCAAAATGTATATGATTAGAGGAATATGAAAGAATATCAACTGAGAACAGAGACTTCCTAGATTCTAATTATAATATTTGCTAATTCTAGATGGAAATTTTGCAGTGTAAAGGTTTAAATACTTATTTATTTTTATCTGACATTTTCACTCCTTGGAATTAAAAATGTGTCTAATTCAGTTTGATGTAGCCTTGTTTATTTTACACCAAGTGAAGAAAACCTAAAATAGGTTATTTTGTTGAGAATTAGTCACATAGACTATTGATATATCCTTACAGTGTTATAGTGTGAGATATATTTTTAAATGTTCTGACACAGAAAATTAATATATACCAACGTGTAGCAAAAGTCAGTGGACAAAGAGTCTGTCCAGTCTCTCTCATTTTCAGAGAGTCTGTTAGTACATGAGTGGAGAAATATAGGAACAAACTTTAGACTAGTATCCTTTGTCAGGTGCAATTATAAAGGACTTTCAATTTATTATTTATTTTAAATGCTTTGATATTGAATAACACTCCACTACTCATACAATGAGAAAATAATAGAGATAGAAAAAATGGAACATCATGAACTTATTGAAAATAGTATACTAGTTTAGAAAAGTTATGTATCATATTCTGCTAATTCTATTTTCTCAGGAATCTTTAGTAATGTTGAAAAGATTGATAATATAGTACTTATGACCATACATTTTGTTTACAGGGAATAAACGAAACTAATATAATCATTAAAGGCATATTATATGTAATTAGGGCATACAATTTTTATTTTCTATTAAGATCTATTTCATATGAGCCCTTTAAATGGTCTCTTCCAAGTTCACCCCTGCTGTCACCCTGCCCAGCTTGCTCACAGAATCAGAAAATTAACAGCCTATATACTTGAATTAGTACTCTTACCATTAACTGGTAAGATACATCATTTTTAAAAACTATAAAGATATTTATCATTTAATGTTATGCTTTATTTTGCATATGGAAAAGATGCAAAATACATCATCTTTAAAAACTATAAAGATATTTATCATTTAATGTTATGCTTTATTTTGCATATGGAAAATTCTGTAAAGTGGAAGCAGTTACTAAATACATACATTATAATCTGATGTGCATTCCAAAAACAGTAGATACATTCTTAGAATTTTGAACCCAAGAAATAACAATTTTGTTTGCCCTTAATCTGTTTTGCCTTGTATCAATGTGATATTTCATTGGTCATTTTTCTATAAACCAGATTCCTAACATATTTAGGACTTATGTTAGTATCTTCATTCAACTACTGCTCAGTTTTATTAATATGTGCAATGTGTTTATAAGTTTTCTAGAAGATGTACTAAAATTATAGTTAAAAGCAAGAATATGTGTATGTGCATAAAAAGAATGTTAAGAAATAATATTGCTACCGTTAGTATTATTAACAGTGTATTATTATTATTTTATTCACTAATGTAATAGTATTGTGTTTAAAACATCTGGATAAATTTCTGTGGAATGATTACTAGTATGGTTTATAGAACTACAACTTGATTTAAAAATACATCTCTGGCTGGATAGAAGCATTTGCAAGCATCATTCCTTGCTGGCTCTAAGTAACTCCAATTCTCTGTCTTTCTAAGGGTTAGGATGGGGAAGGACAACAGAAACAAAGTTGCAACTATCTGCAGATTATTCTTAATTATTTTAGCAAATATGGAGACTGAGTGGATCCCCTTTAATTTTGCTCATTTAAGTATGGTCATTGGAGAACATTTTTGGACATGTGTGCTAATGACTTTGAGACTTTCCAGCCCCACTGAGGGAACCACATTTTGGTAACTTGTTCAGGCAGCCCTGAAGAGAAGGCAGCATCCCTAGTTCCATACTTCCCTGCTTTACCCTTTTAGGGAATAATCTCCACAATTTGTTCAACACAGCAAATACCCTGCTCCCAAAAATTAGGGGTATTTTATCACTTCATATTCATTTTAAAATACCCCCTAATTTTTGTGAACAGTATATAAAGGAGAAAAATAGGTTACCTTTCAAAAGGAAGGAAAATATTAGCTTAAATCAGCATCCTAAAGAAAGAAGATGGGGTAGGAGAATGAAGGAGGAGATAGAGACAGAGAGATTAGGGTCATTTTTCTAGGTCTTAAGCATCATCACAAAGCATGACCTTTAGTGAGAAAAAGTTAGAAAAAGGTTTCCATACTGATATTAACTCCCACAGGTATCTGAAGCAAAATCTGTGGTTCTTATTTTATAAGAGGCTTGAATTATGTTACTATCTCATCAGGAGTGTTTTCAAGATGTTTTCTAGAGGCTGGCCACGTTGGAGGGTCACATGGGTTCTTTTCCCATGTCCCTTCAACCTCAGGAGAGAGATGAAACAGATTAAAGGGAGGTCTTTCACTTACTGTCTGTGAATGAATAGGAACAAAACAGGAATCTTAAATGGTGACTGGTCATATGGTTGTAACTTCAATTTTTGCTTAGATACATTTTAAAATGAGTGTTATCTAGTTGGTGTAACCAAAAGGGGGTGTGTGTATGCTGTGGGAATAAATAGATAAATCAGTAGGCAGATACATAGAAACGTAGATACATAATAGGTAGATGATGGATAGATAAATTTATTCAGAGAGAGAGATTTATTTCAAGGAATTAGTTCTCATAATTGTGGAGGCTTACAAAATCAAGGTGCTGGCAAAGTTAGATTTCTCTGAACTCTTTCTCGTTGGCTTTCAGATGTCCATTTGCTGTCTCTTTATATGGTCGCCACTCTATGAACAAGTGTCCCTGTGTCACTCTCTGTGTCCTGATCTCCTCTTATAAAACACCTGATGGATTGGATTAGGGCCCACACTAATGACCTCATTTTAACTTAATTATGCTTTTAAAGGTCCTATCTCTAATTACAGCCATATTCTGAAGTACTGGGAGTTAGGGATTCAACCTGTGAATTTGGGGAAGGATGACACAGTTTGGCCCCTAACAGTCTGGTAGTAATGTTATGTTTCTCTATTTTACGTTTTACTGAATATTATTTTATAATGAATTATTTGGAATGTAATGCTGAAGCATGCAATCAAAATATTTATATCTGCCTGAGCTACAAGATAGAAAAACAAATACAGAAACAAACAAGTCTTACAAACTTTTTAAAGACATGCACACTTCGGTTCACACGCCTGGAAGAATAGCTGTGAGGGAGGTTTTGGGGTTTAATCCATTGCTCCTGGCTTTTATCCTCAGTGATTCTCTCAGATCTGCCCGATGTTACATGCAGCTTTTGTCCCAGGAATGCCTCTTAAAGCAGTTTAGCTACAGCCTCATACTTTCAAGTGATAATGTCCAGAAGAAAAAGAAGGTGTAGTTCCCTAAGGCTTGCTCTTAAAATGAGGAATTTGTCCTAGAAACCCTTAGGAAATGTCTGAGATTTTATTTTTCTGATTTAAGTTACATTCCCATTCCTGAAACGACTCTCCTGTCCATCAATAAATTTAACTAGATTTCTCCATTAATTACTGCGAAAAGAAATGAGATATTCACTAATGTTCAGCTCCAAGATCCAACCATGGCCAATCCCCCAAATTTGTAAAATTAGTGTTGGAGAGGTGGAATAGATTGGAAAGATAACACCATAATGGCCTCCAAAATTGCCTGTGCAAAGAAAATGTAACTCACAGTCTACCGTTGAGCACAAGAAGACTTAAATGAAGAATTCAGCACAGAGACAACAGCAGTTCTCTGTAAATGTGTCCTATTTCTAGAGAAGTTGAAAACACTGATATTAAAGGGCTGATATTTGTTCTGTTTTCCATACTAAATTATGGTCCAGTGACTATAATGTCTTTAAACCACAAGAAAATAAGATGGTTAAATATCAGCTCCCTGAACATGGAGTGTTTGTTTATTGAGTATAGTGTTGCATTTTAACTAAGAGCAATGAGAGTTTAATTGCATTTCCAGTGTTTTAACAATATCTGAAACATTCATCCCTCTGCTACCATTATAAATCAAGAATTACTGACTCCCATTTCTGACAACATATATGTTTTTTATTTTTACTTTACAGGTTCTTACATGTCCAATAAAAACATGACAGATTTTCAGAAAACTGAAAATTGTTTATAAACACTATCTAGGTCCTCCTTAATTGTGCTATGAACTGTTTATTATTTAGGCAAATTTTATTTCTAATTTGAAGCAAAAATTATAGATCTTAATTTTGTGTTTGAATATATCCTTAATAGTCTCCAATTAGTAATGTACCTTAACATTGAAATTCTTAATATGTAATAAATTTGTATTTTTATCATAATATAACTGACTAGCTTATTTGTTTATGGAATACAATGAGAAAAAAAATTTTCTTTTGGGGAGTCATTTATGTTGAGATGGTCCTACATCTATGGTAACATTAATACCTACAGAGTGCAAATGTTCAGAGCAGTGAATGTTTCTGACCTTGGAGGAAGGAACAGAAAACAGCAACCAGGAAGAAACCCTGGCAGTCAGTGACTTAACCTGAACTTTTGGAGTTCAGCATATTCCTTGCAGAGCCATAGAATGGGAAACAATTTTGTTGTACTCCTAATTATATATAAAAAAGAGACCTATTTTTAAAATTGTGACTAATTGGGTCTAGCAGTGTGGAAAATGAATTGTTTTGGTCAGAATCTTTAATGCCCTTCGATTAGACAGAGGAGCAGGCTCAGCATAATCCTCACACTAGGTCTGGGTAAAAAAAACAACAAGATTGTGCTTCCACCCGCCTGATCACGGTGACTTTGGGCTCCCAGCTAGACTCTTCCTGCCCTGCTCCCCTCATGGCTGACTGGACTTCAACTGTTTTTGCCTCACATCCCCACTGACCCAGAAGTAACTTAGGGACAGTTGTAAGGTTGGCATGATTTTAGTTTTTGATTTTGTTCTTGTTTGTATTCACAAGTTTGTACCATTCTCTAGGAACTCTTAGCACTATAATTGTTGCACTTTTGTGTTGCCTTGATCAACTCCTAATATCCAGATCTTTCCAGTCGTCATATTTTCCTGTGGCACCAGACCACCCACGTCTCTCCTCCATCTTAATTTTTCTATTTCTTCCTCTGAAGCTCACATTACAAATACAGACACACAAAAAGAAACATACAAATTCTATTATACTCTCAGCCTCTTCTTTGAACATCCCCTATATATTTTTGCTTTCACCAAATTTGACAAATTGCTGAAGGTAGATCTCCAAGATTTTCTTTTAAGTATAAAATGTTCGTTTTCCCTCACCTTCTGTTTTATCACCTTCCTGCTGCCTGGAATTCTGCAAGCACTGCTCTTGATGTGACCTCATAGATAAGCAATGTGTTTTCCTATCTTGTCTCCTGATTGGGACTTCAGGATTTCAGCACCAGTATCTCCTTTGACTTTCCTGTGAGGTTTAAATGCTCTTAGCCCATAAATATTATAATCTTTTTGACTGTCAGGGGTATTTACTTTTCTTTAGTACATGTGAACAAATCATATACCTTTGGGTATATCTGGGATATATTTATGTTCATGGTTTCAGATCACACAATCCCTGCAGAGATTTCCATCTATTATTTCAATATGGTTGTAAAGTATACTTAAAATACTAATAAAATTAATACATTAATTTTTTTTACTATGAAATGTGTGTAAGGTATATTAATATTTATACTATATTAATAAATTAACAAAAAGAAAACAGAGGTAACAGAATTAAAGATGTCTTAAAATCTGTATTGATTAAGATTGGATACTTAATCAAGAATGGAGTGAAATAGACCTGATTTTTTAAAGGCCAGTATTGTCCCTAGCAGTTTTACATATCTGTTATTTACGATTCTTAGTTTGAGCTCTCCTAAGAGAGAAAACTGACATAAAGGTAAGTTGCAAATAATTTATTTAGGATGTTATTTCCAGAAAACATTGTGAGGGAGTAGGGAATTAAGACTGAAGAGAAATGGCCTGACCAGGCAGTGGTGCAGTGGAAAGAGCATTGGACTGAGATGCAGAGGACCCAGGTTCGAGACCCCGAGGTCGCCAGCTTGAGCACAGGCTCATCTGGTTTGAGCAAAGCTCACCAGCTTGGACCCAAGGTCACTGGCTTAAGCAAGGGGTTACTCAGTATGCTGAAGGCCCTGAGTGGTCAAGGCACATATGAGAAAGCAATCAATGAACAACTAAGGTGTCGCAACGAAAAACTGATGATTGATGCTTCTCATCCCTTTTCGTTCTTCTCTTCTGTCCCTATCTATCCCTCTCTCTGACTCTCTCTCTGTCTCTGTAAAAAAAAAAGAAAAAAAGACTGGAGAGAAGGGGAAGCAAATAAAGGGTTTATCAAGGTGTGAGTTATCATTATGGGTGACTTAGGTCAATCCTGTGGGAGACCCTCTGAAGAGCAAATGTAGGTTTATAGTTGTTAGTTTGAAAATAATTAATAAATAATAATACAAGAATAAACTGTTTCTCATACTCACAAATGTAAACCTACTTTTGCCCCACCCTATAGTTAACTAATGCATTTTTTCTTAGAGTCTCCGTCAAAACTATAATTTCTTCAGTTTAAATCCAGTTAAAAAATGAACTTCTTCCAATGTCTCAGAAAAAGTCTCATTGATTGTAATTGAGTCATGTGCCCATCCCTAAAATAATCCCTGAGAAAATGCCATGCTCGGATTGGCCTCCCATCTAAGCTAGAGGATAGCACTCCTATAGAGCACGTGATCTGAATGAGTGATTCTTCAAGGGAAATCTGGTGGCAAAAGCAATAGGTTCTTTATTTATAAACTAGGCAGTGAGGGTCTTATAGGTCTAGAAGTAAGAGAATTAAAGATGTCTTAAAATCTGTATCATTTTGCCTAGTCCAATAATTGTTTCCTTGGTCAATAAAAGGAATAGAACAAGGTGAGAAGGCAGGTGACAAAGGGATTTTCTCCACTCTATCTTCAAAGGTCTTCTGTTGCTGCTCCACACACAGCCTTTGTATTCTGGTGACTTCTGGCAACTTTCACCTTGTTATTTGGATTAATGTATCATTGTTTGAATAAAGAATACACATAATTTTCCACATTTTCTTAGCTGTTTGAGAACTCCCTTGACTGATTAATATTTAAAATTATTAGCATAATTGACCCCACTACACATATACATCAAAGTTTTATTTCTTTAGGACAATCTGCATCTAGATTTCTAGGATCTTCTAAAAAGGAAATAAAAATCACAATTATTTTAAATAAACTTCAGAGTATAGTTATAATAGAATCATAATTTTGATTCTTTCAAAAATTTTATTATATAATTTTGTCCATTTCATGTTTGCTGTAAATCATAATGCCATCCTTCACATCTTCCTCTTAATTATATTCTCTACTGATAAGATTCATACATGTTTAATAATCTTGGTTTTAGGCAAGAGCTATTTTATTTCTTAAGCCTTTATACATTCAAAAGCTATCAGTGTCACCAAAATAATACTCACTCAATCTTTAATCCAATTTTCTATGTCAGATAATTCTTTAAGACTTTACAGTTGATTGCTTTTATTTCATCCCCCCTTTCAAGGATGAATTCAGTTCTAAAATGGTTACATATGTCCTCAGTTAATATCCTCAGTCGTGGCACCTTCTGCTTTCTTCTTATTTCTGGACTTAGGGCTCTTGTGCAATTCCCATCGTATTGTTCAGGTTGTATGTATCTAACCACAGGAAGGTCTAAGCGGCTCACTAATTTCAGTGTCATAGCTACTGTACTTGCACTGAAAGAAAATACAACCAAAACAATGAAAATCAGCACTTCCAAAGATAATGGCTCCAGCACTGAATTTATAAGTTATCTTGGGTCAATTTCTGGCCTTTGAGTGTATTACTATATACAAATGATCAGAAAATGTGGACCAAGTTTGAATTCATTGTTATATCATGGAACTCTTTCCAGAGCTAGTAGGATAAAAAATGGTAAATATTATTAAATATCATTGAAATGACAGGAATTCTAAAAAAAAATCTATTAGTTGTCGGTGCTGCTATTTCTGAAGGAAGTTACAACGGCTCTGTTTCTATGTTCCTGATCCCCTCATGTTCTGCCACTTATGCTGCCTCAATTCATCCATTGGAGGAGGCACTTTCTGTGGAATTATTTGGTCCCCTCATTTGTGGTGATATCTTATTTTATTGAAGCAAAAAGTGTTGAAAATATTTTAATAAAATTCAGCACACATAAGAACATGAGTGGGAAACTTACATAAAGCAGAGGAGCAGACGCGTCCAGACGGATCTCCAAAGTATGCCCCAATATCATGCCCTAAAGGGAGGTAGAGTAAAATGTAACAATTTCCAGTTGAAATTTAGGAGTAATAAAGTATTACCAATCATTTGAGGAGCCATGAGAAGTTCTTATGTCTAATAAGAAATTAGTAAAACATTGGTAAAGCAGACTTTGTCTTCTTCAGAAATCACTCTCTTCTCCAAATATTTTTTTTAAAGTGAAACCTCTTTATCAAATTCACCTAGTATTTTCTTGAGCAAAAGAACATTAATAAAACAAAGAGAGTTTAGAACCCTGAACTTAACTCATTCTAGATAGATAATTTATATTTGTAATCACACATATTTGTTGCATAAGTTCTCAAATTTTTCACAAAACGATGAGTATAGTTATACAATGCATCTGCTTTTGGTACAGATTTCAGTAAGAGGAGTGTTTTCAAGGTGAAATAACTCATATGGTACCTTTTGCCAGGAAATCACTAAAGAAGATAGAAATGCAGATTGCCAGGAAGAGGGGAATGATCACCTTTAAGTGGTATTTAGAAAGAAACTGGGGTGTATTGAAGCAGAGAAGGTTCTTCAGACTGGTGCAGAGGACAAAGGCTAAGAAAATGGTGTAATGAAGAAAGTGAAGAAGAAATATCTTCACATGTGAAACAGACATTGGTACAAAAATTAAACTATGTGTTACAAAGTAATTATATCAAACAAATTGTACTTTTAATTTACTACTTAACTAATTTATTTTTTAAGAAATACCTTTTCTTAAAAATCTTCAATAACTCTTTTAAGTAGATATTGAAAGGAATCAATTGAGTGGAGATCAACCGAAGTCCACGTCACAGAATGAACGAGATAACATGTATTAACAGATGGCACAAACAAACATCCCCTCACAGTACACACCATTACACATCATGTATACTCTGAACATGCATATCCATGTCTGATAATATCTTAAATTCCTCAAACAGGGAACATGTTCTAACCTGAGCTCTCACACCATAGTGAATTCAATAAAATTTGTATTTTTTTAGGAAATGTAAAAAGATAGGGTCAAGAATCAGAAACAGAAATACATACATTATAACTCTAGTATTTTTTTGAATTCCTCCTCACGATGGAATTAGTGAAATCTTTTGTCTAAATGACTGTAGAAGGGCCAGCAATGATCTAGGGTACCTTTCTTTCATTATTGTGGCTCTATCTGCCACAGGACCCATCCATATCCTGGAAATATACTGATTTGCTTTCACAAATCCTATTAACTTTTTTTATTATCAGGTCTTGTATTTTAATTGCAGAGAGAATTCAGTCCTTCTGGCAGCAATTGTTTAAAGACCCAGAAGCATTTTGTAACAATCCGAATTTAACATCAGCTTGTCTATATCTCTTCTTATTTTTAATCCAATAAGTTTCAGAGTTCCTCTAACGGATGCTCTGCCAGAATGCAGAATTTCTCTGAGTACTGCTTACAGTTGCTGCTCTGGCCTGGTTTTTAGCCTCTACTACTTTAGGGAAGATAAGAAGTGTTTTCCCTACATGCAAGTGCCCACACTTCTAATGTGTTTTAGGCTTTAATGACTTCACAATCAAAACTTCCTGCAACAATAAAATTTAAAATCTAAAGCCATTGGAGGAAAAATATCTGGCTCTCCAGTTAACTATGGTATAGGCTTCCAAAAGTTCCTTAGCAATATAGCCAAGTTCATCGCAGCCTGAACAAGCTAAGACTTTCTAGCCTCTGAGATCATTTAATTGCAGGAGGTTAAAATAATTTGTATTCACTTTTTGACCTTTAGTCTTCAAGAAAACTTTAAATTTGTTCTGTATCCCCTGGTTAAAGGGCAAGAACGTTGATGACATGTTTTTTTATTATCCATAAAACCAGTTATGAACTTTAAAGTTAGTATTTAAAGGCATAAAATTCAGTTTTCTGGAAAAGCCATCTATGTGCAAAAACTTTATTAAGGCAGACCTTTCATTTTCCAGTGATGGAAGATAAATAAATTGGCCCTGTGGTTATTTTCAATTCCTTAAGCACAATCATATTTTGGGTCTGTTTGGCTGAAGATAAGAGCACCCCATAGAGAAAGCCTGAGAACATGTAATTAACTCATTGATATTAGCTATTATGATTTGCATTACAATATTTCCATAATATCCATGAAGACTCTATTTTTGTTTGATAGCAAGAATAATCAAAAACATTTTATGTGTTTGTGAAATTTGTTAAATCTACTAAAAGCTATGGGATTCAAAAAGATCATAAAGTAAAACTGACAAATGGAGAAACATATTTCATTTAGATGAAGCAACTGTTAACCTAGACCAACAAAACTTAGTAATGTATTATAAAAACTATCAGCAGTGAAGCAAGTAAGGAAGAAAATAGAGTAGAAAGAAAATGAACTTCAGTATATGGAACTAAGTCATAACAGGAATTAACATCCATTGCAATTGAATGTATTTAATCAATCATTCATGAAAATTAAAGAGAAGAACCAGTTAACAATCTAATTAAAAATCATGCAATGCCCTCAGTTAGTCTGTTTAAACACCATCATCATTTCAGTGCCTAGTTTAGAATTTAAGGTAATTATTCAATTAAAATTTCAGTGAAACATTAACCTTATAAAACCTCTATTCTAGGCATTTAAATATTGACTATTAAATATTATTAATGAACACACAGGCTATCTAGCAAAAGCATTGGCATTACTTTTATCATTTTAGGATATCTCCCTTTGTCCTTAAATTAAATACTATCCTCCTTTCTAGAAGGATCTGAAGAGTAGCACCTTTTTAGTAAAATAAGGTCAAATTGTAATTCTGGGTTCTTTATATTAGCTTTTTTTAAACAAAATATGAGAGCTTTGGACCCCTGCCACTGTCTTATACCTGTACTATGATTTCTTTTTTCCCCCTGCTGTATCTAGACATTTTTAATCAATCTTTTTGATGTAATTATAAAGTTAGGCTTTATAAAAGAGAAAACTACATTTTGTGACCAATCCCCAGCTGTCTCTCCTAAAAAGAATCAAGTTATATTTTAAGTCTGTGAATGCATTCTAATGTCTTTCACACAAGTGTGTGTACCTACATACACACAAATTAAAAACAAAAAACGGTTTAAATTTTCTAATGGAATTTAAACTATTTAAAATGTGAATGGAAACAGTAATTTCTTAAGTGTTAATCTACTCCACGGTTTCAAAATTATTTGTATGTGTTTGCACACAAGTGTGCAGTAGGTCCTATGACTGATTTAATGACTGCTTCCTACCAAATCTTTAAAATTAAAGGGCTATAAAAGTTTCCTTATTTGCAAAGGGAAAAGTGATCTAGTGTATAGTCCCCTGATCTTCTTCCACATTAGATCATTGTTTGGTTTGATTTGTTTCTGCATCCACTTTTTTTTCTTTTTATCCAGTGTTTTGTTTATTTGTTTTAATTTAAGGGCTCATTTATATCTTACCTCAACTCGGCACCTCTTTTCATTTTCAGAAAATTAGCCACTCACTCCAAACATATCAATGAGCCACTTAGATTCCGATTTTACATCAGTGGGTGAAAATTTTACATCAAACTACCAAGAACAAAATAATAACCATCCTGAAAAGTACTTTCCTTCTTCCTGTAAGGCACAGGTAGGGATCTTGTTCATTCCTGTTTCCTCTTACTGTCTTACTTTTCAGGCTTTAGATTCACAGGTTTTGCATACAACCCTCCATCAGTTTTGAAATATATTCTATATTCTTATGCGGAAGAATTCAGCCCAGTCCCAGATTCAACCTCCAGCCTCACAAATTTATATCCATCCCTTATACAAGGCATTGGTTGCTGTGTTTCTGAATGGTAGCAGAGGTGGGAAGGTGGTGAATTTAAAAAATAAAAAGTTACATGAAGATTAATAAGATACTTTATCCAAAAAACATGTAAGGAAGGGGGGAAGGAAGGAAGAAAAGAAGGATGCAAGGAAGGAAGGGAGGAAGGGAGAGAGGGAGGGAGGGAGGAAGGAAGGAAAGGAAAGAAGGAAGGAAGGAAAAAAGTGAAAGGCAGGGAGGGGAATAATTGAGCATATTTCTCTCATATCTAATTTCATTAGAAATATTAAATGCCACAAATGTTCAGATGCATTTGATGTGTTAAGTTGATCTTGTGCACATCTTTTAAAGTATTTAGGACTCCATAATTTATTGACATTTTCTACATCTATGGAATCCTTTATCATTTTCTACTGTTTTTCATCAGTTTATCTATGTTAGGAAGCACACGACTTTTTCTACACCACTTTTTAGTTTTCTTTCAAATCTGTTATATTGGATAGCACATATGGGAGGAAGTAAAAGTTAGGCAGATGTAGTATAATACCATACCTATATTTTTATTAAACAAAAGAGATGTATATAAATATATAGAAACCATATTGAATTTTCACTACATTTCAGCCATTTATTTAATGCTCTTAATAGAAAAAATATATGTAAATACACATTCACATATTTTATATACATATTTAAATACTGAAAAGACACATTTATTTGTGTGTGTGTGTATATATATATATATTTCTATTAGATCCTTTAAATGAATGGCTGAAACATAATAATAATTCAATATTATCTATATATAGTATATATTATATATCCCCTAAATACCAAGTACTTGTAAAACTAAGTTACATATATTGATCCCTTATTTTCTTTAATCACCACTCAAATGTATAACATAGGTTCCATTATTATTTCCAAAATACAGATGGAGTTTTTAAAGGAATCATTCATCTCTGGCTAGCTGGGGAGGGTGGAGTTGTGATTAGCACCCAAGCCATCTGATTCCAGAGGGCTTGGTCTTATGACTGCTTTGCTGTAGTTCAAATGGTTTGTGGGACATTGCTTCAAGCCCAGCCTTGTGCTAGACAGATATTTCCAAGTCCTGATATACAAAATAGGTAACAAAGATTTTTAAATGGTGTCTGTCTTTAGCAATTGGCATTTGTTTTGTGAAAATTGACACACTGACATAGGTGAAGGTTTTGTGCCTTTTAGAAAAATCAAATCCTTGATTATGCTTCTTATTTACTTTAGAAAACTTTTTTTCAAAAGGAGTGCAAAGAGACTTGATTTTAAGCCCTATATAAGTTATAAAAGATTCCAAATATATGATGACCAAACCAATATGACTTTGTGCTATATTAAATTATTTTTATACTCCTGCTTTCATTAAAATTACTACTGATTTCTTCATTTTATCATGACTTTTGTAAGCCCTGGGCCAGTAAATTGTGGTTTATTTTCCCATCTTGGTAAGTGTTTGGTACATACTCCCCAAAATTCAAATAGGGTGTTAAATAACCGTACATTGACTCCCATATTTCACAGTTCAAGCTGCCTGAGCAGCTTCAAGAGCCAGTGTGGGTATTACTCTAACTCATAACAAAAGGACCACATGCATCTTGCAGTGCTGAAGATGAGAACTATGGATGAATCATTCTGTTCTGGAACTCATACAGACCAATCAATTAGGGAGATGATACAGTTTTTCTGGCTTTTTTAGGAGACCCTGAAATCAAACCAACTCTGATTTTTTCACTTCCTACATGGTATATTTTGTTAACTAGAAAGGATAGAGTTCACTAAAAGGTACTTTTATTGCTCCCTTTGCCTAGGAAGAGAGCTGTGGGATCTTTAGCTTCTGTATTAGAAGAGCAGTCAGATATTTTATACAGTCATAAAAGCACCAGCTGCCATTTGAGAGAGCTACAGCTAGGCAGTGAGTACTATAAGTACATTTGTTGTATTTTTCTAAGAAAAATGTTCATTAAAATGTAGGGATTTTTTACCCTAACCCCAAACTACTGGGACTATAAATTGCCACAAAAAAGCGTCCTTACATAGACGAGAGGAAAGCCACATTAAGTAGTACCTTTGAATGCCTCTACTATAAAGTGAATAGAATAGAGGAAAATAATGGTGGGAAATGGAAAGGGACAGTGTCTTCATATCCTTCAAGAGTTGGATATATTATTATTTCACTTGTCCACATTCTGTACTATTTTCAATTAATATATATGATTCTAGCAAAAGAGCCTGGTAGAAATACATTTGCTAAATAGAATAGATGATATATAAATTTCTTTTCAATTAAAACAGACTTTCTTATAATAAAACTTCTAAAACACAAAAGAAATGCACTCTTTCAGAATCTTAAATATCAATTACCGTATTTCCCATGTGTAAGACACAAAGTTTTTCAAAAAATTTGCAGTCTAAAAACTGGATGTGTCTTATACAGCAGTTGTAGATTTTTTTTTAATTTATTTATTAAATTTAATGCAGTGACATTGATAAATCAGGGTACATATGTTGAGAGAAAACATCTCTAGATTATTTTGACATTTGTGCTGTATACCACTCCCCCAAAGTTAAATTGTCTTCTGTCACCTTCTATCTGGTTTTCTTTGTGCCCCTACCCTCCCCCAACCCCTCTCTCCTTCTTCACCCCATCCCCCCTCCCCCCACCCCCCACTCCTGTTGCCATCACATTCTTGTTCATGTCTCTGAGTCTCACTTTTATGTCCCTTCTATGTATGGATTCATATAGTTCTTATTTTTTTTTCTGATTCACTTATTTCACTTTGTATAATGTTATCAAGTTTCATCCATGTTATTGTAAATGATCCGATGTCATCATTTCTTATGGCTGAGTAGTATTCCATAGTATATATGTACCAAAGCTTTTTAATCCACTCGCCCTCTGACGGACACTTGGGCTGTTTCCAGATCTTCGCTATTGTGAACAATGCTGCCGCAAACATGGGGGTGCATTTCTTCTTTTCGAGCCGTTCTATGGTGTCCTTGGGGTATATTCCTAAAAGTGGGATAGCTGGGTCAAAAGGCAGTTCGATTTTCAGTTTTTTGAGGAATCTCCATACTGATTTCCACAGTGGCTGCACCAGTCTGCATTCCCACCAGCAGTGCAGGAAGGTTCCCTTTTCTCCACATCCTCACCAGCACTTATTCTGTGTTGTTTTGTTGATGAGCGCCATTCTGACTGGTGTGAGGTGATATCTCATTGTGGTTTTAATTTGCATTTCTCTAATGATTAGTGATGTTGAGCATTTTTTCATATGCCTATTGGCCATCTGTATGTCCTCTTTGGAGAAGTGTCTATTCATCTCTTTTCCATTTTTGGATTGCATTGTTTGTCTTCCTGGTGTTGAGCTTTACAAGTTCTTTATAAATTTTGGTTATTAACCCCTTATCAGACGTATTGTCAAATATGTTCTCCCATTGTGTAGTTTGTCTTTTTATTCTGTTCTTGTTGTCTTTAGCTGTGCAAAAGCTTTGTAGTTTGATATAGTCCCATTTGTTTATCCTGTCTTTTATTTCACTTCCCCATGGAGATAAATCAGCAAATATATTGCTCCGAGAGATGTCCAAGAGCTTACTGCCTATGTTTTCTTCTAAGATGCTTATGGTTTCACGGCCTACATTTAAGTCTTTTATCCATTTTGAGTTTATTTTTGTGAGTGGTGTAAGCTGGTGATCTAGTTTCATTTTTTTGCAGGTAGTTGTCTAATTTTCCCAACACCATTTCTTAAAGAGGCTGTCTTTACTCCATTGTATTTCCTTACCTCCTTTGTCAAATATCAGTTGTCCATAGAACTGTGGGTTTATTTCTGGGTTCTCTATTCTGTTCCATTGATCTATATGCCTATTCTTATGCCAGTACCAGGCTGTTTTGAGTACAATGCCTTGTAGTATAACTTGATATCAGGAAGTGTGATACCTCCCACTTTATTCTTCTTTTTTAAGTTTGCTGAGGCTATTCGTGTTCTCTTTTGGTTCCATATAAATTTTTGGAATATGTGGTCTATATCTTTGAAGTATGTCATTGGTATTTTAATTGGTATTGCATTGAATTTATAGATTGCTTTGGGTAATATAGACATTTTAATGATGTTTATTCTTCCTAACCATGAGCACGGTATATGCTTCCACTTGTTTGTATCTTCCTTGATTTCTTTTATCAATGCTTTGTAATTTTCCAAGTACAAGTCTTTAGTCTCCTTGGTTAAGTTTATTCCTAGGTACTTTATTTTTTTAGTTGTAATTGTGAAGGGGATTGTTTCCTTAATTTCTCTTTCTGACTGTTCATTGTTGGTGTATAAAAATGCCTCTGATTTCTGAGTATTGATTTTATATCCTGCCACTTTGCTGAGTTCATTTATCAGGTCCAGTAGCTTTTTGACTGAGACTTTAGGGTTTTCTATATACAATATCATATCATCTGCAAATAATGATAGTTTTACTTCTTATTTTCCAACTTGAATGCCTTTTATTTCTTCTTCTTGTCTGATTGCTGTGGCTAGGACTTCCAGTACCATGTTAAATAAGAGTGGTGAAAGGGGGCACCCCTGCCTTGTTCCTGATCTTAAGGGTATTGCTTTTAATTTTTGTCCATTGAGTATGATGTTGGCTGTGGGTTTCTCATAGATGGCTTTTATCATGTTGAGGTATGTTCCCTGTATTCCCACTTTGCTGAGAGTTTTGATCATGAATGGGTGCTGGATTTTCTCAAGTGCTTTTTCTGCATCTATTGAAATTATCATATGGTTTTTCTCCTTCTTTTTGTTTATGTGATGAATCACATTGATTGATTTAATAATATTGTACCAGCCTTGCCTCCCCAGAATACATCCCACTTGATCATGGTGTGTGATTTTTTCCATATATTGTTGGATCCCATTTGCTAATATTTTGTTGAGGATTTTGGCATCTATATTCATCAGAGATATTGGCCTATAATTTTCTTTCTTTGTGTTGTCTTTGCCTGGTTTTGGCATTAGAATTATGCTCGCCTCATAAAAGGAGCTTGGAAGTCTTCCTTCCTCTTGAATTTTTTGAAATAGTTTGAGAAGGATAGGAGTTAGTTCTTCTTTGAATATTTGGTAGAATTCCGTTGTGAAGCCATCGGGCCCCGGACTTTTCTTTGTTGGGAGTTTTTTGATAACTGTTTCTATCTCATTTGCTGTAATCGGTCTGTTTAGGTTTTCTGATTCTTCCAGATTGATTTTTGGAAGATTGTATGTTTCAAGGAATTTTTCCATTTCATCTAGGTTGTCTAGTTTTTTGGCATACAGTTCTTGATAGTATATTCTTACAATATTTTGTATTTCTGTTGTGTCAGTTGTTATTTCTCCTCTCTCATTTCTAATTTTATTTATTTGAGTCCTCTCTCTCTTTTTCTTGGTGAGTCTACTTAAAGGTTCATCAGTCTTGTTTACCTTTTCAAAGAACCAGCTCCTAGTTTCATTGATCCTCTGTATTGTTTCTTTAGCCTCTATGTCATTTATTTCTGCACTGATCTTTATTATTTCCTTCCTTCTACTACATTTGGGCTTTACTTGCTGTTCTTTTTCTAATTCTTTTAGATGCAGGGTTAAGTTGTTTATTTGAGCTTTTTCTAGCTTCTGAAAGTGTGCCTGTACTGCTATGAACTTTCCTCTCAGCACTGCTTTCGCTGTGTCCCATAAATTTTGAGTTGTTGTATGCTCATTGTCATTCATTTCAAGGAATTTTTTTATTTCTTCTTTGATCTCATTCTTAATCCATTCATTATTTAACAACCTGCTATTTAGTTTCCATGTGTTTGAGAATTTTTGAGCTTTTCTGTTGTGATTCATTTCTAGTTTCATGCCGTTGTGATCAGAGAAAGTGCTTGATATGATTTCAGTCTTCTTAAATTTGTTGAGAGCACTTTTGTGCCCTAACATGTGGTCTATCCTAGAGAATGTACCATGAGCACTTGAAAAGAATGTATATTCTGCTGCTTTAGGGTGAAAGGTTCTGAAGATATCTATTAAATCCAGTTGATCTAGTGTTTCCAATAAGTCTGCTGTTTCTTTGTTAATTTTCTTTCTTGAGGATCTATCTAGTGATGTTAGTGGGGTATTGAAATCCCCTACTATTATAGTATTGCTGTTGATCTCGCCCTTTAAATCCATCAAAGTCTGCTTTATATATTTGAGTGCTCCTATATTAGGTGCATAGATATTTATAATGGTTATATCTTCCTGTTGGATTACTCCCTTTATCATTATGTAGTGGCCTTCTTTATCTCTTACTATATCCTTTGTTTTAAAGTCCAATTTGTCTGATATAAGTATTGCTACCCCAGCTTTTTTATCATTTCCGTTTGCATGAAATGTTTTTTTCCATCCTTTTACCTTCAATCTATGTGTATCTTTTGTTCTAAGGTGTGTCTTTTGTAGACAACATATGTATGGGTCCTGTTTTCTTATCCACGCAGCTACCCTATGTCTTTTGATTGGATCATTTAATCCATTTACATTTAAGGTTATTATTGATATGTAGTTGTTTATTGCCATTTTCTTCTTTAAAGGTGTATTCCTTTTTGCTATATTCTTTTCCCACTTTGATCTGTTTACAACAGGCCCCTTAACATTTCCTGCAGCATGGTTTGTTTGTAATGAATTCCTTGAGTTGTTTTTTATCTGGGAAGCTTTTTATTTCTCCTTCGATTTTAAACGATAGCCTTGCTGGATAAAGTAGTCTTGGTTGTAGGTTCTTGTTCTGCATTACTTTGAATATTTCTTGCCATTCCCTTCTGGCCTCAAGTGTTTCTGTTGAGAAGTCAGATGTCATCCTTATGGGGGCTCCTTTGTAGGTGATAACTTTTTTTTCTCTTGCAGCTTTTAATATTTTCTCTTTATCACTTAGCTTTGGTATTTTAATTATGATATGTCTTGATGTAGGTTTCTTTGGGTTTCTCTTTAGTGGAGTCCGCTGTGCTTCTTGGACTTGTGAGAGTTTCTCTTGCATTAATTTAGGGAAGTTTTCAGCTATGATATGATTGAACAAAGTCTCTATCCCTTGTTCTTTTTCTTCTTCTTCAGGAACCCCTATGATGCGGATATTATTTCTCTTCATGTTGTCACAGAGCTCTCTAAGAGTTTCCTCTGACTTTTTGAGTCTCTTTTCTCTTTTCTTCTCTGCTTTCATGCCTTCAGTCCGGTTGTCTCTAACTCGCTGATTCGATCCTCTGCTCTATCTATCCT
The DNA here is from genome assembly GCF_036850995.1 of Saccopteryx leptura. NCBI lineage: Eukaryota > Metazoa > Chordata > Mammalia > Chiroptera > Emballonuridae > Saccopteryx > Saccopteryx leptura. The sequence goes on from NC_089503.1 coordinate 235,665,766, forward strand.
GTTTTTAATTCCTTCCATTGTGGTCTTTATTTCTGATATTGTATTTGTCATCCCCGACTGATTCTTTTTTATACTTGCTATTTCTTTATTTAGGTTTTCATAATGACCATCCATTGTTGTTCTAAGATTCCTAAGCATCCTTACAATCATTATTTTGAACTCCACATCTGGAAGTTTGATTATTTCCATATCACTCAGTTCATCTCTTGAAGGTGTCTCTTGTGGTTTCATTTGGATTGCACTCCTTTGTCTTCTCATTGTCTGTTTTGGGGTGTTTTATTTGTGGAGTTGGTTGAGTCTAGGCTTGGTGTTGTCTGCCTCCAGTTTTCAGTTGTGTTATTTCTAGGTCTTCTTGGGTTGGTATCAGCTGTTATCTGTAATCCACTTTCGGATTTGGGCAGCTTTGAAGTCTTGATTTGTTTGTTTTCTTAACAGGTGATAGTCTTGTTTACTGATCTCAGCAGGGGGCTTCCTTGAAAGTGTATCCAGGAATGCGATGGGTGTAACCTGAGACTCTGAAGGCCTCTTCAGCCAGCTAATCTCACTGGAGGCAGGGTGTTTTCTCAGCTTCAGTAGGGGGAGGTGTATCTCAGATCTCCATGGAGACCTGAGTTACTGTCCCTCCTCCCCACTTCTTGTTTTCAGCTGTGTCTTGTTGCGCTGATTGAAGTTGGATAGATGTCCAGAGATCTCTGATCCAGAAGCACTTCAGCTCTGTTTTGTGAAAGGTTCAGTCCCTCCCCCATCTATGACCTCCTCCGGCACGGATGAGTCAGCTTTTTTAGTTCGTTTCCTGCATTCCTTAGCCCCTCACAGTCTTTCCCTCTCCCTGTCCTTTCCACTTGGGAGATAAGCTGGTCTTTTCAACACACCTTGCTCCCTGGTTGCCAGGCAAGTGGCTGTGAGAGTTGTTTTTGCTCTTTTCCCTCTGTGAGATCCTCTCTGGGCTCTCAGCCTCACCCCCCCCCCTCTGTTCCTGTAAGCAGAGGAGGTTCAGATGCTCCTGTTGGGCAGATAAAATGTATTATGCTCACTTTGTTAAAGATAACACGAGGAGGCCGTTGCCCAGGTGATATTAATGTGTGTTGGGGTGGGCTAAAGGCAGGTAGAATCCTTGTAGCCTGAGGCTTGGTTTTGGGATTAAGCCTTTCCTACCCTTTTTGATGTAGGGCGGTACAATCCAATCATGCCTCAGAAAGTGACTTTGTATTAGAGGCTTCCCTATTATGTATATTGGATTAAGGGTTTGGATTTCTACACTATAAAATGGAGGCAGAACGGGACTTGGCGCTTGGTTCCTGAGGTTATCATTAGAGGAGAGAGCAGAGCAGAGAGCAGAAGGAGGCCACGTGGAGGAGGCCAGGAGAAGCAGCCAAGATGGCGGAGTGCTGAGTGAGATGCCAGTTTGTGTAGAGTTTGTATCTGGGATAAGGGAGGAGATGGGGAACTGAGGAGAAGAAGGCTGGTGAGCTAGAAACCTTTGATTCTAGGAAACTCGGATAAGTCAGTGGCTTTGTGAGCACTGAGTGTGACTGGGTTTTGGAGCCCAGTGTGTATTTTTACTTGCCCGCCGGGTGCAAGGTAGGATTAAAGGCTATGGCCCATCAGCTTTTGGCTCCACTGTTTCTTTACCGACTGTCCGAATCCAATGCGAACCTGCATAGGCCAGAAGGCTGCTGTGATAGTGGCCCCGGCCCTGCCTACTGGCTTTACATTATGCCAGTGGTATAGATTGTGGGTAGTAAAGTGAGCATAGGGGTGGATTGTTGGGCAGATAAAATGTATTATGCTCACTTTGTTAAAGATAACAGGAGGAGGCCGTCACCTAGGTGATATTAATGTGTGTTTGGGTGGGCTAGGGGCAGGCAGAATCCTTGTAGCCTGGGGCTTGGTTTTGGGATTAAGCCTTTCCTACCATTTTTGATGTGGGGTGGTACAATCCAATAATGCCTCAGAGAAGTGACTCTACTAGCAACTTCCCTATTTTGTATATTGGATTAGAGCTTGTGAAGCTACAATATAAAATGGGGGAAGAACAGAGTTTGGGCTCTTGGTTCCTGAGAGAGCAGAGGAGAGCAGAGAAAGGCCATGTGGAGGAGGCTGGGAGAAGCAGCCAAGATGGTGGAGTGCTGAGTGAGATGCCAGTTTGTGTAGAGTTTGTATTTGGGATAAGGCAGGAGATGGGGAACTGAGGAGAAGAAGGCTGGTGAGCTAGAAACCTTTGATTCTAGGAAACTCGGATAAGTCAGTGGCTTTGTGAGCACTGAGTGTGACTGGGTTTTGGAGCCCAGTGTATGTTTTTACTTGCCTGCCGGGTGCAAGGTAGGATTAAAGACTATGGCCCACCAGTTTTTGGCTCCATGGTTTCTTTACCGACTGTCCGAATCCAATGCGAACCTGCAAGGGCCGGGCTGCTGTGATAGTGGCCCTGGCCCTGATTACTGGCTTTACAGCTCCCTACCAGGATTATTGTGGCTTCTTTGCTCCTTGGTTTTTGAGAGCTGTTCTTGCAGTTCAGAGTTGGTTTTCCATGCTGATTTTTCCTAAATTGATTTGTATTCCAGTTTGGTGGTGAGAGCTGGGCGTCTGTGCATCTGCCTACTCCGCTGCCATCTTTTTCTCCCAGTTGTAGATTTTTTTACTTACATTTCCCATGTTTTCATGCTTGTTTTTCTGTTTATTATTGAAGACAGTGATTCATCATCAGACACAGATGAGGATAAGCTAATGGGTAGGAGTTTTGACATGATTAGGAGTTGTATGAATTTTATGATGAATAAAACTTGAGTTTAATAACTATGTAATACATTTTTATTTCAAATTTCAGGCCCCAAAATTAAGGTGCATCTTATACATGGGAGCGTCTTATACATGAGGAAATACGGTACTCTAGTTTTCAGCAAAGGAGTTGCTAAGAGCCTGGTATATAAAGGAAAGAAAACATTGTCAATGCTTTCTACTGGTCAATATTTTAATTAGAGAAGAAACTCAGCATCTGTACTGACACCTAGCAATGTCAGACAAATGCTTAATGAAAATACTTGACACAGATAACACACTCTAAGAGCTCAGAAATAATTTGACAAAGTTATAAGGGTTGTTTTTCAGAAAGGAACTAAGATTTGAGATGGTTCTTATAAGATGGGGTAAAAATTCCTCGTATTGTGAACAAAATTATGGAAGCATTGACTAATACAGAAATTTCAATCCAGAGCCTAATTCTAGGTCAGAAGTCAAATATTTGTTGAATAAATACCACAAGATGTTTTAATCACTCAACAAGTATATAGGATATTCAGTATTATTATCGCCAGTACAAGCATAAGAAATATAGAGATAGACATAAAGATAGAACTAAAGATAGTCTCTGTGAACTTGACAAGGTCACACCTGCAAATCTCTGAGTAGTCAAGATTCTGAACCACAAGTTTCTGACCCCAAACTATCACACAACATGACGTGCTGCCTCGAAAGGAAAAACCAACGATACATCAGGAAACTGAAGTTTGTGTAGGAAGCAAGTTTTTTAAGACCAGGTTTCAGATGTCTTTTAAATGATAGCTTGAAAGAATTAAGGTTCAGTAACACATAAAAGTAGACAGGAGAGGGTATGATAGGGTAAATGTATCCTGAAAGTTCATAACTCTTTAATTTAAAAGTTGTCTATTTTTTTATATGAAAGTATCATTTAGAAAAACTAATTTGCTTCTTATTGCCATAATCCTTGAGAATAGGTATTATACTGAACAGAGGATAAATTTGTGCCTATGAGTAAACACAGACTTACTATCTTGTGATGAACATAGATGATAAGAAACTTTTATTTTATAAATAATATCATTCTTGAAGCCTGGGAAACATTTCCATACATATATTTTTCCCTAAAACTACTATTGACAAAAAACAAATCATGTCTTATAATACACAATGTCTTTATTAGACTTTAGCATTAAGGTCATTTAAAGAAACATAATTCATTCTACAATAGAATAGTAAATAATTCTAAAAATATAAAAGAAATATTAAATATCACTTTGGGAACAGAGAAAATATCAAGATAGAAAACTTTATATTGGACTTTAAATAATAAGTAAATTTTTCAAAACAGTGCAGTAAGAGAGATGGTACACGCTTATTTAATTGTGAAATGAGATCTTGCTAAATAGATTTTAAAAAGTAGTGGAAGGGCTTTGTATCTTCCAGCATGGCTTACTGATACACTATGGCAGGTGGATAACAAAGATAAAAAGAGCATTATCCATATCCATAGCTATATTACATTAACCCAGTCACATGATTTCTTTAATTTCCATGTCCCTAAATTGTAAAACTGCTACCGATTTAGAGCCATAAAGAGTGCTGCTCTCTGACACCCGCTGCAGCCACCACAGGGCCTTGTACATCTGTCTTCCGCTGGTGTCACAAGATATCATGCAAGCATATTTGCTGCCACCTACACACAGTCACCAGAAGAGAAAAATGACTTCCCACCACCGGTCACACCTGGGAGCTCCCTTTTTACTCGATTCTGAGTGTCTGGAGTGTAGCCCACCTTCCAGGGTCAGCTTTCTGTACCCTCGGATCCCATAGCACTATTTTTCTAGGATGACACCCCCTTCCACATTTTTTTCTACCTTCTTGACAATCTAACATTTTAAACTTTCTCTGTCTTATTGTCACCCACTTATACCATTAGGGATTCCTACTCTGTGGTAAAATGAACACTTTCAAGCTTCCGATTTCTTTAGTGAAATTTCCCAACACACTTGAGAGGCAACTGAAAACCAGTTCTCTGCTGTTGTGTTCCCACCCTGTGAGGCTGCTGCTTACCCTCCCACACTGAGCCTCTGGTGTGGCAGGCGCTGATCTCTGTCTTTACTCCCTGCTGCTTTAACTTGATCAGTACTCCTCTGCTCTCCTCTTTTTTTTTTTTTTAATTAAGGAGATTCTTGCCATTTGAATATGATGTCATTTATCTCCCTTCTCTACTACCATCTCTGATAACATTTCCAATCAATCCTCATAGTAACTAACAGTTTTAGCAGATGGACTGACTAGTGCTTTTCTCCACACTGGCTTTTTCAACACTAAGATCCTTTTTATCAGGATCTTTGACTTCCCCATTTCCAGGGAACATTACTCCCTAGCACATCAGTCAAGCCCTTGGAGAATCATTTCCTTTCTTCTCCCCAAACGATGTCACTGGAAATCACCAATGAGGCCAGTGCACTTGAGGACTCCTATCATCCATGCATCTGTTTCAATAACACTATTCCCTCAATTCTTTGTCTTCTTTGACTAGTGGTCACTACTGTGCTTCTACATTTTTCCTATTTACCTTAGATTTCATGGTTAATCTTATTATCTGATATCTTGCTAGTGTCCTATAGTGCCTTGTCTGAGAGTCTTTCTGAAGCCCTATTAAGGAAAAGAGAACTTCAGTCCTTGGTGACTCCAGGATTCTACACCCACCCCTGTGCCTGGCACAAGCTGCTGAGAACTCCCTGAGAAATCAGAAAACCTAACACCCTTAGAAATGCATAATCAGAAACCTCAGTTAGCATACTAACAGCCAAGAGCCACTTTATTCACCCATTTTTCAGAATTCTATTCTAAATCTACTCAAACTTGTTATACCATTGACTCCTTCTCTGTTCACTCACAGATTTTAGATAACTTTTTACTATACAGAGAATAATTTTTACACATGAAGTTACTCAACCTCCCACTACCAAATGCAACAGCCTACCCTCAAATCTGTTTGTTTCTACTACCATTCTTTTCTGGTGCAATTAAAGAGATGTCCCTTGTCTTATGTAAGGATAATTTCTCTAGATCACTTATAAAAATAAAGCCCCAAAGAACAATTAAACTTGGTTAATTCTCCTCTATCTTAAAAACCGATCAAATGACCAACTTGCAAACTAATCAGTTAGAAAACAAAAATTTTCCTAGACTTGGTATGTCTCTTCTCTCCTTTACTGCCAAATTTACACCACACTTTTATACCTGTCAGTGGTTCGTAATGCTATTAAATTTTTTTTCTGCTTCCAAAATTCTACTGAAACTGTTCTTTCCACTGTCTTTAAGGTTTCTAGTTATAATGGGTATTTCAGTTTTTAATTTGCTTATTCTCCTGACAGCATATGATAATAGTATTCACTTCTTTCTAAACAAACTTCTTATTCTCTTGGTTTCTATAAAATCATATTTCCTTTTTTAATTCAATCATTTTCTGTTCATTTATTCTTCCTCCTATACCCATATCTCAAATGCAGATGTTCCAAAGCAGTGCCGTATTGTTAGCTCTCTCCTCTACTCTGCCTACGCACTTTCTTTACAAGATTTTATCTAACTTATTGGCTTCAATAACCATCCATATTATGACAACTATGAATTTTTATTTCCTGCCTCATTCTCTTTCTTGAGCACTGGACTTCTGTACATAATTAATTGGCTTGTGAAAATACTATGATAAATGTTCACTGTACAACTAACTCAATCTATAAAACAAACTCATTATCTTCCATCCTGTCACCAAAGCCCCAAATAGTGTGCTTCTCAGTCTTTCACATCTCAGTATATACTGTCAATATGCAACATTTTTCAAGCCCAAAACTTGAGAATCATGCTTTACTTCTGTTTTTAATTTTCTACATCTGATCAAGAAAAAATTAAATTTACTTGAGACGTTTCCACTCAATTTATTCTACAAATACCGTATGACTATTTCATCTCTCTTTTTATAGATTATTTTATAGCCTCTGACTTTGTCTCCTATCATCTATTTGATTTCTACTCTATACCTAAAGTCAACTTTTTGAAATGTCTAGTCGTGTCAATGTCTATAACCTTTGACACTGCAGAGATGATGTCCCCATGACTTCTCCCTACCCAACCCTTTTAACCTCACCCCAAATTTTTACTATTCTAAATACAGCCATCCTTTACATTGAATGCTGTGCTCCAGATACCTTGAGCTTGTTTCAGTCCCTTCTCCAGGTTTTGAGACATGCTTTTTTAAACCCCTTTCCCTTTCTGGTCAAATTCTCTTGCCCTCGTTTTCTAAATTTATGCCCTTTTGTCAAACTTATTCCTACTCATCTTTCATGTTTAAGCTTGAATATTACTCCCCTCAAGATCTGTGGACCCTGCTCTAAATTAGGACTCTGCTTGTATAACATACTTGAGATATATATATACAATAGTTCATTATATACATAACATCTGTTTTCCTGCTAGAATGTAAGCTTGCTTCATGAAATAAGGACCATATCTAGCCTGCATATTGCTCTACCAAAAGCAATTACTACAATGAAAGCACAAAAAAAATAGTAAAAATAATTTTAAAAATCACTCTTTAAATGAATCTCATGGATTTTATACAAGTATTTTACAGCTTATATAAAATAATATATAGGTTGTGTGTCTGGCCCATAATAAGCACTCAATAAATACCTTTCATCTAACTTCTAACATTAGCATAAACTGAATGTAGTCACTATGAAGAAAAAAGAAAATATCATTACCAATATTCATGTTTTCTAATATATTTATTAAATATATACTTACATATTTTAGTCAATAATTATTGAATGTAATTATAGAGTAACATAAGATATACTTCTGCTATAAATAATTCAAAACTCTTTCTACTTATATTCATATTTACTTTCTTTATAATTGCTATGCAATTAATGGAGGTGAAGAAGTAAGCACTTTTTACATTGAATATATTTTTTGTAAGCAAAATAAAAATAACAAAAAAATTAAACCCAATATTTATTTTATTGATATTCAAATTTATTATAAATATAATTTAATACCTTTCCTACACTGCTCACAAAAGTTAGGGGATGTTTCAAAATGAATATGAATCAATAAAAAAAACATTTGATTTTTTTTATTAAACAAGAACATCAGAAAAGCAAATGACAAGTCAAAGAAAGTTGTTCAATTATGCAAAACCAACCTTTATTTCATTGGTGAAAATTCACTATACAGAAGGCTGGAAGTACTGGAGTATCTGCATGTACCTTGATCCCCTAATTTTTGTAAGCAGTATATTTCAACCTTATACTTCATTCAGTAAATTTTTCTTTACCACAACCTAGCTTATAAGTTCTTAACATTTACCCATAGCAGTCAATATATTGTCATTAAATTTTTGTCATTTAAAACTATACTCACACATGTGCTTGATATAAATTGTGTTTAGTCTCAGTTTAGTAGATTAATGTTTTAAAGATAGTTTTGGCCAATTTTTACATTTTGTCAAGTTGTGTATTTCCTACCCTATCTGCTTTGACAAAACATGTAATCCCTTGGAATTTTCATATTTTAATGCAAATATGCTTAAAGCCCATGGTGACTTTCAATTAGATAAAATTATAAAGATCAAATCCCTCAGAAATGTGGTGAAAATTTCAAGGTATTTGTCTTTTTGTGTTTTTTATTTTATTTTATTTAAATAATTAATTTTAACAGGGTGATATTGGTAAACTAGAGTACATAGATTTAGAGAAAGCATCTCCACATCATTTTGACATTTGATTGTATTTCATACCCATCACCCAAAGTCAAATCTTCCTCCATCACCGTTTATTTGGTTTTCCTTATGCCCCTCCTCTTCATCTCCTCCCTTCCCCTCTCCCTGGTAACCACTGCACTCTTATCTATGTCCACAAGTCTTAATTTTATGTCCCATCTATGTATAGAATCATACAGTTATTAGTTTTTTCTGATTTATTTATTTCATTCAATATAACATTATCAAAGTCCATCCATGTTGTTGTAAATGATCCGATGCCATCATTTCTTATGGCTGAGTAGTACTCCATAGTGTATATGTACCACATCTTCTTTATCCAATCATCTATTGAAGGGCTTTTTGGTTGTTTTCATGCCTTGGCCACTGTGAACAATGCTGTGATGAACATGGGGCTGCATGTGTCTTTATGTACCAAGGTTTTCAAGTTTTGGGATTGTTGGGTCATATGGTAGTTCTATTCTTAATTTTTTGAGGAACCACCATACTGTTTTTCCTAATGATTATACTAATCTACATTTCCATCAACAGTGAACAAGGGTTCCTTTTTCTCTGCAGCCTCTCCAACAATTTTTATTACTTGTCTTGTTGATAATAATAGCTAATCTAAGTCTACTGATAAAAATTATAATTCAACTACCAGGTAAACTCAGCTCCTAATATGCTTATCATTTTTGTTGTTGTTAATTCTTATCATTTTCTTTACTGTTCTAAATACACTATTCCATTCTCCTTAGATTTTTGTGACAGTAGTAAATGTCAATGTATGCATAAATTCTTTATTCCATTAGACATTATTTTAAATCTTCCTCTATGCTCTATCAAACTTTTTTGTAATTTATTTTAACATAGGAGAATATTTTGTTTTCCTATCAATGCTTAATATATATACACAACAAATATACTTTTCTTAAAAGCAAAGGCCATAATTTACTCATCTTTTTTATGCTTTTATTGTTCAGTACACAAAAGTAATTGGTACTAATTACTTTCCTATTGTTATTTGGGATAACATTGCACCACAAATTGTGCAACAAGCCTTTGTTATTTGAAATGATAATTACAATGTTAGCTATGTTTGGAAGTGCATTAGATGTAGGCTATATACCAGATAAATAGAGGAAAATATCAGTATAGATATGATGAAAAGTCTAGAGATGCTATCTGTGTTTTTTCCTACATTTCCCTCCCTCCCTCCCTTCCTCCCTCCCTCCCTTCCTTCCTCCCTCCTTCTCTGTATCCCTCCCTTCTTCCTTCATTCCCTCCCTCCCTCCCTTCCTACTGCCTTCATTCCCTCCCTTCTTCCTTTCCTTCCTCCTTCTTTTCTTCCTTCCTTCCTGCCTAAATTAACAAATCATAGCTTTGGTAGAGTTCCCCCACCCCACCCCACCCCACCCCATCACTTGATATCCATCAGATTACTAATAAGTAAGTAAAGTCTGAGAACAAAATATTTTCAGTTCAAAATGAGTTTTTCCAATAAATGTGATTCATTAACTTGGAATGACCACTAAATCATTAAATTAAAGTGACCCTCAGTGCTTCACAGCTTGATTTTTATTAGCACATCTGATACCAACAGACCAACATTTAGACAGGTTAAGAGACTTTTGACTTTTGCAGATAATGTTATCCAAATAAATAATGCTTCTACAATAAGAAGCTCATAAAGATTAAGTTTTATTTTTCTCAGTCATAAAAAAAGGTTTCCAGTAGCATTCCCAGGTGAATAGTCAAATACTTAGGAAGAAAATCTCTTTGCATTATTTTCATTTAAATGGGCTGTCATAAAACAACAAATATGGCACCTCTCATAAAATCAGGTCATGTTTTATGAATATTTAGCTTATTTTGAACTTTTCATAAGGAAATTGTGACCTTGAAAACTTCTCATAACAGTTCAACACTATGACACAAAGGCCACTGCTTCTGTCATTAATCATGGTAGATGACTGCCTGGAGCTATTGTTGGCTTTTCAAATGGAAGTCATAAAAGATAGAAGAATGTGAAAATATTTGTTATAGACTGTTTTATCATTAAAAAATGGACATGATTGAGAGCCAACCAGAACATGAGGGCTTCCTCAAAATTATTTTTAACATGAAGTTTAAAATTTTGTGTTTTTATTTCCTGTCAGCTTGAAATCAATATACTAGTTGAGCAATAAGAATTTAATAACCCAACTGCTAAATGTTCGATCAGTGTATTACCATTTTATTGAGCTGTGAAACCTTGATTTATGCAAAATCACAATAGAATTATCCTGAATAAGTGAATAGGTTTTTTCATGTGTGTGTGTGTTTAGACTATTTACAAAAGTTTCAGGAAGGCCTTTAAAATTCTCAAGAGAAAATCAGTAAGACAAAGAAACAGGCATTAGCCTCTTGTTAATTAAATCCTTTCTTCTAGAACAGAATACTAACTTTCACAATTATCCAGAACAGGAGCAAAAGTTTCAGAAACAAATGGTATAGCGAGAACATGTGGTATATAAATTTTGATGACATTAAAGAGAGATTAAGCAACTTAACATTTTAACCTTTGATTAAGGTAAATATTAAAATTAATGAAAAATTACAGAGTGCTTTTCCTAGTGTATGTTTTTAAATAAAGCATACATGAGTCAGGTCACTTGCTCACTTATTGACTAGAACCTTATATTTTCTTCAGGTGTTACTCTTGACATAGAATTATAAGGTATGTCAACCAGGAACAGCATGAGGATACCTGGTAACTTTCCAGACTGGAGTTTAAGGAATATTGTAAGGAAGTTAAAAGAATGGAGAAAAAAAAATATATATATATATATATGGCACTTTACTGTGTTTTATCTTTATACTGCTTAAAAATAAAGTTTACATAAATACTAGCTGTCTGAAAATTTCCTGTGAGGACAAGCAGAGGAACACTTTGTTAAGGCAATGTTTGTGTGAGGACCTATTTGAAGTCTCAGAATTATGTTCCCCGTTCTGTTGCCGAGCTTGATGAAGGCAAGAGCTTTAATCATGCCCAAGATCATCAGGTAAATGCCTGATTTATCTCCGTGACTCTGGTTCATCCATGGTTCCAGCCACATATCAACATGACAAATTGAGGAATCTCATCTGGTGGGCGGGGATCCACATGGATCCCTGGGCCTGAGAGGTCTGAGACATGCTAAACAAAAGTCACACGAAACATGTTTAGTCCTTCTTTACCCCAAGACAATCTCTGAACACATTTCCAGCACCTTTAAAAATGCCCATAGGGAGGAATTTAAAAACTGCAAATGGAGTACAAATTAGAAAGGTTTTAGTTTAAACATGCAGCCCTGGCCGGTTGGCTCAGTGGTAGAGCATTGGTCTGACGTGCAGGAGTCCCGGGTTCGATTCCCGGCCAGGGCACACAGGAGAAGCGCCCATGTGCTTCTCCACCTCTCCCCCTCTCCTTCCTCTCTGTCGCTCTCTTCCCCTCCCGCAGCCAAGGCTCCATTGGAGCAAAGCTGGCCCGGGCGCTGAGGATGGCTCTATGGCCTCTGCCTCAGGCGCTAGAATGGCTCTGGTTGCAATAGAGCAACGCCGCAGATGGGCAGAGCATCGTCCCCTGGTGGGCATGTGGGAGTCTGTCTGACTGCCTTCCCATTACCAGCTTCAGAAAAATACAAAAAAAATAATAAAATAAAAAATAAACATGCAAAGTGTGTTTTAATAAAAGTTTATTGTTGGGAGAGCTGAGGAAAAGTATAATATATATATATATATATATAATTTTTAAATGTGCTGTTTAAAATTAATGAAGACCTTTGCCACTGCTTTGTAGCCAGAAAAAAAATAAACACATTTATTTAGTTAGTTAGTTATTTTTTTTTTTATTTTTTTTTTTTAGAATTTTTTTTTTTTTTTTTCTGAAGCTGGAAACGGGGAGAGACAGTCAGACAGACTCCTGCATGCGCCCGACCGAGATCCACCCAGCACGCCCACCAGGGGGCGATGCTCTGCCCCTCCGGGGCATCGCTCTGTCACGACCAGAGCCACTCTAGCGCCTGGGGCAGAGGCCAAGGAGCCATCCCCAGCGCCTGGGCCATCTTTGCTCCAATGGAGCCTCGCTGCGGGAGGGGAAGAGAGAGACAGAGAGGAAGGAGAGGGGGAGGGTGGAGAAGCAGATGGGCGCTTCTCCTGTGTGCCCTGGCAGGGAATTGAACCCGGGACCTCTACACGCCAGGCCGACGCTCTACCACTGAACCAACCGGCCAGGGCCTTCAGTTAGTTATCTTTATAGAGTGGCAGAAAGGTATTTAAAAATGATTATTTTTGTAAGAATGTCTGATTTCCTTTCATATCTTGTATATAGCATGCCGTCCCTGCCATTCGGTGGGCAGCCACGGCCTCTGGCATTGAATCCTCTGCCTCAGTGTGGAAGTGAAGCTCACTTCCTGAAATACTGCTCCTACTGTATTTCAAGGAGATGATATTTTGTTCACACAAGTTGAATTCTTAATTTCAGTTCTTTTCAGAGAAATAATTTATATATCAAATACCACAGATGGGTGTTTATATTGGGTATAGTAACTTAAAGACTTATTTTATCTGAAAATTAAATTAGAGCTTTTTGATGCCAAAACACAGAACTAAATGATTTAAATACCAGTATCTCCCTTACTTCAATGCTGTAAAAGCACCATCTTTTTCCAAAGGAATACCTAAGCAGCATTATTTCCTACTCATGAAATCACCCACAAAAAAAAGATTTTACCATTATAAAAGTCAATAAATAAGCAAAATATTTAACAACAAAAATAAGAAAAAAAACTAACAAGATTGGGTACTATAAAACACCTTATTTTTGAACAAATAAACTAATTAAAATAAATATAGAAGAAAACATTTTCATTTATACAGTTTTGTATATTACATTAGCCTGAACAGAAACAGCCTGTTTGAAATTTACATTAAAATTAAGTACAGTCTGACCAGGCAGGGGTACATTGGATAGAGTGTCATACTGGGACTCAGAGGATCCAAGTTTGAAACCCCGAAGTTGCCGGCTTGAGCGCGGGCTCACCAGCTTGAGTGTGGGGTCACTGTCTTAAACGTAAGATTATAGAGATGACCTTATGGCCACTAGCTTTAGCCAAAAGGTCACTGGCTTGAAGCCCAAGGTTGCTTGTTTGAAGCCTAAGGTTGCTGGCTTGAGCAAGGGGTTACTCGCTCTGCTGTGGCTCCCAGCCAAGGCACATATGAGAAAGCAATCAATAAACAACTAAGGAGCTGTAATGAAGAATTGATGTTTCTCGTCTCTCTCCCTTCCTGACTGTCTCTATCTGTCCCTCTCTCTGTCTCTCTCTGTCTGTCTCTCTCTCTCTTTCTTGCAAAATCAAAAAATTAAGTACAAACTTCTTAGATAAAATTTTAAGGAGAAAAAAGAGATGTAATGATTATCAATGTATCAATGCATCAGAATATCTATGATGAGAAAGTTATTCATAATAAATTAAGAATCATTAAAATTATGACAGTTTTCTTGTTGCAAGGGAAAGAAAAGGGGAACAGTTATATTACTTTACATAATATGAGACCAATCTTGAAATTAATATGCAAGCTCTGGTGAAAATGTTACCATTGACTGTAATGAAACTGGGGTGAAGGGTAAGAGCTAAGTAATATTTAGTTCTTATCTAGGTTGTTGAATAAAAAATTTCCCTACAAAAACATATCTAAGAAACAAAATTTTCTGAACTTATTCATACTCCTAAAGTCTGTCATAGGTGCTCTGTGGATATAAATAGCAAGCTACCTTTTAATGCTTATAGTTTATTACAATGTTGACTTAGCATAACTACCTCATTCTCAAATCACAACTTTTGAAAATGTTACATTTTATTATTTTTTCTTAAAACTATAAATAGATTAAATTATGATATGCATGGCATCTTTGAGGAGAAAACAAACGTCTACTTCTGGCAGGAAGCGTTGGTTTTGTGTTTTTTAAAAAAATATTTTACAATGGGCTTTAATCACCATTTAATTAGCAACATTTTACTCAGAGCTTCAATTTTCCTTCTACTTGTTTCTTTTGAAATTTGATTAAGGAAACCAAAGAATTATATGCTTTAATATTATAGTATGTTATAATTGTGAACAATCCCATATGCTTACCTATGACTAACTAGATGATAACTCGGACTTTCTGTAAAGTAGCTGCCTGAATATTGTGAGTAAGCTTCTTTCTAACTAGTATAAGAGTTACTTTGATTCTTTTTATTGTATAATCTTGTAATCTGTAAAATTACTATCATCTTTGTTGTTTTGTTTTTTTGTGACAGATACAGAGACAGAGAGAGGGACAGATAGAGACAGATAGAGGCAGAGAGGAAGGGAGAGAAATGAGAAACATCAATTTTTTGTTGCAGCACCTTAGTTGCTCATTGATTGCATTCTCTTATGTGCCTTGACCAGGGGGCTACAGTAGACCAAGTGACCCCTCGCTCAAGGCAGCGACCTTGGGCTCAAGCTGTTGAGCTGTGCTCAAACCAGATGAGCCCGCACTCAAGTTGATGAACTCGGGGTTTTGAACCTGGATCCTCTGCGTCCTAGTCTGATGCTCTATCCACTGTGCCATTTCCCAGTCAGGCATCTTTGTTATGTATTGTACACTTTAGTTTTTAAAATTTTTATTAAATTTATGAGGGTGATATTGGTTAATAAAATTATAAGCTTTCAAGTATCCAATTCTGTGTTACATCATCTGTATATTGCATTGCGTGTTTACTACTCAAACTCAAATCTGCTTCTATCACCGTATATTTGACCCCCTTTCCCCTTTACTACCTCTCTCCCAGCTTCATCGGGTAATCGGTATGGTTATCGGTGTCTATGAATTCTGTTTGTCTTGTTTGTTTATTAAGCAAATATCATCTTCTAATAGCTTATCCTGTCTCTTTTAGAACTGAAGTCATTCCAAACAACCTTATTAAATTTATATATCAAAAATCACAATTGTCTGGTATATGTATATATATTGTGCATTGGCTGTGTTATAGTACTTTCTTATAATAATATCCATTACGAGTGACCACTTTCAAGAGTACACTCGTCAAAATGCTTGTGTTCCATAATGGCATCAAAACAATGTATAAATATAAATACTTAATTTTTTTTTCATAGTTTAGAGAGGACAGTTGAATATCAAGGCATTGTATGTCTAGATATCTGAGGAGAGGTTATAGTTCAGAGTTTCTGGGGCTCATGTATTCTTTAACCAAATAAATAAATGACTGTGTTCTAAAACCAGACCGACCATGTCACCTGCTAATTAAATGAGAAGAACCTAAGGAACAATTACTTCCCAGGACAAAATCCTCAGCCCCAGGACTGGTAATTGAAGGCCTGTCAGCTTTTTCTGTATAGTCTGTGAACTAAGAATGATTTCTACATTTTTAAATAGTTGAAAACATTTGTAGGATTTATATTAAAACACCTGAGAATAGCAGATGAAATTTAAAGTGCTCATAGTAAAGTTGTACTGTAACCCAGCCACATATTCACATGCTTTCTCTGACTGCTTCCCTGCTACAGGCAGAGTTGAATAGTTGCAACTGTATTAACTGGCCCTTTACAGAAAATGTTTGCTGACTATTTTGATAGGCCAAGGGTCACTCTTCCAGAGGAGACTAATGAGCTATTTGGAAACTCTTAAATTATTCTCTGCCCACATCCTAAGAACTTCCTGATCTTACTACTACCAGTTTAGGACCGCCAACTTCATGAATAACTGTAAACATACTATATTATCAATTGGACAATCCAAAATTATTTTTTCAGCATGTTCTTCATACAAAGCAGTGCCTCTAGTATCTATCTTGTCAGGCCCAAGGAAATTATTTTTCTTTCCTATCAAGGCATGGTTATTTTTAGGAAATTTACTCTAAACCATCTAATTTTCTTATATATGCATTATAATACATTTTTACAATATATTATATAATGCCACATTTCTGAGTTTCTCCTCAACTAAACTTTTCTGTGCCTGAGAGGTCATGGCACTCAGAGTATCCTTTAGCCTACTGTACAATTAATCTCTGTAGAAAATTTGATACAAATTATCTTTATGTATTTTGCACTATGTATACTTCCTAAATTCTATACTAAATGGCTATAGATAGATAGATAAATAGATAGAAAGAGCCAATATATGTATATACATAATGTTATATATTAGTATATGTGAATTTTCTATTTAAATTTTTTTTTTTTAATTTTAGGGTCCTGGCCTGTTGGCTCAGCAGTAGAGCATCAGCCTGGTATGTGGAAGTTCCAGGTTCAATTCCCTGTCAGGGCACACAGAAGTGACCATCTGCTTTACCACCTCTCCCCCTACTCTTTCTCTCTTTTCCCCTCCCACAGCCATGGCTCAAATGGTTCGAGTGAGTTGGCCCTGGGGGTTGAGGATGGCTTTGTGGCCTCTGCCTGAGGCTCTAAAATAGCTCAGTTGCCAAGCAACAGAGCAGCAGTCCCAGATGGGCAGAGCCTCATGGGAAAGGAGCTTGCTGAGTGAATTCCAGTAGGGGCTCATGTGGGAGTCTGTTTCTCTGCCTTTTCATTTCTCACTTAATACAAAAAAAATTTTAGTTTATTTATGATAAATTTATATTCATAGTTTTCTTTAGATGAATATGAACTCTATGTTTCAAAACAGACTAGGTAAAGTAAAATGATTATTTTGTTCCAAGTATTTTCAAAATAAAAAACCTATGTCAAGAGAAGGTTAAGGCTTCAGAGTTAATAAAAAAGCCTATACTATCACTAAAAATGTAAAAGTTATAGGCAGGGCAAGGTTTCTGGGCCTAGAATATGAAAGAAACACATCAAAATTTTCTAATAAATTTGAATCCCACAAACCAGTAATATAAGAATAAAAATTGGCTGTGGGTGTTGTGCCAAGGTACATTTCTAACCTAATTCTAGTAGCTAAAATAGTAAGACTTTAGAATCTATTGTTAGAATACAACTAGTGAAACAATGCACTTGTGTTTAAAACATACATTATACATGCAAATAATTTAAAAATTTTCACTTACTCCTAGCGTTGGGAGCTCCCAAAGCCAGGAAAAAGAAGGAGAATATTACAGAATGGTAACACTATCAAAGCAAAGTAATACAATTGATTGAAAATACAGTTGAGCATGCCCAACAGATGATGGTGTGAATTTCCTCATATATCATCTTAATGGCAACATTTTCTCCAAAGTGACATGGAGCACTCCTTTCATATTTCATGAGTTCTATTTGCCTGATTTCAAAATGCCAAATGTGCCAGTGAACAGTACTTTAATATTCATAGGTTTCTGAGATGGCTTTGACAGTTGTCAAGTAGAGAAATGGTTTCACCAGGAAAGAATCTGACTTATGATTTTTGGCACACATATAAAATCATGTGGTCATTCACATATGCATTACACTTTAAAGGTATTTTTAGCATAGTTATCTTTTATGAAAATTATATAGATATAAAACCCTTTATGTGACAGTAAAATTTGTGTTCAAATTTTATTTGGATATATACTTAATATTCTAGAAATTTTTGTTAACCCTGGGTATACAGTTGATATATTTTGAAAGAACATAATCCAGTAAGTATCCTAAAAATTCTCTACAGCACAAGTCATCACAGCATAAATCACATGTCTATGTGGAGAATTTGTTTATATTTTTATGTGTAATTCAAAACATATTAAGTAGCTAAATTTAGGGAGAAAATTATAGCATTTCTCTTTAGCCCAAGGATTTGGAGTTTAGCTTTTGAGTTTCTAATTAGAATTTCACACACTAGAAATAAAAATAAAATTAAAATTTACCCATGAAATAGAGGTCATTGCTATTAATTGTAAACGATCTATGAAATTTTTGATAATGTCAGGTATTAATAATGCATTGCATAAATTATAAACAAATTAACACTTTTAAAGACTTTTTCTCTATGTTAACTCACTGTATTCTACATAACTCTAGTGAGTTGGGAGAACCAGTAGAATAATCACCATTGGATTTATAATTTTTAACAGTTATTGAATATTCATTAAATGCAAGGTACTCTTCTAAATAATATATATATATATATAATTTTAATATAATATATAATATAGTGGATATATTAGCTTAATTTAGGTACTATTGTTAACTTTTTATAGATAAAACAGTTTAAGTAACTGGTCTATATTTCACTTCTAGTCAGTGGTAGAACCATGATTAAAAGACAGGACATCTTTTGCCCACAGCTTGGGCTCCAACAAAATCCTGAACTGTCAGAATTTAAACTACAATGAGAATCCTGGTAATATTCCTACCTTAGTGTTGTTCCTGTTTTTCTTCACACAAGGATCATTCTTACTAACTGGGACCTTTACTTCATTGCATTTAGTCTTTAAATAATATCTATTTTTTTGTAATTTTATTATTTCAGCACTGAAAGTTTTCCTTAGGGTAATATGAATTCTAAAAGTTGTCTTTTTCTTTTCTCTTAGTCATTTTTTTCTCCTTCTTTAGGTTATATGAATTTATACAGGCAGTAGAAGCAATAAAGGCAGCAGATGGAATAATGGTTTGAATTCAAATCTTACATTTAGAGGGTTGTAAATATCCTATTAGGCATTATTTGGCTATTGAATTACATATGTATAAAAACACATAAAAGGGTAAAATGTTAATATTTAAGAGGTTTTGTCCTGGCCGGTTGGTTCAGCGGTAGAGCATCGGCCCAGCGTGTGGAAGTCTCGGGTTCGATTCCTGGCCAGGGCACACAGGAGAAACGCCCATCTGCTTCTCCACCCTTCCCCCTCTCCTTCCTCTCTCTCTCTTTCCCTCCTGCAGCCGAGGCTCATTGGGACAAAGTTGTCCCGGGCACTGAGGACAGCTCCACGGCCTCTGCCTCAGGTACTGAAATGGCTCCCACTGCAATGGAGCAACGCCCCAGATGGGCCAAGCATCTCCCCCTGGTGGCATGCCAGGTGGATCCTGGTCGAGTGCATGCAGGAGTCTGACTCTCTCCCTGCTTCTAACTATGGGAAAATACCAAAAAAAAAAAAAAAAAAAAAAGAGTTTTCTGAGAAAATAGACTCTAGACTACCTGACTTTCCTTTGAGTATATGTACTGTGACTTAACATGGTTCAATATAACAGTTTATCCTCTTTAGGTTTATATATAGATTATATAGGATGGTTAAAAATTAACCTAAACTCAGGCTGCAACTAACAAATTCTGCTTCATCTTAGTTATTCCCCTCATTCTCGGTAGTGTATTTGGACATTCTTTTTTAAAAAGTAATACATAATACTTTTTCTTCCCATTGCTTCAGCAGATGTCCATGCCTATTACTGCACAGGGAAAATAGAAACAAAGAAGTTGTACTCCTTCAACAAACTCACATGAAAACAAAGGATGTCTTCCACATTTCTATGTTTTCTTCTTACCTACTCTTATGCTGTAAAAGCTTAATAATTCAGCCTGTGTTCTGAATGCTACCACATCACACTGCCTCAGAATCATAACACTTCTCTTCTAGATTTTTAAATCCTGTATCATATGGGATGGGAAGACTATGCTCAAACAACAAACAAGGCTTTCATCATCTTGATATTATCAGTTACATTGCTTTATTCATATTATTAGCTCCCACTCAATTCTTAAAATTATTTTACTCTTTGAACATAATCATAAAAGGCAGCAATGACTTCACTGTTTTTTAAAAATTCTATAAATACATCATTCTTTTACCTATCCTTTTAGCTTTATTTGAAAATTTTGACTCTTTTCCATGAAACACTCTCTTATTTTTATTTTTTTCTAATACACACAAACTTTTATTGGCCTTCTATTTTTAGTCTTCTAGGGATTTACCTTTTAATATAATCATTAAAATTTGTGTTCTTCAGGGCTTTATTTTAAGTACTCTTTTCTTATCTTTTTTATTGTGTGTGTGTGAGAAAGAGAGGGACAGACAGGAAGGGGGAGAGATGAGAAGCATCAGCTCATAGTTGTGGCATCTTAGTTTTTCATCGATTGCTTTCTCATATATACCCTGACTTGGGGATCCAGCCAACCAAATGACCCCTTGCTCAAGCCAGCAATCTTGGGCTAAGCCAGAGACCAGGGGGTCATGTCTATGATCCCATACTCAACTCAACAACCCTGAGCTCAAGCTTGTGAGCCTGCACTCAAGCTGGCAACCTCAGGGTTTTGAACCTGGGTCCTCTGCATCCCAGGCCAATGCTCTATCCATGGCACTACCACCTTGTCAGGCACTTTTTTATTTTCAGTTAAATATCTTGTCTTTTCTCCAATCAAAGGTAAATTCACTAAAGCGAGTTTATATCTTTTATCTTTCAGTCAATGTATTCAAGCAGTCCTTTCTTCTCATGGCTCCTACATACATGAAATAATTATCATAATTTCATTAAGTGATACCAAACTCCCAACAATAGCATTAAAATTCCAGTTACCTTCACATATTAACTGTGAATAGTTATATGAGGTACAAACTTTGCTGCCATCTCTTTAGTCCATAAATCCTTACAGAAATATTAGCTACGCATCCTGATCAGTGAGCAGTTGCATTGCTTCTCTCCAAGTTTGTTGTTGGCTGTTCATTGCGCATTCGTCATTCAGATCGCAAGCAGTCATCAGAGGCTGTAATTAGGTTGTTTCCTTCTCTCTCAGTGATAAATCCAGGTGGTACTTTACAAAACAATAACAAGATTAATCAAGAGAATTGGTCGGCCAGACTGTGGTGACGCAGTGGATAAAGTATGGACGTGGAATGCTGCGGTCGCTGGTTCAAAACCCTGCACTTGCCTGGTCAAGGTACATAGGAGAAGTAACAACTTGGAGTTGAAGCTTCTCTCTCTTTACTCCCTTTATCTCTCACTCTCTCTCCTCTCTCTCTAATTAATAAATAAAATTTAAAAAAAAATAATTGATCAATAAAGTTAAAAGAGCAGTAAAGAAATAGAAAGTGCTAAACATGCTGACATGAAATGTAAATGAAAGTTAAAATGGAGTTATAGAAAAAATGGCTCACCAGGGAATACTGACACTGCCATCGTCGGAGTTGTTCTAGATATTTCTCTTCCAAGATAGTTTTTCTTTTCATTTACTACAAGACTATTTTTCTAATATCAATGAGCTTGGTTATAAAAACTTTTTTTTTTCTGTTTATTTTAACATCTGGGCCTGTCTCAAGGTCAGGCTCCACTAATTTTCTTTTTTAGTGACTGTGAGTCATATTTTTTATTATTCTTCATATATCATGTAATTTTTAAAATTTTATCATGGATACTGTGCCTGTTATATTGCAGATGTTGTTGTACTCTCCAATAACGTTGTTTTCTTTTTTCTAGTGACAATTAATCTGGTTGGGCTTAAACTTCAAACTGTGTGAACAACAGAGTTCATGCACAGAATTTGGAGTTTCTGTTCTCTAACTTTTCTTCTCCTGGCAATGCCTCCTCAACTTCAGTGGCTACGATTGCCTAGAGCAAGCCTGTGGTTGTTCTGTTCCCTGGCTCTTCTGGCCAAAATGACTGAGGTTTCCTATCAGTGTCTTAGCACCCCATGGTGGAGACTGGAATCTGCCCGTAAGCTAGAAGTTTTGATAAAAGAAAACTCATGCAGTGCCATTCCTTTTTTATTATTATTAATTTTAATGAAGTGACATTAATAAATCAGGATACATATGTTCAGAGAAAGCATCTCCAGGTTATTTTGACATTTAATTATGTTGCATACCCATCACCCAAAGTCAAATTGTCTTCCATCACCTTCTATCTAGTTTTCTTTGTGCCCGTCCCCTCCCCCCCTCCCTCCCCCCCCCCCCCTCCCACCACACTCTTGTCCATGTCTCTTAGTCTCGTTTTTATGTCATTCCTTTTGATCACTCTTCAGTTCCTAACAATTTTTGTTGTTGTGGGTTTCATGTTTTGGTTGCATTTTGTACAGATTTTATGTTTTTGTTTGTCAGTAGTACCTTACTTGTTCATTACTGAAAACAGAAACCTCTCTTGTTCTTTATATTTTTAAATGTCAAGCTTCATCGCTAATCATTCCTATTCTCATTCTATGTGATTCACTCTCAGTTCATTTTTTTCTTGTCCTAAAATGCTGTTATATTCTCTACCTAGAACTTCTTTTTGCTTGACTAATTGTTAATTATCCTATAGATCTTTTTTATAGTTATTTCATAGTTATATTTTTATAAAAAGATTTCTTAAATATCCTAAATCCATTAAGTACTCCGTAAAAGAAATATCAGAGCATATCTTATTTCTAACATTCAACTGTATACCATTATCTGGCACATAGAAGATTTTTAATAAATATTTGTTGAACTAATAAATCTCATAAGTATATAACCAATCCAATATAGGGAAACATGAATTTACCATAGAGATACAAATCCAATACATGCTTCTAATTAAATATTATATAATTTGTATATAAGACATGAAGTTAACTATTATTATTATTTTATTAAATATATGATGCTTGCTGCTTATAATTAAAGGTACACCTATGGGTATAAATGCATTACTCTTGATTATCTTCATCTTTATTATTTTCTAGCTTTATAAATAATTTCATAAAAATGATTGCTAATCATATTGTACAAATAAACTAAAAGCATATAATTATTAAGAATAATAATTTCTCTGTAAGATTAGGTGTAAAATAAGTAGATATAGTTGATTTTTCCAAGTACTGTCTTCATTTTTTATCATCTAACTTTGACAATAAACCACAAAAGTGATAATTGTCTTATAATTAGTATTTTGCAACCAGATTGAATTAGCAAACACAAAGCTGTATACTTGCTTTATTTAGAAACAAATTTTTCATTATTTAATATATGAAAACATTAATATAATCTTAACTACTAATAGTTGTTCTTTTGTAAATATAGAATTTATATAGACTTGTCACAGGATTAGTTATATTTGACTCAATTTTTAAGACAGAAGCAAAAAATATGTAGCATATACAATAATATTTTTTAAATTAAAGTAAATGAGTTTCTAGCTTTAGAAAGCTATACTTTTTAAAAAATTGAATTTATTAGAGTGATACTGGTTAACATAATTATACACATTTCAGGTGCTCAATTCTGCAGTACATCTCTGTACACTGTATTGTGTGTTACCTTTGGAAGAAAAATCTTTTATGGCTAGATGATAGCAAGTTTATAATGATTCATAGCAAGATTTAAAAATACTTGTACAAATGTATAAACTGTTTGGGAAGGCCACCAGAATGCAGCTTCCCAGAGACATTGAGAGAATAAGTTTTCAATGGGGAGGACAAAATATTATCTATTTTACATTTTAAGATCTCATAATCTTGGCCCTGCCTGGTTGGCTTAGTGGATAGAGCATTGGCCTGGTGTATGAACATCCTGGGATCAAGTCCCAGTCAGGTCACATAAAAGAAGTGAGTGACCATCTGCTTTCCCCTTTCTTCTTTTTCTCTCTCTTCCCCTCCCACAACCAGTGGTTGGTTGGTTCAAGCATTGGCCCCAGTTGCTGAGGATCACTTGATTGGTCCAAGCATATCAGCCTCAGGTGCTAAAGATAGCTTGGTTGATTCAAGCATCAACTTTAGATGGGGGTGGCTGGGTAAATCCCCATAGGGTGCATGCAGAGTCTGTCTTACTATTGTGCCTACTCTCACTTAAGAAAAATCTCATGATCTTAGTTGCTGTGACCTAAGAAGAGGAAAACAATGACAGAAGCTGGGAAGCTTTTTAATGAGAAAGTGTTAGAAACATGGGACAAATGCCACCATTTGATGTCCAGGAGACAAATGTTGAGGATAGAAAACTGGGTCACACATTTGTGTATTTTTTCTGAATCTTTGGATATTTTAGCATCTGTAACAACGAGGTAGCTGTATCACCAAGTAGTTTCTCTATGAGGTGACTATAGTGAGAGTGTGTGCAGTGGAATCAGAAGCCTACAAATGACAGTACATAACAGTGAAGCTGAGAAAATATTTCAAGAGAGACAAATAATGGAAGGGAGAAAAACCTGTGGGGACTCTCAAACAGAAATGCAAGAGACAACGGGAAGGGAAGATCTGCTTTTATTAAGGTAAATAAATGTGAAATCAGCAGTCTCCTTACAAGGATGAAGCTTAGGACAGCTTGTTCCATAAAAATTATTAGGTTGTCTCTAACTTTACCATATTTATTCCAAAGTAATTTAATGGAGATGAAGTTAATTTAGGTTCTTATTCTTGCTTTGAGAAAAACTTCAGGACTAAAAAGAAATTCTATTTTGGATTTTAAATGATAAAAAATTTGCATACTATATAAATTTGATTAAGTTAACCAACAAAAATATCAGTCTTTTGGATAACACATGTTTATAAAACAGTAATTTAGCTGTTATAAAGAGCAAAGTAAAAGAAACATACAGAAAAATGTCTCAATTTCCCTGGGATGTTTCCTTTTCTATAGAAATGGCACACTGGAAGGGGGGTGATTGGAGAGCTAAGTGTAGGGCATTAAGAATTATTACATAATCTTGCACATGAAAGACATATTTTATCTAACATCAATAATGAATAATTTAAATACCTAGAAAACAATTTTATATTGATATCAAAGGCATTTTCCTAGAAAGATTATTCCAAGATATACTCATAGTTTATATTTTTAAATTCTTAATCACCTAATACCCTTACTCTCTCTCTTTCACATACCTTAAAATAAACATTTAAATGAGGAGAACTATTTTCTTTCTGGTACAGGTGCTAGTTTGAGATAAACAATAATAATTATGAAAATAATAACCAGCTATTGATGATGCAATATACTCATTGAATTTATAATTTCTGTTTATCCTTACAGTAGCTCTTTAATATGAGTGACGGTATCTTTAATATACAGCTGACAAATCTGAGACCCAGAGAGAATGACTTGCCCAGAGTACAGGACGAGAAACAGAAGAGCCAGGATCCCTAATGTAATGCCCACCATGCTTTTTTAAGTTGTGATACTTTCTTTCTATGTCCGTTATTCTTAAATACATTATAATAACTAAATTATTATCCTCCTTTAGTTTGGTTTTGTATGTCTATTGATGACTTGCAACTATATGTTTTAATTTTGTATGAATCAGTAGTAATTCAATGCCTACTATTTTCTTAATTGGCTGAGTGGCATTACATACTGATGCAACATTAATATTTATTCTTTTTAAAATCACTGATAAGAAACTTAAACAATATAAAATGTTACTCTTAAAAATTCAGAGTAACAGGAAAATTAAAGCCCAATATCTGATTGTTTGATATTTTTGATTGTTAATCAAAGCCATTTCATCAGTTCACATAATGTTGGTGATTGCAGGAATTGAGAACACTGATTTGGTTTATTCATCCCCATGAATCAGAACACTGACAAACACAAGAACAGAGGAAGTGGTTAACTTAGAATGGTGTCATTCTCTTTACAGCGTTTGCTATTTGCCAAAGCCAAAGTCATCGTACTGCTGAGTTTAACATTATATGGGCAACAAGCTATTAATTACATTAAGTAAAAGCTCTGCACACTACTCTAGTACATTCAGTCAGTGAGAATATTTGCAGAGGACATGTCCAAAATTAGAATCACCAAGCAGAATATGCAATACCTTTCACTGTGAACCTCAAATTGAGTAATCCACAGACATTTGTAATCCACTACTAGGAGAATTTAAAAGTCCTGTTCTTTGATGGCATCCCAAATACCTTAGTACCTTTACCCAAAATAATGGCACATCTAAAATGTGATCCAAAGGCATTTTTGTTTTATGATTAACAAAACTGTAATCCTATATTAGAATTATGTCATTCAACAAAACTTCTTGATCATCTGCTAAATATTTTCTAGAAATTGATAGTAACATAGACTTATTACAGAGTGTTGCAGTTGTAGATGTAGTGGATTAAAGGTATCCAGATATCCATTCACTCTCTTCCCAATAATAAGTGAGGGTATTTTCCTGTCCCATTGAATTTGGTCTGGTTATGGACTGTTTTGACAAAGTAAATGTTGTGGGAAGTAAGCTATGCCATTGCCGGGTCTAGGTTTGGAAGGACTAGCAGTTGATGCATTCTTTCTACTAGAGCCCTGAGCTGCAAGTAATAAGTTCAACTATTGTGAAGCACTTATCTGTACAGAGCCATGGTTTACTCTTGGAAAAGGTACTTGGAAAGGCCATGTGGAAAGAACAAGAGATATTCGGCCAACTCCCAGCTACTTCCATCCCCCAATCATTTAACTTATCCCAGCTTATACACAGGAAACTGTAGGAAAAGTTAACTTATCACCAACGTGTTCTGTCCAAATTCTTGACCACAAAATAATGAAATATAGTAATAACAGAACTTGCTTTAAGCCACTAAATATTTTGGGTGATTTGTTTTGCAACAATAGGTAACTGAAATTGTGATCTTTGGAGTCTGTTATCAACTTAATACATGGTGTTGGGAAATCTATTTAAACTATTTAAAGTTTCTTTTCTAAAATGTTAATGCCTATCATCTCATTATTATTAATGAGACAATGACCTCAATGTTTGTAAACTGTTTATGCACATAAAATAATAAACCTTGAACTCTATACCTTGTGTTTTCAGTGCAGGCTCCTTATATGAGGTCTGAATTTAAACATCTATCCAACTGCTTACTAAGCATAGTCAAACTTTTCACATTTTCTCAAAAACCTGCTCTCTTTCCTCTGTTCTCTGAGTAAACAGCTCTCCATCTGCTTATTTCCACAAGCAAAACCCTTCAAGTCATCTTTTATGCTTCTCTTGTTATTATCTAAAAGACTCTGTTCCTTCTATATACAAAATAACTCATTTTTTCCATTTCTCTTTTTTTCTACTACTGCCACCTTTCTTAAAACATTTCCATCTCTTTCTCTTTATTATTCCCATAGCCTCCTAACTCAGTTTCACTGCGTACTTTTTGCTCACTGCATCTACTTTGGTCCTCTTCCAACCTTTCACCCTATTATATCCGAGCAATCTTATAAAAATAAAAATTGGTGATCACTGCAATGCTTAAAACTGTTCACTGAATTCAATAGGAAAAAGTTCAAAATCTTAAACATCGTTGACAAGACTCTCCGTTATCCGGCCTTTGCCACATTTCCAGATGATGATGGCTCATTGTCATTTTTGAGCATTACACTTCAGCCACACAAGAATTCGGCCTATTTTTAAAACACTCTGTGTCCTTTCTCATCATAGGGAGTTCTATATCCTTTTTCCTTGATACACACACTGAGCTAACTAGCAATCATTTAAGCTTTTATAGCAACATCTCTTCCTCAAGGGAATGTTTGTTCTCTGGTTAAATTAAAATTCCTTAAATTTGATCACTTTAAACGTTATCTTGATGAAATCCACACAATTATAATGAGTTCCTTCTGCGTGTTATTATTAACATTTGCATTATTTGAAGTTGTGGCATGGAGAGGGTCAGAAGCAGAAACCAGTAATAAAAGGTGAGAATAAAACTAGTAAGGTATAATGCAAACTCTCAATATAGGTAAGGTCTAGACTTTATTTACAGGTTTCATTTCCCAAGAGTCTGTGCTATGTGTATATGTCAGTGCGTGTGTGCGTGCGTATGTGCGTGTGTGTGTGTGTGTGTGTGTGTGTGTGTCTCTGTGTGTATGCATTTCTTTTTGTCCTGCCCACCAAATTCCAATTTAGATGGAACAGGTTTGGCTCCTATCAAGCAATTCTCTAGACAATATCACACACACACACACACACACACACACACACACGTGTACACACACACACATGTATGTATGTATTATGATTCCTTTCAAAGGTTTAATTTATAGAATTAGAAGCTAACTATAGTAACTACAACAAAAACTTTTTTATTAACTTTCTATTTCAAAACAAGGTCTGGGAATAGAGGTTTTATGAGTTATACCATAAGGCAAAGTGTTCTCTACCTGCTCTTTGTATGAAAAAGTCTCACAAATCACTAGAAGAAAAGTTTAAATACAAAAATGTCTTCAACTCCAAACAATATGGCTTTTTATCCACAATTACAAGGAGGCCCTCATGGTGTTTTGTGTTCCTTTTTGTTTTAAATGTTGCAGTTTTCTGATATGTGTATAAATTAGGGAAGTGTAACTAGTCTTTATAGATATGGAGAGCAAGTTTCAAAAAAATTTGTTCATTTAGTTTAAAACAGAATCAGATTGTTTGTACCAGAAAACAATGTAAGGTGGATAAATGATGAAGATGCAAGTTGAGCTTTCACCACACTAACTAACATCTTGACCCAAACACTGGGTTTCTCTGTAAACACTATTAAGAGGTAAGAATAGATCAATTCTAAGTGTCTTTCAACTCTAACATTATACAATGTTTTAATCACATTATTATCTAAATTTCTTCTAGCCATTTGCTATTAATGTAAAGCCACTATGTGATAAAAATGTTAGTGTCTTTTGGTCCGTGATTAAAACAATCTATGACACTTTAAAGTCAAACTGAAATATTTGGACCATATTGACTTTATTTTTGGTATTTACAGTTCAAACACATGATGAAAATCATTAAAACAACAGAAATCCAAAGTACTTTGATAATGTAAATTTTATCTTCATACATATGCTTTTCACATAAAGAAAACTCAACAGGCTTAAGAACGTTAAGTGAAATATAAAAATACCACATCACTTTATTTTTTTTTCATATTTTAAAATTTAATTAATTGTGTTTGCATACATTTTAGGGTCACCCCGAATGCATCCCCCTCCCCCACATTCCCCTAAACATCTCCCTTGTCCCCCTCCCTACAGAACCTTCCCCCCTTCCCTTCAGGTTTATCCCATCCTATCCTCCCCTTTCCCTCTGTCCTCTTTTCCTCTGGTCCCTTTGATCTCTCCTCTGTCTCAATTCCTTTCCTCAGTTCACATTGTTCATTGGATTCCTCAAATGAGTGAGGTCATATATTTTTCTTTCTCTGCCTGGCTTATTTCACTTACCATAATAGTTTCCAGGTCCATCCATGTTGTTGCAAAGGTAAAATTTCCTTCTTTTTCATGGCCACATATTCCATTGTATATATGTACCATTGCTTTTTAATCCACTGGTCCACTGAGAGACACTTGGCCTAATTCCAGATCTTCACTATTGTGAACAGTGCTATCATAAACATGGGGGAGCTTTTCTTTTTTCAGCTGGTGATATGGTGTTCTTGGGAAATATTTCTAAAAGTGGTGGCTGGGTCAAAAGGTAGATCCATTTTTAATTTTTTGAGGAATCTTTATACTGTTTTCCACAGTGGCTGCACCAGTCTGCATTCCCACCAGCAGCGCAGGAGAGTTCCGCTTTCTCTACATCCTCACCAGCACCTATCCTGTGTTGTTTTGTTAATGAGCGCCATTCTGACTAGTGTGAGGTTGTATCTCATTGTGGTTTTAATTTGCATTTCTCGAATGATTAGTGATGTTGAACAGTTTTTCATCTGTCTATTGGCCATCTGTATGTCCTCATTGGAGAAATGTCTATTCATTTCTTTTGCCCATTTTTTGATTGGATTGTTTGTCTTCCTGGTGTTGAGTTCTTTATAAATTTTGGTTATTAACCCCTTATCAGATGTACTGTCGAATATGCTCTCCTATTGTGTGGTTTGTCTTTTTATTCTGTTCATATTGTCTTTAGCTGTACAAAAGCTTTTTAGTTTGATATAGTTCCATTTGTTTATCCTATTTTTTATTTCACTTGCCCGTGGAGATAAATCAGCAAATATATTGCTGTGAGAGATGTCGGTGAGCCTACTGCCTATGTTTTCTTCTAAGATGCTTATGGTTCCATGGCTTACATTTAAGTCTTTTATCCATTTTGAGTTTATTTTTGTGAATGGTGTAAGTTGGTGGTCTAGTTTCATTTTTTTGCAGGTAGCTCTCCAATTTTCCCAACACCATTTGTTAAAGTGACTGTCTTTACTCCATTGTATGCTCTTACCTCCTTTGTCAAATATCAATTGTCCATAAAGGTGTGGGTTTATTTCTGGGTTCTCTGTTCTGTTCCATTGATATATATGCCTGTTCTTATGCCAGTACCAAGCTGTTTTGAGTACAATGGCCTTGTAGTATAACTTGATATCTGGAAGTGTGATACCTCCCACTTTATTCTTCTTTTTCAAGATTGCTGAGGCTATTTGTGTTCTTTTTTGGTTCCATATAAATTTGTGAAATATGTGTTCTATATCTTTGAAGTATGTCATTGGTAATTTAATTGGTATTGCATTGAATTTATAAATTGCTTTGGGTAATATAGACATTTTAATGATGTTTATTCTTCCTAACCATGAACATAGTATATGCTTTTGTTTGTTTGTATCTTTCTTGATTTCTTTTATTAATGTTTTATAATTTTCCGAGTACAAGTCTTTAACATCATTGGTTAAATTTACTCCTAGGTACTTATTTTGTTGCAATAGTGAAGGGGATTGTTTCCTTAATTTCTCTTTCTGACAGTTCATTGTTGGTGTATACAAATGCCTCTAATTTCTGTGTATCAATTTTATACCCTGTCACTTTGCTGAATTCATTTATCAGGTCCAGTAGTTTTTTGACTGAGACTTTAGGGTTTTCTATAAATAGTATCATATCATCTGCAAATAATGATAATTTTACTTCTTCTTTTCCAATTTGGATGCCTTTTATTTCTTCTTCTTGTCTGATTGCTGTAGCCAGGACTTCCAATAGTATGTTGAATAAGAGAGGGGAAAGGGGACACCCCTGTCTTGTTTCTGATCTTAAGGGGATTGCTTTTAATTTTTGCCCATTGAGTATGATGTTGGCAGTGGGTTTGTCATAGATGGCCTTTACCATGCTGAGGTATGTTCCATGTAATAGCACTTTGCTGAGAGTTTTGATCATAAACGGGTGCTGGATTTTATCAAATGCTTATTCTGCATCTATTGAAATTATCATGTGGTTTTTTTTTCCTTCCTATTGTTTATGTAATGAATCAAATTGATTGATTTATGAATATTGTACCATCTTTGCCTCCCAAGAATGAATCCCACTTGATCACGATGTATGATTTTTTTTCAATTATTGCTGGATCTGGTTTGCTAATATTTTGTTGAGGATCTTAGCATCAAGTTCATCAGGAATATTGGCCTATAATTTTCTTTCTTTGTGTTTTCTTTGCCTGGTTTTGGAATATGAATTATGCTTGCTTCATAAAAGAAGCTTGGCTGTTCCCTTTCCTCTTGAATTTTTTGAGATAGCTTGAGAAGGATAGGAGTTAGTTCTTTTAATTTTTGGTAGAATTCCCCTGTGAAGCCATCTAGCCCACGGCCTCTGTTTTTAGGAGTGTTTTGATAACTCTTTTGATATCATTTGTTGTAATCAGTTTGTTAAGGTTTTCTGATTCTTCCAGATTGATTTTTGAAAGATTATATGTTTTAAGGAATTTGTCCATTTCACCTAGGTTGTCTAATTTTTTGGCATATTGTTCTTCAAAGTATATTTATACAATATTTTGTATTTCTCTTGTGTTGGTTGTTATTTCTCCACTCTCGTTTCTAATTTTATTTATTTGAGTCTTCTCTCTTTTTTTCTTGGTGAGTGTGCTTAAAGGTTCATCAATCTTATTTACCTTTTCAAAGAACTAGCTCTTGGTTTTATTGATCCTCTGTATTGTTTCTTTAGCCTCTGTGTCATTTATTTCTGCTCTGATATTTATTATTTCCTTCCTTCTATTATCTCTGGGCTTTACTAGCTGTTCTTTATCTAGTTCTTTTAGATGCAGGGTTAAGTTGTTTATTTGAGCTTTTTCTAGCTTCTTAAAGTATGCCTGTAGTGCTATGAACTTCCCTCTCAGTACTGCTTTTGCTGTGTCCCATAAATTTTGAGTTGATGTATGCTCATTATCATTCATTTCTAGGAATTTTTTCATTTCTTCTTTGATCTCATTGTTAATCTTTTTGTTATTTAACAACCTGCTTTTTGGTTTCCATGTGTTTGAGAATTTTTTAGTTTTTCTGTTGTGGTTGATTTCTAGTTTTATGCCATTGTGATCAGAGAAAATGCTTGATATAATTTCAATCTTCTTAAATTTGTTGAGACCGTTTTTGTGCCCTAACATGTGGTCTATCCTAGAGAACATACCATGAGCACTTGAAAAAAATGTATATTCTACTGCTTTAGAGTGAAAGGTTCTGAAGATATCTGTTAAATTCAGTTGATCTAGTGTGTCCTTTTAGTCTGCTGTTTCTTTGTTAATTTTCTTTCTTGAGGATCTATTTAGTGATGTTAGTGGGGTATTGAAATCTCCTACTATTATAGTTTTGCTGTTGATCTCACCCTTTATATCCATCAAAGTCTGCTTTATATATTTAGGTGCTCCTATATTAGGTGCATAGATATTTATAATGGTTATATCTTCCTGTTGGATTGCTCTGTTTATCATTATGTAGTGATCTTCTTTATCTCTTATGATAGCCTTTGTTTTAAAGTCCATTTTGTCTGGCAGAAGTATTGCTACCCCATCTTTTTTTTATTTCCATTTGCATGAAATATTTTTTCCATCCTTTTACTTTCAGTCTATGTGTATCTTTTGTTTTGAGATGTGTTTCTTATAGACAGCATATGTATGGGTCCTGTTTTCTTATCCACACAGCTACCCTATGTCTTCTGATTGGATCATTTAATCTATTTACATTTAAGGTTGATATGTAGTTGTTTAATATTGATATGTAGTTGTTTATTGCCATTTTATTCTTTAAAGCTTCATTTCTCTTTTACTATATTTTTTTCCCTTTTTTTTTCTGTTACAGCAGGCCCCTTAACATTTCTTGCAGCATTGGTTTGGTTGTAATAAATTCCTTGAGTTTTTTATTTTTATTTATTTTTTTTCTGGGAGGGTCTTTATTTCTCTTTCAATTTGATACACTAGCCTTGCTGGATAAAGAAGTCTTGGTTGTAGGCTCTTGTTCTGCATTACTTTAAATATTTCTTGCCATTCCCTTCTGGACTCAAGTGTTTCTGTTGAGAAGTCAGATGTCATCCTTATGGGGGCTCCTTTGTAGGTAATAGCCTTTTTTTCTCTCGCCACTTTTAATATTTTCTCTTTATCTTAGCTTTAGTATTTTAATTATGATGTGTCTTGGTGTAGATTTCTTTGGGTTTCTCTTTAAAGTTATCTGTGCTTCTTCAACTTGTGTGACTTTTTCCTTTATCAATTTAGGAAAGTTTTCAGCTATGATTTTATTGAACAAGGTCTCTATCGCTTGTTCTTTCTCTTCTTCTTCAGGAACCCCTATGATTAGATGTTGTTTCTTTTTAGGTTGTCACAGAGCCCTCTTAGAGTTTCCTTAGTTTTTTTCAGCCTCTTTTCTTTTTGCTGCTCTGCTTCTGTGTTTTCGTTTATCTTGTCTTCTAAATTGCTGATTTGATCCTCTGCTTTATTCAGCCTGCTATTAATTGCTTCTAGTGTAGTCTTCATTTCTGATATTGTATTTGTCATTTCCGACTGGTTCTTTTTTATTATTTCAGTGTCCTTTTTGATGCTTGTAATCTGTTTATTTGTGTGCTCAATGTATCCATCCATTGTTGTTCTAAGATCTTTCAGCATTCTAATAATCCTTATTTTAAACTCTGCACCCAGTAGTTTGGTTATTTCCATATCAATCAGTTTATTTTCTGGAGGTTTCTCTTGTTGATTCATTTGGATTGTACTTCTCTGTCTTCCCATTATGTCTGTGTGTTTGGGTGTGTTATTTGTAGAGCTGGTTGAGTCTAGGGTAGGTGTTGTCTGCCTCCAATTTTCAGTTGTGTTATTTCTAGGTCTTCTTGGATTGGCATCAGCTGTTGTTTGTAATCCACTGTCGGATTTGGCTTTTCTAGTAGAGCTGCTTTGAAGTCTTGATTTGTTCCACATCACTTATTTTAAATTACTTTTAGAAAAATTATACCTTTGCTTTATTTCATTAATTTAATTAAGCTAATTTAATTACTCATTAACATCAAAAGTTTTGAAATATTTTATTCTTCTAACATTCTAACATCTTTCCAACTAATTTTCTCTTTGTCAGTGCTGAGAAGTATCACAATTATATAATAATACTGGGAAATAGATAAGATTAATTTTAGCCTTTTTAAAGGTAATTGATTTTTTATACTCTTTAGTTATTAATCCTTTATAATAGAGTTTAAATAATTCTAAATTCAGATACTTGCTTTTGACATTCTGATAACTTATAATAAGTCATATCTAGAAAAGTAGTTTGCATGGCTTTAAAAATCACTTTGAGCTAAAGAATTAAATGTTTCTTTCACAAAGATAAAATACAAAGATCTATAAAGTTATCATTTCAATTACTTCTTCTACAGAATATCATCTGGTGGGTGCACATCAATGATTATAGAATAAAAAAATTAAATTATAATAATTTTCCATTAAACTCTGCTATGTATCAGCAACTGTAACTTAAATGTGAAAATT
Organism: Saccopteryx leptura; assembly: GCF_036850995.1. NCBI lineage: Eukaryota > Metazoa > Chordata > Mammalia > Chiroptera > Emballonuridae > Saccopteryx > Saccopteryx leptura. The sequence continues at coordinate 235,700,819 of NC_089503.1, forward strand.
TTTATTACCAAACAACTTTACACTTATATTATACAAATATAATATTTTGTAGAGTGGAACAGAGGGTTTAAATTTCATTCCAATGGAATAAGTACTCCAAAGAATTTACTCACATTTTATGTGGAAAAATAGTATACCGTTAATTGGGTGTTTAAGAATTTACAGATTAAATGCTAATATGTATTCTTCCCAAAATTGAAGTCTTTTGGCTTTTTTCTAATTAAATTTGGAAATAATATCAAAATCATAAATCTGATTCTGGTATAATGGAGGTCATTTCAGGATATCAAAGAACAGGATTAAAAATTATTTTCTGTTGCAATATTAAGTGTTTTCCAAACACCACATACTTCACTATTGACATAAAAACAGATATATAAAACTTCTGTTTATTAAAGCAAATACATTTATATTTGACACTTTTCCCAAAGTAAAAAGCCTCCATATTCATAGGAAATTGATAAATCAAATGCAGGTTGTTGGAAAATTCATATTAAATGTTAAATATGATGTAATTTAATAAATAAACTTTTGAAATAGTATAAAATATAAAAAGGAAATTAATGTTCCTTATCATCTTCCCCAAATTACAAAAAAAAGAAAACACTGACATTTTTGGCATATCCTCCTGGATATTTTATACATATTTATTTTAAAAAATTAATATTTTTATGGTACTAATATAATGATGAGTGAATCTTTTATTTTGCTTATTTAATTTACTTTACATTTCACTAACATGAATTTTAAGTATTTAAAGTAATTTAATTAAAACCACATTAGATTTCATTACTTTTATATACCTTGGTTTCATTTACATTCTTTTTAAAAAATATTTAACCTCAAATCTGAAGAAAGGTCCACTCTCACTCAGAAGTCATAAAAAGGATAGGAATATTTTATAGAAATAGAACGGACCATTGAACTAGAGCTGAGTAACTTTTTATCTGGCTGTGCAGGCAGAGGTCCCAGATCATGCATGGCTTCATAGAATTGAGTCAAGGAGTTTAGATTTTATTCTAATGCAAAGGAAGTTCACCAGAAAATAAAGGATGAGTAGATATTATGTGCATTATATAATGTAAATATAATCAGTTCCGTCCACTGTGAGGAAAATGCTTAGTAAGAAGCAAAAATATAAACAGGGAGCCCATTTAAATGGCTACTGTAGAACTCAAATAAGAGATGCAAGTAGTTTTAATTTGGGTTATATCAGTGAAATTGAAAATAGAGGAAAGATAGACTTTGGAGGCATAATTGTTGATGGATTAGGTGTTGAAAGTGGTAGAGTGATAACTAGCTGAAATGGAGTCAAACTAGACCTCAATTCTGGACAAAAGTTGTCCATTTCCTTAGTAGTTGAAATGAACAAATTAGAGTTGGTTTGCTTGGGGCTTGTGTTCCTGTATGTGTTTTTGGTTCTTTTTGTTTATTTGATGAGGTAATGAAATTAAAAGAATTTTTGTATATTAATTTATATGTAGGTTGATATCCTTTCAGAAAATCAAAGCAAGTAAAGATGATAATTTACATTTGTAAAAAGCATGGAACTGACGGGGAAGTAAAGACTGGAGTTATCAGTTTGATAGCTATTAGCATACCTATGGTACTAAGGAGCTTGAGAGGCTGAATAAGAGCTTTCTCTAAGAGTACATATGTAGAAAAGAGACAAAAGCACTGGTAAGACTGAGCCTTAATAGGAGAAATAATTATCAATAATAATAATAATTGAGAAATGGAGTGGGAACTTCAAATGACCAGCTGGTAGGAATTCTGGAAACTTGAGCAAAGAATGTTTTTTTTGTTTTTTTGAGTGGTGGGGAGGTAGGGAGACTCCCATGTGGGTCCTAACCGGAATCCACCCAGAAACCCCCATCTGGGGAAAATGCTCAAATATCAGTGCTCAGGGACACACTCAGGCCACCCAGACACTGGTTGTGGGAGGGGAAAAGGGAGAGATGGGGGAGAGGGAGAAGGAGAGAAGAAGATGGTTACTTCTCCTATGTGCCCTGACTGGGAACCCGGGACGTCCACACACTGGATCGAGGCTCTATCCACTGAGTCACTGAGATTTGCTCTCGGATTCCATTTTCATGTGTACTTAGTGTAGTGATGGAAAACTTTTGTTTTAAAACTCATACTTTGTGTGATACCTGCCTTAATAAATCATCACCACCCATGGTATAGACAGAACATAAAGAAAAGATTTCAGGGGAAAGTTTACCTACCGTTATTTACAACAATGAATCTGTTTTAGACAGAGATACTTTTTTAGATGTTTAGTGCTTTTTTAATAAGTCTACCATATTGATTGTTTTACCTTGAACCCTCATGTTGTGTTATCCATTTGTTTTGCCACGCATGCCCGTGTTAATCTGGTCATTTTTCTGAGACATGTCCTCTTTGGTAAGCAGAGCATGAGGTGTTACATTGTGAGAATTTCCTTGAGAAAATTTCTATGTAGTGCTTGCAAATGCAAGGGGAAAATTATTGGTTAGTGACACAGTGCCCTGCACTAACTCAGAATGGAACCTGCTTTCCTTCCAATCCTTTGCTCACTTCCTTTGCCTTAATTGACTGACTCCACAGCTGCCACTCTCACCATGTCAGGCTCCCGCAGCTCTGTATTGATTCTCTGGGAAAGCTACATCAAGGCAGCTGCTCTAGAATCTAATTTTCTCATTCAGCTTTACTTTCTATTAGTTTAAAAAGACAACATTGTCTCTTTCTCACTAAAGATATATGCCACAGAAGCACACAGGCGAGTCCTGGAGCCTAGAGCATTCATTAAACTAGAAACACTGTAAACATTTAGTATATCAGAAATAGAAGACCGCACACCACTGACCAAACAACAGAAGTGTCAAAATGATGCATGAATTACATTTTTACCTCACTTTCCTCTTCCTTTTCCACCTGAAAAAATAAGGTAGTGACTAGAAAAAGTAAAATAAAATAAAGTTGAAGACTGAGGTTTAGGGTAAAAGATATCAAAACTCTCTGACGATCTAATGAAAATAAATTGTTAGAGGTCATTACTCTTCATGTTTATTGATTTGTAGCAGCCAGCATCATTATTAGCTGGTGGATAAACAAATTTATTATGAAGTTCCCAAATCAGATATTAAAGGAAAGACAAAGTTAGGGTTGTTTTATATTTGAGACAATATTATATTCATCAACAAATATCAAAGCACAAAGAATTCATAGCAACTTTAAAAAGTTTTCCATTGTTATTAAAAGATATAGATTAAAAAAAAAAAAGGAAATGTTTCACTTTTTAAAATGTTTATCATAAGTGTAAGATTAAAATAAAATTTTAGGCCTGGCACAGTGGATAAAGAATCAACCTGGAAAACTGGGGTCACCAGTTCAAAACCCTAGCATTTGCCTGGTCAAGGCACATATGGGAGTTGATGCTTCCTGCTTTTCCTCCCATCTCTTTCTGTATGTGTGTCTCTCTCTTCTCTAAAATGAATAAATAAAGTCTTAAAAAATAAAAAAAAATAAAGATACTTTTTTAAAAATTAAAAAAAAAATAAAATTTTGGCCTGACCTGTGGTGGCTCAGTGGGTAAAGCGTCAACCTGGAATGTTGAGGTCACCGGTTCAAAACCCTAGGCTTGCCTAGTCCAGGCACATATGTGAGTTGATGCTTCCTGCTCCTACCCCCTTCTCTCTCTGTCTCTGTCTCTCTCTGTGTGTCTCTCTCTTTCTCTCTGTCTCCTCTCTCTAAAATGAATAAATAAATAAAATTAAAGGGAGATAAAGGTGAGTAAAACATTTTTCTGCCATATTTGACCAATTTGTATTTTCTAAAATTGTCTTCAGGTCCTTAAAGATGTCTGACAGCTCAAGAGAAGTATTGCTAAAAAACGGCAAATTTATATCAGCTCTACAATGATAGGAACCTTGTTCATCTTTCTCTTATTTCCACAGTGCCTGGCATGTGAAAAAACATACAATAAATATTCTTGAACGAATGAAGGACTGGCAAGTGTTACTGTACGTTTTGAAAGACTCAGTCATCAGTGACCAGTGTTTTGGGTCTACTGACTACTGCCTTAGACTAGCAATACCTGCTATGATAACATCTTTCAAAGGGATTTTTACACATAGGATAACGAGGAACATAACTTATCTTGCTGATAGGTCCATAACTCTTTCATGTTGAAATATTTGTGCTATTCCTGTATCTCTGAAGCAAAATCATGAGCAGACCTTTCAGATATGAGATGTCTGCTAGTCTTAGCCATTTTCCTTCGGCAACCGTGGAAGACAGCAGTTGTAGGCAATACCAGAATTAACAACTCTTTCCAATGCTCTAATTACAAGGAGACCACCAGGTGTATATTTTTCCATAAGCTTGGACTAAATGAATTATGTGTATCACATTACATGGTGTAAAAACATTTTTTCATGAACAAAAACACTTCTTAATGGCAACTCTTCAGAATTTGTACATTTTGAAATAATAACCAATCTGCTTCAAAATTGGCCACTTAAATTTTTTTCTTTTCTTCCTTTCTTTTTTTTTTTTGGTCACAATACCAGAAGGCATTCTTGTAGGCCCATGCCAAGGATTAACTGCATGCAGAGCAGAATGCTCCAATTTGCATTCTCCAGAAAAGGACAGCTCAACCAGATTTAATGTATTTTGGCTGACAATTAGTATGCTTAGTCTCTGCCCAACATACTATACTTTGAAAGAGCCAAGCTATAAAGCCTAGAATTATAGTTTATAATAGGAAGACTGATAGCATCATTTCCACTGATATTTCACCAGCTCTAGCAGAAGCATCATTTGTATCTTAAAAAGATGGGATTGTTCCCTGTGGACGAGAAAATCGTGGGTTTTGTAATGATTACTTTGGAGTACTCATCTTTTCTACCCTTCTGCAAATACTGGAGTACTTTTAGGTTTTTCCATATATAATCATAATTTATATATTTCTTTGTAGGCCTAATTTGTTTTTTTTTAATGTTGAGACTTTATAAAACATGAAATTATTATTTTTTAAAATGCACAAGAATTTAACTTCAGTTAACTTGTTCTCTGGTTGCTTTCCTTGAATAGACTCAACTGGATAGAGTCGTGAGGAAAGAGACAAAACAGAAGAGGGCGTTTGCCCATTTCTTATCTTCAGAAAACTCCTGCTCACACGCTATTAGATTTTCCTTTATACCTTACACATAATAGCAATTGTCACTGCCTTTACATTTTCCTTTATTTGTCTCCCTTGGATATTCTTACTTAAATTATTAAATCTAAAACTCAATTTATCAGTAACAATCTGTACACTCATAGAAGGGTACAGAGAGGTATGTACTAGCTACGTCGCTCATGGGGGGAAGATTCGGTGTTATTTGACTCAGGCTTTCAAGATCATGCTTCCTTTCAGTAGTAGAAAATGTAATTTTTTCAAGTTAAGATAGCATGGGTATTTCCAATTAAAAACACTTGCTCTTTTGAGTAAATTCTCAGTCAAATGTAGAGATCCTCCCCGCTCTTACTTTGTTGCATACTTCTGGAGAGAAGGTTTACGTTTATTATTGATACCTCAGGTTTTATTTCCTCAGAATCAGCCCCTAAGGTAAAGATTCAAGCACCAGTGTTTAGCAAAGGAACCCAGGAAGTAGTGGGCGAGGAGGGAGCCTGTTGGACAGAGAGAGAAAGAGCCAATGAAGTGTGGTTATCCAGCAGGTCAATTGTATGTGTAATTGGTTTATTCCTGCTTGGGAATTCGAGGGATTTGTAACAATGCACCTTCATTGTTTCCTCCTAAAACATAAGAGAGGGAGTATTTTTGATGCATTAACTATCATCTACCTTTGATAGAGCCCACTAGGCAAAGGGGAAGGGAATGTTAGTTCTCTGACAGAGGACCTGTCAGAGCAGAGAAAGGCCTCAGGCAGAGGGACGCAGATGGGAGTCAACCTTTCAAACACTGGTAAGACTTCAGGAGCTGTGGGCACATACGCCTAGCATTTTCCTTATCAGCAGTGTAGGTAGGTTACGATGCCAACTCTACTCTTCTGTAGGTATCCATGAGATGCGAATTGCCTGTAAATTTTACTTCTAACTCATTTTATTTTACATATGTATCTATTTGTGATTGTTCAGACATTTAAAACAAACAGAACATTAAAAACTGACTTACCATGGCCCTGACAGGATAGCTCAATTGGCTAGAGCATCGTGCTTCTGAAGCACAGAGGTTGTCAGTTCGATCCCCAGTCAAGGCACATACAGGAACAGACCAATGTTTCTGTCATCTCTGTCTATCTCTCTCCTTTCCTCTCTCTAAAATCAATAAAATAAACATTTAAAAATAAATAAATAAATAAATAAATAAATATAATTAAATGAAAACTGAGTTACCATGTATATTTTGAGAAGGACTACTTCAGCAGGCCCTTAACCCTGACCTCAAATCCCAGTCCTGAAAGTTGAGTATTCAGTATTTTATTAGAGTGCGTAAAGCTCTTAAGCAGAGACAATGTAAGATATGTGCCTCACTTTTCTAATAGGAGCTCAAGGAACTAGGAGCTTCATTGTATAGATGGGTTCAGGTATATCCTGAAAGACTAATGTACACCTCAACATCCTAAGTAGGAATCTTAAATTTTAGATGTGCTGTCCAGCCCAACCAGAAGGGAACAGAAGCTCAGACAGAGCTGGACAACTGACGGATCCAGGTGTTAGGGCAAAAGAATATACAGCGCATGAACTGGTTTACCAGATACTCTAAAAATTACGAGTCAGCCACGATGACTGAGACAAAATAGGATAGTTTGTTTCACGCATGCTTGATGAGAGCTTTGAAGCAAAGGTCCCCAAACTACAGCCCACAGGGCCCCCGCCGCACTTCCGGAAGGGGCACCTCTTTCATTGGTGGTCAGTAAGAGGAGCAAATTGACCATCTCATTAGGCAAAAGCAGGCCCATAGTTCCCATTGAAATACTGGTCAGTTTGTTAATTTAAATTTACTTGTTCTTTATTTTAAATATTGTATTTGTTCCTGTTTTGTTTTTTTTACTTTAAAATAAGATATGTGCAGTGTGCATAGGGATTTGTTCATAGTTTCTTTTATAGTCTGGCCCTCCAACGGTCTGAGGGACAGTGAACTGGCCCCCTGTGCAAAAAGTTTGGGGACCCCTGCTTTGAAGAGTCATAGTTACACACTCCACACACTCCCGCTACCATCTCTTTGGATCACTTTACCACAGTAAGCCAGGTTAGCTTTTCTATTTCCTTTTATTTAGAATTTATTCAGCCTAGCTTCCTGTAGGGCTTTAACTATTAATATTTAAAAACAAACATTTGATGTTCAGAACATGTTTTTTTATCGGAGTTAACCACATGAATGTCTTTGCTAACACATCAACATGAATGTGCATCCATACACTTATACACTCAATTTCATTACTTCTTTTTCTTTATGTCTAAATATATATACCTTCTTCCTTAGAAACAATGCTTATATCAAGCTGTTGTTGCTGCTTAAATATTAGGAAAAGGGGAATAGGAACCAGAAAGCACAACTAAAAATGCTTCACTAAATTCACAAAATAATATTCAAGACTCACGATTCTCAAAGCAGTCCCATGGCAATGAAATAAGTTAAATAAATAAATAAATAAGTAAAGCTAAGGCAAATTTTTAGAATATGTCAACTCAAGTTTAATTCTCATTTCATGAGCAACTTCAATAAATTTACACCTGGAATGAGAATCTGAAAATCAAATCTTATTGATGTGACTCTGGCAATTTACAAGTCATATTTTATGTTGAAAGCCTTTTGAAGATCTCTTTGAAACCAGCGATGGTGTATTTTACCACATTAGTACAAGTGATCAACAGACCAAGGAGGTGCTACCTCCAGTCATTACAGTCTACTTAACAAATACTCTGCACACAGACATCCAAAACGTAAGACATTGATTCAAAAGGAAAATCATTAAGGTGAAGCTAGAGGTAGCCATTCTCTTGAAAGCTGCTTTATTTAGTGCCTTTGGTGTTGGCATGAATAGCTCAAGGCTGCTTGGAATTAATTGTTTTCTGAGTGTATTGCTGGAAAAGACAGGAACACGTGTTCTTGGCAGAAAAACAAAGGATTTTAAAGTAACTTCACATTTACACCATTACAGAGCAAGTATTATATTAGTATCAAAATAGTCTGTTAACTGTTGGGGTATAAATCTATAGCTGCTAATGAAAGGGTCTATTATATAATTCAATCAGAATAGAACTAATGGTGTGTGTGTGTGTGTGTGTGTGTGTGTGTGTGTGTGTGTGTGTGTGTGTCTATGTGCTAAAGCATGAGCTAGGGTCATTTTTCATGGAGATAGGTACCCTAGCAACAGAGGCAAGACTTTTAAATTTTACTTTTGAAATTCCCTAAACCTTTATAATAAATAAAATATGTCCATGGGCCAAATAAGAATTAACATAATCACTCCTGACCAACTGGTGGCACAGTAGATAGAATGTTGGTCTGAGGTGCAGAGGACCCAGGTTCGAAACCTGAGGTCTCCAGCTTGAGTGCAGGCTCATCTGGTTTGAGCAAGGCTCACCAGCTTGAGCCCAAGGTCATTGGCTTGAGCAAGGGTCACTCGGTCTGCTGTAGCTCCCCTAGTCAAGGCACATATGGGAAAGCAATCAATGAACAACTAAGGTGCCTCAACAAAGAACTGATGCTTCTCATCTCTCTCCCTTCCTGTCTATCTGTCCCTATCTGTCCCCCTCTCTGACTCTCTCTGTCTCTGTCACACACACAAAAAAATTAACATAATCACAAAGCATGAGTTTCAAAAATAAAATGCATAGGAATATGCCAAAAAAAACAAACAAATAAATAACATTCTAATAGTATTTCAGAAGCTGAAGAAAATAAATAAGTTATATATATTTAGAAAAAATTTGACAAATTAAAGATTGATTCTAGAGACCAGTAAAATTCTCTTTCAAACTCTGACTTTTAACATATTTAGACATACTACTCATCTGGAAACAGAATACTTATCTCCTTTTATTCATTTTTTTCTTTCATTTATTTTAGTGAAGTTTTGCAGTTATTTTACTTGTATTTTATTTTAACATTAATTTTTTTCTTACACATGGGATTTGTTTTGTATATATGTGTATGTGGAGATATGAATGCACTTGCATGTGTACATATGTTTCATTCAATCTTATTTATTCTAACCCCCTATTCTAGTTTATTCTCTAAACTTTTTGTATAATTTTCTATTAACAGTAGCTTTACTTCTTTCCCACAGTTATGCTGCCTTATTGGTGTTCTTTTTATTTAAAGACAGTTTTTCTCTTTGATCGAGTAGTTGCTCTTTATAGTTTAATGATCAAATGGTGGTCTTTCATTTGTCCCTCTTCTCAGATTTCTTAGGGCCACTTTATCCCTTCTGCATGCTTTGACCATATTTTCTGAGTCTAGGAAAGGAAACATTTAAAAGATGGTGGCTTGAGTATTTATTTTCAATTTTTCTCTTTTCTAATTCACTGTTGCTATGTCCCTGACACCAAAATAACTCAAATCTCCTCTTGAGATGTGCTTAAACTTCTACTACATCTGAAACTTCAGAGAGATGGTACAGGCGTCAATGCCTTTTGACTCATAATTGATAGAAGATCAAGAACCTGCAATCTTGTAGTTCTTTCTATCTAGAAATAATGTATGCAAATAAACTGATTTCTGGGTTGCCTGGAGGAGAGGTCAGCTGTCCTTGGAGGAGGAATCCTTTGGAGAAAAGATTGACTTGCTCCTGCTCATTAAAGGGGGCAGCTGTAGTACTGGTGGAAAACCACCTTTCCAGGTGGCTTTTGGGAGTGGAGACTCTTCCCTGGACATGCCTCAGAGAAAGGTTTCAGATTTCCTGAAAAAGTTCTAACATGTTTATCCCCTAATTTATCAGCAATATTCCATATGGTCTGAACCTACAAAAAGAATTGAAAATTAGGTCCTGGCTGGTTGGCTCAGTGATAGAGCGTTGGCCCGGCGTGTGGAAGTCCCGGGTTTGATTTTCAGCCAGGACTCACAGGAGAAGTGCCCATCTGCTTCTCCACACTTCCCCCTCTCCTTTCTTTCTATCTCTCTCTTCTCCTCCTGCAGCCAAGGCTCAATTGGAACAAAGTTGACCCAGGCACTGAGGATGGCTCCATGGCCTCTGCCTCAGGCACTGGAATGGCTCCAGTTGCAGCAGAGCAATGCCCCCTGGTGGGCATGCCAGGTGGATCCTGGCCGGGCTCATGCAGGAGTCTGTCTGTGTGTTGCCCCCAACTTCTCACTTCAGAAAAATACAAAAAAAAAATTTATCTTTTTCTAGGAAGACAAAATACATTTAAAAGAAACCAAAGTTATATAGTATTTTGGAATCAGAATATGTATATCTCATTGTCTTTTATAGAAAGTCATATATACACACTTAATTACAGAGTTGAGGTAGTTTTCTATATACATGAGGCCCTCCAACTGCACGTTCTACCACCTGAGGCCAGCATTTGTGACATCAGGCATTCTACACTAGGTTTCGCGTTTTGTTTGACTTTGTAGAAACAACATTTTCTGCAGGACTTTGGATCAGTTACCGATATGTACAAGGGAATGGAATTATTTTGAAAATATTTTCAAGGTGTTCAGGTTAATTTTGCCTAACTTATTCCATTATGTAAATGTAAATTCACACTACATCACTTGGGCTCTTAGGTAAAAGACAAATGCAAATTGCTACACATTGTTTCCATTAGAAGCACTTTGGTACAAATGTGGGGGGAGGGAAGAATGTTCACGTTAGCAATGAGGAAAATGCACATGTGTATGTGAGTTCTGGGGACCCATGATTCACTGAAAACGAGAACCATTTGAAACCAATTATTGCACAAAGTCATACAACTATAAAAATATTTATTTATTTTTTTTTTTTTTAATTTTTTTTTTTTTACAGAGACAGAAAGAGAGTCAGAGGTTGGAATAGATAGGGACAGACAGACAGGAATGCAGAGAGATGAGAAGCAACAATCATCAGTTTTTTGTTGCGACACCTTAGTTGTTCATTAATTGCTTTCTCTTATGTGCCTTGACCGTGGGGCTACAGCAGACTGAGTAACCCCTTGCTCAAGCCAACGACCTGTGTCCAAGGTGGTGAGCTTTGCTTAAACCAGATGAGCCTGCACTCAAGCTGGCAACCTCGGGGTCTCGAACCTGTGTCCTCCTCATCCCAGTCCGATGCTCTTTCCACTGTGCCACTGCCTGGTCAGGTGAAAAATATTTATTTTTGAAGAGCTATTTTTAATACTTTAAAACATTATCAGACCATTTTCTCTCCCTTTGTGTGTTTCTGTGTGTATATCCTTTCCTACCTTTCAATATAAGCAAATAATATTTTAAACATTTTATTTTAAAACAAAGTTGTCCCATTCTATTCCTTGGGCAGAGGAAGGGCTGGTTCATGAGAGGAGCTTGGGCTCCATGGAGAAGTTTTGGTCTTGTATGTTGCATTGAGGGCAAACTGGTGAGCAGCCCCTTGTGCTCAGATGGTGCAGGCCATTCATTGCTGTCCTTCCCGTTAGCATCCTTCATTTGTCGAATAAAAGAGAATGATTATTTTTGATCATGGGATTTGGGAAGTCTGCTTGGCAGCGTGAAATCTTGATAAAAGGAATTTGAAACTTCACAGAAAGTCCAAAACTGTATTTGTGATAATTATTTAATTTTTAACACATTAGAATTTAATGTTCCACTTTCTGTGTATGTAAACTTTGGGCTTTTTCTGTTAAAGTTAACTTACTCTAACAAATCTACTCTATGGATTTAAGTGAGATTTCTTTAGAAGATAACATGATTTATTTTAGACCACTTTAAACCCTGGAATTAGCAAACTTCCTGATTCCAGAAGTATATAACTTGAATAATCATAATTATAAATATTATTATTAATAATAATATTTTATATATGGCTAGCATATGTTAAGAACTTACTGTGCGTCAAGCATCACACTCTAAATGCTTTGCACCTTTCCGTGCTATAATCATTCCCCATTGTACAGGTGAGACCACTGAGAGAAATTTAACAATTAATGTCAGACACAAGTATCTAAAACATGAATCAAAGTCATATCTGTCTCTCCATAAAGCCTAGCCTCTAAACCATAAAAAAAAAAAATACTGACTGACCAACCAGGATCCTTTTGTTACAAAATAGGTTAAGTTGTAGTCACATTTATATTTTTATTTGATTACTGTTTTTACTGCCTTGCCTGCACCCCACCGTGCCCCCAAAACACACAAATATTTTCTTCCTTGGTAGAAAATCTATCTCTGCCAAGTCAAGAAATATGAATGGACGTCAGCTGCGAAAAGACTATCGATAAATTTTCAAAGCAACAAATAACCTATTGTGGCTACATCCAAAGTCAGCATTCCAAAACACATTTTAACAAAGCGTGCCACACATTTAAAAAATGCATTTATAGTAGATAGCCACATTTTTCCTATGACTGAAATCACCTGGCCTTTTGCCCTGTGCTTCACGAGGCAGTGGAGATGTGCACAGAGAGAGGAAAAAATAGAAGGCTGTTCTGGGCTTCTGCCTCTCCTGCCAAATCCCACTATCACAGAGACCATGAATAACCCCTCCCTGCCTGGGATCATCATTCATCACTCTATCTTCTTTCTGCTTCCTTTGCTACCGGGGAGAAGCAATGTGAAATGTAATAAGTTGGATAAAAGTTCTTTATCCCCTTGTCTGTATGGAGCCTGGCAGGGTGCCTTGTAAAGTGCTTTCGATTACTAGGAGCTGTGTAATACCAAACTCCTGCCTAATAGTTGTTGGCACCAGAATAAGTTTAAGAAGTTCTTCAGCAGCCAAAATTTCACTTTGCTTCACATTGCTGGGAAGTCCTTTTATGCATCTTAGCACCTTCCCCCTGGCGTGCTCCACAGGGGAAGGACAATGTAACTATTTCTGTAGATGGAGGACAAACACAGTATTTCCTGTTCCTGTTCCTGTTCCTGAAGTAGCTTTCCTAAAGTCCGGGGGGAAGTATTGTCTCAGTATCATCTTGTATTTACTGTTTCAATATGTATGTTTCATCACACTTATGAAACTAAAGGAAACCATGATTAGCCAAGTTAGGGCTGATTTCTTTTTCGTTCTACTTTAAAGATGTCTATATTTAAAATGTTTATGAAATATCACAGAGGTTTTCCCTAAAACAGCTATTTTCAGCTTTCCCTCATAACTACACATTTTCTATTTTTTTCTAAATGTATATGATTTTGAATAAGGCAATTTGCAAACCCCCATGTTCCAATCGAAAAAGACACTCCTTCCACTCTGTCATTATACACAATTGTTTACTGACCCTAAATGGCTACTTATGGCCGGTCCCTTGTCTCCATTTGAGTGTGTCCTTAGAGTACTACAGACTGCCTAGAGCCCTGCAGTATTCCTCTTGGGAGACACAAGTGCAGGTTTGTTGGCTTTATTATATATAGGTTGGCTTTTCTGAACTTTATATTGTTTTTATTTTCCTTATATGGACTCCCTCCAATATAACAAAATATTATTTAAATATGTGGCTGAGACTTGCACACAATGATGCTTTTCTGGAAAAAAAAAAACCTCCTTTATTCTTTATTTAATATACCTATTATATACTCAAATAAGAGTCCCCGTTTTTCTGTTGCCAGAAGTATGACATTGCACATGTATGTTGAATGAGTGGCCCACTATCCATTACTTTTCCTGTAGTGTCATTTCATTCTCTCCACTGTATCAGGATTTGTTCTCTTCAAATGAACCCATTCCTGTTTGAAGCACATATTCTTGAGTTGAATCTATTCCAGGATATTTGGTGATATCAAGTGCTAAACAATAACTCTTGATCCAAATATTAGCTGCATAAAATTTTGTGAGCATTGCATTCAAATCATTCAAAAACATCTTATGCTAATTGCATTGGCCTCAGTCAGATTTTTTTCTCCCCTTACTTGTTTAAAGACAATGACAACCATGTCAAAACCGTGATTATCTAGCTTCTGTGTCTTTACCCTTCATATCTGAATCAACTTTGACCTGAACCATTATAGTTAATGACTAATTATGTAAACTTGAGGTCATATACTTTAGAACTTGGAGACAAATTGGTTTTATAAAGTATATTCCAGGTCATTGGCAATGGGAACAATTTTTGTATTCTGCACATTAACCTTTCTTGTTTATACTTTGGGGGCATGGATGGGTGTGTTTAGTGGTGCTGATGAATATGTTTTTAAATTCCAAGAGCAATTTTATGACCTAGAATGGGTAAGATGTTCAGAGTTGAGCAAGAGGTAAGTAAATAAAGTTGTTATGACAAACTCCAGTGGTAAATTACAGCCTGTGAGTATGTAGCTCTTTGCTCACTGTTGTAGAGTCCAGGTAGAATTAACACCATCTCCCTTTCAAATGTTGGGACATGGCTGGAAACCAAATGAGGTTTAAACTAATTCTTTCTTGCCACAGTGATTAATTTTACAATCCAGTACAAAGCCAAACAGTATGTGCCATTCCCCTCCCATCCAAATGCTCCCATTAGCATCCATAGCAGACGTTGACCATGGGAAAAATCCCTCTTTTTCAATATAAATACGTATTTTATTTAAAGCACTAAATCTATATTCATCAAGAATATTGACATACGTGTGTGTGTGTGTCTTTGTCTGTTTTGGTATCATGGGAATGTGGGCCTTATAAAATGAGTTTGGAGGCTTTCCCTCCTCTTTAATATTTTGGAAGAGTTTGAAAAGAATAGGTATTGATTCTTCTTTGAATGTTTGGTAGAACTCACCTGTAAGGATATCTGGTCCTGGCTTTTATGTGTTGGGAATTTTTTCATTATTGATTTAATTTTGTTACTAATATACTATGTGTTGATTGTTTTTTTCTGTTTTGTTTGGTTTTGTGTTTGAAGATTATATGTTTCTGAAAATTTATGCTACTATTGAGGAGCTTTCACTCAGCCCCAGGATTGGTCCAGAGTTGTATAAATTTTAGTGAGAAGTAAATTGATCCCTTATGTTCTCTCTGTAGAATAGCAGGGTCTCAGTTCTCTGCAATCATCTATAATTAGTTTCACTCTGTTACCTCTAAAGACCACACTGATCATTTTGACAGAACAGAACATTTGGGCCCTTCCCATTGTCTAAGGACCCTACTATACAGTGCTAAGTGGTTACTTTCTAAATAATCACTTCACAGCTTTAGCTTTCTTCTATTCACCTGCACACTTGCATGAATGCAAACCATTTCCTTCTCCCTAACCTTTACTTACATTCTCTGTTCATGACCTGCCTCATACTTTACAGAGAAAAGAAAAGCAATTGAATGAAAACTTCTTGGCCTTCTCTCTAAGCTAGCTATTCAAATTTATATGTGCCTATGCCCTGCCTTCCTTCTCATTACAAATGATGAATTGTCTCAGAATTTGTCAACATGGTGAATCTCTCCATCTGTACCATGGTTTTTAGGGATTTTGCTCTTGTAATTATTTCCTTTCTTTCTCATTCATCAATTAGACCCTAGGTCCTGGACTGTTCCCTTCTCTAGTGCTGCTTCTTTAAAAGAGGGACTAAGATAAGGCGTTCGTGTTAGAATACACAGATACTGCCTTTCAGTCTCTTTTGTTGGCCTTTCTTTCTTTGTGAGACTTCGAATGTTGAAGTGCCCAAAATTCTGTTCACAGCCCACTTCTCTCCATTATTCTTCTCTTTTCTTCGATTTTCTTCCTCCTATTTCCTCTCTCTGTACACTTCATCTGAGTTTTTTTTTTTTTCATATTCCATCTATACAGAATGACTCAAATTTGCATTTGTAGTTCAGATTTCTCAGCAGAACTCCTGCTATGTCTAGCCAATCTACTTGACATCTGCAGTTGGAAATCTAATTGGGATTTATAAATTAGCATGTCTCAAACAGATGTCCTGATATCTGCCACATCCCTGCTCTTTTCTCTATTTAAGTTGTTCAGGCCAAAAGTATAGGGGTCATTTTTAATTTTTATCTTTGATTTACCTTTTATATAAATGCCTGACTTTGAGTCTTACCAACATCATCTCAGAAACGTTCTGAAATTGTCTACTGGTTGCTCTCTCTCTATTATCACCATCCTAGCTCAGCCTAACGGTATTGTTCACTTTTTTCTAGTATCTTTTTAACAAACAGTAGTAGCTTCCACAGGTCATATACTCTAAGCATATTCTGTCACTCTCAAAATGAAATTTAAATGCCATATTTTGCTACACAATCTGCTTCCTGCCTACTCTCTGTTATTTCATGACCTCCCTCTTAAATTGCATTTTCTAATCACCTCCTTATAGAACCTACTAAACTGATACAGTCTTTCTGTTGTTCTATAGAAAATAATAAACTGGCCTCCACATGTTAGATTCTGAACTAGCTCTCCCTTTCTCTAGATTATTTTCCTTTCTGTCTTTCAAGTCCTTCTTGAAAAGACTTTCCTCACTTAATTCTCAATAATTCTTCTCCACAAGTCATCCATTATTCTCCTGTTTTATTATTTTATTTTTTTTAACTTATTGTTACTGACAATGTGAATATGTTTAATAATTTTCCTTTTTCTTTAAACTATCATCTCCTTGGGGGCCGTGGTGTGTCAGTCTAGCTCACCATGTATCACAGCAGTCAGTCAAGATTCTCTTGTGAAAGAATGAGTAAAATTGCTTTACTATGGAATAAGGTGGGCCTCACTTAAGTTGCCTAAGTTTTTCTCTATCATGGACATTTTCTAAGGAGTATCTTCTAGCAAGCTGCATAAGCATTTTGGCACCTGCATTCTTGTTCTGACTTTGTTCATTCATCCCACTTGGCAGTACAAACCAGAGACAAGGGCTCCCTAGCCTCCTCGTGCACAAATGTCAGGTTTGATTTGGTTGCCATCCACAGATTTTATTTATGCCAACACACACAGATGGGCTAATGGGCCTCCTAAAGAGATGCTGCAGAAATTTCCCTTTCCAGCTGGAGGCTGAGGAAGATGCTTAAATATAAGGAGAAACATTCCCCAATATTATTACAATATAGTTGGCCTTATATCCTGAATATGCAAATTTTTTTCTATGTAGTTTATAATCTAGGTCAGTAGAGATGATTAATGTCAGCTACATCCCATCAGCATTCAAGAATAATTCTTAAAGTCACAGTTAATAGTGGCACTAAAATTCATTCAGCCACTATTCAGTATAAAAGAGATTCTTTAGAATTAACAGATTAATCATAAATATACCCAGTGTATACATGTATATTGCTCTTAAATCTCCCCATATATAGTATCTGCCAACAAATGTGTACCTTCAGCAGGAACAAGTAAGCCATAAATGGTGCTATATCTAGGACATCTTATCCACAAAGTCCACATAGGAAATTTAATATTTGCCTTGACTGATTTAGTCATTCTACAAATATTAGTTGAAAATCCACTCAGTGCCAGGCCCAGTTCTGGGTGCTGGTGTATAACATAAACAGACCAGAAAGCACACCTGTTTTTTTGAGCATGCATTCTTATGTGTGGGGAAAAAGATAATATGGAAATACACAAATACACGAATGTTCTTTTTGAAGGTAAACTCTATGATGGCAAACCTTACAAAGCTGGGTAAGGAGATGACAGCTGGATCAGAGGAGAATTATGTTTTCAATGGGTTGCTTCCCTGGTCTTTTAGGTAAGGAGGCATGGAAACAAAACCTTGAAGATATAGGTTATGGGACATCCACAGAAGGGCGCTCCTGTATGGGAAAATCACAAGGGCACAGTTTTATTATTATACTAATTGTGGATTATTAAAACAAAAAGCTTTGTGGCTGGAAAAAAAGAGATGAGATAGCAATATTGTTTTCAGATTGTACTATTTGTTCATAGTGGCTTACAGACATACTAGATTTGAAAATGGATGGGCTACTTGGGAATTTGAGGGAGAGGTTAAAAACAAGATAAAAGAGGAAAGGAATAGGGTTCAATGGGTTTAACACAGAATAGAACTAAATAGTGAAATATGATTCAATAGTAAGTAAGATCTTTATTAATTCACTGTGTTCTAAGAAGTACAAAATGTACTTTACAAAGTTCATTACACCAAACACCAGTTTATAATAATGTCCTTTCAAAAATATTTGATGGGGAAACAAAATGTGATATATGCTTTGTCTTATAAATTATAGAACATTATTATTATTTTATATTATATCCAAGCATATGAGAAGGCCTTTACAGAAGCCACTCAGTTAGTTTGGTTGGTCCCAGGATTATAGAAACTTATTTAATCATATATTATTTTGTTCATGTAATACCTTTTTAAAATAACTGCATTAGTAACAAGAGAGTCAGCTCTGTTGTAATGGGGTAAAGACTGCTTAATGAATGCCAAGGCTGCAGAAAGGAGGCTCCAAAATATAATAGCTCAAAGACAAAGATACATATATGTGGACTTGGTAACACGAAGCCATCCAGATTACAAGGACAATGTGGGGGGACATGGATGGGTCAGCGATGGAGTTGGTCATTTCTTTCACCCTCAGTATGAGTCTTTTTAGGAGTGCTCTAGTTCTAAATACCTTTTAACTGAACCTCATCAAAGGCAGGTATTGTTCTTCACTGTGTCCTAGAATATAAGTTTAATTATAGTTCAATGATACATTAATGAAGAAGAACACCATCTTTTTTGAAACACTATTCTATTAGGATGCCTATGTCAACTGAAACTTAGCTTACGTCCTGTTTCCTCTACCCCATGATGCAAAAAAATAAATAAATAAAATAAAAAATAAAATCAATCAATCACAATGTTATCAATTATAGCAATTCCTGTAGATAAATAGCCCATTTGGTGTTCTACTTACCTCAATTGTTTCCATAACATAGTCCCCCCCCTCCTTATTTCTGGCTAGCCTGTTATTCCATTTAAGGTAGTGTGTGTTTGTACGGAAACAAGTGCAGACCAGCCACATGTGAGGAAGCAAAAGCTGTTCATTCAAAGCTGCAAGGGGATAAGCCACTGTCACTAGCATTTCAGCAGAGATCTAAAGGCAGAAAAAGGAGTGGGAGAGTTTTAAAGTGCAAAAATTTGAAGGCTTGAGGTGTGCCTTGAACATTCTTTGGCACAAGAAAGCTGAAGGCAGGCCAACTAGAAGCAGGCATCTATCTTGTGTATTGGTTAAAAGCACATACAGCAAGCCCTCAAATAACATCGTTTCATTCCATTTATTTCATTATAATGTTGATGATATGCTCTAGGAACTTAACTCTTATTTATATCAGTTAGCCTATGCTAAAATTGGTTTCATTATATGCTGTTCCCTTTAAAGTCACAGAACCTATCCATGATATTAAGTGAGAGCTTACTGTGTTTAGCTTTCTCTGATGGGTCCCAACTTGGAAGCAGGGACAAAAATTAGAAAAGCTATCATCTATTATTCAAGTCCAGAGCATTTCAGGCCAATTTTTACAGAAGGTGTAGTTTGGCTTCCTGAATTGTTACTAAAGATAGCCGTCTCTACAAATCTCACTTATAAGGCTGTGCTGGTTTCCAGGACTGGGTAACGTAGAGAAGGGATCACTGAGCAGATCACTGCAGGTTTGGGGTCAGAGATATATTTTTATATATAGCTTGATCATTATCCATTTGTATTTCTGCTACTATGTTATGGAAACAATTGAGGTAAGTAGAACACCAAATGGGCTATTTACCTACAGGAATTGCTATAATTGATAACGTTGTGATTGATTGATTTTATTTTTTATTTATTTATTTTTTGCATCATCTATTTATTAGTTCATTTTGTTTGTTTTTTTATCCCTCTTAATTAAGCCTTTTTGATTGTTGCTGCAGATGGTTTACTCAGGGAATTTGAATCATCACTGTAACAGGATGAAGAACCCCCAACTCCCTCATTTTTAAAAAGCAATTTTTTCCCCTGGATTTGATGATACTACTTTTGGCTGGTTTCATAACTATCCAACTGGTTACCATTTCTCAGTTCTCTTTTTGGTCCATCTTCTACTGAATGTCCAAATTTAACAGTGACTACAGTTTTGCCCTTAGATATTTTTCTTCTTTCCCCTCCCCCCTCCCTTCCCCTCCCCTCCCAAACCTTCTCTCTCCTTCTCTTTTCTCTAAATTAGTTCCCTAGTGATATATCTTATTTCACAACTTCACATGCATTCTATATACTGATGTCTCTCATAATTATATCTTCAAATAACACTACCCCTTGAACTGCATATTTGTAAAATATATCTGATGCCTTGACATCTCCACTTCGGTCACTAGAAAGCATCTTAAATTTCTAAGAACACCATAGCACTATACGGATATATATCACAATGTACTGCCCATCCCCAGTTCTTACACATGTCTTTTAGCTCCAGCTGCCATAACAAAAAGCCATGGACTAGGTGGCTGAAGCAACAGAAATTTGACTTCCCCCAGTTCTGGAGGCCAGAAGTCTGAGATCAGGGCACTGGCATGGTTGAGGTCTGGGAGAGCTCTTCCTAGATTGTAGACGCCTCCTTCTTGGTGCATTCTCACATGCGTTTTCCTGAATGAGTGTGTGTGTGTAGGAGTGATTTCTCTCTCTTTCTCTTCTTATTAGGGTACCCATTCCATCATGAGGACCCCAATTTTAGGACCTCATCTAAACCTACTTATCTCATAAAGTACCTGTTCAATCCCCCATTGGGGCTGCAAATTTATATGTGCAATTAGCCGCATGTGCAAATACCATCACATTTGAGATTAGAGCTTCAAGATGTGAATTTGGGGTGGGGAGGAACACAATTCAGTCCATAGAAACATCCTAATAAGTGACACTTCTCTTCACTCAGTTGCTCAGGCCAATACCTAGGAGATTTATTCTTCATTTTTTCATCCTACTTCAGTCTCTCAGTAAGTCTCTAAGCTTTATGTCCAAAATATACTACATATCCAAAGAAATCTCAGCATTTCTGTCACTAAAACTCTACAGTGTTTTGACTGTCAACGGTGTCCTAACTGATCTGGTTTTCCTATTCTTTCCCCAGTATCATCCATCTTTTACACAGCTTTTAAGATTTTCTTTTCTTCCTTAAAGTGTAAAATAGTATAGCTTCTTTACTTCCCCTTTCACATGGTAAAATATGATCATTCCTATGGCCTGTGACCCTGCATGACCTTATTGCTCCCTTGCTCTCAGACATCATAAGCCTTTCTCTCTCCTGTTTGTACTCAGTACAGTTCTTAACATAACTAACGATTCCTCTCTCGGCACCATGGCACTTGCTATTTTTTTCTGCTGGAAGCCCTCCTTCCCCAGGTTTTCACAAAGCTGCTATTCATCTTGAGCTCTGCATTCAAATATTATCTTTTCAAAAAGGACTTTTCTAGCTGTAAGAGATTCATAGGCATTCTCAACCACATTATCCTATTATATCTTCATCATAACGAAAACCCTTGAAACAATTTCCCCATGAGAGGTAAACTCCTTGAGACAATGAATTCATTTTTCTGATTCATTAACATACCCACAGTACCAAGAAGAGTTGCCAGGCTTATAGAAGATACTGAATAAACATTTGCTGATTCAGGAGAAGAAAGTATACCTGAAATAGTGCTATTAAAATGGTGAAAGAGAAACCATATTGAGTTTTCTTTGGAATATGAAAAGGGTGCCTCCTGGAGACAACAGCTGGCACAATGATTCTGATTGCCTATAAAATATTTGTGGGTCATCAGGGAAAAATAGATAACTGTAGATACTTCTTTCCCTCTAGAGTTTCACCTGGGGAAATAAACAAAGGTCAAGGAATTTTGATTGATCCTGCTATTGACTAGCCACTCTGAAGCAGCAGTAATTAATTAAGGAAGTAAAATTTAAGTTACAAGTAATCTATTGCCTTAGCAGGAGCCCAGCAGCTGGCTAGAGAGTGGTGAGATGCACCATAGCTCTAAACTACCAAAGGCTTTTACACAATTGTAAAGTTTAGCTGAGAGATGAGTTTTTGATTAGGCAGTAACAACTGAGGACAGGTAGGGACTGTGTAATTTGGACCTGTTGCCAATGGAATCAGGTCTGATGTTAAGCATGCATTTTGGTATAATTAAAAGAGATTGATTCTGATGTCAGAAGGGCAGACTAAAGAGTCTCAAGTTTTCACTTCTGATGTAAGGTTTTCCTTCTCCTAGCCTCTACTCCCTCACCTATAAAACTGGAATAGTATATGACTTATAGTTTTTATTATAACTAAATCTAATGTGACAGTGTTTTCAAACTATAAAAGACTAGAAGCATTTTAGGATCCAAACTTAAATGTTATGCTTTTTCTTTAAGTAAGATGTTTGTTGGCAACTAATTATGTGTTACATTTTAAACAAGAGAAATGTAACTTCTTTAAGATTGTTCATGCAAAATTCTATAATCTCTATCACAGTTTACCATTTAAAGACTAGATGCCTTGACAATTGCAAACAAATATTTAAGATCTCCATGAAAAGGAAATTTCATTAACCTATAAATGAATAAAATCTTGTGTTTAGTGGGGAAAGTAATAAAACAAAACAAAACCTTTGTTGATGAGTTTGAACCAGCTCAGTAACATCTCATGTCATTGCAACAAGACTGTTTCTATTCCACATTTGCCTGTGTGGGGTCTTCTTTCAATTGTGGGCATTGTCATTTTCATACTTGAAGAACTAGGAAGTATTTTTTTAAAGACTACTTACACCCAATCATTTAACTATGATGATATGTAGGTTTAGAAAATTTAAGTCATTCATCCACACACTGTGCAATGCTATGGGTATAGTTCCCTGAAAAACATGGAAACTGTACCTACTCAGCTTACAAAGTGTACAATACAGCAGCAGACGCCAGGCTTAAATTAAGCACATGGTGTTTTCATATCTCAAAGATTGCAATTGTATTTGTGGCAAGTGCACCGTAGGATAAGTTATTTCTTATGATCAGGGACGCTAGGGAGACTATTCAACTGGGAGGAGTTTCACTTTGCATAAATGTTAACTTTTCAAATATTTTATGTCATTTTTGAGAACTTTTTATTTTTAATGGTATTCTAACCATGTACTACTCTTAAAACATTCTGTTTATATTATGGAATAATGATATTTAAATTATAGACAAATCTTAATGTTTTCTATTGTATTTGTTAATGTCACTTATTGTAAGTATTTTCATTAGTTTTTGTATTTTAGTAATATTACATGATGACACTGTTATTTTTTAAATACAGTATTTTACTTATATCATGTTTATGTTTAGAAAATCTTGTAATTTTTTTGTGTATCTTACTATGACCTTTAAATACACATTTCAAATAATCTATCTAAACTCAAATTTTTTTTTTATTGAATGCTATGGAATATGCTTTGCCAATTGAAGTTATGTGTTTTATTTTTCTTTCCAAAAAAATTTTTTTTATTAAGTGAGAGGCAGGGAGGCAGAAAGACAGACTCCCACATGCACACCATCTGGGATCAACCTGGCATGCCCCTACTGGAAATGCTCTGACCCCTGAAGCCGCTGCTTTGCTGCTCAGCAACTGAGCTATTTTAGTGTCTGAGGAAAGACCATAGACCCCTCTTCAGTGCCTGTGGCCATTTGAGACAGAGAGAGGAGGGAGGGGGAGAAGCAGATAGTTGCCTCTTCTGTGTGCTCAGACTGGGAATCACACCCAGGACTTCCACACGCTGGGTGGATACTCCACCCTTGAACCAAGCAGCCAGGGCCACCAAAGAATTTTTAAAGCCTAAATTTCTTAAGAAAACAAGAATGGTAAAGATTTTTTGTAGTTTTCATAACAGTCAAAATAACCCTCATACCTCCGTTTTGCTTCAGTACATTAACAGAAATGTATGTTTGCATGTGCATGTGTTTATGTGTGTCTTTGTGTTCATGTGTGTGTATGAGAGAGAGAGAGAGAGCTCATTGTGTTAAACAAAGTGGGCAATGTATAGAATATGGAAATCACAGGACTGAATAGACTATTTCTGAATGTTTCTTTTTATCTTGGTGAGTAGTGCATACTTTAAAAACACATTGTGTATTCTTAAATTTCTAAGATATTTGATAGTATATTGTATAAAGTTGTTTTGTCGGTTTATACAGATCACTGACTTTGGCTTAATTGTTTAGGCTCTTTGCAGAGGGCCATATTTGGAAAAGGGAAAAATTCCTTTGGGTGAAATGGAACCATTGTAAATGACATACACCAGGTTGTATGTGTTTACCTAACCGCACCACCAGTGTGGGAATTGACCTAGATGCCCAAGACAGTCTTCATTATTGAGAATTTATGTTTGTCTGATAGCTTTTATTTGCTAAATTAGCCTCTGCTGCATATTAAACATTGATAGCTAATGCCACTTTATTGCTGCTGGTCCTATTCAGCATCTCTTTTCAAAGAATGCAATCTACATAATTAGAAAATAGCATGACTTCTGCATCTAGCCCATCAGGAGGGTAAAGATGTTGTGCTCCTGCCTTCATTTCATATGCCAACATTCATAGCACTGATGTGATAACATTCTTTCAATTTAATAATGGTAATTCATGTACTGAATTGTCTTGCCTATGATACAAATGAAACAAAGGAAAGATATGAATTCATTAAGAGAAGCAAATACCTCATTGAAGTTAGATGTCAAGTAAAATTTGTGGACAATTCAATACTGCAGGCAGTCACCATATCTGTACTGTCATTAAGAGTAATTGCAAGGCAATTGGGGCAAAAAACATAGTCTTCTACAATTACTCAAAATTTTTCTATGGATTTTATATTTATATTTGTTATTATTATTTATTTTTGTTCCATTTAACTAAAGCTCATAGAAAGATTTTAAGGTATATTCTTAATATACTATCTCTCATTCTTTTGAAAATGTCAAATTTTACATATTATGATATTGAGGGATTACACAAAAATTTAAATAGAAGGCCTACAATTAATTTACTGATTACTAATTTATGCCTATTGGTAAATATTTAATTATACTCAACCAGCCTTAATGAAATAAAGTTATTAATAATACACATGGAAATATCTTAAGTATTAAAACAAAAACAAATATGAAGAAGCTACTTCTACTTGATTAGAGTAAGATGAGAAGCTGTAAGTGTATAGAACTGGTAGTTTAGACTCAGCACTGTCTTGGTATAATAAACTAGTGAAGTCCATGTGGATGCATGGTCACTTTGTTGTCTTTGAGCAGAAAAAGAATTATTGGCATTTTTTACAGAGAACTGACTTAAACTTTTCTAACTTTGTGTATACTTTAGATTGCACCTTTAGAATTTGTTGATAGAAAAAAATATAAATTAAAAAACATAAAATAGAGAATTTGTTTAATTGTACATTTATTGAAAAAAATTTTACAAACTCATTAATCACAAAACAGGCATGTTCATATTGCTGTTTTAACAACATTATTATTAATTAGTCTTATCTACAACTGTATGTATATATATACATGCTCAAAATATTTAATTATATGTATCATATATGTATATATCTGTGTCTATAACTATGTCTCTATCCATATCTAAATCCATATTTATATGGCTACTTATATCAGCATCTGTATCAAATTTATATATCTATCAAAATTGAGATTCTGTTTGTTTACAGAACAATATGTCATAGATTATTTTTTCCATCATTAGACTCATAAAATATATATGTATCTGTTTGTGTGTAAAGTATGTTATAAATAGATAGATGTAAATCATTATTTTGCCATCTACATAGTATTTTCTGTGGTATGGCACTTCAGACTATTTAACCAAGCTGCATTATTGATTACATTGCTTGTTTAAGAAACTTTACCATTATAAACAGAACCTTTATGTACATCTTTGATTACTTGAGTTATTTCCTTAGATCTCCCCAATTTGATTTATGCATCAGTTATGAAGTATGAACATTTAAAATACATATATTACTCAGTTGTCTCAGAAACATTGTCTCACCTTCCTACACCTTTTTCATTATGCAGATTATGTTATGATGAAAATTTTGCAACTCTAATAAGTAAAGAGTTGGTAGCTGTGTATTGCTTTTATTTGTATTTCTATATTATAAGCCCAAAAATTCATACAGCACATAGTCTTAAAATGACATAGTATGGTAAACTTTTAATGTCATATATTTGACATACAAGCTTTTTCATGTTATTTGTCTCCTGTTTCATGATCCATAGTTTTGCCCAAACAGTTGACCAGCAAGGGCAGTCAAGGGAGTTTATTATTATTATGAAACAACTGGATATATCCAAGTTTGTCACTAATGTAGGATCTATCAAATGTACTCTCTCTTTATTTTATCTATTAAAGAGAGGTTACTGAATTGACAAGTGGGTTAGAGTCAGTTTAGCTCCTGTGCATGGTTCTAGTATTCATTAAATATCTACATAGTTTTTCAAAATGAAAAAAACAACAACATTGTAATAAAATAAACAGAGGCTTTGAAATCAGGAAGACCTGGGTTAGTATCATGACTTTATCACATAGAAAATGCGTGACCTTGAGAGTGTCATTTGTTTGAGCCTCAGTTTCCTTATCTGTCACAACTGAATGCAAATCCTACTGCACTTTTAAGAATTTAAAGTCTACATTTTAAAGTTTCAAGTAAAATACTTAAATATATTAGGTTCTTTTTCTTTTCTTTTTTTTCTTTTTCTTTTTTTCTTTTGGACAGAGAGAGAGAGTCAGAGAGAGGGACAAAGAGACAGGAAGGGAGCAAGATAAATATCAATTCTTCATTGTGGCTTGTTAGCTGTTCATTGATTGCTTTCCCATATGTGCCTTGACCAGGGGAGCTCCAGCAGAGCGAGGGACCCCTTGCTCAAGCCAGTGACCTTGAGCTTAATCCAGCAACATTGGCTTCAAGTCAGCAACCTTTGGGCTCAAGCCAGCGAACATGTTCCCACACTCAAGCCACTGACCCTGCGCTTAAGCTGGTGAGTCTGTGCTCTAGCCAGATGAGCCCACGCTCAAACTGGTGACCTTGGGGTTTTGAACCCAAGTCCTCTGTGTCCCAGTCCAACACTCTATCCACTGCAGCACCACCGGGCCAGGCAATACATAAGATCTAAGTGTATAGTAGTTATTATTACAAATGCAAAAAATCAAAATGTCAAGATAAATTTAGGTTAATAAACAAAGAAAATTAAGTATTTTACATAAATTGCCCCATTGACAACATAGCTTTATAAAGCAGATATGAAATATAATAATATTTGGAATATTTGGCTTAGAAAATGGATGCTCAGAACATAAAAATATATAAAAAATGTTTATATATGCATTTTAAATACTTTTAACACTATACAGGATTATGGCATTATAAAATTTAGTGGGAGAAGCATACATTAATGAAATAATCACACAAATACATGTGAAATTCCATCTGTAATTATAATGTTGCTAAAATGCTTGGAGTAGGGAAATGGAATTCCAGGGGATGGTGAGAGAGTGTGGTGTTGATGCAGAAACAACTGCCAGGAGGCTGACACAGAGCCTTGGCAGGAGGTGTAGAGAGATTAGACTAGATGGTTGTAGATGGAGAAAAGTAGAGTGATTCAAGTGATATTTCCACAGTCAGGTCATTATATTAATATAAAATTACATATGGATGGAGAACAAAATGAAATTACCCTGAATATATTTTAAAAGAAAGCTCTCTTCTATATCTTCTATAACTGAATAGCAGAGACCAGTTTCTGCAGAGGCAAAGTCATGTGGTTCAAAACAGACCTAAATAAAAGTGCCATTAAAATGTCCAAAAGGAAAAATCAAGTAGGCAGTTAAGCATAGAGGACATGACTGGGTAAAAGATAAAATCTGTGAGGTGGCTTTGAATTTGTGTTTGTATATGAAATCACCGATGGAGAGAGAAAGAGTGAGATAGGAAAGGGTGAAGACTTGATGTTTACTAGCAAAGAGAATGAGCATCCAAAATATAGATGAGAAAAATCAAGAAAAAGATTGTGTCAGAAAAGCCTAGTGAAAAGAATGTTACAAGAACGAGGGACTGGTCATCATACTTGACTTTTGATAAGAAGTTAAGTAGGAAAAAAATATGCAGAAAATATCTTTGACTGTAGTTAATGCTATGGAACTTGTGTATAATTTCAGCAAGGAACACACCAGGTTAGTGATGAATTTGGATGACCCTGAGCTAGGGGTGATGATCTAATGAAAGATGAGGAAAAGGAGACAGCTATGAGAGATGACTGTGCTTTGTGAAATTTTACCAGGAATAGAGGAAGAGG
Organism: Saccopteryx leptura; assembly: GCF_036850995.1. Classification (NCBI taxonomy): domain Eukaryota; kingdom Metazoa; phylum Chordata; class Mammalia; order Chiroptera; family Emballonuridae; genus Saccopteryx; species Saccopteryx leptura. The sequence goes on from NC_089503.1 coordinate 235,729,152, forward strand.
GATTAATTTCATTATCTGAATCCTTCTCATGACTCTTGATCTCTTTTGTATCTGTGCTCTGTCATTTGGTGCTTAATGTTTAAAACTAAATATTTCCTGCCTGACCAGGTGGTGGTGCAGTGGATAGAGCACCAGTCTGGGACACTGAGGACCCAGGTTGCAACTCTAAGGTTGCCGGCTTGAGCATAGGCTCGCTAGCTTGAGCACAGGGTCAATGGCTTGAGCGTGGGATCATAGACATGATCCCATGGTCACTGGCTTGAGCCCAAAGGTTGCTATCTTAAACCCAAGGTCACTGGCTTGAGCAAGGAATAACTCACTAAGCTTTAGCCCCCCAGTCAAGGCACGTATGAGAAAGCAATCAATGAACAACTAAGGTGTTGTAACTATGAGTAAATGCTTTTCATAGCTCTCCCTTCCTGTCTGTCTGTCCCTGTTTGTTGGCACCCTCTCTCTTTCTTTTTCTTTCTCTCTCATATGTGAACATGTTTAAAACAAACAAATAAACACACTAACAAACAAAAAACTATGTATTTCCCAAAAGATTTCTCCTTCTGGAATTTTTTCCATCACATCTCACAGTAATTTAGAAGGGCAAAAATCTTATTGGCATTTTTGACTCACAAATTATCTTATGACTCACAAAGAATTTTGGAGTAAATCCTCTTGGCTCTATCTTCAAAATGTTTTCAGAATGTGAATGTTTTTATCACTCCCACAGAAAATTCTTTGGCCCAAGTTTTTTTTATATATTAGTGAATAATTGCAAGATCTCCCTAAGTTATCTTGCAGCTCTGCTCTTGCCCCACCCCAACTCACTCCTGAACAGCACACTCAGATTGATCTTGTAAATACGTATGTTAGAGCCTATAACTTACATATATTAGACCCTCTACTGGTATCCTAGCTCAGAGTAAGAACCAAAGTCTTTACAATGACATTCAAAGTCCAACAGGATCATTGACTCAACTCCAGGGTTATTGATTCTGTTGTTCCTCAAACACAAAACCTCACTCCAAGAACATTCTTGGCCCAGGCCCTTTGCATTTGCTATATTTTCTGTCAGAAACAGATTTTTCTCAGATATTTGCATGGCTCACTCCTTTATCTTTTCCCAGTGTTTGCTCAGATGTAATCTTACCAGTGAGACCTGACCAGAAAACTTATTCAAAATAGGAAATCTTTCTCCTTCTTTCCAATTCCAAAACATTTTTTATCCATCTTCTTCTTTATTTTTCCTCCCTGACACTTGTCATGTGGTACATATTTTACTAACTCATTTGAGTTTTTACCAAATACTTTTCTCTGTTATAGGATAAGCTACAGTAGGGAAGAAATCATTGACTGATTTTATCACTGTTCATCGCTAATGACTAGAACAGTTCCACAGACATTGTAGGTACTCATTTAATATTTATTGAAGAAATGAAAAACCTGTAGGTATAGACACACTAAAAAGAGATGCAGAGTGAGAGTATAAAGCTAAGTGTAGAACCCATGGAAGCCTATCATTTAAGCAGTGACTGAAGAACAAGTCCAATAAAAGAAATCAATTCATTACCACAGGTATAAAGAATACCTGCAGAGATTGATGTCACAGAAAACCAGAGGAGCCTGACTAGGTGGTGGTGCAGTGAATAGAACATCAACCTGGGATGTTGAGGACCCAGGTTCAAAACCCTGAGGTCACTGGCTTGAGTGCTGGCTCATTCGGCTTAAGTGTGGGCTCACCAGCTTGAGTGCAGGGTTACCAGCTTGAGCGTGAGATCATAAACTTGACCCCATGGTCACTGGCTTGAGCTCAAAGGTCCCTAGCTGGAACCCTAGGTTGCTGGCTTGAGCCCAGAGGTCATTGGCTGGAATCCAAGGTCCCTGGCCTAAGCAAGGAGTAACTCACTCTGCTGTAACCACCCCCCTCCTCTGGTCAAGGCACATATGAGAAAGCAATCAGTGAACAACTAAGATGCCGCATCGAAGAATTGATGCTTCACATCTCTCTTCCTTCCTGTCTGTTTCTGTCTGTCCTCCTACCTCTCCCTCTCTCTTAGTCTCTCTAAAAAAGAAACAAAAAGGGAAAGAAAACCATAGGAAATTTGAAATGCACAGAGTGGTCATTTATGGTAAAATTTACATTAAAATAAATGAGAACTGGTTAATTATATAGGGATTTGTCTGATGAGAGATACTGAAGACATTGAAAAGAAATATTCAGAGAGTAGTTGGTGACATGTAAATGTGGGATCTAGATTACAATAGGCTGAGAAGAAAATGATGTATCAGAAAATGAAGAAACGAATGAAGGAAAGACAGAGTGTGGATAAGCAAGGAATTCATGGTCAAAGGAGAAAATTTTTAATTTTACCATTTGTTTCTGCTCTGAGATAGGAACTAAGCAATATAACTGAAAGAAATAAAAAAAAATTTCCATATTATAACCCAACTACTTGTTGTGCCATAAAACAGATCGATGGTACACCTGCTATCCTACAAATGGATGGCAGTGCAGGAGTACTTCTCTCTCAGACCAGTTCCCTTCAGTCAAGAGCAGATTCATGTGGTTACAACATTGCATGATACATATATTAACGCTTTTTATATGGCCTGTGCTGTGAAAACAGTAGGGATAGCTATCATACAAAAATGATTGCACATATGACAACGGAGACATATTTGTTGCAGAATTATTGGTAATGGCAAAAAAAAAAAAAAAAAAAGAAAGTTAAGATCCTAAATATCCATCAAATGGAAAATAATGAAATAAAATAAAATTATACAATAAAACATTGCTCTGCAGTTTAAAAAGAACTTTATACACAAGGAGAGTTTATATATTCATGAACTCTCTCTTTATATAATTCAGCCAAAGGGCTCACTTGCTCTTGCCTTTTCATATTTGTAAAGAGGATTTTTGTTGTTATTGTTGTCACCATGCTGCCTCTTCTTATTTTTATGCTGTTTTGAAAATACTTAGGAAATTGGAACCTCTCAGCTTCAATTATTTAATTTCCTTGAATAGTAGGTATGGGCTCAGTTTGTGTCCAGAAACAGACTAGCAGTAGTGGTTATTGTTTAAAAAGAGAGTAAGCAGGAGCATGTAGTAGGCACAAGGCCCAGGAGCCCAATGACCAGCACTTTAATATTATTCCTGGCTTCTTCCAGAAGAGCCTGTCTGCATAGATCTCTGTAGCCAGCACTTCTAATATCATAAATCAGCTCCTAGGACTGAGTACTGGGCTACGACTTTTGTATCTCAGCCAGCACTCTCTCCTGGGTTTTCCTCCATTCAAAAGTTATTATTATTTATTTTTGTGCAATCTAGCATTGAGTCTGTAAATCTGCATGCAAGTTTACAAAGTGATTGCTCCAAAATTCAAATCATTTCAAGTCCATGCATCTTTCCAGTCTTGAGTTGTATTTAACTATGCCAGTGTTGTTTTTTGTTTTGTTTTTGTTAAGAGGAATATCCTACCCAGTTTAACCCAATATGTGTCTAGAAATTTCACTTATTAAACTGATCTCTTAATTTATAGATAGTGGATGAGCCAAATTGGCATACCATATGTTGGATTTTTTCATCGGTAACATTTAATATAATTTTGCCAGTGTAATGAATTATATACAGGTGTTGATTTTCAGGTAAAATCTACATTTACTAAAATATAAGAATGAGTAGTAGAATAAGGATAGCCAAGAGCAATACCATTAAAGTATATTGTATCCATTTTCATGTAAAATAATTTACCAAATCCATTTTGAAAATTCAACCAGTAACTTGAAATCCTGATATTCATACAGTTCTTAGCTTTTCCTAATTTACTTATTTCACTCAGTATAATGTTTTCAAGGTCCATCCATGTTGTCATAAATGTCACTATGTCATCATTTCTTATGGCTGAGTAGTATTCCATAGTATATATGTACCACATCTTCTTTATCCAATCCTCTATCAAGGAACACTTTGGTTGTTTCCATGTCTTAGCCACTGTGAATAATGCTGCGATGAACTATTATCAACAAGACAGGTAGTAAGTGTTGGAGAGGCTATGGAGAAAAATGAAACCAGAATCTAAGAAGATACCAGTGTTCATGCAATATTAGTCACAATAGCTAGGTTATGGAAATAATCTAAATGTGTATTGACAGATAAATGGATAAAGATAATGTGGTATATATATGTAATGCATGTATTTACTTATAAAAAGAAAAAAAAATCTGCAAAACACAACAACATGGATGGATCTAGAGAACATTAAAACCAAGTGAAATAAGCCAGATACAGAAATACAAATACTGTATTATCTCACTTATATGTGGAATCTAAAATAGTCAAACTCATAGCAGCAAAGAATAGGATAGCAGTTGAATGGAGGGAGAAATGGAAAGAGATGGTCAAAGAGTACAAAGTTTTATTTATACATGCACATACTTATTAAGAGGAAAATAAGTTCTAGGGACTTACTATGCACCACAATATCTATGTCTAACAATACTGTATTGCATACTTAAGATTTACTAACAGGGTAAGACTTACATGAAGTATTCTTAACTTATATAATAATAGTAATTAATCATCATCATAATAATAAAAGGAGCAAGGGGAAATTTTGAGAAATAATAGATGTGTCTACTACCTTAATATTAGTGGTTTTGTGGGTGTAAACTTATCTCCAAAGTCATTCAGTTGTATTGTTGTGTACATTAAATATATACAGCATTTACATGCTAATTATACCTCAATAAAGTAATATACATAAATACAAATATATAGATATATAGATATACAGATATGATAGGAAAGTGAAAGGAACATTAAGAGAGTCATTCATTGGAGATAAAATACTAGTAGTTTAATGGAGAAAAATCATAATAATATTTTACGTTAAAAGTTTTATTTTGGATGAAAAATATTATTTCAAGTATATATTAAATTAGTTTTAAATTTATATATATTTTTAAATCTAAATGTATTCTTTTGGTGTTTTTACAATATTGTTATGAGGAAACAAAAAATACTGTCTTTTTGGATAAAATTTATTTCCTTTCAAAAAAAGTAGGTCTAAACTGGTCTTTCAGAGTTACATTCAGCTTTATCATTCCTTAATTGTATGCTTTGTCACAATTTTTATTTCATGACTTCTCTAGCCTGACTGATCTTACACTTAAGTATCTAGATTAGTGCCTTGCACCCTGGAGCCCTTAGCAAATACTTTTAGACTAACCTAACACATACTTGGCAAACTGCAGCCTTCATCTACAAACTCGGTTACCCTCTGCTAGTTATTACTCACACTGCACAGAGAGTTTTCCTTTATTTATATCAGCCAGAAATCTATCTGTTCTGATGGAGAAAAGCATTAATATTCTCTCTACTAGCATCACTGCTTGAATGAATTGTCCTGAGGGATTCATAAGGTCAAATAGTAGAGATAATAATTTAGTAAACTTTCTGATTAACTGTACACATTATCTAGAATTAAACTGGGGGAAATTAACACTATGGTACTTTGAATGAGTAAAATGATTATACCTGAGGATCTTTTTTGCAATATGTTCATATTTATTACATGTTAAGAGAAACATTCGTTTTCTAGTTAATTCACTAAGGCTAACTCGCCTCTGTACAAAAGATAACATACTGGTAATTATTTTCAAAAATAATTTACATTGTTCAATTTTATTCCCATGCAAACCATCTCTGTTGAACAACTTTAAATATTTTGGCTCTAAACCAAATTCTAAATAGTTTTCATCATTTTTATTACGAATTATGTTTTCATGCTCTAATACACACAGATATAGTTGAGATTAAGATCAAAGTAAGTGATGAGTCATGACTTACATAATCCAGTCATACCCACAGAAGTATCTGTTTTGCCACTTTTGTGTTTTCAGCTCTTCTCATGGTGATCGCCATTTTCTAAATGATATATATTTTTTTCTGTCTAGTAGTTTATCAAGTTGGCATCCATGTTGACTTCCAACTATGAAAAACTAGGAATAAATTAACTCATACTACTCCCATACCACTTATACTATTGTATTGTTCTATCCTAGCCACTTCTAAATTTGTAATAATTATGCAGTTTATGGTTACCTATGCTATATAACTTAAAACAATATGCTGGCCCTGGCCTGTTAGCTCAGTGGTAGAGTGTCTGCCCACCGTGTAGAAGTCCCAGGTTAGATTCCTGATTAGGGCACACACAGGAGAAATGACCATCTGCTTCTTCATCCCCCTCTTCTCTCTATCTCTTCCCCTCCTGCAGCCATGGCTCGATTCAAGCAAGTTGGCCCCGGGCCTGGGCACTAAGGATGGCTCCATGGCCTCACCTCAGGTGCTGAAACAGCTCAATTGCTGAGCAATGAAGCAATATCCCCAGATGGGCAGAGCAATGTCCTGTAGGGGGCTTGCTGGGTGGATCCTGGTTGGGGCATGTGCAGAAGAAGCCTGTCTGTCTGCCTCCCTGACTCTAAGTAAAAAACAAACAAACAAACAAACAAAAACAATATGCTAAAACTTTACTTTTTAAATATTTATAAATGAAGTATTTCTTGTTCATTAAATGTTCCAATGTGTTTAACATTCTGTCCATAGAAGGGCACAACAGTAAGTTCTTTCCATAAGAAGGGCACAACAGTAAGTATCCTTTTGCTTTCCTACTCATTCTATATAATTCCCACATTGTATTTTGAGAAATGACTTGTATTCAAAGGTATTTTGATGTTGGTTTGTATGGTAGCATTGTTTGTAATGGTAAATACTAGGAACAAACCAGATGTCACTCTCAAAAGTGACATAAAGAGGGACATGTGCAAAAGGAAATGCTATGTATCTCTTTAAAGTCAGTTAGAAATGTATATAGTGAGAATGAAACAGCTCCATAATACATTACTTAATGAAAGAAAGCAAGGTACAGGAAAGGGTATATAATACACTACCATTGTGAGGAAAATGGGGAAAACAACATATATCTTTATATTTGCTTATAAGAATACATAAATTGGTTACCAAAGTTGACAGAAAAAATAACCAAGGAGATTTTTATTATAAATCTTTTTTTACATAAGTTTTATAAGTCATGTGAATATATAATTCAATAAAAAGTTTTACTGCTTTTCTGGATTAATTCCACTATTTCTTGAATGCCATAGTTTTTTTTCTTGAATTTCCCTTTTTGTTTTTCAGAAAAATCACATGAGAAATAATATTTTTCAGAGCTTTGATCATTTAGAATTTTATCAGTACTTTCTCATATTTAGAAATCAGCTTGATGGCTGTATTGGTGAAGATTAAAACAGGAGAAAGAAATCACATCAGTTATTTTACAAAATAATAAGGAAACTCACCATGTATTAAAAAATTAAAGAGGCAGAAAGAGAATACTGAGACGAAGGTGTTATGATGCAGATAATAATATCAGAAGGCAGCCACCATCTTAGGGACTCTGATAGGCAAGGGATGACCAACTTGTAGCTCAGGAACTCTGAGAAGGAGCTTCATAGAGCTAGACTCAGACATCGGGAACTCAGAAGGCCAGCTAATTAGTGAAGGTGGCTCTGAGGAGTGCAATGAAATGGATTCTGGAGGTAGTAGGTAAAGTACAAACAGGAAGCAACTGCTGCTACAGAGGAAAAGAGTTTGCTTACTTGTTTATATTGTTCTTTAGATTCCACATATAAATGAAATCACATTGTATTTGCCTTTCTCTGACTGGCTTATTTCACTTAGCCTAACACCCTCTAGGTCCATCCATAATGTCACAAATTATAAGATTGTGTTCTTTTTTATGGCCAAATGATAATATTCTATTGTATATACACAGCAGAGCTTTACACTTGTCTATTGGTGGGCACTTGGGTTGCTTTTATATTTTTGCTACTAAATGAACAAACAAAATAGAAACAGACTCATAGATACATAGACCAGACCGATATTCTATGTATCTATGAGGGGAGGAGGGTTTGGGGACCAGTGAAAGAATTAAGAAGTATAGCTTGCTGGTTACAAGATAGTTGTGGGGATATAAAGTACAGCATAGGAAATACAGTCATTAATATTGTTAAAGTATATTTGGTGCCAGGTGGGTACTGGAGTTACTGGGGGAAATACTTTGTAAAGTATATGATTATCTGACCACAATGCTGTACACCTGAAACTTACACAAAATAATATTGAATGTAAACTGTAATTAAAAAATAAAAATTTTAATTTGTTGGGAAAATGCTGATAAAAACATTAAACAAACAGGAAAAGGCAGTACCATTTATTGATTGTTTTTAGTATTTTACTGTCTCTCTGGCAGAGAACTTAAAGGGGAAGTCAGTTGACAAGAGAGAAATGTGGTTTGCAGAGTCCCTGAACCAATATCTTAAAGAAGAACATACAATGTAGGCTTGGAAGATGAGAAACAGTAGTTAAACACCATCAGAGTTGCACATGAAACTGTAGGTTTGCTCAGAATGATGAAGGGCTTTTGCAATTACTCATAACAGAAGAATGATGCTGGTGAAGTATAGTTAACATCCATCATCATTCGTAATTTAAAATGTTTTTATTGTGATGAGAACTTTTAAGATCTGCTTTTGGCCCTGGGCAGGTAAGCTCAGTTGGATGGAGCATCTTCCCCATATGCCAGGGTTGTGGGCTCAATGCTTTTTGGGGAATAAACCAGTCAGAATTGTGTCTTGATGGCAACAAGTGTTGGGCAGGATTTATAGCATAAGCTGATTGATTTCACTTCTTCAAGATCTACCCAAAATGTCACATGACAATATTTCATCTTTTTTATGGCTAGGTGATATTACATTACATATATGTATTACATATTTTATCAAATCATCCATGAAATAACAATTGTTTCTATATTTTGGCTATTGTAAATAATACTGCAATGAACATAAGGATACATATACATATATCTTTACAATAAAGTGTTTTCAAATTTGGGAGTAGAAAACATTGTGAACAAACAGTGAACTTCAGGAAAATAAATATATGTCAAAGACTAAAAAATTGGAAGTTACTGAAAAGAATTGGTGAATATACAGAAATTGTGATATCTGCTCTCATTCTCCTACCAGCACTGTGGAAAGATGCCTCCAGGTGGCCCAGGGTAGTTAGCTGGATATACACTGGGAACTCATGAAGTGGCTTTCCTTTTGTGTGTTCACTTAGTCAAATGTCTGTCTCATAGATAATCTGGCTTAGAAGAATGCAGACATTAATGAAAATTATAAAAGATCTATATTTTACACTCTCGTTCATTATGTTATTCATTCCACAAATATGTATTAAGTACCTGCTATTTCTGAAATACTTTTCTGGGTCTTGAGAAGAACATTGAACAATAGAGATACATTCCTAGTAAAAATAGAGCTTATGTTAGGAGAGGGATAGAGAGACAAAATAAGCAAATAAGTCAGTACATAATATATTTGTTGTTGATAAGTGCTACCAAGAAATATAAAGTAGCAGTCCAATGTAAGGATGAAGGAGAATACTGCTTGTTGGGTGAAAACTATATTGTATGGTTAGATGGTCATTGATCATTTGGTATTTATATCAAGACCAGAAAAAGTTGAAGAAAGAGACTATGTGGCTTTCTTTCTTTCCAGGGAGAGGAAACAGCTGAGCAAAAGTCCTAAAGTAAAAGCATCTTTTGAATTCTCACCCCCTCATTCAATTTTCTTCTGATTTTTCATCTAGCACTGTTCTTAACTACTTGATGGGAATTCCAAATTATATATGAGAGAAAAATGAATGCATATTATATAGTGATTGTAAAAGCAGATCACAGGAAAGTGTTAATGTGGTGCGTATACTCCTACCATTTCTTGAAGATACTAATCATATTTTAAGCCATTTTTGTCTTCACTCAATGAAAATACAGCCATATGAAAGACATACTATATTAATACACTCAACCTCAGATTCTTCACTAATTTTTATTATTATTTATTACATATTTAAAGCATTTTAAAGATTGTATTTATTGATTTTAGACAGAGGAGAGAGGAAAAAGGTGGAGAGAGGAGCGAGAAGCATCAACTCATAGTAGTTGCTTCTCATATGTGCCTTGACCTTGCAAAGTTAGGGATTTGAACCCATGACCTTAGCATTCCAGATAGATGTTTTATCCACTGTGTCACCACAGATCAGGCAATATTTAAAATATTTTAAAGAGTTTATACTAGAAACAAGAATTATATTTTCTAATTTGACTCTTTACCATGCAACTATGTTGATGAATAAGATTATTTCTTGCATGATTATATTTTATTTTATGACAATCATTTATATTAATTAGATATGATATTTATGCAAGGCGTCTAATGTGGTGCTTGAGGCACACATAGCTGGCCCTTAAATACAATGATGTTATTATTACATGTAAGTTCGCACTTGAAGGTAAGCTCCAGATGTCAGGGATCTCTCTCTTTTATTCTCTGCTAATTCAGTTCCTATAGTAGTTGCTAAATAAATGCTTATTGATTGAATGGATAAGTAAACAAATGGAGAACAATTGCTGATATTTCTTAGTTTGCTGAGTGTCAAAACTTCTCTCATAAAATACCTAAAGTAGTCTGACCAGGTGGTGGTGCAGTGGATAGATTGTTGACCTGGGATGCTGAGGACCCAGGTTTGAAACCCTGAGGTCAACGGCTTAAGCACAGGCTCATAGACATGACCCCTTGGTCTCTGGCTTGAGCCCAAAGGTCACTGGCTTGAGCCCAAGGTCACTGGCTTGAGCAAGAAGTCACTGGCTCAGCTGGATCCCACCAGTCAAAGCACATATGAGAAAGCAATCAACGAACAAATAAATTACCACAACTATAAGTTGATACTTCTCATCTCTCTCCCTTCCTGTTTGTCTGTCTCTTGCTCAAAATAATAAAATAGAATGAAATAAAGTACCTAAAATAAGTGCTGTTATTGCCACTTACAGATAGAGAAACTAAAACAAAAAGTGAGGTAACCTTTTTAATACAAAGCTGGCAAATATTATGGTAGAGGCAGAAATTCTCATAGTATGGCTTCCGGACCCATTTCTTATCATTATGCTGCTCAATAAGTTATAGCTATTGTTTAAAGACAAAAAAAAATTAATTTTATATATTTGCTGCAATGACATTATTATAAATATATTCTTATATTGCCTCCTTAGAATCAGTATTTTTTCAATAATGCATTCTCAATTACAGGATTTTTTTATATTAGTAAGTTAAAAGTTTTCTAGGCCCTGGCCGGTTGGCTCAGCGGTAGAGCGTCGGCCTGGAGTGCGGGGGACCCGGGTTCGATTCCTGGCCAGGGCACATAGGAGAAGCGCCCATTTGCTTCTCTACCGCCCCCCCCTCCTTCCTCTCTGTCTCTCTCTTCCCCTCCCGCAGCCAAGGCTCTGGGCGCTGGGGATGGCTCCTTGGCCTCTGCCCCAGGCGCTAGAGTTGCTCTGGTCACGGCAGAGCGATGCCCTGGAGGGGCAGAGCATCGCCCCCTGGTGGGCAGAGCGTCGCCCCTAGTGGGCGTGCCGGGTGAATCCCTGTCGGGCGCATGCGGGAGTCTGTCTGACTGTCTCTCCCCGTTTCCAGCTTCAGAAAAATACAAAAAAAGAAAAAGTTTTCTAGAAAAATAACCATTTTGGACTTGCATTGCTTTTAATTTCTTATTAATATTTTCACTTTTAAAAATTTAAACAGCACAGCAATGCTTATATTCTCATTTAATTGGGGAATGTCAGCAAAAGTAATCTATAATATGATACATATATTTTTAAAAATATATGAAGCATACTAACAGAATGGAAGTAAGTTACCTCTGTATATTCTACTTGGTTTAATCAGAAATTTCCTAGTGAACTAACTCTCAGATTTTTAATTAAAGTGATTTTATTTTGTTTAGTTTAATTTTTAATGAGAACATACATTTGTTTGTCTCTCATTTTTAAAAGATAAGTTCCTCAACCTCTAAATTTAATATTTTCCAAGAACACAAAAATAGGCAAAAAGATCATGGTAAAGAGAAAATTGAAGATACAAGGTATAGAACACACATGTATGTAATACTTCTATTAACTATATTAAAAATAAATTATTTTAAAATTAAAAATATAATCATTATACCAAAAGGAAATGTTAAAGCCATATGCAGGGTTCTTTTCTATTAAACAAAAGTAATTATTAGCTATAGTTAATTGAATGTTTGAGGTGTTCCAGCCATAGCATGTGATTTCTATAATTGAAACCCTCTCATTACTCTTCAAGGTTGGCATAGTATGTGACACCAGGCCACTTGTAAACCATTTTTCTAAAATGTGGCTAAAACCTTGTAAATAGCAGTCCAATGATCAAGTTGTGTACTAGTGGGTGGCTTTGTCACTCAAAATTTTTGTGATCTTGCGGACAAACCACTTAAGAGACACAGATGTCAACTTCTCAGCAAGTGCCTCTCACTGGTAAAGGCTAAGTAGCTGTGAAGAGAAACAATTGAAATGACTGTGAAACTGAAATGAGTCAAATGTCTGGGAAACAAAGAGTAAAGACTTAATTTACTTTATCTGCGGAAAGCCTGAGCTCTCAGGGAGCAGCAGACTTTACTGGGGGAAACCAAGTATGGAAATTTTGGTATGATCTCAAGAAAAAGGTCAGAAGGAAAATGGAAAGCACAAATGTTTTAGTTTAATAAATAAAAGTTTTTATTTTTGTAAAAGACTTCTGAAAGAAAGAATTGTTAAGATAAATAGAAAAATTACACATTTATAGTTCATATTTGACCATGAATAGATTAAACATTCTAGTGTTTAGAAAAGCAAACTAGAATGTTGCTTCTTTTCCATATCTTGTCTTGAAATGTAGGCCTTTCAGGAAGTTTCTCCTATTTTCCCTTTTCTGGTTATTTTTGGATGCAAGGTTTTTAATAATATAAGCCTCTTTAAAGCTATGTTATGTGATTCATTCAGTGTTGGATAAGACTAGCTAAGAATAAAAATGTTGTTTCCTTTTCTCTGTATTGAATAAGCTACTGAAGAAATCAGTTGTCCTCAACAGTTGATCATATTGAGTCAAGGGAATAAGTAAGAAATAGTTGAAAAATTATTAGAGGTCATTAATAGAGTTGTCATTATAATTGGTGTGTCAAAACTCACCAAAGAAGATGAGATGAACTGTGAAAAAAATTGTTTGGAGAAAGCTATGATAATACTTTCACAATATTTAGTTAGTCACTAGTATTTTTTTTTAAATGAAGAAAATGTGAATCTATTTTAGGATGTGCTACATGAGTCAACAAGTATTTTCTGCCAAAAATCTTCCTAGAGAGCTGCAGAGCAATCCAACCCCACTAGAGCTGCCAACTATTTAGAAAACAGTGGTTTGAATATAACCTTCGATTGTGCAGACCTGAATCTAAATCACCAAGTGCATATACCCTAAATGCCATGCTTTATAAAAAGTGGTTATGCTTATTTCTGCTGATTGCTGCAGACCAACAGAAATGATTGCCTTCTATAAAAGTTTGTAAATTTGGCTAGTACATTTGAACCTCTGCATATACTAACATCTATAACTCCTAAAGAAAAACATCAAGATCACTGTCCATTATGATGCAACTAATAATGTTCTGGGCTAAACCCGTTCAAGAGCAAAGGAAATAGAGCTAACAATTAAATTATCTTTTTTCTTAATGGGGCAACAAATAAACTGTTTACTTTTTTCTCCCCCTTAACTCCCCTGTCCCCTGACCCCTTCCCCTAGGAACCCCTTCATTTTTATCTATGTCCATAGTCTCAGTTTTATATCCCACCAATGTGTGATATTATATAGTTCTTAGTTTTTTCTGATTTACTTATTTCACTTAGTATAATGTTCTCAAGGTCCATCAATATTTCATAAATGACCATGTGTCTTATGGCTGAGTAGTATTCTATTTGTATATATGTACCACACCTTCTTTATTCAGTCCTCTAATCAGGGTCACTTTGGTTGTTTCCATGTCTTAGCTACTGTGAGTAATGCTGTGATGAACATGGGGATATGTGTGTCTTTACATACCAATATTTTCAAGGTTTTTGGGTAGATACCCAGTAAAGGGATTGCTGAATCATATGGTAATTCTAATCTTAATTTCTTGAGATATCACCATACTTTCTTCCATAATGGTTGTACTGGTTTACATTTCCACCAGCAGCCTCTCCAACACTTGTTATTACCTGTCTAGTTGATAACAACCAATCTAACAGATGTGAGGTGGTATCTCATTGTAGTTTTGATTTTCATCTCTCTAATAACTAGTGAAGATGAGAATCCTTTCATGTATCTTTGGCCATTTGTATGTGTTTTTGGAAGAAATGTCTTTTCAGATCCTCTCCCTATTTTTTAATTGGATTGCTTGCTTGTTTGTTGCTGAGCTTTGTGAGTTCTTTATATATTTTGGATATTAACCCCTTATCAGACCGTTGTTTGTGAATATCATCTCCCATCTGACATTTTCCAGGATTCAGTTTTTCAAAAGTGTTGCTAGGAGTAATAATCTCATCAAACCTTGGACAGGATGAATTCATGGACTATGTTTCCTCCGTTATGAATGGAAATCCCATTTGGAAGCTTGAAGAGCCAGGGAATGAGTTTCATTGGATATTCACTCAAAGGAATTTTGATTCACTGGCCAAAGACATTTCCAAAGAAAATTACTTTAGAGAATTCTGGAGTAAAATAAATTTTGTTGTGTCACATTTTTATCTTCCTAGAAATGTATATGTAAGAAATTTTTTTTCACTTTTTGGCAATAAATCAAATTAGGCCAATCAGCTTGGTCTTAAAAATTTATATTACCAAAGGTAGAACTGAAGTAAGCAGCCTCTATTTTTATGCTAAAACCTCATGATTAAATAAAAAATTTATATTTATCATTCAAAATATTACCTTTAAATTTTAAGATAGATTGCTTTTAGTTTTAATTTGCTTTAAAATTTTATTAAATATGGAAAAATAATAAAGTATAAATTTAATTTACTAAAACCTTTTTATTATTATTCTGTTTAATAAAGAGGAATATAGATTTTTTATTTTATTCCTCTGTAATCTTCACTATAATTTTTAATTTAATATTTTAGATCTTTATTACTCAAATTTTCACTATAAATTTTGAAATTGTATTTTATTACTAATTATTTTGAAATGGCAGTTTTATAACTACAATAAGAGTTTGAGGGGTGATTTTCTATTTTAAGGTTTTTGCTCACTGTATATCTGTGAATTACATACATTCTGAAATAATTTATTTTAATTCATGTCTCACCTAGAATATATGCGATTTTTTTTTTACAGTTCTTCACATTTTAAGACTCTTTCATTTCACTTGAGTTTGAATGGATCTACAAGGCAGTGTGTCCAGGCATGTTTTTAAATTCTATAAGCGTGTTTTTTCAACAGTCTTACATTTCTGGTCTCATTTTTTTCACTTAATAAATTTCTGATGAAGTATTTTATATGTGTAAGATTGTATTTAATCTCATTGCATATATTATTGAATTTTTTTCTGAAACTTCCTTCTGCTTCTTATGTGACATTTATTCTTAGATAACTTATTCTGTTAAACTGCATGGTTTCCCAACAGCCAAAGGTCATTTGTATCTTGGTAAACCCATCGTGAGTGATACTTATCTTAATGTACTTATCGTTACTGGTAGCACAAAGCATATACACTCAGTGAAAACCATGGGTGAAATAATAACCGTATGAATAATTTGTGAAGTATAGACATGTGTTGTATCAGGAAGAAAATATAGTACTTGTACTTGAGAAAAGTAGTTTTTAAAAATGAGACTTTTCATTCGACCTTTTTTAAACAGACAGTACAGTGACTCTATAAAATGTAAAAATGGGCATGAAAAACTGAACCGAAAAATACCTGTTATTTTTATTAAACATTTGACATTTTCACCAGCACTGTGAATGCTGCTTTGAATTAGATATTTCAATAGAAATCTAGGAGATATTTATACAAGTTAAGCTGTGAAGTTTGCTGTATGGAACCTCTTGCAAAGACATAATGTTCCACATATTTATGCCTAAAATCTTCATAGAATGGACTGACATTTAAAACTCACTTCCGAGGAGTAGATGGCAGAAACTAACAGGACCCTTTTAGGGCCCTCTCTTTTTTGAAGTGCTGTAGCACAAAGCTTTTTATGATAAACGAATACCTGTGTGTTGAGATCTAAGCCACATGATTGTATTTTTCTTTGTGAAGTGGCTAACTCTTTATTTTTGTTTGTATAAACTGTAAAATGATAACTACTCAATCTTCTAATTTTTGAGTCACAGTTATTGGAACCTTAAAGAGCCTAGAGTTCTTGAGTACCAGATTTCAAAACAAGTTATACTTCATCACTTAAAACCTGAAGATGGATAATCTAAGATAATAGCATTTGTTTTTTTTAAAAAAGATAACAATGTAATGGTTAGATAATTCTCTTAGAAGTTTAAAAAAATAATGAACATAGTTGCTACAATTTTTAAATGCATGAATGTTTTAGATATAGAACCAATATGTACCTTGGGGCTTGCCTGCTTAAGATTTGGATAAATTTGTTTTAGACCACTCAATTTTATGGCATATAAGAATTGAAGACTGTGATTTCCAGCTTACTGAGAACATGCTTTTCTTTATCAATTAGGCTAATTCTCACCAGTTTTCTTGCTCAAAACCACCCCTACCAGCTTGTTAATTTAACAATTTTACTGTTTTGCAGATGTATATGATTTTCATGATGAGGTTATATTGTGAACTATTCCTGAGGCTCCATAACCTTTATTTCTACCATCGCTTAGTTTTCTTTTAAAAAAATATTTATTGATTTTAGAGAAAGAGAAAGGGAAACAGACAGACAGAAATGTCAATTTGTTTCTGTAAATGCCCTGAATGAAGATCCAGCCAGCAATTTTGCATAGTGGGGCGATGCTCTAACCAACCAAGCTATCTGGCCAGGGCTACTGTCTCCTAGTTTTAATTTCTTTTGAAGATTAACACAGTTATCATTTTATGTTACATAGAAAATTTCTGCCCAAACTCAGGATCATTGGTGTCTTGCATTCAATATCCAAGTGCTTGTTAGAGAGTTCCCCTCCTACCCTCAGAGATTTTAGTTACTTTTCTAAGTGGAATTTCCTGATTATAGCTGTTAATAAAATAGCACTAAAAAAGGGTGATTAAACATTCTGAGGAAAACCTGTTGGAATGACATCAGGGAGGTTCAAAACTGGTATTTTTGAAACTCCAGAAGTGAACAAAAGAACTTTGAGAAATTACTTTTCCTTCAACATAACTAGAGAAGAACTTAATAGAGATAGTACAATATTGATAGATTATAAAGAGCAAATAAAATTCTCCTCTAATCTTCCATTTTTCTTTTTTTTTCTATTTTTTATTATTATTATTAATTTTAATAGGGTAACATTAATATATCAGGGTACATATGTTCAGAAAAAACATCTCTGTTATTTTGACATTTGATAATGCTGCATTCTCATCACGCAAAGTCCAATTGTCTTCCATCACCTTCTATTTTTCTTTGTGCCCCTCCCCTCCACCACTTCACCTCCCCCCACACCCCGGTAACCACAACCCTCTTGTCCATATCTCTGAGTCTCGTTTTTATGTCCCACCTATGTATGGAATCATATATTTCTTAGTTTTTTCTGATTTACTTATTTCACTCAGTATAATATTATCAAGGTCCATCCATGTTATTGTAAATGATCCGTTTCTAATGGCTGAGTAGTATTCCATAGTATATATGTACCAAAGCTTTTTAATCCACTCATCTATTGGCTGACACTTGGGCTGTTTCCAGATCTTCACTATTGTGAACAATGCTGCCATAAACATGGGGGTGCATTTCTCCTTTTGAAACAGTGCTATGGTGTTCTTGGGGTAAATTCCTAAAGGTGAGATAGCTGGGTCAAAAGGCAGTTCTATTTTTAATTTTTTGAGGAATCTCCATACCGTTTTCCATTGTGGCAGCACCAGTCTGCATTCCCACCAGCAGTGCAGGAGGGTCCCTTTTTCTCCACATCCTCACCAGTGCTTATTCTGTGTTGTTTTGTTGATGAGTGCCATTCTGACTGGTGTCAGGTGATATCTCATTGAGGTTTTAATTTGCATTTCTCTAATGATTAGTGATGTTGAGCATTTTTTCATCTGCCTATTGGCCATCTGTATGTCCTCTTTGGAGAAGTATCTATTTATTTCTTTTGCCCATTTTTTGGTTGGATTGTTTGTCTTCCTGGTGTTGAGTTTTATAACTTCTTTATAAATTTTGGTTATTAACCCCTTATGAGACATATTGTCGAATATATTCTCCCATTATGTAGTTTGTCTTTTTATTCTGTTCTTATTGTCTTTTTTTATTAGAATATTTTATTTTTTTAATAATTTTATTTTTTAATGGGGCAACATCAATAAATCAGGATACATATATTCAAAGATAATATGTCCAGGTTATCCTGTCATTCAATTATGTTGCATACCCATCACCCAAAGTCAGATTGTCCTCTGTCACCTTCTATCTAGTTTTCTTTGTGCCCCTCCCCCTCCCCCTTTCCCTCTCCCTCTCCCCCCCTCCCTCCGTAACCACCACACTCTTATCAATGTCTCTTAGTCTCACTTTTATGTCCCACCTACGTATGGAATAATGCAGTTCCTGGTTTTTTCTGATTTACTTATTTCACTTCGTATAATGTTATCAAGATCCCACCATTTTGCTGTAAATGATCCGATGTCATCATTTCTTATGTCTGAGTAGTATTCCATAGTGTATATGGGCCACATCTTCTTTATCCAGTCATCTATTGATGGGCTTTTTTGTTGTTTCCATGTCCTGGCCACTGTGAACAATGCTGCAATGAACATGGGGCTGCATGTGTCTTTACGTATCAATGTTTCTGAGTTTTTGGGGTATATACCCAGTAGAGGGATTGCTGGGTCATACGGTAGTTCTATTTTCAGTTTTTTGAGGAACCACCATACTTTCTTCCATAATGATTGTACTACTTTACATTCCCACCAACAGTGTATGAGGGGTCCTTTTACTCCACAGCCTCTCCAACATTTGCTATTACCTGTCTTGTTAATAATAGCTAATCTAACAAGTGTGAGGTGGTATCTCATTGCAGTTTTGATTTGTATTTCTCTAATAACTGTTCTTATTGTCCTTAGTTGTGCAAAAGTTTTTTAGTTTGATATAGTCCCCTTTTTTTTATCCTGTCTTTTATTTCATTGCCATTGGAGATAAGTCTGCAAATAGCCTGACCAGGCAGTGGCGCAGTGGATAGAGCATCGGACTGCGATGCAGAGGACCCAGATTCGAGACCCCAACCTCACCAGCTTGAGCGCGGGCTCATCTGGTTTGAGCAAAAGCTCAGCAACTTGAACCCAAGGTCACTGGCTCGGGCAAGGTGTTACTCAGTCTGCTGAAGGCCCACAGTCAAGGCATATATGAGAAAGCAATCAATGAACAACTAAGGTGTTGCAACAAAAAACTGATGATTGATGCTTCTCATCTCTCTCTGTTCCTGTCTGTCTGTCCCTATCTCTGACTCTGTCTCTGTAAAAAAAAAAATCTGCAAATATATTGCAGCGATAGGTGTCAGAGAGCTTACTGCCTGTGTTTTCTTCTAAGATGCTTATGGTTTCACAAATTACATTTAAGTCTTTTGTCCATTTGGAGTTTATTTTTGTGCATGGTATAACTTGGTGGTCTAGTTTCACTTTTTTGCACATAGATGTCCAGTTTTTCCAACACCATTTGTTAAAGAGGCTGTCTTTACTCCACTGTATGCTCTTACCTCCTTTGTCAAATATCAGTTGTCCATAAAGGTGTGGGTTTATTTCAGGTCCTCTGTTCTGTTCCATTGATCTATATGCCTGTTCTGATGCCAGTACCAGGCTGTTTTGAGTACAATGGATTGTAGTATAACTTGATATCCAGAAGTGTGATACCTCCACTTTATTCTTCCTTTTTAAGATTGCTGAGGCTATTCGTGTTCTCTTTTGGTTCCATATAAATTTGTGAAATATGTGTTCTATATCTTTGAAGTTAGTCATTGCTATTTTAAACAGTATTGCATTGAATTTATAAATTGCTTTGGGTAATATAGACATTTTAATGATGTTTATTATTCCTAACCATGATCATGGTATATGCTTCCACTTGTTTGTATCTCCCTTGATTTCTTTTATCAATGTTTTATAATTTTCTGAGTTTAAGTCTTTAATATCCTTGGTAAAATTTACTCCTAGTTACTTTATTTTTTTTTGTTGCAATAGTAAAGGTGATTGTTTTCTTAATTTCTCTTTCTGACAGTTCATTGTTGGTGTATAAAAATGCCTCTGTGTTCTGACTATTAATTTTATATCCTGCCACCTTACTGAATTTATTTATCAGGTCCAGTGGTTTTTTGACTGAGACTTTAGGGTTTTCTATATACAATATCATATCATCTGCAAATAATGATAGTTTTACTTCTTCTTTTCCAATTTGGATGCCATTTATTTCTCTGTCTTGTTTGATTGCTATGGCTAGGACTTCCAAAACTATATTGAATAAGAGTAGTGAAAGGGGGCACCCCTGCCTTGTTCCTGATCTTCAGGGGATTGCTTTTAATTTTTTCCCATTGAGTATGATGTTGGCTGTGGGTTTGTTATAGATGGCCTTTATCATGTTGAGGTATGTTCCCTGTATTTCCATTTTGCTGACACTTTCGATCATGAATGGGTGCTGGATTTTATCAAATGCCTTTTCTGCATCCATCATAAATGTCATGTGGTTTTTCTTCTTCCATTTGTTTCTGTGATGAATCACATTGATTGATTTGTGAATATTGTACCAGCCTTCCCTCCCTAGAAAAAATCTCACCAGGTCATGATATATGATTTTCTTCATATATTGCTGGATCCGGTTTGCTAATATTTTGTTGAGGATTTTAACATCTGAAATCATCAGGGATATTGGCTTATAATTTTCTTTCTTTGAGTTGTCTTTGCCAGGTTTCGGGATCAGAATTATGCTCGCCTCATAAAAGGAGCTTGGAAGTCTTTCTTCCTCTTGAATTTTTTGAAATAGCTTAAGATGGGTAGGAGTTAGTTTTTCTTTGAATATTTGGTAGAATTCACTTGTAAAGCCATCAGGCCCAGGACTTTTCTTTGTTGGTAGTTTTTTGATAACTGTTTTGATCTCTTTGCTTTAATTGGTCTGTTTAGGTTTTCTCATTCTTCCAGATTAATTTTTGGAATATTATATGTTTCAAGGAATTTGTCCATTTTACCTAGGTTGTGTAATTTTTGGCATACTGTTCTTCATAGTATTTTCTTACAATATTTTGTATTTCTGTTGTGTCAGTTGTTATTTCTGCACTCTCATTTCTAATTTTATTTATATGAGTCTTCTCTCTCTTTTTCTTGGTGAGTCTGGTTAAAGGTTCATCGATCTTGTTTACCATTTCAAAGAACCAGCTCCTGGTTTCATTGTTTCTCTGTATTATTTCTTTAGCCTTTATGTTACTTATTTCCACTCTGATCTTTTTTATTTCTTTCCTTCTACTACCTCTGGACTTTACTTGCTGTTCTTTTTCTAGTTCTTTTAGATGCAGGGTCAAGTTGTATGTTTGAGCTTTTTCTAGCTTCTTAAGGTATGCCTGTAATGCTATGACTTCCCTCTCAGGACTGCTTTTGCTGTGTTCCATATTTTGAGTTGATGTAAGCTCATTATCATTCATTTCAAAGAATTTTTTTATTTCTTCTTTGATCTCATTGTTAACCCATTCATTACTTAATAACATGCTATTTAGTTTTCATGTGTTTGAGTACTTTTCAGTTTTTCTGTTGTGGTTGATCTAGTTTCATGCTATTGTGATCAGAGAAAATGCTTGATATAATTTCAATCTTCTTAAATTTGTTGAGACCACTTTTGTGCCCTAACATGTGGTCTATCCTAGAGAATGTACCATGAGCACTTGAAAAGGATGTATATTCTGATTCTTTAGGGTGAAAGGTTCTGAAGACATCTATTAAATCGAGTTGATCTAGTATGTCCATTAAGTCCGCTGTTTCTTTGTTAATTTTCTTTCTTGAGGATCTATCTAGTGATGTTAGTGGGGTATTGAAATCTCCTACTATTATAGTGTTGCTGTTGATCTCACCCTTTATATCTATCAAAGTCTGCTTTATATACTTATGTGCTTTTCTATATTAGGTGTGTAGATATTTATGATGGTTATATCTTCCTGTTGGATTGCTCCCTTTATCATTATGTAGTGACTTTCTTTATCTTACTACAGCCTTGGTTTTAAAGTCTCTTTTTTGTGATATAAGTATTGCTACCCCAGCTTTTTTTTTTTTCATTTCCATTTGCATGAAATTTTTTTTTCCATCCTTTTACCTTCAGTCTATGTGCATCTTTTGTTTTAAGGTGTGTCTCTTGTAGACAGCATATGTATGGGTCCTGTTTTCTTATCCACGCAGCTACCCTATGTTTTTTGATCAGTTCATTTAATCCATTTACATTTAAGGTTATTATTGATATGTAGTTGTCTATTGCTATTTTATTCTTTAAAGCTTATTCTTCTTTTGCTATATTCTTTTTTCCCTTTGATCTGTTTACAACAGGCCCCTTAGCATTTCTTGCAGCATTGGTTTGGTTGTAGTGAATTCCTTGAGTTTTTTGTTTTTTGTTTTTTTTTCTGGGAAGCTTTTTATTTCTCCTTCAATTTTAAACAATAGCCTTCCTTGCTGGATAAAGTAGTCTTGGTTGTAGGTTCTTGTTCTGCATTACTTTGAATATTTCTTGCTATTCCCTTCTGGCCTCAAGTGTTTCTGTTGAGAAATTGGATGTCATCCTTATGGGGGATCCTTTGTAGGTGATAGTCTTTTTTTTCTATAGCAGCTTTTAATATTTTCTCTTTATCACATAGCTTTGGTATTTTAATTATGATGTGTCTTAGTGTAGATTTCTTTGGGTTTCTCTTTAGTGGAGTCCGCTGTGCTTCTTGGACTTGTGAGAGTTTCTCTTGCATTAATTTAGGGAAGTTTTCAGCTATGATGTGATTGAACAAAGTCTCTATCCCTTGTTCTTTCTCTTCTTCTTCAGGAGCCCCTATGATACGGATATTATTTCTCTTCATGTTGTCACAGAGCTGTCTTAGAGTTTCTTTAGACTTTTTGAGTCTTTCTTTTTTCTGATCTGCTTCCATGCCTTCATTTATCTTGTCCTCTAACTCGCTGATTTGATCCTCAGCTTCATCCATCCTGCTTTTAATTTTTTCCATTGTGGTCTTCATTTCTGATATTGTATTTTTCATTTGTGATTGATTCTTTTTTATTATTTCAATGTCTTTTTTTTATATTTGCTATATCTTTATTTAGGTGCTCATAGTGACCATCTATTTTTCCAAAATCTTTGAGCATCCTAACAATCATTATTTTAAACTCTGCATCCAGTAATTTGGTTATATCTGACTTATTCAGGTCCTTTTCTTGGGATTTCTCTTGATTCATTTGTGTTGAATTTCTCTGTCTTCCCATTTTGTCTGTGTATAAGATGGGTTTGGCCACTGGAGTCCAATGGGTGTGGCCTCTGTGTTTCCTAGGTGTTGTCTGTCTGCAGGCCTGCCACCCACTCTGCTGCTGCTGCATAGGGCATTCCGGTATGGGCGTTGCTGGTGCTAGGCCGCTGGATCTGTTTCTGAGGTTTCCACCTCTCCTTCACGGGAGGGGCTGTGATCACGTGACTTGATCTACAAGCCTGGGTGGCCTCAGCCTTTGCCCCACCCCCACGGATTGGGTTATGCACCATGCTCAGACTGCCAGCCTCAGCACCACAGACAGGGGTTAGTATCTTTGTTTTGCTGCAGGTCTCCGCCTGTTTCAGGTCTTTCGCCCCAACCCTAAGGGAGGATCCCACTCGCGGGTTGGCTGCAAGCCTCGGCTCTATAGGCCAAGTGGAGCTGTGCACCTGCTCTCATTTGTGGGACTCTGCCTGTTCTGGGCTTTCACCCCACCCCTGCAAGAGGAGCTGGCTCCCTCAGCTACAAGCCTCTGTTCCGTGGGCCAGGCGAAGCTGCCCGCACTTGTGCCCTTGCTCAGTGGTGGGTCTCTTCCAGGACTCCTGCCATTCTCCAGCAGGCGGGATTTCAGGCGGCCCACAGCTGGGCCTGACCACTTTTGTCCACCCCTACTGGGCAAGACTGAGCTCACACCCTGGCCTCAATCATGGCCGGCCAGCTTCTGCCCTTGCCAAGGGAACCACGCTTTGGCATCCCGCTGCCATCCACCCTCCGGTGAGCCCTCAGCAGTGTGGGTGGGGGCGCTCCAGTTCAGACCCTAATACTCAATACTGTAGTCCCGAAAGCTCCCTCTTTCTAAGTGACTCTGCTCTGAGTGCCTCAGGAGAGCTTGTTTGGCTGGTGTCCTACTTCCCTTTGCTGGTATTGCTGTTTCCAGGGGAAATATTCACTTCAGATATGGGGAGTGACTCAGCCCAGGGGTTAGGGTGGCTGTCCCTCAAAATGTTTCTCCCTGTGACTCCTAGATTACACTCTCTTCCTGCTGTTCTGGTCCTCTCCTCTCTCCCGTCCCCCGGAGCCCTGGGTGGGTGGTTGTGAGAGAGATATTCTGTGCCTTTAAATCCCTTTAAGAAGAATCCTGGGTCTGAGAAATCTGTCTCTTTCTCAAAAACAGTATCCTGACTTGTTTTGCAGCTAAATACTGTCCACACGTCTCTTCTAGGCTCTGGGGCTGCAGGCTGGGGCTTTGTTCCTGGGGTCCAAGGCCCTCACCTCTCCACTAAACTCACTTCCTGCCACGTGAGTCTCTCCTGGCTACCATTCACTCCCGGGAGCTGGGCAGCCCTCTCTGCATTTCTGCTTTTTCTACCAGTCTCAGCTGGCTTCTTTGGTGTTCCTTGGTTAAAGAGTCCTCTTAATTTAGTCCAAACTTGGTTTTTCAAACAAGTCCTCTTGGTTTTTCCAGATGATGGTTCTTAAAATTAAGTTCTAATCCATTTGGTTCTGGGAGGTGGAAGTTGATACGTCTGCCTACTCCATCTCCATCTTGCCACTCTCCATTTTTCTTAAACTCAAACTATTAGTGCCAATATGGGTTAAGAATATTAAGTATTGATTGAATAAGCAGATAAAAAACTAATGATTTTATAAAGAGGAACAAGGGTCCAGGTTTATATTATTTCTGTTTCATGACTCTAAGATATTTTATAAAATGTAAAAACAGAACCACTAATACTAATCTTTGAGTAACAACAGATATGATGGAATTAATGTGGCTCTTTCAAAATGGTGGAAAAGACAAATGGACCATAGAACAGTTACCTTGAAATAAATATCTTAGAACATTTTAAGATATGCTATTAAATAAAATAAGTTTTACAACTAATAAGGAATGATTATGAGGAATAAGAATTTTTCATGTTCATGCCCAATTAATTTCATTTCCTTTTTGTGAGAAATTTTCTTTACTAGCAAATCAAAGCAATGAAAAAAAATGTACAGGATTTTAGGTAATCTTCTAAGTTTTTAACTCTTACAATATAATTTAATAAAATATATAGTTTAAGTGTTGCTTTACTGAAAAAGAATTGAAAAAGCCTCTTTTTAATGAATTGATAATTACACAGAAGCAGGAGAAATGTTAAACTAGAATGCATGTAACTGTCCAGCTTGGATCTTATATGCTCTAGTCCATAGTTATTTCATGATTTGGTTATCATGTGAAAGTATAGTCACTTATTCACTTAAATTTTGGCCGAGACCAAGTTTAGACAAATACCTAAATCATTAGACACCTGCATCAATATTAAGTTTTCAAAGGATCAAGTAACCATCCAGAAGAATATAATCTAGTATAAAAGAATATGCTGTCTTGTAATAATTCTTTAAAAATCTCACAACTTAAGGAAACTTGGCAAAACTACAGCCAATGTCTAAATAGCTGAAGGTCTTAGTTTTTTCTTTTCCCAAGTCAACACTAAGACAAACATAATATTGAAATATGAAAAGTAGCATTACCATCATTCTCTCTGGCAACCAACATACAAATGGAGTATATGTCAAGTGATGAGAGTATTCTGAGAGAGACAGTAATTTATAAAGATGCAAAAATTAAAACAGTTTAATTTTGGCACAAAACTAGAAACATATACCAGTGAAGAATACAAAGGCTAGAAAAAAGACTAAGGCATATAAAAATTTTCATTAATTTTCAATTAGTGAAGAAATGCTTAATTTAATTTAATATAATGCTTAATTTAATAATAAAAGGTCTAGGGACAAATGGTTAGAAACCCAATAAATAATTATTTCTAATAGCATAATTCAAAGATACTACAGAGATAGTAAAGATTAAATATGACAGTAAACAAATATATAAATAGTCAATATATGTGAAACAACATAAAACAATAATATAAAATAACTTGAAACATAATATAAAATAGTAAACAAAAATTTATAAACAAATGCTACTTAAAGAGAATTAAAATAAATAATATAAAATGGTAAACAAAATTACTAAGAAAAAATGGAATATTCTTAAGCTAGGGAAGAAATTTTTGAGCATGATAGTAAATACAGAAATGACAAATAATTATTTATTATTTTAGCATTAAATCAATAGTTTTTTTAATCTAAAATTGTATTGTTCACATGTAGCTATTAAGCACTTGACACTGGGCAATCCAAAGTGAGGTGTGCTGTAATTAGAAAATACACATTGGATATTTGAAGACAGTACAAAAAATATAGTAAAATAATTATTTTTAACATTAATTATATTTTGTAATGATAATGTTGAGTACACACTGGAGTATGTATACAACTAAATTTAATTTTACTTGTTACTTTTTACTTTTTTATGTGACAACTTGAAAGTTTTAAATTACATATTTAGCTCACAGTATATTTCTATTGGACAACACTTACATGAAACACTTTTTTTCAGATTTCAGATTGATTCCTTTCTCAGCACAGCTCAATTAATTTTATAATATACCTTATTTCAGACTGCCATGTAGTTATTTTATTAGTTATTGTTGTTTATTTTGCTAACTTCCCAGAATAACTCCTGAATATAATCAATGTAAATATTTGGTTTCAAAAGATATATTCAGAAACAACTCAAGTGTCTATCAAGAGGAGAACAGAAAAACAAATGCAGCATATTCACGCACTAGAATACTACTTGGCAATAAAAAGGCACAAATTAAACGCATCAATTGGATGCATTACATGAATGAATTTCACTTCTTCAGTAGGGCAAAGGAAGGCAGACTAGGAAAACCATATCATATGATTTCATTAATAACATTT
Source organism: Saccopteryx leptura (assembly GCF_036850995.1). Classification (NCBI taxonomy): domain Eukaryota; kingdom Metazoa; phylum Chordata; class Mammalia; order Chiroptera; family Emballonuridae; genus Saccopteryx; species Saccopteryx leptura. The sequence goes on from NC_089503.1 coordinate 235,756,521, forward strand.
GTTAATAAAAAAGCAAAACTTATCTAAAATTTAAAAATATTCAGAACAATGTCTGCCTCTTGAGGATTAGGGTGTGGTAAGGAATGGTGGAAGTCGACTGGAATGGAAATATGAGAACATTTTAGTGAGAAGGAACTATGTTCTATGTTATGATAGGGAAATTATTTGGGTGTATACATTTGTCAGAATTGTACAGCTAAGTTTTGTACATCAAAGTATTGATTATTATACGTCAAGAAAAAGAACAGTAAAGAGTGTAATTATAGAAGTAATTAGAGATGAAAGTGTAGATGATACATAAATGGATAATGTTGATAAATAGATGAAGTCGGCTGATAGATATGGAGGTACATTTTACTATTAGAATTCATTTAAATGTATTTGACATTTTTCATACTATAACTTAAAAGAAAATGCCTGATAAAGTGCTTTCCCAAGACTCCACAACGTTGGTATCAAAACCTGGATAAAATGGAAATAAGGCTTCATAAGAATCACAAATAAAGTCTTATATTATTGGAGAAAACCTGGGAAGGAAATAAAACCAAGATAAAAGTAGCTTCAGAATTTCCTTTAAGAGAGGTGAGGGTGGTGATGGAGGTAATTTTTTTTTTATTGTAAATTTCCAATAAGCAATGATTTTTTTTTTCCTTTTATGAATGAAGCCTACTTCTGAAATGAGAACTAGATTATGTTTATAACTTTACTCCAAACTTTTGGACTCTTACTTGAATGGCAATTTCCTTTGTGTGTGAGATACATTGATGAGTCTTTTTGAGTAATGACCCTATCAAATCTATTCACAGTAAAGTCATTTCTATGCTTGGTACATGACCTTAATAAGAATTGTGTTCTGAAAGCACAGTGTGGGTTGTGTAAATAGTATGTGAATACTGATTTTAGTATGAAACTATTGCATTTCTCGATGATACTTGAGAAAATGAAATTTGCAATGTATTCATAAAAGGGCTAAAATAAACTGTGGGGTCATTTTCATTGGGCTTTTGTGAGTCATATGAGCTTAAAGCTATAAAAACTATTTTTTTCATTAGAAAGGTTTATCTCGTTTTAACATTGCATTTCAGATTTGTTTCAGTGCACTAATCATATTAACAAAGATGCAATTTTATTCTAACACATTTTAGAAAGCTAAATGGACTCATCATTTGGTATTATCAAGTTCTAATTCTGAAATCCTATGGGTTTTCATGGAATGTCCTCTGGTACATTTTGAAATTTAGGAAAGAGGAACATGTCTATTTATTTAAAAAATGTTTTTCTTTCTAGCATTATTTTTTAATTGGGGTGACACTGGTTTGCAAAACAATACAGGTTTCAAGTGTACAACTCAATAAAATATCATCTGCACTCTTCACTGTGAGTCTATCATCCCAATCAAAGTCTCTTTCATTCCCATTTCCTCCCCCACCCCTTTGTCCACCTCCACCTCAGAGTCTGGGCCCTGTCTATTCATCAGTCTCCTCTTTGGAAACTCAGTTCACATTGTGTTACCTCGTTTGTGTCCTTATGTTTTAGACTGAACAATGGCCCTCAAAGATGTGCATGTATTAGTCCTCTGCACCTGTGAACATGTTACCCTACATGGTAAAATGAACTTAACAGATGTGATCAAGTTGAGGACCCTGAGACAGAGACAAGTTGTTGGCTAACATACTAGTTATTTTCTAACCATTTTCTTGGCCACTTATCATAACATTCTGAAAAACCATAAACTCATCTATTTGGCATCTCATTTTAGATTGTATTGTATTTTAGCTAGAGACCAGCACATTATTGCTACACAGGGTCAGAGAATAACTCTTTTAGGATTTGCAGAATGAAGTCTCTATTGCATCAACTTTTATTGTAACAAAAGCCCTAATAGACAATACATAAAAAAAGAAGCATGGCTATGGTCTGGTAACTTTATTTACAAAATCCACCTTCAGGACTTAGTTTGTTAACCACTGCTCTAAACTAGTGCTTCTCAAACTTCTATGTGCACAAACATTTCCTATAGAGATTCTGAATCAGTAGATCTGTGGTGGAGCCCACGACTTTGAGTTTTGAATTGGTTCATTACCTGAATTTAGCTATACAAATGAAGCGTTCTGCACCTCAATTTCTATAGCGATAAAAAGAACTTGAGTCTCTTCTCTATCTGCTTTGCACATTTGTAATGAAGATCAAGTAAAACAATAGGTAAAATTTAGTAGGTAGTTTATAGAAATAAGTATTATTAAGGCAATTTGGTAAGGGTTTCTGCTCATGTTGATCTATTTCTTTCCCAATTCTCTATATCAGAATCTTAATTATTATGTAAGTCATAATACAGCCATATTAAGATCTACTTTAGATTTCTTATTTCACAGTTTGTTTTTCCTTTAGCAAGAGGGAGACAAACAAACAGACAGACAAGAAGGGGGAGGGGAGAGAGATGAGAAGCATCAGTTCATCATTGCAGCACCTTAGCTGTTCATTGATTGCTTTCTCATATGTGCCTTGACAGGAAGTGGGGGCTCCAGCTGGTCCAGTGACCCCTTGCTCAAGCCAGTGACCTTGAGCTTGAGCCAATGACCTTGGCCTTCAAGCCAGTGCCCTTTGGGCTCAAACCAGTGACATGGGGTCATGTCTATGATCCCATGCTCAAGCCAGTGACCCTGTGCTCAAGTTGGTGAGTCCACACTTAAGCCAGATGAGCTCACTTTCAAGCCAGTGACAGATTTTGAACCAATGCTCTATCCAAAGTGCCACCACCTGGTCAAGCCCTATTCCACAGTTTCTACAAGCATTTTAATGTATTTTTTCCTATTGTTGCTGTAACAAGTAACCACTACCTTAGTAGCTTCAAAAAAGTTGGTTGTCTTACAGTTCTGGAGGTAAGAAGTCTGAAATGCATCTTTTTTTTTTTTTTTTTATAAATTTTTATTAATGTTAATGGGATGACATTAATAATTCAGGGTACATATATTCAAAGAAAACATGTCTAGGTTATCTTGTCATTAAATTATGTTGCATACCCCTCGCCCAGAGTCAGATTGTCCTCCGTCACCCTCTATCTAGTTTTCTCTGTGCCCCTCCCCCTCCCCCTAAATCTCTCCCTCCCTCCCTCCTGCGTCCTCCCTCCCCCCACCCCTGGTAACCACCATACTCTTGTCCATGTCTCTTAGTCTCGTTTTTATGTTCCACCAATGTATGGAATCATGTAGTTCTTGTTTTTTTCTGATTTACTTATTTCACTCCGTATAATGTTATCAAGATCCCACCATTTTGCTATAAATGATCTAATGTCATCATTTCTTATGGCTGAGTAGTATTTCATAGTGTATATGTGCCACATCTTCTTTATCCAATCTTCTATTGAAGGGCTTTTTGGTTGTTTCCATGTCTTGGCCACTGTGAACAGTGCTGCTATGAACATGGGGCTACATGTGTCTTTACGTATCAATGATTCTGAGGTTTTGGGGTATATACCCAGTAGAGGGATTGCTGGGTCATAAGGTAGTTCTATTTGCAGTTTTTTGAGGAACCACCATACTTTCCTCCATAGTGGTTGTACTACTTTACATTCCCACCAACAGTGTATGAGGGTTCCTTTTTCTCCACAGCCTCTCCAACATTTGTTATTACCCGACTTGTTGATAATAGCTAATCTAACAGGGGTGAGGTGGTATCTCATTGTAGTTTTGATCTGCATTTCTCTAATAACTAATGAAGCTGAGCATCTTTTCATATATCTGTTGGCCATTTGTATTTCTTCCTGGGAGAAGTGTCTGTTCATGTCCTCTTCCCATTTTTTTATTGGATTGTTTGTTTGTTTGTTGTTGAGTTTTATGAGTTCTTTGTAAATTTTGGATATTAGGCCCTTATCTGAGCTGTTGTTTGAAAATATCAGTTCCCATTTAGTTGGCTGTCTGTTTATTTTGATATCAGTTTCTCTTGCTGAGCAAAAACTTTTAATTCTGATGTAGTCCCATTCATTTATCTTTGCCTTCACTTCTCTTGCCATTGGAGTCAAGTTCATAAAATGTTCTTTAAAACCCAGATCCATGATTTTAGTACCTATGTCTTCTTCTATGTACTTTATTGTTTCAGATCTTATATTTAGGTCTTTGATCCATTTTGAATTAATTTTAGTACACGGGGACAGGCTGTAGTCGAGTTTCATTCTTTTGCATGTGGCTTTCCAGTTGAAATGCATCTTAAGGGCTTGAAACCAAGATGTCAACCAGTACCAGGTCCTTCTGGAGGCTCTGAGAAAGAATCTATTTCTTGTCTTTTGTCCATTTGAGAGGCTATTCTTCCTTTTTCCTTAAATCGGGGCCCCATGTCATCACCTTCTATCATTCTGCTTCCATCCACCTTTTTTTAAAAATAAGGATCCTTTGTAAATATATTGGGCCCACCCAGATAATTCAGGATAATTCTCTCTTCTCAAGGTCTTCAAATTGATCATATCTGTTAAGTTCTTTTTGCCATGTAAAGTAGCATATTTACAGGTTCTGGAGACCAGTCCATGCACATCTTCAAGGGTCATTATTCAGCCTAAAACACAGGGAACTGGTAAAGTAACACAATGTGAATTGAGTTTGCAGTAGAAAGACTAATAAGGCACAGATCCTAAAAACTTCCTTGCCAGAATTACCACCTTTTAGGATCCCTAAACAAAGGGGGTTAGGCATTCTTTCTTGTTAAAAGACTTTGCCCAGACATGACCAAATAGTAAGATAAGTGTAACTAAGTTAAAGACTCTTTTGTGTCAACTATAGTCAGATCGACCTTGTCTATATCAACATGGGCCAATGAATATTTTAGCCCTTTTTCCCATAGGCTGACATTGCACTTTAGGTCTCTATATTTTAGTACTCTGATTATGATGGAAAATTTCAGACAAAGAAAGCCAAGGTATAGTGGGAAAAATTCTAGGGTTCTCACTAAGCCTTCAGAAGTTTGGCCTTCAGTTGAATCCTAATGTTTCTAGAGAAATGATTTTCCCAAGTAGAATTGCCCCAGGTCTGTCTTCCTGCATCAGCTCTTGAGAGAAAAAAATAGCATCAAAGGTTTCAAAGAGATGAAATAGAGACTAAAATAAAATGCTCATAATATATAGTCCAAAAAACTGTCTTTCTCCTTGACCCATCTATGTTGATGGATCCTTCTCTTTAGGGAATTCAGCAGCTAAAGTCCAACCAAGAGGCATACAGTTATTTGAACAAAAGTATTACTATTTTAAAAAATGTTAACTAGGTATGAAATAATTGAAAAGTAAAAGAGGACATTAAGATATTATGAAGGTAGAAACTGCAGAGAACAGCTCTCATCCTAAGTGGTGGTAGAACAAAGGGAAGAGGTTGGAATTATTACAACTCAGAAGCTAGGATGCTGAGCTCTGAAAAAGCTGGTGCTGTTGTCTCCCAGCTCAAAGGAAGAGCCTGGACATTGAGACTTACATCTCTAGCAAGAGATAGCTTTCTTCCTCATGCTGGTGTAGCTAAGAGGATATGACAGGGCTGAAAAAATTGCAAAGGAGAATTAACTAATGCCATAGGGCAAAACTGTTTCTGATAGTGCATAAAAACATTGTTGCTAGGAATAGGATACAGAAGAAACAAACAAACAAACAAAAACAAAAAACAAGAAACAGGGAAATTAAAAACAGTCGGAGAGATAGTTTTTGTAGTTCCTTAACTTAAGTGAAGCTTGAAATGTGGCATCAACATTTATTTGATGTCTTTGATAGGATATACTTTCAGTGAAAATGTTATAATTCTTATTAGTAAAGAGAAGCAACAAAGAAGCTTTTATTTTGTTTGTTTGTTTTTCAGACTCAAATTATGAAACAGACAGAAAAAAAATCATCTTCACTGACTATATGTTAACCAAACATCTGCACTCCACATAGGACTGGAGTTCAAATGATTCAACCAACCTACCATCTTGAAAACATAAAGTGAAAATTTGTTCTTAGAGAGAGTAAAAGGAAGAAATAAAAACCCATTATAGAGGAAAATGTCCTCAATAGCATCTAATAATGTATTTTTAATAAATGAAGACATTCTAATAATGAACTCAGTATAATAAAAGCATACAAGAAAATATTTCAGCCTGAAATAAAATCAGCAAAAATAATAAACTCCGTGTCTTAAATAATTTAATGATCTTTATAGACTTATAAAGATATATACATAAACAAAATAAAATCATATGTCATCAGTTAGACCTGAGAAATAATTAATTAAAAATAAAATATAAAAAGCAATGCTATTAAAATTTAAATAGCAACAGATGTTTTAATAACAAGAACTTGTTGAAAAGAGAAATAGTAAATAAGAAGATAAATCTGAGGATATTACTTAGATTGAAGTTTGATCAGATAAAAAAATTAAAAATATGAAAGTGAAATTAAATATTGTATAATTCTAGCCTAACCAGGTAATGGCAGAATGCACAGAGCATCAGCCTGTGACGCTGAGGATCCAGGTGCAAAACCCCAGGGACGTCGGCTTGAGCATGGGATCATAGACATGAGCCAAAGGTCACTGGGTTGAGCCCAAAAGTTGCTGGCTTGAAGCACAAGGTTGCTGACATGAACAAGGGGTCACTGGCTTGGCTGGAGACCCCCAGTCGAGGTACATATGAGAAAGCAATCAGTGAACAACTAAGGTGCCAAAACAATGAGTTGATGCTTTTCATCTCTCTTTCTTTCTGTCTGTCTCTGTCTCCCTTTCTCTCTCTCTCTTGCTCACTAAAAAAAAATAATAATAATAAATTTTATAATCCTATATATATAATATAATTTTTATAAGGAGACAATAGTAGAAATTGGAAAAAAGCTATATTTGAAAGTATAATAGCTGATAATAAATTATATTGATTTTTAACTTCTGAAAGCACAATGTTCCTTGAATTTGATAAATAATGCTAATATCCACATTTAGTATATTCTGTAGTAGAGAAAATCCCAAAGCAAAAGGTATCAGTTAAAAAACATATTGCCAGAAGTTGACATAATTTAATTTAATAATTTAAATATGATGTATGGAATACTTATATCTATCTTTTATTTTTAATACAATTATTTTATGTTATGATTTAGATCCAGAACCATATCTTAGTTTTTTAGGTAATTTTAATAAAATAACTAAAAATGCTTACTTAATAGCAAGTACATTAAAAGGATGGTATGCAATCAAGATTTATGATGCACTTGTTTCTAATTGTAAGACATTTTCTCTCTATAGTGAAATTCTAGAATAATTAAAAGTAACAATAAAAAATATTTTAAAAGTTAATATACAAAATAAATAAGTTGTTATTTGAGCCCCAAAATTATAAATGTAATTATAATTGTGCTGTGATTTATACTTATAAAATGTTGATTTTTAAATGAAGTTAATTGCATACCATTATTAACATAAAGATAAGTGCAGTTTTATAGGATAGAAATTTAAAATAGGAAACAAATGTATTTAGTTCGCTTTATATAAAGTCATTCTCAAATTGAAGATGGTATAGTTAAATTTAGAAAACTACACAAGACATTAAACTCCATGAAGTGACATTTTATTATATATTTGGAAGAATTATAGCATATGTGAAGATTCTGATATTATCTTTATAAGCTTAAGTACTGTTTATATATCTACTCCTTTCCCTGGGTGTGCTTTATTTACCATTTTAAGTGAAAACTGCACTGCTTATTTTGTCTTGAGATCTTGAACATGAGTAGATAATTTTTATTTGTTGATTCTATCAAATGTTCTATTTTACTATAGAACAATTTTTCAAAAAATAATCTTAAGCCTTTTCAAAGAAGATTTAGTTTTAAATAAAATGCATCTAAGTAATGTGACATCATATTAAAACAAGCAAGACTCATTTCTTTTGTATGAAAAATTGTCTTATATAGTAAGATATTCAACTGATTGACAGGAAAGATGAAGACTGTATTTAAAACAGAAGAACTAGTATTTACTTATGATTCATTTTGTTTATATTTGCCTCCTCCTCATTTTGCCATGTTTTATTTTATTTTGTTAATTTTAATTTATTGTGTTAACATGGATATATTTTTATATTGCAGCAGAAGTTTATTGGGAGTGGGTCTGGGGTCTTTTTATAGCACATTACAGTGTGTTTTTAGTTTATAATTTTGAATTATAAACTAAGAGAAGGTGAAATTTTATCAAATTTGTGATAGATTAAAAATAACTTGACTGGCCCTGGCCAGTCATTCAGTAGATAGAGCATTGGCACAGTGTATGGACATCTCAGGTTTGATTCCCAGCCAAGGCACAGGAAAGCAGCAACCATCTGCTTCTCTCCCTCTCTCCCTTTTCTCCGTCTTCCCATTTTGTAGCCAGTGGCTCCACTGGTTTGAGCATAGGTCCCAGGCACTAAGGATAGCTCGGTTGGTCCAAGCATCAGCCTCAGGTACTAAAAATACCTTGGTTGATTCAAGCATTGGCCCAAGACTGGGTTGCCAGGTGGATCCCAGTAGGGACTCATGGAGGAGTCTGTCTCACTATCTCCCCTTTTCTCACTTTATAATAATAATTTCATTGTAAGTTTAACATTACATTTTTTCTTATTCTTGCTGATTATCTGAGATGCTACATTCACATTCAGGGTTTCAACTATTATATATATTTTTAGTATTTTCAAACCTGACTTCACTTCTTACCAAGCTTCCAAAACCACCACACAAGGATCTAGTAAGCCTCATGATATCAGTTGCAGTATGTCCACTTTCACTTTTGCGAATCTATTTTTTCTCTACAGCTTCCAATTCTGCTAGCTCTTTCCTTGTAATGCTTCTTAGAATCAAGGCCTAACCTGGTGTCCAGCACATAGTAAGCACTCAGTAAATGAGAGTATTTATTTATTCCAGATATCCTTCAGTTATGTCTTATCTTTTAATCTCTTTCTTACTTAAATTGCAGTCTTTTATCAGAACCCCATGTGTTCAGTTACCCATTATTTGACACAGTCAATTCCTTAGTATAATAAATTTCCTATCAAAGTACATTAAGTAAACTGTTTAGCTGGGTACTACAGTCACTTATATATATTAAGACCACTGTATACATGAAAATATGCTTACCACCACTAAGCATCAGGGAAACCAAAATAAAAACCACAATAAAATATTGCCTCCACCTTTTAGAATGGCCATCATCAAAAAGACGAGAGATAACAAGTGTTAGAAAGCATGTAGAATTAAGGGAAGCCTTTTACACTGTTGGTGTAATGCTGTTATTTGTAAAAACATGATTGGGCTTTGAGGGAATTATGCTATGTGAAATAGATGAAGACATATCCTGTATATCATTTATATGTGGAATCTAAATATATATATATAAATATATTAAATCAACCAGTTGTATGTCTTAAACATTCATAACATTTGTCGATTACATTTCAATAGGCTGGAAGAAAGAAAAGACCAGTATATATCCACTTCATTTGCCCTCCCCCCTAAGTCCAGATAGGTCTCCTCATCTCGAAGAGAACAATTCTCCCTACCTTTATTCATAGTGGGAACCTCTATCTATTCTTTTCTTCTGTCCTTCAAAATTTTCCTGCTAGAGTTCACAAGTCTCCTTTATTTTTACCACAGAACCTTGCATTTCAGGTAGGTTGTGTTGAGTTTATACTTCGTTGTCGATACTTTTATTTCATTTTTACTATGTCATCTTCCAGAGTAAATGATAAATATCATTTATTGGGGGAGAGAGAATGTGTACACTTTTGATGCATCTCAAGAGCACTGAGTACTACACTTTTCATTGTGCACCCCAGAAGCTTAAATTTATGTTTATTTTAATTTAGAACAACCATGTAATACCAACAGCAGATATTGTGGTTGACAGGGACCATTTATCTTATGGCAAAAAATCAGTGGGATAGTTCTGTTTTGTAAAGAAAACTTCTTATAAAATAATATTAATTGAACACTTAAAGTTTTTTTGAGATGAGTAGAAAAGGGAAAGCAAAGGATGATTTGAAGGGGAAAACAGAAATATTGTAACAGATAAGTTATGTAGATCCTAATGCACACAAAATTAACTTGTCCACCTGGGTATAAAACAATGCAAGCAGTTTCTTCATTAAGTTTGAAATTTTGAGACATCCAGGATTTGGTTTATCCCTGATAATTTGTGCATTGCTAAATGAGATATCTCATTCTCTTGACTGATTGAAATCTTTCTTATATCAGTGATGTGATAGTTTTTTTAAAAACTAATTAAATATCTTTACAATTCAGATATTTTTGAACATATTAATATTTAATTCCCAAAGTGTTTAAAAGACCTTTTGTTCCTACCACCAAATAACCATCTCTTACAATAGCAGTTAAACTCTGAAAGCTAAAATATTCTAAACTGCATTATTATCAGGTTAAACTCTTGTCATTTCCCTCCAAGAGTCTTTTTTTTTTTTTTTTTTAATTTCAGAGACCTTCAGTTTGTGGTGTGTGTGTGCATGTGTGTGCTTGCATGTGTTTTTTCCCTTTCACCCATAGCAATTGCTGAAATATATATATATATATATATATATATGATTATTTTCTGTTGAATTTCTCTTATGAACAAAGCCAAAAAGCTGTATTGGTTTACTAGATATAAGGCATATTCTTCAGGTGATCTTATTTTAAACCTTTTAGTGTTGTTATGAATGCAGCTATTAAAACAGCTGAACCTCTAAAAAAGTTGTACCTGCTTGAGATGTAAAAAGAAAAGCCCACTCTTACAAACCTATCACTCATGTGATACTGCCTTCTGATCCTTTTAATTCTTAATCTCTTTTTAAAATCATACAGCAGCACTAAAATATAGAAACCAAAACATTTCCTTCTTTATTTATAAATATATATATCAGGATCTACTTAGTACATGCTTTAATTCATTGAATTTTGTTTACGCATGATAGAAACTGCTTACATGATTTTCCACTGAAAATTACAAATGAATGACTTACTTGAGAAATGCACTTTCAATGACTAATGAACTAAGCAAAGAGATAGCAGAAAGAACATTAACGTGCATATATGCTTAAATCTTTAGCAATTTTGGGCCAACCACTGAATTATTTGTTTAGTACAGCAATACACATAACATATAAATCAGCCTCAACTCCAGTTTTTCTCCTTTAAGTATGTGGCTCACTTGGTAATTGGTGTAAGATAATGAAGCCATTATCTATGATTAGAGGATCCAAAAGTGGTTCTATGAATGTTAGTATAAAAAATATGCAGTTGCATATTTCAAGTTGTTTTATTTACACAGAAAATTAGATTATTGAGATTTGGGAGTAATAGATCATTTATTGTACATTCATTTCAACACATTTATTGACTATCTACATTGAGTAAGGAATATTGGTTTATACTTATAGCCTGATGTCAAATATTCTACTGTCTATTGGAAAGTAAAAGCAGGTATACAAATATCTATGATATACTCTCTTAAGGTTTTGTTGAAAACACAATGGATGGTCGGCAAATATAAACATATCATACCTATTCCAGTCTGATTTGTATAGGGTTAAGACAATCATATGAAAGTATCTTTGCAGCAAAGGTGATACATGAACTGAGGTTTATATACCCAACACTTATTTAGCCATGGCTATTTCAGGGAGAGGCAGATATTCTAGTTCATAAAATGAATATGTTCAAAGTTACAGAAGCAGAGGCAGGTATGGCATATAAGAGAAACTAACACAACCATACACAGTGACTGTTGAAAAGTAGAGAGGAATATATTTGAAAAAGTAAAAAAGATCACATCATATAGATGATCATAGTCCCTACTAAAAAAAATGCGATTTTTCTGAAAAAAAAAAAAAAGTCAGCAACTTTATAGAAGGTGGTAGCATATCCAGAGTTTTCAAGAAAGAAATTTTTGACAAGATTTTGGAAAATTGGTTAACTGAAGAATGAGATTCAAATTAGGAGGCTGTTGTAATCCTCTACAAACAATTATGAAGGCATGAATTAAGATAGTGATAGTGAATAAATTGGATTAAGAAACCATTTATGGTTTCTTAAAAATATGGTTTCATAATAATTCATTATGGTGAATTATTAGATAAAGAATATAAGGAAAATGGAAGATTGTAGACTGATTTTTACCCTTTATACTAAACAAAAGGGAGGCAAGAAGATATATTATCAAATAAGAAATAGGTGACTGGAAAGGTGATTTGATAATATAATGAGGTAAACTTTGGACATATTTTATTTGAATTATATGACACACTCAAGAAAAGTTGGAATTTGGAGTATTGAAGTTAGAGTGATTACAAACAGATTCAACAACTATATTAGTCAGGATAAACTAAAGGCTATAACAAATAGCCCCCATATTTCAGTGATATAAACTAATTAAATTTATTACATTTCATACAATGGTGCAGCATAGGTATTCCTACTCAAAGTATAAAATAGGACAAAGATTTCTTTATCTTGTGACATGTCCCTCTTCTATACTTTGAATCTCCTTTTTGCAGTCAAGGGGTGGGGGAAAAGGAACACAAATGGCATGTTGGAGAATCACATTTGCTCACATGCCTTGTTCAGAACTCAATTACATGGCAAAACCCAACCACAGGAAAATCTAGGAAATGTATTCTAAGTGTGTGTCCATTTTCTTAATGATAAAGAGAGAAGTCATCTATGCTGTGAGCTCTGCAGAATTTTTTGAATTTTTCCACTCACTGCTTCTAGACAGACATTCTATTGATATGGTCAATGTAAGTACCAGTCATTTGGGAAGAAAATACAGATATTGAGGATCTTTTATACCTTAATTAAAGTAACTTAAATAATTAACAAGAAATAATAAGTGTTGAAGAAGATGTGGAGAGAACAGAATCCTCATACTCTGCTGGTGGGAATGTAAATTGGTACAGCTGCTATGGAAGACAGTATGGAGCTTCCTCAAAAAATTCATAGAGTAACATACAACCCAGCAAACTCTATTCTGGGTATTGACCAAAAAAAAAAATTGAAAACATTGATTTGTAAGGATAATTTTACCCCTTAGTTTCTTGCAGCATTATTCATAGTAGCCAAGATGTGGAAACAACTTAAGTATCCTTTGATAGATAACTGGATAAAAAAGATGTGGTACATATATACAATGGACCACTACTCAAGCATAAGAAAGGATAAAATACTGCCATTTGCGACAACATGGATGATATATAAGAGTATGCTACATGAAATAAGTCAGACAGGAAAGTACAATATCCAAATGGTTTCACTCCCATGTAACATACAAAACAGAAAGTAATAAATGAAAAAGTCATAGGCACAGATAACATTATGAAAGATTAACAGAGGGGAAGAGGAGAAAGGATGAGAAGAGTAAAGGGGATCAGATAATGGTGGCAGACAGACTAGACTTTGGGTGGTGAGCACAGAATGAAATATACAGATGATGTGTCATAGAATTGCACACTTGTAACTTACATAATGTTATTAACCAATGTCATCCCAATAAATTTAATTTAAAACTAAATATTTTAAACTGCACTTATTATTTCAACTAATCAATATTCTGATTAACAAATCTCCAGTCTATTATGTATTCTTGAAATAAAAAAAATTAATAGTGCAAAACAGGGAGGTTTCGTAGAATCCAGTCTTCAGCCCAGGGTGCGGACTCCCCTCATCCAGAAACTATATATAAAAGGACCTTTGTACTTGGGGGGGGGGGAGGGGAGGAGAGGAAGGGCTGCCATATAACCTTTGCTCTTAACCTGAAACCAAATCAATAATAAATCTTTCTCTACTAATTGAAGTCAGCAAATTCTCAGTAATTTATAGCTAGTCTCCATCAGAGGTTCAGTTGAGTTGCAATTATTTCACTGCTTTATGCATGTAAATGCTTTCTGGCATAGATTCAGTACCTATCAAGGTTTTCTCTGACAGTGGGGTCATTTCATTGATATGTCATTTAAAAGGAAATATAAGGCATAATTTCTGTCCTCAAGGAACACATCATTTACATGGATAAATAACATATCACAGAACAGTAAAAATACTTAAAAGTCAAAATGTGAGAAAATGTGTTAGTGATAATGGTGAGTGATCTGTTAACTTTTTGTACAAATACACTAATTACTTACACATTGAATCATGCCTCTCTGAAACATGGATTTATATTTACATAGCCTCTCCATGTAGTATTAGACTAATCAGGCTTAATTTAAAAACAAACTTAAGAGGATGAAAGAAAATAGAATATAATTAGACTTTTAAATATTTTATTCTCCTTTTCCAGTGAATCATCTTTTTCACCCTTTTAGAAGTTCACAGCTCAGTTTGGTGAGCACAGTCCCAAGGAGTTTAAGAGAAAGGAGAACAAACCTCAGCATGCAGACTTTATGAAGGATTTATACAATTAGTGAATAAGAGATGACATTTTAGGAGCAGTGTAGGAAAAAAGCATGAAAAGAGGATTAAAATGTCATCTTTTTTCGGAGAGTGAATCTATTGGCCTGCTGAAGTAGGTATTTTAACAATAAAACAAAATGGCTACTAGTGTCCAACAACCTGATTTCCTTGTGCCCTTGTAAGATGAGCTTAACTTTTCTAGGTATTATTGTTCTTATAGCAGAAATAAGAATATTAATAATACTTCCCTTATTGTATCTTGAGAAGAATACATAAATTCTTTATGTACATACATTAATTACACAAAAATAACAGCTTTAGTCATTGCCATTAAGACTAGAATGATTAATTGGGATGTGACTTGAACAGCCCTAGAAATCAATCTACAGAGTTTTCTGTATCTCCTTAAAGCTTTGAATGTAGCATCAAAGGTATTGAAAGTATGTGGATAGCAAGGAATGTAGAGGTAATAACTATAAGCCAATTTATACTTAGGTAATAATTGGAAGCCAACTATTATGACAGATAAGAGTTTCTCTGAATTTGCAATAATTGGATTACAATAAAAGTCAATATAAATGAAGAGTTAATGGAGTAATTAGGCATATAGGAAATTGTCAAATGAAAATGACTGTTTATTTAATATGTTTTTTTCTTGGGTGAAGATTCTGTAGAATTAAAAGTAAACACATGAAACTTTTGTTTTTAAAATAAAACATCAAAACTTGTCTTGCATAAAACTCATCAGTTAAAAGGAAATACTTCCTTTTGTATTCTCTCTCACACACATCTAAAATACACGTACCTTAAGTGTGAGAAGAGTGTGAAAGTTTAAATCTGCATTTGTTTGTGCATGTATTAGTGAAACAGAGGGAGATGTTGAACACTAGCTTTTTTTAAAATCATTTTAAAGAGGAGAGAGAGAGGGGAAGCAAGAGAGAGAGAGGAGAGAGAGACAGGGGGAAGGAGCTGGAAGCACCAACTCCCATATGTGCCTTAACTAGGCAAGCCCAGGGTTTTGAACCGGCGACCTCAGCATTTCCAGGTCGACGCTTTATCCACTGCGCCACCACAGGTCAGACAACACTAGCTTTAGTTATAAAAGTTTAAGTCATTTTTTATTTTTTTAATTTAAAAGGCATAATAATTCCTATTTTTTAAATGATGAAGCAACCTCAGGTAGATTGAGTGGTTCCCAAAGGCTATTCTTTTTTTTAATTTTTATTAACTTTAATGGGGTGACATCAATAAATCAGGGTACATATGTTCAAAGAAAACGTCTCCAGGTTATTTTGTCATTCAATTATGTTGCATACCCATTATCCAAAGTCAGATTGTCCTCCGTCACCTTCTATCTGGTTTTCTTTATGCCCCTCCCATCCCCCTTCCCCTCTCCCTCCCTTCCCCCCCATAACCACCACACTCTTGTCCATGTCTCTTAGTCTCATTTTTATGTCCCACCTATGTATGGAATCATGCAGTTCTTAGTTTTTTCTTTAATTGGGAAAGAATTTAAACTCTTGGTGCACATACCTAGTCTCATGTAGAAGTTTCATTAAAGGATCTTTCATTGAACACTGTGAGTGGGAGATTAATTTCATAGTTTAGCTTGTTTCTTTTATAATTCAAACAAATCTCAGGTCATTAAAGCAACAGACTCAATATTACTTTCAATGAGATAATTTGAAATGATTTGACTACTCAGACTGGATATGGGGCTTTTTATAATTGGTTCAAATCTAGTTCACAACAAAAATGCCTTTCATTAAAACAATACATATATATATACATCTAATTTGTCTTCTTCCTTTTTTTATTGGCTATGTGCCTGTATTCAAATTTTCCTCGGCATTAGTTTTCTTGTATATGGAAACAATTGTCCAGTCTTTATAATCTCAGTGATCTCTCCCCTGTCCCACAAATTCATAGGTCAATATTTATTTTTCTCCATAACTTTGAAATTGGTCTAAAGATTAGAAAAATACTAAAATATGTTTGTTTCAAATGTCATATTTCCAGAATCATTACATCATATTTTTTAGTAATATGTTTATTTGCATATTGAAAAGCTTAACTTGTTTTGTATATTATTTTATAATCTAGAGGAACTTATGGTCATATTATTTGAATAAAATTGTATGTGGTTCTTCATATATAAATGATACAAGGTAAATGATTGTGGAATAATTAAAGTCATAATAGTTTTAGTCATTTATTCATAATAGTTTTAGTTATTTCCATCAAATAAAATACTAAAATAGCAATTATAAAAATAAATAGGGTCAAACCACAGTGTGAGTGTATGGAACAACAAAACCCCAATGTAGTTAAATGTAAATAATCAGTTTTTGAAAGATGAAGTCTGTCTTATTTCAACTTTTCCCATTAACCATGCAATTACATATTTTCTTTCTAGAGTTGTCAAATCACACTTCAACTATGGCTATGTTAGCAGAAGTCCTCATTTCACCCATTTAGATCTCTCTTTCACAGAGAGTTTGTACCTAGAGGCTTAGGAGCCCAGAGGATTGTACTTGGAAATAACAATTCATATATCAATATTGAATGTTATTGTTTTTATTGTTGATACATATCAGTAATAATTACCTCTTATATAACCTTAAGAGACCTTTGATTGCAATTATATTTTCTTCTCTATGATTTTGAGAAAAAAAAATGGTTCTGGCTTTTGGAGAAGAAAATTAGTATTTTTAAGTTCCATTTTGAACTTAAATAGTACACTTTATACTCTAAATAAATTCAGGGGAAATATTATTTAAGTGTATTATCAATGATACTGACTATAAATTTAATCTCACCAAAGTATATGTGGTTGAAATATGGTAGTACTTGCTTATTTTCAACAGTTGACAGAAAAAGTGATTATAAGTTCCTCTGTGGGAGTTTTGCCTGAGCCACATTATGACCTATTTTTAGGGAAGAAATCAGAAGAATAAAATTTAATAGATCTAATGGGAAAGGATCTACTGGAGGCAAGGAATACAATGTCCATGTTGATAAAAGCTACAGACAAACCTATGAAAGATAGGTAAAGTACAAAGGATTATCTCTGTTAGATGTTTGAGCTCACTCTGATGTTTTTCCTCAGAGTTGGATGAGAATCTATTTCTCTTTCAGACTGATTATAAGTGTGTGCCGTTGCAAGAGCAAAGAGACAGGTGCAAGTCATGAAAGAATCTTGTTTTTAAAATCACGATGACATAGAATATGAAACCCAATGATTGTGTAAAGGGTTGAATTGTATTAATTTTGGTTACTAACTACTAAGCTAGCTACATCCTGTACAAAGCAGTGATTACTAAAAGCTGCGACCAACTGAGGAAAAAGCCAAGTTGTAGTGATGTGTGTTGCCATGAACGAGTGAGCTGCTGCATAGTCCTGAGAACAATGATTACATAGTTTGCAATATTATGTTGATGAAATAGGTTCTAAGAACATTTGAAAATATCTGCTTTGGCAGTACAAACCATTCTGAAACCTCACAAATGAACTGAACTATGCTTGGTTGAAAAAGTGATGACTTTCCAGTTCAATTCTCTTTATATTTCATTCATAAAACGAAGCCCTGTGGTCTACTCTGCAGATTGTTGTGAATTACACAAACCTGCCAGAATATTTAAATCATTCTCTAAATGTCTTTATCATACTTGATATTTTGGTTGTGATGTATTATTATATTACTTCCTTTTGCAGTCAGTGGTTTACTTTTAATTTTATTGAGGTTTGTTAGTATAATGCTTTTCATACTTTTTTTGTTCTTTTTCTGGATATCTCAGAGTCAAATTTAGTATTCAACTACATTAAGTTTGACTTTTCTGTATTTTAAATTATCTAAAATATTTTGTCTTAGTTATCATGTTATTTTATACTTAATTTCTATGTTACTTTTATTTTTAAAAGAAAATTTTAGAAATTAGTTCCTGAGAAATTAGTTCTGCTAAAGTGATCCTATGAATAATAAATAATATCAACACAAATTATAAAAAATTACAGGCAGAAGGAACAGAAAAATTGAATGTCATTTACTGAGCACAAGCCTGATGTATTCTGGAAACTAAAAACGACATGTCCAAATGTAACTTCTTGAGCAGGTGAAGAAGGGCATTAAATAAATTTGGAAAGTCATACTGGAACTAGATCATCTAGCATTTTTACACCATGGTAATTTAAATTTTCTGATTGCTCACTGTGGATGCCCTGGGAAGATTTGAAAGCATTTGCCTTTTAAAGGAAAAGGGAATTTGAAACAGTTAACATGTTCATTGATAGAAAAAATTAAAACTTCAAACAAACAGAGTTATCATTAAAACATAAATCCTTTAAAATTGCTTGGCAAACATCTGAGTGTTTACTGAATTACAGAATTTTAACAGAATTGTTGAAAAACTAAAGCTCAGGCCATCCACAATGATATCTCACAGCTAAGGGGGCAAAATATAGAAACCTAACAGAATGTGTGTCTTGGGATAAATTAGTTAATCAAATCTCAGTATTATATCCTCTGTTTTCTACAATGTAATTTTTTTCACATTTGAAACTGTCAAAAGTAGAGACAGACATTTGAACTGTCTGTAGCACTGCTGTCTTCCAGCATGCTCAGGAAGAGAGTACATCATACCTTACTGGTAAAGTAGAAATTTTTAGTAAGTATATTTCTTCATAGAGAACAGTTCTATTCATTTAGAATTACTTTTTTTTTAATCTCATGAGAACCAATAACCCTGTTCTTTCCACAAGTACATTTTTATCCATTTCTTTTTTAAAAGCCATAGCCAAGACTCAATTTTTTAAAGACATTTTGTGTTTTTCTAATTATGAACTCAGAAACATTGCATTTCTTCTATTATGCTAATTCTGTCCTTTTCTATTGAAGTCTATAAAAGTGTACATATTTTATAATATATTAGGTGTTCAACAAGTACTTATTAATATTGCTTAAATAGTATTTTTTATTACTTGCAATTTCTACCCTAATTACAAAATCAGATTATAGGGCATTAATGCCATAGTGTATATTCTGAGGGTGTTTAGTACAAATTTCTATACTCATAGTCTCAGGCAACCTGATTTGTTAAGTCACAATAAGAGTAATTTCAGGAAATGTATTACATGTCTTCCTCTCTGAATATGTCCAAATTTAAAATTACCTAGCTGTTCAACAGCTACATTTTGCATGAAAAGAAGTCATGAACAAGGTCAAATTTTATCTTCAGGCTAAATTAAGCCAAAATGAATTTATAAACTAGAGTACCCTGGGAAACAAATGTACGGTGTTTTTTAAGACACCCAGAAATATAGTATTCTGTTGTTAATCTTGCAGCTAAGCCAGGAACTCTACCAGTTTACAAAAGTCTTATTTATTTTAATTAACAAACATTTATATAGTATTTAGTCTATAACAGTCGCTGTTCTAAGAATTTTATAAATATGAACTCATTTAACCATCATAAAATCCTATAGACATAGGAGCCACTATTTTCTCCAGTTTACCAATAGGAATGCTGCACCTAAGAGAGGATAAATGATTTTGTCAAGGTCACAATTAGTAAGGGGCAGGTACAGGATCCAAGTTCAGGAAAGGTGCCTCCAGAATTTGTTCTCCCACCTGCTGTGCTGGTTTCACTGACTCTAATGCTATGTCAAGAACCTGACCTCGAATTTTACATACATTCAGTAGACCGAACATTTAACGTAGAATAACAAGAAATTGAATCATGAGCAAAGACCATCAGAGGTGAAAATCTGAACATATAGAAGTTTATCGGGGAAGAAACAATGGGTAAAAATTTGTTTTGTTTCCTGTCAAGGATCCCTGACCTTCAGCATTAAAATTAGAAAAAGGTTACATTGAAAAGTAACTTTTAAATATTATATGTCTTTACGAAATATAAAAGAGGTCTAATTTCCTCCTTTTTAAAGTTTTGAAAGGATAAAAGTACAGAATAAAAGTGCTTCTGGCTTCTATGTCAATTATGTACCATTTATTATAAACTTATTCATAACTTTAATTTGATTAATCTTTGACCCTTGTGTAAGTAAATTAACTCTAGGGAATCAAAGAAAAATGATCTTCAAGAGTGTTACTCTGATGCCTTATTGCTGAGGCAGGATGTGCATAGAGCAGAAATGTATTTTCAACATGTCTGGATGGTAACTTTAAGTGTCAGCAAAAGCACACTCGAGTTCGCAGATTGTTCCATCAATTTGATGCACACCCTGTATTAGTTGCTGGGAAATAGAAATAACATGTACAACCTGTTTCTCTCAAGAATCTCTCAATTTAGTAATGAAGGCAGCCAAAATAATGAAAATAACATTTACAGAAAACCATGATATATATTCTGTGTGCCCAATCCGTCACTTGTCAAATGTACCATTCAACTTCTGTTTAAAGCTTGCCTTTTTCTCATGCTTTATTTTAATAGGGTTGATAATTTTAAGCACAATATATAAATATAATAGTTTTAAATGAGTAAATATAAATAAAATAGATATCTAACTGAATAGAATAACTTTAACATCAGTATTTTAAGCTCATTGTCAATTAAAAAATACTGCTAAGCTAAAAAAAGTTGTGTTACAGTATAAAAAGATGACAAAAGAGGCCTGACCGGGCGATGGCGCAGTGGATAAAGTGTCGGACTGGGATACGGAAGACCCAAGTTCGAGACCCCGAGGTCACCAGCTTGAGCGAGGGCTCATCTGGTTTGAACAAAAGCTCACCAGCTTGAGCCCAAGGTCGCTGGTCCGAGCAAGGGGTTACTCAATCTTCTGAAGGCCCGTGGTCAAGGCATGTATGAGAAAGCAGTCAATGAACAATTAAGGTATTGCAATGCGCAACGAAAAACTGATGATTGATGCTTCTCATCTCTCCATTTCTGTCTGTCTGTCCCTGTCTATCCCTCTCTCTGACTCTCTCTGTCTCTGAAAAAAAAAAGACAAAAGAGGATGGCAGAATTGAGTCCCAGAGCTAATCAAAAGTTGAATTTGAAGAAAAATAAATAAAGAATGAAAAATATGACATCAACTAAGCCAAGTGAAGATAGGATGTGTGAATTGAGACTTTGGGACAGGAAGTTGATAACAATAAAGTTATAACTTGCTATTTAACACTTCTTTCTCATAGGTGAGAATAAATGATGACTGTCAGGACTAACAGCATCAACACGCACACATGAACACACAGCACACACACGTACACACATGCATGATGCCTGAAATGAGGACAGAATAAACAAAGCAAAGCTGTTACAAATAAAACTTCATTGAAAGAAGCAGTGTAAATGAAAAAAAATACATTTTTTATTTCATGATTTTTACTGATGCATCTCCCAAATTTATTCTACAGAATAATTATAATAAGGGATATTTTTCTGTAGTTATCAGTATATCATTGTTTTTATTATTCATACACTGAGTTATAAAACAAAAAAGAATACTGTAATAATAAGTAGTCTCTATATCTGCCTTTTAAAAGATCATGATTATTTAAGTGAAACATAGAAATACAAAATATTTCTTATAACTAGGAACAACTTATGCATGTAGCCATAATTTAAAGTCCTGTACAGTCCTTACACCTTCAGACTTCTGATCTTGGGAGGGCCTACGTGCATGTCATAGCATGATAAAGAATTTAATAAACATAAAAGTCACTGCTTCCTCCACCATATTACACTTGATTACAATCAGCATGTTACAGTCAAAGTCTAATTATGAAACATCAAATGTTTCATCAGTTTTTCCAGCAAAGCTCTGTGCTGCATTTGTGGTCACTGGCCCAATGAAAATATATTTTAATTTTTTAATGTTCAATTTGAATCTGAATTGCACAGTTAATGCTAAATTATACCAGAATTAAAACTTCCTTGAATATAACTTGTTTGGGGAACTGTTTTCAGAACATGATTTCCCAAACATCCCTTGCATTACTCATGCAAATAAATAATACCTATAAGAATTGTTCTGCTCACATTTCTGGAATTTTAATTTTAAGATATTAAAGGACACAAAAAGGCGGTAACCATGAGTTTATAGTCTTTAGTACTCTTGATAATCATCATTTAAATGAACAAGAAGTGGGATATCTAAGATAATGAAATTTTATGTTTATTAAAATGAAAGTCATTGAATATTATGGGGAGTTCTATTTCCCTTCTGTTGTTCTATTCTCATATCTTCTCAGAGACAACTATTTTGCTAAATTAGATGTATACACAGCCAATTCAGATATTTACCAATTTAGTTGAATATATGTAACCATTTATTTATTCAACAAATATCTGTTCGCTCTTTATTTTATGTTGGGTACTAGAAAAATAGCAAGAAACCAACTCAACTCTCAGTGTTCATGGTGCTTTTAGAGAGCGCCCTATATCTACTTAAATAGTCATCGAATGTTAACATTTCCCTGGCATATTTATTTTATTTTATTTTATTTTCCTTTCAATTTTTTGAATAATTTTAAATTTAGTGTACTTCACATAAACAATAATGCTGCAATGAACATATGAATGTATATGTCTTTTTAACTTAGTGTTTTGAGTTTCTTCAGATAAATACTCAGAATTTGAATTTTGAGTCATTTTTTGTATCTTTTTGTCTTTGTTTTAAAGTCTGTTTTTCTGTTTCTATTTTTATGCAATATCTTTTTTCCTTTCTTTACTTTCAGTCTGTGTTTGTCCTTTGATCTGATGTGAGGCTCTTGTAGACAGCGTAAGGGTCTTGTTTTATTATCTATTAAGCCACCACATGTCTTTGGATTGGAGCATTTAATCCATTTACATCTAAAGTACTGTTGATCAATATGTATTTATTGCCATTTTATTATTTATATTTTTTATCTTTTTTCATCTTTCTAAAGAAGACACTTAACATTTCTTTCTTTCTTTTTCTTTCTTTCTTTTTTTTTTTTTACAGGGACAGAGAGAGTCAGAGAGAGGGATAGATAGGGACAGAAGACAAGAACGAAGAGAGAGAGATGAGAAGCATCAATCATCAGTTTTTCCTTGCAACACCTTAGTTGTTCATTGATTGCTTTCTCATATATGCCTTGACCATGGGCCTTCACCAGACGGAGTAACCCCTTGCTCGAGCCAGCGACCTTGGGTCCAAGCTGGTGAGCTTTTTGCTCAAGCCAGATGAGCCTGCGCTCAAGCTGGCAACCTCAGGGTCTTGATCCTAGTTTGACGTTCTATCCACTGTGCCACCAGCTGGTCGGTCAAACATTTCTTGTAATATTGTTTTAGTGGTGATGAACTCTTTAAGCTTTTACTTTTCTACTAAGTTCTTTATCTGTCCTTCAATTATAGATGATAGCTATATTGGGTAGAGTAAACTTGGTTGTAGGTTGTTGCTTTTCATTGCTTTGACCATTTCATGCCAATCTCTCTTTGGCAGGCAAAATTTCTGTTGAGAAATAAGCTGACAGTCTTATCTGAGTTACCTTGTAGGTAAATAAGTGCTTTTCTCTTGCTGCTTCTAAGAGTCTCTCTTTGCCTTTAACCTTTGACGTTTTAATTATGATATGTTTTGATGTGAAACTTTTTGGGTTCATCCTAGTGGGACTCTGTGCTTCTTGGACTTCTATGTCTAGAGCTTTCACCGGGTTAGGGAAGTTTTTCATCATTTTTTTAAAATAGGTTTTCAATTTTTTGCTCTTCTCTCCTCTGGCAAACCCATGATGTAAATTTTGGTATACTTGAAGTTGTTTCACAGGCTCCTCATTTTGGGGGGGGGGTTTGTTTATTTGCTGTTATGATTGGATATTTTCTGCTTCCTTATCTTCTGAAGTGCTAATTTGACCCTCTACTTCATCTACTCTACTGATTTCCTGTAATATATTCTTTATTTCAGTTATTGTGTTCTTTTTCTTCTTATTTTTTTTTTTGACTGGATCATTTTTATATTTTCTAGTTCTTTGTTGAAGTTTTCACTAATTTCATCTACTATTCTCTAAAGTTCATTGAGCATTTTTATAACCAGTGTTTGGAACCCTGCATCTGGTAGAGTACTTGTCTCTATTTTTCTTAGTATATTTTCTGGAATTTTGTTTTGTTCTTTTAATTGGGACTTTTTTTTTTTTTTTTGTATTTTTTTGAAGTTGGAAATGGGGAGGCAGTCAGACAGACTCCCGCATGCGCCTAACTGGGATCCACCCGGCACGCCCACCAGGGGGCGATGTTCTGCCCATCTTGGGGTGTCGCTCTGCTGCAATCAGAGCCATTCTAATGCCTGAGGTAGAGGCCACAGAGCCATCCTCAGCGGCTGGGCCAACTTTGCTCCAATGGAGCCTTAGCTGCGGGAGGGGAAGAAAGAGACAGAGAGGAAGGAGATGGGGAGGGGTGGAGAAGCAGATGGGTGCCTCTCCTGTGTGCCCTGGCCAGGAATTGAACCCGGGACTCCTGCACACCAGGCCGACGCTCTACCACTGAGCCAACTGGCCAGGGCCAATTGGGACTTTTTTATTGATTGATTATTTTTACAGAGAGAGAAAAGGGGAGAGCAAAAGAAAGAAAGAGAAAGAGAGAGAAAGAGAAAGAGAGAGAGAGACATTGATGTGTTGTTCTACTTATTTATGCATTCATTGGTTGATTCTTGTATGTGCCCTGATTAGGAATCAAGAAGGACCTTTGCGGGCAAGACATCCCACCCAGATTATTAAATTGCCACACATGGGTGAGGACTGGCTTGTTCTGTATCTGTGCCCCTCCTGTCACTCTCAACCTGGCTTCTTCTTTATATCTTTGGTTGTAGGAATTCTGTTCATCTAGATTTCAGGTGGTTCTGAATAATGATTGTTCTGTAGTTTAGTTGTAATTTTGATTTTGTGGGAGGATGTGAATACTGTGTTTATCTACACTGCCATCTTTGACCAGAAGCCTATCTTTCCAAATCTTTTTTTTTTACTTTAGCCATTTCTTTCTTTCTTTCTTTCTTTCTTTCTTTCTTTCTTTCTTTCTTTCTTTCTTTCTTTCTTTCTTTCTTTCTTTCTTTCTTTCTTTTTTTTCAGTCTTAGTGATAGGAAGGGAGGCAGAGAGACAGACTCTCACATGCGCCCAACCGGGATCCACCTGGCATGCCCACTAGGGGGCAATGCTCTGCCCATCTGGGCCTTTGCTCTGCTGCAACCAGAGCCATTCTAACACCTAAGGTGGAAGCCATGGAGCCATCCTCAGTGCCCGGGCCACCTTTGCTCCAATGGACCCTTGGCTGTGGGAAGAGAAGAGAGAGATAGAGAGAAAGAAGAGGGGGAATGGTGAAGTAGATGGGCGCTTCTCCTGTATGCCCTGGCCAGTAATCGAACCTGGGACTTCCCCAGCCCCCCAAGGTTTCTAAATCTTAATATAGTAGTCTTTCCTGTGTAGTATTTATTCCCATCTTAGATAGTCCTTAAATTGTTTTATAAATGCACATATGCTTATAGTTACCTAGTATCCATATTATGTACATTAAAATTCCCACTTACTGTAAATATAAATTTTCAATCTAAGTTCAATAGAACTCATACTCTATGAAGCATTTCTTTAGTAGATTTAGGTCTTATAGAAATATTTATAAAAGTATAGGATGTGAATGCTTCTTAATATAACTCATCTATCTTTTCATATAGTCTCAACTATTCCTTAAAAGGCTACATCTTACCAGTATTCATCTATAATCACAAAGAAAGTTAAGAGCATTTATTGTTTTTACCTCCTGCTAAAATATTTTTTTTCTTAGACCCTAATAAAAAATAGTCCAGGACCAAAGTGAATAATACTGTCCTTTTTACTACTTCAACTCAGTTAACTTTTCTGCTTTTCTTTGTATATGGGTCTGAATTTTGCAAGATAAAACTTTGAAAATATTCAGCTTCATAAGAAGTGTGTGCCATAGGAAAGCAAGTAGAACCTCCCCCGAAAAAAAAAACACAAAAAAATCATCCATTAATCACTCTTATGTTAAAAATTACCACATTTACATTTTTTGAATAGGTATCTATTTGTTTGTACAAATACTATGTATGTATGTGAATTTGTGTATGAGATATCCACATCTAGTTTTCTATAAAATTATTTCTCAAATGACAACATGGTGAATGTACTGTTGAAAGTTTTTAAAATAATACCATAAAACTTCCCCACCTTTATATCATCGCTTTATTTTCTATTGCAATCTGCAATAATCTGTATCTATATATTTTTGTTCTGTTGTTATCCCAAAAATTTGGAGTTCTTTGAGTACAAGGACCTACTGAGTCATTACTGGAAAATTGTAAACTTTTAAAAATATTTTTAAATTGAATAACAAATTAATATACCTGTACTAAAATAATTTAAGATTCACTCCAGCTGTATAAATTAAAACTGGAACTATAGTTTTAGTAGAGGAATACATATTAGCCACAATGCATCTCAAAAAAAATTATTCTAGTTTTACTTATATGGAGTTTTAACACATTTAAACATAGCACGATTTAAGTATGTATTTTTATACAATGGGAAGTGTTGAAATAAACTAAAAAACATTACAGATAACAGTTATTTTGAAACCTCTAATAAAAGACATGAATTTTCTAATTGTCACATAGCCTACAGACAATAATTTTATTATAATACCCATGTTTTGTATTTCAATTAAATCATTATCTTAGAATTTACCTGTTATTATCAAGTTTATTAAAGTATTAGCCCCTCCTGAATATAGAGCTTAACCAGAGTCTCATGTAGTTTTCTTGCTTTTTCATATATTGCTACATTATAAATATTTGGCTGTTTAAACATGAACATTTTCAGAAGCAAAATGCCATCGTAGGGAATACCCAATACCATTATACAGAATTTTCTGGATTCTTAATATCTTTTTTTTTTTCTTCTTTTTTTCTTTTTCATTTTTCTGAAGCTGGAAACAGGGAGAGACAGTCAGACAGACTCCCGCATGCGCCCGACCGGGATCCACCCGGCACGCCCACCAGGGGCGACGCTCTGTCCACCAGGGGACGGTGCTCTGCCCATCCTGGGCGTTGCCATGTTGCGACCAGAGCCACTCTAGCGCCTGGGGCAGAGGCCAAGGAGCCATCCCCAGCGCCCGGGCCATTTTTGCTCCAATGGAGCCTTGGCTGCGGGAGGGGAAGAGAGAGACAGAGAGGAAAGCGCGGCGGAGGGGTGGAGAAGCAAATGGGCGCTTCTCCTGTGTGCCCTGGCCGGGAATTGAACCCGGGTCCTCCTGCACGCTAGGCCGACGCTCTACCGCTGAGCCAACTGGCCAGAGCCTTAATATCTTTTAAAATATAGAAAACCTGTCAAAGTACTAAACTAATGACTATCAGTTTGGTCTTAGAATTTGTTCAAGATACTTTGTTCACTGACGCATTGTTCATTGAACTCATGCCTGGTAGATGTGAGTGCACATAATTTCTAAAAGCATGCTAACGTGCACAGTGTGTGTTGCGTTTTTCAAGAAGCCCGTTTGTTTACCCTCTTAGGAACTTATATTTTCATCCTTCCTGAGAGATGCTGATTTCATCATTCAGTGCCTTTACTCATAATCATTTTGTGGCTCCTAAAAAGATGTGCTATACAAACTCTCAGCAATAACTTATGAAGAAAAAAAAGATTTCCAGCTTGTTTGAAAATAGAATAGGCAGTAAAAAAAAGTGTGTCTGTAAATAAAGCACATAAGAATGGTGCAGGATAGTCTCTAAGAAACAATCCCTGTCCCCTGGGTGATACTGGAGAGTAACTAGATGAGCTGTTTTTGCCGAACAGCCAGGAAATAACCATGAAAACAGTCCCAAAAACCTGAATCAGCAGCAGTTTTAGCCTATGTTCCTGCAACTTACAAAGAGACTTAATAGCACTGCAAGTCTTCTGTAAGATTAACTTCTCCATCTACTGGCTGAAGGTCAAATTTTGATTTTTATTAGTTATAAAAATCATGAATTTATTTGTGCATGTATGTGCATATGTCTTCCATAATGAACACATTATTAACTAAAGGCATAATTTACTGTCTTTAAATTATAATACAGTGTGACTCAAAGGATAACAGGCTATATCTTAAAAACAATATTATTACACAAAATTGTAAATCAAGCTGATAACATATTATTTTAGAAAATTGTTAATTTTATCATTGTCATGATTAAATACACTCTGTTCTTAGAACATAATATATTTGATTTAGCCATTGAGGAATTTCTTAATTTACTGGCATATTGGTAGGTATTCGTATTACTTGTTACCTTTTACAGACATTTTGATATTAAACTTTAGAGAACCATTATATATTTTTGTTCCAACTATTTTCAAAAGAGTATTCAAATGAAAGGTGATAGGACCTAGAGCAGGGATCGGATACCTATGGCTCGAGAGCCAGATGTGGCTCTTTTGATGGCTGCATCTGGCTCGCAGACAAATCTTTAATAAAAAAAATAATAACGTTAAAAATATAAAACATTCTCATGTATTACAACCAATTCATTTCCTACTGCTCATGTTCATGGTTGTGGGTGGCTGGAGCCAATCACAGCTGTCCTCTGGGACAACACCAAATTTTTATTGGATAATACGTCGTTGTATGGCTCTCACAGAATTACATTTTAAAATATGTGGCGTTCATGGCTTTCTCAGCCAAAAAGCTTCCCGACCCCTGACCTAGAGAATCTTAAACTATGTTTAGAGATTAGATTAGAAATTAATAGACACTAAAAATGTAATGCTAACCACAAGTTAGGAACTTCCATTTAGTAAGGAATGTTGGGTGACAATCTGAAAAGGGTGTTGAATAAGTGAGAGCAGACAGCAAGCATCCCTTGCAGCAAATCATGGTACCTAAGAGTCTTATTACAGAGCCCATCAACTATTTAGATGTTTTTACAAATTTCCCATACATGTTATATCTCACCTGCCCTAAATGACATACCCTTGACCTTCTCATTAATCCTAAGTGTCTAAAACTGTAGAGTGTCATTATCTGAATGCCTTCACTATCTTCACTTCATTATCTTCACTGCCAACACTAAGAATTCCTGCATTTTGCAGAACCATTTTCTCACAGAAATATGACCATGCTGACTCTTCTCATTTCTCTTGATTCTTCCATCCCATTGAGGTGCTTTACTGATTATTTCTTATATTTTCTTATGACTACTTTATAGTAATTACATAGAAGGCCATGTACACTCCCCTGCTGGAGGTTGTTATAACAGGCTTTTTAAATAATTTATTTTTGTTATGCAGCCATAATGATTACATTATGGCTAATTAACACAATGGTATCTCTCCAGTCAAGCCTTGTCCATTGACAGTCAGCATCTTCACCCCATGCATCTATTGTACTCCTCACCCCAGCTCATATATATGCAATAAAATAGTGAAAACATTATTCCAGGCTATTTATTTTACATTTTTAAACAGCATTAGATCAAAGATAAATATTTGTTCTTGTAAGAACTATATATATTTAAAAGACATTAACAAAATAAAACACCCATACACATATAATATCTGGGGTTTTTTTTTAATTATCATCCACATAACAGACCAATTCTTTCCTTCTTAAATAATATCCTTTAATTTGTGTCCACTTACTCCTGAGTGACTAAGCCTGTGGGTGGTTAGAAATAACTGATAGAAATGACACACAGCTTATGCTATGATTTCCATAGTCTAAATATTCCAGCCATGATCTATGGGAGGATCTTTGCCCTTTCTAAAGGTCATTGTCTCCTTTAGTTTCATGGAGCTTCTTTTGAGGAATTTCCCTGCACTTACAAATTATTTCAGTGGCTTTTCTCACACCTACTCTTTTGCACTGACATCACTTATCTTTGGACTTCTGTGTGGTGTGATTTTAAAGGTACAGACTGTCATGTCCTGGTTTTCACCCACGTCACCCAGACGTGCCCTCACTTCCGTTCCTCCTAGTCCTTCTGCAGGTGTCTCACTCTGGAGTCCCGGCTCTCCCTCTTGAAACTGCTCATGGATTGTCCTGTGCATCACGCCACAGGGTGCTGCTTACCACGGGTTGCCAGCGAAAACTTTTGCTACTCCAAGAATGCAGTGCTCATTTCCATTCATCTGAAAGACTGCAGCGGTTCCTACTGTACTCATAAACCATAGATTGCACTCCTTTAAGTAGCTCAGAGAGTAAATCTTAGAATGTCTCATCACAAGAAAATAAATTAATGTAACTTGGTATGGTGATAATGTTAACTAGACTTATTGTGGTGATCATTTCGGTGTATACAAGTATCAAAGCATTTGTTGTAAACCTGAAACTAATTATAATGTTATAGGCCAATTATATCTCATTAAAAAAAAGATGCATATGATTTTTCTCCCTCAAATATCAATACCAGGAGAGTGGTTGGAGCTGGACAGCACAAGTAACTGCCATATATCGATACTATAAGAAGAACTATCTCTTGTTTAAGGCTTTCAGACCCTGGCCAGATATTAGATTATCATGTGATCTTGAAGAGAGGAGGTGGCAACTGACATATCATGATGTCTGCTACAAACATAATTATTTTAATACAGTTCTAACTATCATATACATGTGTAGTTGCCGTGAAATTCTCTAAGAGATGGGTTTTTCAATCCGTGATGAGTCAACCAGAGATTAACTTGTAAAGTTTACCACCAGAGTGTAAAATGACTTCTGACATAAATCTGAGAAGCAATATGACAGAAACAATGTGTGTTTTGTGAAAGAATGGATTCGAGGGGCTACGTTAGATTTTCATCAGGGACAGAGAAGGCCTCTTTGAGAAAGTGGTTTTTGAGTCAAGTCCCCTTTCATCAGTAAAGGGTAAAACAAAGATTTTCCACGTAAAAGAAATAATCTGTAATATCTGTGAATCCCACAAAACCTTTGCCTTTTTTAAAGAATTAAAATAATATGTAAGAGGCTAAAGCTAAGTGGGTGAAAGGGCACAGCAGAACACAGTAAAGTTGGTTCAGGGGCTCTGGAAATAAGAATGTCAATAAAGATATACATTGTAACAAATTATATTATAATTGGAAGAAATTAGAACATATTTTAACCCATTTCACCTATGAATATTTTTAAATGAAGAATTTATTTATACTTTAGAGCAGTTCTGTGTTCGCAGCAGAATTGAGGACAGGGCAGTGTGATTTCCCAAATACTCTCTGATTCCCTCCCCCACATGCACAACCTCACCCATTATCAACACCCCCCACCAGACTCGTGCTTTTGTTCCAACAGATGCACCTACATCGACACATTTAACCAAAGTCCATAGTTTGTGTTAGAGTGCACTCCGCCATGGTACATTCCGTGAGTTTGGACAAATGCATGAAGACATGTATCCAGCATTATTGTATCATATAGAATACTTTCATGACCTAAAATTCCTCTGTGCTCTACCTAGTTATCCTTTCTTCCCTCATCCCCAAACCCCTGGCAATCACTGATCTTTCTATTGTGTTTATAGTTTTGCTTTTTCCAGAATTCCATACAGTTGGAATCATACAGTATATAGCCTTTTTAGATTGACTTATTTCACTTAGTAATATGCATTTAAGTTGTCTCCATGTTTTTTTTTTCATGGTTGGATAGCTCATTTCTTTTCAGTGCTGAATAACATTTCATTGTCTGTATATACCACAGTTTACTCATTCAGCTACTGAAGGACATTATGTTTGCTTTCAGATTCTGTCAATTATAAATAAAGCTGTTATACATATTGTGTACAGGTTTTAGTGTGGATATAAGTTTTCAAATATTTTGGATAAATGTCAGTGATTGTGATTGCTGGCTTTTATGGTAAGATTGTGATAAATTTTGTGTTGTGAAAAACTACCAAAATATCCTTCAAGAAGCTATGCTATTTTGTACTTTCACCACAATGAGTGAGACTAGCTGTTGCTCCATATCCTTGGCAGCATTTGTAGTTATCAGTGTTCTGGACTTAGGCCATTTAATAGGCATGTCATGGTACCTCATTTTTGTTTTCTTATACGTTTTTTTGTTTTGGAGACATGATGTGAAACACATTTTCATATGTATATTTTCCATCTGTGCATTTTCTTTGGAGCGATATCTGTTAAGGTCTTTGGCCCATTTTTAAATTGGTGTGTTTCTCTTTTTATTGTTGAGTTTTAAGAGTTCTTTGCATATTTTGGATGACAGTAGTTTAGCAGATATGCTTTCTCTGGAAAACTTTTATACTAATCTGTGGCTTGTCCTCATATTCTCTTGATACTGTCTTTTTCAGACCTGAAGTTTTTAATTTTAATAAAATCCAGCTTATCAATAATTTCTCCATGAAATGTCCCTTCGGTGTTATCTCTTATAAAGCCTTTCTTCACCCAAGATTAACTAGGTTTTTCCCTAGGAGCTTTATAGCTTAGGTTTTAAGTTTGGGTTTGTGATCCGTTTTGGGTTTGTATGTGCATGTGCGTGTGTGTGTGAAGGGTGTGAGAATTGCCTATAGATTCAGATATGTTTTGCATGTGAATGTCCAGTTGTTCTGGCCACATTTGTTGAGAAGACTGTCAGTGTTTCACTGTGTTGAATTTGCTTCTCTGTCAAAGATCAGTTGATTATACTTATGTGGGTCTATTTTGGGGCTCTCAATTTTATCCTGTTAATCTTTTGGTTTATTCTTTCTTTTTATATTTTTTTCCCTTGGGGATAACTGAACTCAAGTTTATTTATTTATTTAATTTATTGGGGTGACTGGTTCACACATTTCTATAGTTTTCAGGTGCACAATTCTACAATGTATCTTCTTTACACTGTATTGTGTGTTCACTCCGCCAAGTTAAATCTCCATCCATTACCATTCATCTCCCCTATAACCTCCTCCACCTCCCCACCTCCACCAATCACCATACTGCTGTCCATATCCATGAGTTTTTTCTCTCTTTTTTGCTCAATTCCTCCACCCACCTCACCCAACAACCCCCCAACCACCATCAGCCTGTTCTATAAGTCTGTCTTTATTTTGCTTGTTCATTTTTTTATTAGATTTTATATATAAGTGAAATAATATGGAATTTGTCTTTCTCTGACTGGCTTACTTCACTTCGCATAATATTCTCCAGGTCCATCCATGCTGTTGCAAAAGGAAAGATTTTCTTCTTTTTAATGAGCAAGTTGTATTTCATTATATAATTGTACCACAGAATTTGTCCCCATTGATTTGAGGGGGGAGAGGGAAGTAGTGGAGCAACCAAAGGGCACTGCGACTGGCCCACCATGAAAGCTGGAATGCCCACTAGTGGGCGGGAGGGACCAGGTTGACCAGCACTGCAGAAGTGGGTGAAAAGACTACTGATATCGTGACAGTAAACGAAGTATTTGTCTTCGGAAAAAAAGTCCACAACAGTTTGTTCATGCTTCCTGAAATGGGATACTTTAGCTGACTGGTGAAGTACATTCTTTTCTTGAGGGCTGGAGGCTAATTACTCAGCTGCTTTCTTTGATAGGCCCAAATTTCTTACTAAGTCATTCAATTCGGTTAATGACTGCTTGGCATCAGAAGAAGACCCTTCAGATTCTACAACCATTTCCTCATGCATCTTATCAAAATACACTTCATCACCATGTTCACTTTCTTCGTCCTTAGAAGAAATAAAACAATTGAGAACTGGAACCAGGAGTGTCTCAGAGTGTGGGATAGGTCATATTGCTGAAGGAATATTAGGATATGCGATCATGTGCCATTTTTTCTTGCCGATGCCCTTTGTATGGATCAGATAGAAATAATAGTCACTGCTGTGGTCCTTAGGTTCATGCGTTTTACTTTTGTATTCATGAAGCATTTCTTCACAATTATGACACACAATATGAGGAGCCCAATTCTTGTCTTGATTGCCAAGGGGAACTTGAAAATAGGCAATATATGCA
Organism: Saccopteryx leptura; assembly: GCF_036850995.1. Classification (NCBI taxonomy): domain Eukaryota; kingdom Metazoa; phylum Chordata; class Mammalia; order Chiroptera; family Emballonuridae; genus Saccopteryx; species Saccopteryx leptura. The sequence goes on from NC_089503.1 coordinate 235,790,809, forward strand.
TGTGTCACAAATGATGAAATATTGCGCCTTTGACGTTGAAGTAACAGCCACATATATAACAGAAGGTGTCAGGACTATTCTTACATTTACTCGTACTCGAAGAAGCCATGTTTCAATCTTAAAACAAAATAAGAGAGTGTTTTTATCAAATTATAATTTTTTACATTTAAAAACAACTACAATTATGTAAAAGTGATGTTTGTTAAACATTAATTGCCTTGTGGTTATGTTCAATCCAAGAGTTGTTGCCCTTTAACTCCAATTTAAAAACCAATGCATGCCATTAACTTTAACAAAAAGAAATTAAAATTGCATTAAAACTAGAGCATGCACCAAAAAACAAATTTTATATTTGGAATCATCAATGCAGAGATATATAGAAACAGTTCTAAAACTTCATGCAACAGAAAATGAAAAAAATTGTTCCCCAGTTTATTTAGTCATTCTCAGTCTACTATTTCACACATGACATTAAAATATTTTTAATGAACCCAATATATAACTCTACCTAAAAAACATGTTTGTTTTATTAAAGATAGATGCATGCTCTCTCAAATGAGCATGCATTGTTGGTGACTAAGGCTGACAAGATTTTGTCATCTAGTTAGCATCCTACATATAGAAATGTTATAGATTGAAAATACAAGATAATGGGAAAATTTAAGACCACAGCAGGGAATGGCTAAGAGAAGTAAAGATTGAAATCACAAAAGAGAATATAAATAAATAATAAGTTTGTTTTTAAAAGCTCAAACTCACTAGTAAAGAAAAGCAACTTAAAACATTTTTTTCTTAAAATTTACAAAAGATTATTCTGCATAACTTCAGGATCAAAGACATTCTTTTATCCTTTGAATTGTATTTTAAACCATTTTTAGAAAACAGGTTTACAATTTATGTCATGAGCCATAGAAATATTTTTCTAACCATCTAGCCAAGATAATAAAATATGAGCATAGATTTTCACATAGATATCGGCATCGTTGTAAGTCCTTTCGAATTAGTTATGAACATTGTGGAGAATGTTTCAGAAGTTGGTAAAATAGTTGAAGAAGAATAAAGTGAAACAGTGAGAGATTTGAAGTGATTAAAGTGACTTCGATATAGTATTTTTTAAACAATCAGAGTGTGGCTTGTACTTCTAGAGTGATGTTTTCAAACTGTAAAGTCCTTATAAATCACCTTGAGATCTTGTTAAAAGCAAATTCTGATTCAATATGTCTGGGTGGAGTCTGAGATCCTGTGTCTCTAACGAGCTCCCTGGTGCTGCTGAGGCTGCTGTTTCACACTATATTTGGTAGCAAGGTCTAGAGAGCTTTTAAAGGGGGAGAGCTGTGAGATGATCTCGTATACTTACAAGCTATTTCTTTTTTTTTTTAAGAATACTTAATGCATACCTTTTGTTGGACAGGGAATTTGAGTCTAAGATTCTTTTTAGTGTTACAATAATAAAGTCATGGCCATATAGTTCAGATACATTTATTGAAGATTTTTCAGTTGTCCTCCAGTGATTCCATAGCTCTTGTGTCTGCAGGCATACATAAGCAACTTTGGAGACATCTGGATTCATGAATGAGATGACATTTGCCACAGCTGTGGTAAATATTTTGAGTTCACTTTTATTTACATGGGTGTAAGGTTGGTGGATAGAGGGCTGGTCACGTGGGAACTTAGGCTCTGGGAACTTTGGCTAGGACTGCCCACAGTCAAGCGCGCCAAAAAGAAACTTCCTAGGACTCCTTGGAAACAAAGGCGATTGACTGTCAGCCAGTAAGATTTCTCTACATCATATTAGCCCGACTGCCCTAGAGGGACCCTTTTTTAAATATACCCACGCGGTCTGTCCATGTGCGATTTTTTCCTGACCCTCCATCTTGCACGCCAGTGAGTCTCGTCCAGGGAATGCTTTGTACTAAATAAAGCCTTTTGAACTTACCACACTTGGTGGCTCGAGACCTGTTCCTTCCTTCTCGTCGGGGAAAAATACCTTACAATGGGAATCAGTAACTGAGGAAAAATAGTTCAGGAAAGACATTACAGAAAGTGCAGGTCTTTAATACAATGAACTGGAATGGAGAAGCTGTCTAATAAGGATCACCAGGGAATGGAGAGTAAGTAACGGAGATATTATAGTGAGTGAAGTGTTTTAAAACAAGATCATTTTACCACAAAAAAGTGAACTGTAAAAGTTATATATGAAAATTAATGTTTATATCAATTTAGAACACTAGTTCATGTTCTCCTATGAACCCCAAAACAGAAACATTGCTGACTGTGAGGTCAGTGGGCAATGGGGGAAGGTCATGTGAGGAACCAGACCTGGAACTTTGGCTGGAACCACCCACACCCATGGGCGCCAAAAGAAACTTCCCAGGAGTCCTTTGGAAAAGAGCAACTGTCTGTCAGCCAATGAAATTCTGCCACATCATATTAACTCAACCACCCTAATGACCCTTTAAATTTCCCCCACGTGGTTTCCTCCATGCGACTTCTCTGGCCCCTGTCCCCCGGACCAGAGAACCTCCTCTGGCAGAATGCGCTGTACTAAATAAAGCTTTTGCCTATCCACACTTGGTGGCTATGCTCTTCCTTCTTCCCCCAAGGGGAAAAATACCTTACACTGACAATGGCCATCATTGTACAGAGGCTTTATTTTAAAACTTTAAAGAATACTGACATTTGCTGAAGTTTTGGAAAGAAAAGAGGGACCAATAGTAAAAGACTTTCCTATTTGTCTTCATCACTTTTAAGAAGGCCTCTCATGAGCACTTACATGATAAAATTGTATACCTGTGCTCAAAGAAAATTATAGGAAACAAATCAGAATTTTATTCACAAATGAGTAATTAAAGTCAATTATATTGCTGAACCAGTGGCCTAAGTATTAACAATTTGAATTTGAGTTATATCACATTGGGTATCTTTTTTTTAGGTTTTTAAGATATCCTTCAGTCAATATTTATAACTTTTAAAAAAATTTAATTAGCAAAGATAAATAAAGGTAGTGTTCTCTCATTGGAGCAACTATTACTAAAATGAGAGTTTTAAGACAATTTTGTACAAAACTGTTATTAAAATATCGTTAATAATTACATATTTTCTCTTAATTTCCATGCATTGCCATGCTGGTTCACCCTGTTGCTGTAGATTTTCTGACACACATTGTTCTCATAGACAACAGAGATTGATATATTTGTGGATTTAATAGTCTTAAAGAATATAAAATATATGATCCAACGTTCATAGTAACTGATTTCTGCTATTGCAGAGGCTGAAAAAAAGCTACTGAGATTACTGCATGACCTAGAAATTAAACATAACCATCAAACATTGTGTGAAGACTCATCAAAGTACAAACAATACTCCACCACAAGGCGCTTGACCCTCCATGGAGGCATTGACAAAAGGGGGCTGAGGCTACCTACTAACATTTAAATGAACATTCTGTGGAAGGATTAAAACCTGAAGTTACTAGATTATTTCTTTATTATCTGGCACTAAGCAATTAAGTAGCTTTTTAAATTTTTTTAAAAATTTTATGATACTTTATTACCATTACAAAATTACTGTTTGCTGCTTCTTTTGTGTTAAGTAGTCACACTCATTTTATATAAAAATTACTGAGATTAAAAGATTTTTTCACTTCATTATAGTTAAAAATAAAGCTTATAAAGAGAATTAAACCTTTCTGCAATGTAATGTTATCTTTGGAATGATAACTTGCTTGTTTGTGGAAACTTATCTTTTCACTGTGTCTTAAAGCCATGGTCCATGAAATGATTATGCTTCGGCTCATATGTCTATACTGACAATTGATGAGTGTGCTTCTACTTAAAAACAAACTAAGAGGACGGGGCTTGGAACGTACCATTCACCAGGGCTACATACCATGAAGTGTCATAGATCTTGAGTGGTCTAATCTAAAACTGAAACATTATGTAGAATACTCTTTTTTATTAGTTCTATCTGTAAGTCAGTAAATATTTTATGATTCTGAACATATGATCATCTATATTTACCTATTATGTCTACCAGATTTTAATGACTATGACTTAATAATGCAAACTATTTGCTTTAAATTAAATGATGGCTAATATTGGTACTATTTATGGAATGGATTTTAAGTGTATTCTTTTTATCTATAAACAGTATTCAATAACAATTCTTATTTGCTACAAAATTCTACTACACCAAGAAATTAATATGGCCCAATTATCAGAGATTATTGATACATTTAATTAGTCACTTATTTTTCTTAAATTTTCTAATTATAAAATGTAAATAGAATCCTACCATACCTCTCAATTTATAACTTTTTATTTTTCCTTTGTTTTAATTTAATATCTTTTCTTTTTTAATTTAGAAAATTAAATTTAAGGGGTGACATTGATCAATAAGATACAGAGGTTTTAGGTAAACATCTGTATAACTTTTGAATTGTTGATTGTGTTGTGTACCCATCACCTAAAGTCAAACCACTATCCTGTCACCGCATACTTGTCCCTCTTTATTCCCTTCTCCAGCCCCTTCCTCGCAATATTTTCAAAATAAAATAGCAAGCACCAATTGGACAAGTGAGCATATATTTTTAGGAAGTTAATATTTAGGGATTTAAAAGATTGTTTTGTCTGGACAAAACCTATCATTTAAATTTTTACATATTTAAACATTTTCTGTTTAATTCTGATTTGATGTTGCACTTGATTTTCTCTAGAAAACTGAAGAACATTTAGATAAAGTGCCTGTTTTCCTACACATAGAGATATTTAAGTTGACTTTAAATAGCATATATATTATATATTAATATATAACATAAACATATATACAGAAACACACATATAAACACTTATGTACATATAAACGCACATAAATACACATACACATAGATACATAAACACATATCCATATATATACTTAAACACATATATACACATGCATATGTGATAATTATACTTCTCTAGATCTTTGTATAACTTCATTCAATTTGTTACTAACTATACAAAGATGTGGAAATGATAGGTATGCAATTGTTGCATCTTTTAGGAAAACACAATAAAATTGGGAACCATTACACTTTAATGTCAAAAGTGAATCAACATTAAAAAAACACTTTGGGTAGGGATGTGGAGAAGGGAGAAAGAGACAGAGAGAGAGAGAGAGAAGAAATATCACATCTGCCTCCACTAGTCATTGAAGGAAGCATCATGCTATTTTATCTGAATTGGGAATGACCATACTTAGAAGCTCTTCCAAGTAGCATTAAATATCATAATCATGATCTGGGATTAGACAAACTCTCATGTTTTTTATAATACAAAGCCCCAGCCTATGTGTTCTCTATTTTTATACAACTTTGCTTATCTCAACCAAGTCTTGTTTGATCAGTAAGTCAACATTTTTAAAATCTTATTTTGTTTATAAAAATATATCAAATTTTAGAGAAGACAAACACTAAATATTTTTCTTTAATAAGCTAACAATCTATTGAATAGTTGACAGCAATAATGCCAGCATGCTAAGGCAGTGGGAAGCGAAATTTCAATGCAACTGGCCTTATAGATTCTTACTGCAGAAGCCCAGGATCTAAGCCAGTGGTATTTTTTTTAACATTATCACAACTACATTTTAATTTGGAAGTGTAGAAAGTGAATAGAGTGTTATGTTACCCTCACTGCTTGTCTGTAGGTAATGTACATATAGCAAGATGGAAGACACTGTTGTGTTTCAGAAGAAGATGCAACATAGCTTAGCCAAGATTCAGCCATACTAGAAATTTAAGAATTTCTATTAGTGACATTATAGAATAGAATGCATTTGGAACTATGATCCCTCTCTCTCTCCAATATTTTTATGTGTATATTCTCTTTTCTGTACTCTTTATTTCCCTTATGATTTCCTGAATATACTTCTTCAGTTTGGGAAGCAGGTTTAATTATATTAATATATGATAATATATGGTTTAATATATGTTAATATATGATATGCTTATTACTAAGATTAGCATTTTACAGTGATATTAATCTATTTATGAATATAAGATTAAAAGAGTCCATTTAACTCAAGATACTTGATTTCCTATAATCAACTGGAGATATTATGTCCATTCTCAGTCTTTAAATGTCATAAGTCTGTTGTTTTCAAATTTTTTATTACTATGAACAATATTTATAAAAGAGGATAGATTCTTTTTTTGTGATGAACCTACATTTCATCATTTTAAACAATTGACCTCTACAGTTTTCTAAATTGGGCTCATCATTATAAAATTTTCAGTCTCTGCAAAAGGCATCACCCGAGATTTTAAATGTTTTATATAATTAGATTGTTGCATCAAGATGCTACCAGATAGAAAGCTAGGTTTGCTAGCACTTCTCCTCGGGTACATTAAATTAATTGAGCATGTTGTGGCCTTTGCAGCATGATCTTTTGGTAGTAAATGAGTCACATTGTGTCCCAGCCACACTGAACAGCAAACTTTCACCAAGAACAGATGGAAGAATGATCTTGGTCATTTGTGGCAATCTTAAGTTCATGCAGAAAAATCTAAAGTTCCTTGAAAATTGACCTCAATATGCTATTGACCAGATTTGCTTCATCTCATGTGCATGATTCTACTGAGAGAGTAATCAGCATGAGCAGATGGACCTCACTGGGTCACTTTTCTAGGTGATTAAAAATCTGTTGCTAAGACATATAACTATCAAATATTTTGATATTTCTATATGGCAACACTTCCCATCATTGTATAAGCCTAAAAATAAAGATATGTTTCCCTTCCATTCCCATCCCAGACTACCCTATTGTGCATGATTTTGTATTATGAAATAGTTTTTATTTTTCCTTTTAGAAAAATTCTAACAAAATAAGAACCATGTTTTTAAAATGTAAGTTAAGATAATTAATCAGCCTTCTCTCTGGGCCCAAATGCTTTTCTGCGTTATACCTTTTTCTCCTACATGCTCAGTCATTACTCACATTTTTAAAAAAGTTGAACATTTTCCTTACTTTTCCATTCAGTGCTATAGTATTGAGCTTTATTAGGTGATGATGTATTACCATCCTTTTATTTAAATAGGATAACGCCACCAATCTGGTAGAGGTAAGGGTTGCATTTTTAATTTGCAGTCACAGATCCACTCAGACACTTTCCATTATTTTCATGATCATGAACAGAATTTTATGAGACAGATGCCTGGACCAAGTGGCAAAGTTAAGCAGGGTTCATTTATATAATAGAATTTATGAAGTCCAATTTGTGCCAAGTAGATAACGTGAGTTGATGGCATAATATGTCAAATGGGCAATTAATTATTTTATGAACATTTTATTAATAAGAGTTGCTGCTCTGCAAAGGCTATGAAATGTAGAATTGTCTCTAATTCAGACAAAGGAATTAACTTTGCATATTATTATAAACATTATTACAATTAAGAAGAAAAACTTTCAGGAGTATGAATAAATTAGCATGGATACAACTGAAGTTATTTGCTCATATTTTGCCAATAGAGTAATTGTTACAAAAATAAAAAAATAGTTCTTTTAATTTTACTTGTTTAAATGCATTTATTTTAAAAGTTGTCATAAATATCTATTTTTTATTTCAGCCATCATTTATTGATTAGCTATAATGGCTAGCATTGGTCCATATGGTACCTTGTGCAAGCTAGAAAAGGTACACCTCCCAGAGACTAGAGTCCTATACCGGGGATAAGTGCTAGCAAGCAGTGCTACAGTTAAATCATCTTAGATTGGATTAATGGGGAGGTGTCAGTATAGGCAGATATACATGTATTTAAATATAAAGGAAAAAATGAACAATCAATTGAAGAATGTCCCAGTAGAGCCCAAGCTCTACATTGATCAGGCATCCCTGATTCGACTTCCCCATGCAGTGGGACACTCCTGCTTATCAGCAGGGCTGGCAGCCTTTTCAAGACTACTCTTGAGGTGGCTATGAGGATGCTACTGTTAAGTGCCAGCACAGGAAAGACACGACTGACACACAAATTAGTTGCAATAATCACACAGGCAATTTATTACTCACGAATCCTTTTGGTGTGCCTGGGTACAGCAAAAGGGGGCCCCCGTTGGCGTGCTTCCCTCAGCTGTTTTTGGTCAGAGCTCAGAACAGCGTGGAGACAGTCCACATCAACATTGGAGTCTGGGTGACTACTGCAGCAGGGGGCCCCTCAGCTTGAGTACCTTTTCTGGCCTTCTAACAGGTGTCAATCTATAGGATTATCACCTCAAACCACCTTTTTGGGAGTTCCTCACAGGGAATCCCTTTTATGTCAATCTACTGAAATGTTTACATTAAACCACTTTTTAAGATGTTCTTATTTACATTAATTTACAAAGTTAATGTAAATAACACCAAGCCACTTCTTATCTATGTATAACTTCACACACACATACTAACTGGGCTCTGCTTGAAAATCAGAGTCTATTTATCACATTACAGAGTTATGGCACCAAGTTACTTCTTATCTATGAATAATATAACTTCACACACATATAACTGGGCTTTGCTTGAAAGTCAGTCTGTTTATCACATTCCAGAGTTATGGCACTAAGCCACTATATTAATTCCTATCCAAATGGCATAACTTTATTTAAATTTAATAATTATTTTAATATCACTTTAATTACTTTTATATATCTTCCATATTTTATATATCTATATATTTAATTACTATAACCTTATATTACTACATCATTGAACATCCCTGAATTTCTGAAAAATAGAGGATTCAGAAATGATCTGATAAACCAAACTTTGTCATAAAAAAGAGGAGTGTTAAAAAAAGAGGAGTGTTTCATCCAATTAACAGAGAGAAGAAAGAAAGGGAGATTAAGGCATGGTAGGTGGTAAAGATACATTGGTGGGACAGTGAGAGACATCTTTGCTGAAGGAGCTGACAAAACTGAAGGACCAAGGGGTGAGACTCATTGCCCACAGCAGTCAATATTTTCCTATAGAATTAACAGAAGGTAGGGTAATAGCAGAACCCTGACTCTTCACAGAATGCCAGAAACCTCCAGGGCATTAGTAAAAGGAAGGTGTTAGAGTAATATTGCTTCAGGGTTTGTTTCTCAAAGAAATGGTTGAAAAAGAAGAGGTTATTTATTTACTTGCTTATTCATTCACCCCTTCATAAAAGAACGGTGTATTCTAAGAATGTCATCACTGAGAAACTTCCAAACATGAGTTTTCACTGGGTATGACAGAAAAAGAGGAACATAGGTGTAAAGAAGAAAAGAAAAGAGCAAGTTGCTAATAAGTTGGAAAAGATCTTGTGGCTATAGACACTTTCACAGATTACATTCTCATATTGAGACTACTTCCTGGCTCTTTTCATTTCATTTAAGATATTAAAAAGCAGTGGCTAGTAATTAACCAAGTGGATTGACTTTTCATACTTCTGACAATCCTTCAAAAAGAATTAGTAAATATTAAGACGTCAAAAATAAATTATTAGGCTATGTTGAATAATTGAGCATGACTTTTAATTCTGCTAGCACTAAATAAAATTCTATATCTGAGAACACATTAAAGATAATCAATGTTGAATGCAGTATTCTGTGCAATATTGCAATGAATGGCATAGAGAATAAAGTAGCTGAGCCATTTATAAAACATGTCTGGTAATCAGCACAGAACCATAGAAATCATTTCCTGTGGTAAAATCCTGATGAAAATTTTATGTCCATTTCCATCCCTGCCCTGGTGAGCTATCTGAACAAGGTATGGTTTTAGTAGCATTGCAGCTGTTATATACATTGCAAGATTATTTAGTTGGACCTATGCAAATTAACTTGTAACAGTATATAAATTTTGAGACATGCCTTATATACCTGTTTTAGAAATTACTCTTTCCTTTCTAGTTTTTGGTTTTTTTAATTTTTTTTTAATTTATTCATTTTTAGAGAGGAGAGAGAGAGGGAGAGAGAAAGACAGAGAGGGAGAAAGAGGAGAGAGAGACAGAGAGAGAAGGGGGGAGGAGCTGGAAGCATCAACTCCCATATGTGCCTTGACCAGGCAAGCCCAGGGTTTCGAACCGGTGACCTCAGCACCTTTCTAGTTTTAAATGCAATTAAGATGATTAAAATTTACTAGATTTCTACATTCTGGGTGCCTCATTTTGGAAATGCATAACAACTATGCTTTACTTATTTTATTTTGGGATCCTTCCCATTATCCTTATGATAAACCATTTAAATATAGATAACTCAGTTAATCAAAGTTTTCCTTCATTTTAGTATGTATATACTAGGTAAATAAAAGTTATCCATGTTACGAGGTTCTAATGAAATAAGCAAGTAGTATTTAACAAGCTTATAATACAATTCCTATTTTTTAAAAAAGATTTTTTCCAAAATAAACAAAAGTTACTCGTTTCACCGCAAGTTCTCATCAATTTGTCTGACATATTAGTAGTTTGTAAATTTATAAGAAATATAGACATTTATTTATTATATGAACAGCATATAAAAGAAGATTTTGCTGTTTATTTTTTACATTAAACTTTGTAAATCAATCAGGCAGAATCTTTCAGGTTAACGCACATCTGTTGAGAGCCATCTGTAGCTATAAATTTATAAATGTAAGTGTCAATGGAAATTGTTTATTTTCAGAAATTCCCCATATCTTTGATTAATGGCAACAACAACAACACACACACACACACACACACACACACACACACCGATAAAATTATGTAGGGTATAAATTAGAAAATATAGGAGTAGAGATGACGTCAGAGTAATGGCGGGGTAGGAAGCGATACGGATAAATCTCCCCCAAAACTCAACAAGATCTTCAACCAGAAACAGAAAAACCTATACTTGGAGCTTCCAGATGCTTCGCAATACACCCAAAGGTATGATTGAGTGAAAAATTGGCTAAATATATAACCAAACCCCGAAGGAAATAGGGAGTAAGAAATGCTCCGCCTTCCTCACTAACCTAAACAGGGCGGCTTTCTCTGGTAACTGTGAATATAGAAACTGAGGCGGGCAAAGGGGGTGAATACATCCAGGCCGCGACACAAACGGCCGAACCAGGCTGTGGCACGGAGACCCAAGCCAAGGAAAATCTGATCCTGTGGCAACCCGGGCAATACAAGCTAACACTCGCGCCAAACCCAAACAAAGAAAGACAAGCGGCGCGGACATTTTACCCGGTCTCCTGGTTGGTGCGCAGTTAGTGGGCGAGAGATTTCTTCCTAAGCCCCGGAAGTGGGTGCCCGTGTTGCCCCACGGAGAGGCAGGGTCAGAGGCCTTTCTGTGGGCCGAGGGCAGAGTCTCTGGGCAGCCCCAGCGCCCTGGGAAAGCCACGCACGGGAGGGAGTGAGAACTAATTCCAACGGTGGAGATTTCCCGTACTGGAGGGTGTTTCACTCAGAGGGAAATGCGGCCGGCCTCATATCCTGGTTTGCGCGCGCAGATAAGGAGTGAGCGATTCCTCCGAGTGCCTCGGCAGTGCGCGCCCGTGTTATCGCACAGAGGGGCAGAGTCAGGGGCCTTTGTGTGGGCCAAAGCGGAATCTCGGGCCGCCCCAGCGCCTTGCAAAAGCCGCACACGGGGACGGAGCGAGACTCAATTCCAACGCTGCAACTTTTCCCTGCGGTTGGGGGTTTCACTCAGAGCGTGAGACTGCTGGCCGGATATCCTGGTCTGCGCGCGCAGCCAGTGAGTGAGAGTTTCCTCCAAGCGCCCCGGAAGTGGGCGCCCGCTTGTGTTACCGGACAGAGTGGCAGAGCCAGAGGTCTTTGAATGGCCGGAAAGCCCGCCTGATTATGCTAGCAGCTCTGACTGACTGAGCCTTACCCAGAGCCCTGTGCTGAGTGGAAATAGAGTGGGGAGTTGCCAGCTCTTTGAGCCTCTTACTATCCAGGCAGAGGCAGCAGCAACCCCATAGCTGGATTATCAGGCTACTAATTGAGGAAGGAAAGACTAGGAGAAAGGCTCCAGGAACACGGACTCTCTCACTGTCGGAGCCTATAAATGCTAATAGCCTCGACTGCCAACGAGACTAAAGCATAATACATGACATTGCCATAGAGACTTATCAACTGCAAACCTCCACCTGAGCGTGGCAAAGGGGCAAAACCCGGGGTACAGAGTCACCGACCAGGAAGAGGGAGAGAAAAGAAAAAGCAAGAAGATAACCTCTCAAAATCAAGAATAATCTGCAGACTTTATAACCTATCCCATTTTATTATATTTGTTCGTTTGTTTCTCTTATCTTCATTCTTGATACTTTTTTTTTCCTCCTCCAATTTGGCCGATTAACTCTCTGCCGGTCTTACTCTCTCCTCTCCTTGAACTACACTACCCATAAGTGTTACATCTCCCATTATCTTTTCTCTTCTCTTCCTTTCTCTCTATGAGGGTTGCACTCCAAAACCCTTAACTCTCTCTCTCTCTCTCCTTTCTTTTTTCTTCTTTTAGTGGTTCCCTCTTTTTTTTTTCTCTCTCTCTCTCTCCTTCTTTTCTCCCTCTATATTAGTTTTTTCCTTTCTCCTTTACATCTCCTCTCATTCAAACCTCAATAACAAACAAATTATCTTATCTGGGACTCAAACTCATGTCTGTGGCATTTTGGGGGTTTTTACTTCACCTTTTTAACTCACTAGCAGTGCTCCCATCCCTGGCTCTCCATATTATCTAGTTCTTGTTCCACTAAATACAATAGTAATTTTTTAATTTGTCCCCCCATTTTTCCGTTTTCCTCTTATTCCTCTCATCATAACTCTTAGACAACCAACACCTAAAAGCAAATCATTTTATTCTTGACCCAAATTTTTTCCTTATTTGCTTTTTGTGGGTCCATACGCTCTTTTTTTTTTTTTTTTTTTTTTTGCCCCTTTATAACTTTTCCCCAATTCAGGCCCTCCGTCACAGGCATTGTTTGTTATAATTCACAGTCCACCACAAGATTTTATCAAGAAAGAGGGGAGAGGAGAGGAGAAGAAAAAAGGAGGGGGGGAATAATTTCCTTTTTTTTTTTTTTTAATTTTTATTTTATTTTATTTTTCTTTATTTCATTATTAATTTTTTTTTAAAAAAAAAACAACTCTTTTCGATTTTTTTTATTATTTTTTTAAACTTTTTATTCTTTATTAAATCTCATTAATACTATCAACAAACCCACCCTCAGATGCCATTAAGGAAGAGAAAATCGAATATCATGGATAAAAAAGAAAGAGAGGTAACACAGCTAGATGAGGAAAAATCTATGGAGAAAAAATTTAATATATTGGAAACCTTGGAGCTAAATGACAGAGAATTTAAGATAGAAATCCTAAAAGTCCTCCGAGATATACAAGAAAACACAGAAAGGCAATTTAGGGAGCTCAGAAAACAACTCAATGAACACAAAGAATATATGTCCAAGGAAATTGAAACTATAAAAACAAATCAAACAGAGATGAAAAACTCAATTCACGAGCTGAAAAACAAAGTAACAAGCTTAGCTAATAGAACAGGTCAGATAGAAGAGAGGATTAGTGAAATAGAAGACAAGCAACTTGAGGCACAACAGAGAGAAGAAGAAAGAGACTCAAAAATTAAAAAAAATGAGATAGCCCTACAAGAATTATCTGACTCCATCAAAAAGAATAACATAAGAATAATAGGTATATCAGAGGGAGAAGAGAGACAAAATGGAATGGAGAACATACTCAAACAAATAATAGATGAGAACTTCCCAAGCATGTGGAAAGAACTAAAGCCTCAAGTTCAAGAAGCAAACAGAACTCCAAGTTTTCTTAACCCCAACAAACATACTCCAAGGCATATCATAATGAAATTGACACAAACCAACAGCAAAGAAAAAATTCTCAAGGCAGCCAGGTAAAAGAAGAATACAACATATAAAGGAAGGCCCATTAGATTATCATCAGATTTCTCAGCAGAAACTCTACAAGCTAGAAGAGAGTGGACCCCAATATTTAAAGTCCTGAAAGAGAGGAACTTTCAGCCACGAATACTATACACATCAAAGCTATCCTTCAAATATGAAGGAGAAATAAAAACATTCACAGATACAGAAAAGATGAGGGAATTTATCATCAGAAAACCCCCACTCCAGGAATTACTAAAGGGGGTTCTCCAATCAGATACAAAGAACAAAAAAAAACAGAGCCACAAGTAAAAGCTCCAAGAAGAACACAATAAAACCAAATTTAAACTGTGACAACAACAAAAAGAAAGAGGGGGAGAAGATGGAGATTAACAGTAGCAAAGGACGATGGAGTGCAAAAGTACTCACAAAATAGTTCACTACAATGAACAGGGTAGGGACCCTTTTCATTATTCAAAGGTAACCACCATTGAAAAAACCACCACAGAAGCACATGAGATAAAAAAGATAGCAACAGTGGAAAGATGTATGGAATACAACCAAATAAAAACAAAAGATAGAAAAACAAAAGAGAAGGATCAAACAAGACACAAAACTAACAGAAAGCAAGATATAAAATGGCAATAGGGAACTCACAAGTATCAATAATTACACTAAATGTAAACGGATTAAACTCACCAATAAAAAGGCACAGAGTAGCAGAATGGATTAAAAAAGAAAATCCAACTGTATGCTGCCTACAGGAAACTCATCTAAGTAACAAGGATAAAAACAAATTCAAAGTGAAAGGCTGGAAAACAATACTCCAAGCAAATAACATCCAAAAAAAAGCAGGTGTAGCAATACTCATATCGGATAATGCTGACTACAAGACAGGAAAAGTACTCAGAGACAAAAATGGCCATTTCATAATGGCTAAGGGGACACTGAATCAAGAAGACATAACAATTCTTAATATATATGCACCAAACCAAGGAGCACCAAAATATATAAGACAGCTACTTATTGATCTTAAAACAAAAACTGACAAAAATACAATCATACTTGGAGACCTCAATACACCGCTGACGGCTCTAGATCGGTCATCCAAACAGAGAATCAACAAAGACATAGTGGCCTTAAACAAAACACTAGAGCACCTGGATATGATAGACATCTACAGGACATTTCATCCCAAAGTGACTGAGTATACATTTTTCTCCAGTGTACATGGATCATTCTCAAGAATTGACCATATGTTGGGCCACAAAAACAACATCAGCAAATTCAGAAAAATTGAAGTTGTACCAAGCATATTTTCTGATCATAAAGCCTTGAAACTAGAATTCAACTGCAAAAAAGAGGAAAAAAATCCCACAAAAATGTGGAAACTAAACAACATACTTTTAAAAAATGAATGGGTCAAAGAAGAAATAAGTGCAGAGATCAAAAGATATATACAGACTAATGAAAATGACAATACGACATATCAGAATCTATGGGATGCAGCAAAAGCAGTGATAAGAGGGAAGTTTATATCACTTCAGGCATATATGAACAAACAAGAGAGAGCCCAAGTGAACCACTTAACTTCCCACCTTAAGGAACTAGAAAAAGAAGAACAAAGACAACCCAAAACCAGCCAAAGAAAGGAGATAATAAAAATCAGAGCAGAAATAAATGAATTAGAGAACAGAAAAACTATAGAAAAAATTAATAGAACAAGGAGCTGGTTCTTTGAAAAGATCAACAAAATTGACAAACCCTTGGCAAGACTTACCAAGGAAAAAAGAGAAAGAACTCATATAAACAAAATCCAAAATGAAAGAGGAGAAATCACCACGGACACCGTAGATATACAAAGAATTATTGTAGAATACTATGAAAAACTTTATGCCACTAAATTCAACAACCTAGAAGAAATGGATAAATTCCTAGAAAAATACAACCTTCCTAGACTGAGTCAAGAAGAAGCAGAAAGCCTAAACAGACCTATCAGTAGAGAAGAAATAGAAAAAACCATTAAAAACCTCCCCAAAAATAAAAGTCCAGGCCCTGATGGCTATACCAGCGAATTTTATCAAACATTCAAAGAAGACTTGGTTCCTATTCTACTCAAAGTCTTCCAAAAAATTGAAGAAGAAGCAATACTTCCAAACACATTTTACGAAGCCAACATAACCCTCATACCAAAACCAGGCAAGGATGGCACAAAAAAAGAAAACTACAGACCAATATCTCTAATGAATACAGATGCTAAAATACTAAACAAAATACTAGCAAATCGAATACAACAACATATTAAAAAAATAATACATCATGATCAAGTGGGATTCATCCCAGAATCTCAAGGATGGTTCAACATACGTAAAACAGTTAATGTAATACACCATATCAACAAAACAAAGAACAAAAACCACATGATCTTATCATTAGACGCAGAAAAGGCTTTCGATAAAATACAACACAATTTTATGTTTAAGACTCTCAACAAAATGGGTATAGAAGGAAAATATCTCAACACGATAAAGGCCATATATGATAAACCATCAGCTAACATCATATTAAATGGCACTAAACTGAAGGCTTTCCCCCTTAAATCAGGAACAAGACAGGGTTGTCCACTCTCTCCACTCTTATTTAATGTGGTACTAGAGGTTCTAGCCAGAGCAATCAGACAAGACAAAGAAATAAAAGGCATCCATATCGGAAAAGAAGAAGTAAAGGTATCACTTTTTGCAGATGATATGATACTATACATCGAAAACCCCAAAGAATCCACAAAAAGACTACTAGAAACAATAAGCCAATACAGTAAGGTCGCAGGATACAAAATTAACATACAGAAGTCAATAGCCTTTCTATATGCCAACAATGAAACAACTGAGAAGGAACTCAAAAGAATAATCCCCTTCACGATTGCAACAAAAAAAATAAAATACTTAGGAATAAACATAGCAAAGAATGTAAAGGACTTATATAATGAAAACTATAAACCATTGTTAAGGGAAATAGAAAAAGATATAATGAGATGGAAGAATATACCTTGTTCTTGGCTAGGAAGAATAAATATAATCAAGATGGCTATATTACCCAAAGCAATATACAAATTTAATGCAATTCCCATCAAAATTCCAATGACATTTTTTAAAGAAATAGAGCAAAAAATCATCAAATTTATATGGAACTATAAAAAACCCCGAATAGCCAAAGCAATCCTAAAGAAAAAGAATGAAGCTGGGGGCATTACAATACCTGACTTCAAACTCTATTATAGGGCCACGACAATCAAAACAGCATGGTGTTGGCAGAAAAATAGACACTCAGACCAATGGAACAGAATAGAAAGTCCAGAAATAAAACCACATATATATAGTCAAATAATTTTTGATAAAGGGGCCAACAACACACAATGGAGAAAAGAAAGCCTCTTCAATAAATGGTGCTGGGAAAACTGGAAAGCCACATGCAAAAGAATGAAACTGGACTACAGTCTCTCCCCCTGTACAAAAATTAACTCAAAATGGATCAAAGATCTAAACATAAGACCTGAAACAATTAAGTACATAGAAGAAGACATAGGTACTCAACTCAGGGACCTGGGTTTTAAAGAGCATTTTATGAATTTGACTCCAATGGCAAGAGAAGTGAAGGCAAAAATTAATGAATGGGACTACATCAGACTAAGAAGTTTTTGCTCAGCAAGAGAAACTGATAATAAAATAAACAGAAAGCCAACTAAATGGGAAATGATTTTTTCAAACGACAGCTCAGATAAGGGCCTAATATCCAAAATATACAAAGAACTCATAAAACTCAACAACAAACAAACAAACAATCCAATAAAAAAATGGGAAGAGGATATGAATAGACACTTCTCCCAGGAAGAAATACAAATGGCCAACAGATATATGAAAAGATGCTCATCTTCTTTAGCTATTAGAGAAATGCAAATCAAAATGGCAATGAGATACCACCTCACACCTGTTCGATTAGCTGTTATTAGCAAGTCAGGTAACAGCAAATGTTGGAGAGGCTGTGGAGAAAAAGGAACCCTCATACACTGTTGGTGGAATGTAAAGTAGTACAACCATTATGGAAGAAAGTATGGTGGTTCCTCAAAAAACTGAAAATAGAACTACCTTATGACCCAGCAATCCCTCTACTGGGTATATATCCCAAAAACTCAGAAACATTGATACGTAAAGACACATGCAGCCCCATGTTTATTGCAGCATTGTTCACAGTGGCCAGGACATGGAAACAACCAAAAAGCCCATCAATAGATGACTGGATAAAGAAGATGTGGCACATATACACTATGGAATACTACTCAGCCATAAGAAATGATGACATCGGAACATTTACAGCAAAATGGTGGGATCTTGATAACATGATACGAAGCGAAATAAGTAAATCAGAAAAAAACAGGAACTGTATTATTCCATACGTAGGTGGGTCATAATAGTGAAACTAAGAGACATTTATAAGAGTGTGGTGGTTACGGGGGGGAGGGGGGAATGGGAGAGGGATAGGGGGTGGGGAGGGGCACAAAGAAAACAAGATAGAAGGTGACAGAGGACAATCTGACTTTGGGTGGTGGGTATGCAACATAATTGAACGACAAGATAACCTGGACTTGTTATCTTTGAATATATGTATCCTGATTTATTGATGTCACCCCATTAAAAAAATAAAATTATATAAAAAAAAAAAAAAGAATAAAGAAACAAATACAGAGAAAAAAAAAAAAAAGAAAATATAGGAGTAATTTTTTCTTTCAATTAATAAAATCACATATCTATACCTGGTCTATTAACATTAATTATTAGAGAAAATTTCATTTATTGAAATCACTTCAAGGATTTAACAACACTCATTTCATAGTAAAGAACTTTAATGAATGTTTATGGCAGGGTTTAGTAATGACAGCATGAACAGGGAATTCTAGGGCATAAAACAAGATGATAAACATATGGCCAAAGAATAATTTTTCAAAAGGAAACAAAGTGACTACTCTTTAGAAAGACAAAGGTATTTTTATTCACCTTCATTGCTTCTGACTTTCTGTATCAAACAAAAAACAGACCACCTGGAGTTATGAGATGCAATGAAGGGTAAAAATATCAATAGGTTGCCTTTTCATACAATTTAATCAAAAATATTTCTAAGGCTAATTCTCAGAGAAAATACTAAATGAATAATGATATTTAAAATAAATAGAAATTATTTAAAATTTTTATCATTGTGACATTTTATGGATGTTGGTCAAATAAGTTTGCAAATATGATATATATATTTGCTCGCTTATAGTTTGCATTGGGTGTGGGGAACAGGCTGTAAGCAGGCTGGGTCCTTATAGTCTAAGGCTTAGTTTTAAGACTAAACTTTTCCCCATACCCTTGACTGTTGCATATAGGGGGTGGTGCACTCATGAGAAATCCCATTTATGCCTCAGATAAGTGACTTTGTATCAGAGACTTCTTTGTTTGTATATTGGATTAAAGGTTTGATTTCTACACTATAAAATGGGGCAGATTGGGAGCTTGCTCTCTCTCAGTTCCTGAGATTAGCATTAGAGAGTAGAGCAGAGAAAGGCCATGTGGAGGAGAGGAGAAGCAGCCAAGATGGCGGAGTGCTGAAGGAGAAACCAGTTTGTTCAGAGCTTGTGCAGAGAGAAGGAGATGGGGAACAGAGGTGAATAAGGCTGGTGAGGTAGAAACCTTTGATTCTAGGAAACTCGGATAAGTCAGTGGCTTTGGGAGCCCTGAATGGAAAGGGAAGTGTTTTCCCACCGTGTGTATTTCTTGCTCGCCAGATGCAAGCTAAGATTAAAGATGATGGCTCACCAGGTTTTGGCTCATTGTTTTATTACCGTCTGTCCTAATCAAACACAAACCTGCACGGGCCAGGTGGCTGTGATGGTGACTGTGGATACTGGCCTTACAATGGATTTTATAAAGTTAATATTTCAGAAAGTAAAAATCTTTAAAACTTCTGAAATGGAAAACTATGGTTTTTAAATAAAGTTTTTAATATATTTCATAATTACTTTTTAAGTATACTATTCAAAGTTAGACCAAATATAGATATGGATTATTACTTTACTATTATTCTTATAATAATATTATAAGATTTATTTGGTCCTCAGTGTCCTATAAAATAGATGAGTTAAGTATTTCTATTTTCAGTTACATATTCCAAAAATTAAACTCTGCTCAAGTACTTAGCAAAATTGCTCAGAATATTTATAGATTTCCAAATGATTGAGCTTTCATTCTTATAATTACTCTATAAGTGTGCTGTAAACTGCAAAGTGTTATAGAAATATTAGCTAGTATTATTAATTTGGCTCTGTCAAAGACATCTTCCAAGAATAGATGAGAATATATATGCTCTAGTACAAGTCTGTATTTTAGCAGGACATGTGTTTTATACAGTACTCTATGAGGGAACTCATTAATACTCACATGTCCACCTTAGTCACCAATGCAGAGTCTATAACTCTTACAGATAAGCAGAGTTTCAAAAAAGTTACAGAAAATCTAGACTATCTGTCAGAGTTTATCAAGATGCAGTTTCAAACATCCCAAATTTTTAAAGCAGAATATTTTATGTTCTAACATTTGTATATTTTTTCTGGTGATCTTTTGATTTATTGTGTCTTCTTTATTTTATACTTCATTGGCATTGAATTTTGCTGGTTATAATATATTTTACACACTTTCTCTCAATTGATCCCCCCCAAAAACCAGTTTTGATATTGAGATGATGGACATTTGGTCAAGGAAAAGCTCCTACAATGTTATGAAAGCAAAACTGAAGCTAAAAGAGATAGAAAGTTGTCTATCATTATATAGGTCATAGGAGATAGATGAGAAACAGGAACAAAATATATATATTTAAATTTCCAGTTCTGTTCTTTTCCCACCACAGCATAGCTCTTCTCTAAAAACTTCTCAATGACTTTTCGAAAGCAAGACATCCATGTTGTAATTTAAGATTGAAGAATAACCCACATGACAAGTTAAAATGCAAATATATTTCTTTTACAAACATAATTTAAGTACAGAAATACTGCTTTGTTTTATTATTTCAGAATAAGTATGTTAACAATTGAAATTGGAATTCTGTTGCCTGGATATATGCCAAGGTGATCAATTATGACATTCATATCTAAAATGAAAGATTTAAAGACCCATGGGCATAAAATAATAAACAGAAACAAACATCATGTTTCTAACAATACAGATTTTTCTGAATGCCTTCAGAAAATAATCATTAGATTAAGAAAAGTAGCGGCAACACAGATATATCCCCCATATATTCTTATTGCTAGTGAGCACATGCTACTTTTTAAAAACAATCTATGTGTTGAATTATAGGATGAAACTGCCACTCTGCAGGTGGATTTGGAGCTTCAGAAAAACAGAAACAAAGAAAAATGTAACATATACACAAATAAACTCTACTGCATGAAAGCAGCCATAAATTCTGTTTAAATTAATAAAAAAGCTAGAATTAAATACATAAAATTAAATAAACAGCTTTATGATATGGTAGAAGATCCAGTATGCTATTTTCATATAAACACAAATATTATGCAATTCGCTGGCTTAATCATGAGAGTAGAGAATTGTAATGAAAGGGGAAAATTACTTTTAAAATGAAAGACATTATTAAATAATATCATTTAATGAAATAAATGTAGCAGATGAAATACTGGTAACTAAGAAAGTGAGAATGAATGAAAAAGATAGGTCAAATTATTTGACTTGAACCACAGATGTACATCATCTTGGTCGACAGTAATCAAATACTTACCAATGTCTCCACTTTTCTACAAAACAACAATTGACCTTGAACTTTCTTACTTTGGGGGTATTTACAAACCAATTGTTTGTTTAGATCTTCTCTATGTCTCTGAGATAGTAAATTATTTAAGTCTGGATTTGTATACAATCTGCATCAAAATGTATGCTTTTTTATATTCTACTACAAATAAGATGAATGACCTCAATTGTGATATTGATGCACCTGTTATAGTTTATTAGAAGTATAAATGTATTACATTGGTTTCCATGCTTATTTCACCAATATTTTAGAAAGCAACACACCATTGTGAAAAAAGTATTGATGTAGGGATCAGTACTCTGGGTCCATACATGGAGCCAACCAAAAAATAATTTGTGTCCCAGGAAAGATATTTCATCTCATAGCACTACAGTTTTACTGGTTCTAAATTTAAACTTCACTTGTTCTCAACTCTAGCTAAATATTACCTGACTTCATGTGACTTGAAAAACTTTAAAGAACTCCAAGTGCCTGCCACACTCCAGATATATGAAATCAGAATTTGAAAGTAATGCAGTAGTATTGTAAAATATTAATAGTAATAAAAAAATCTTGTGATTCTATATGCAGACTTGATGAAGGACCGCTACTTTTAGAGACAGGCTCATTAGTTTTTACGATCTTAAGCATGACTTAACCAAGACCATATGACTTCTGAGTGTCCAAAGGCACAAGAAACAGTATAGATGATATAACTATTCTCAAGAATATTGTCATGTATAGCACATCTCAGCCAAAAGAAGTCTTAGGAAAACAAAATCCTTAAGATTTATTCCTTACCTTAGTAAAGGAATCATTTTGATAAATCACTGTAAAATACATGTAAAATATAAAGGATTTAATTCAGTGATGAAAGTATTACCAAGTATGTAAATAACAATCTATTTGTAATACAATACATCACCTTTAAATGGAGCAATGATTACATTTCTTTTTAAGTTTTTTTTTCTTTAAAGATTACTCTAGCTGATTATATATATATATACATATATATACATATATATATGTATATATATATATATGGTAGATTAAACACTTTTAGGAATGACAATGGAGAGACCGGTTAAGAGTGTCTGTAGTCATCCATTCAGAGAGAATGCTAGCTTGCACTCTGATCACAGCAGAGGGGATAAAGAAGATTAGATGGATTCAAAACGTATTTGGTATTAGAATAATCAGAACTTATTATGCAGTTTTTTGACAAAAATGTTAGGTGAAAAGTAAAGAATAAGTGTTTAAACCAATTTTCTTGGTTGAACAGTTTATGAATTGGTGTCAGATACTGTAATGGACCAGTCTTAGTGAGTAAATACTTTTTTTTTTGGTTGTTGTTTTAGAAGTTGTGAAAATCTTTGAAATGCATTGCATGATTCTAGCTTCTCTGCACTATATCCTTTGTCCTCCCTTCACTTTCCATAAGTAGTTAGTATGAAAACACAGAATGGCATGTATCTTCTGTATTCATGACAGAAAATAAGGAAATTATTTTATTGATGGGATAGTACTACCAACTTAATAAATAGTGAAAGAAAAGAAGGAATAATTATTCAAAGCATTACTACATCACATTTTATTTGAAGGAGTTCATAGAGACATATTTCATAACTTTAAGACACTTAAGCTTTCTAACCGCCGTGGATCTCCTAGCCTGCACTTAGGAGAGCTCATTTCAAGACAATAGAGTTTAGGAAACATACCTGGAGAAAGACACACACAGACATAGAGCGTCCAATACCGGATGACGCCTACACCCTGAGAGAGTGCAAACTGTCATTGATTTGCAAAGTAATAGAAAAAGAATCAAAATTAAACACTAGATGCTTACATAGAGATGTTAGCATTTGAAGAAGCATATAGGTATTGGTGTGATTCTGAGGTGGAGATAAGGAAAAGGAGAGGTAGAAGGAACAGAATTAGTGATGAGTTAAAATTTTAAAAAGTGAAGGTTATGTTTAGATTATAAGTCTTCCATTTTGACAGGACCATGGGGTGATGATTCTAAGGATGAATTTGTGTCCAGGTGTAGAAGACATTACCATACTGCTAAGAATTTTGGCCCTATGCTATTTGCAATAAAGACTTACTGAAGGTTTTGAGCAGTTCAAAAACACTTTTCAAAGTATTTTTTTTCAGTGGTTGCAGATAGTAAATAAGTATTTTCTTGTTTCCTACATCTTGCTTACATTTTCTGTCTTCCAATTTTCTGTTTAACCATATTCTTGTACTATAGTGCCTTTTTGACGTTAGTGCTCTTCTCTTGTCTCACTTTGTTTCTCTGTTTCTCTCAGACATACTGTTTAAAATAAAAATACTTTGGATGAGATAAAATTCAATATAGCTGAATAATTACAGATGATATAAAGATCAATATGATAAATAATAAACTGATTTTGTTTTAAAGTAGCAGCTGTAAAATTCTTAAAGGACTTAATATTAGCATGCAACAAACTAAAAAGGTTATACAGAGCATCCTCAGTGTATTTGTTGGAAAAATAAAAATAATATTCATAACCAATTAAGTTGGTAGATGGAATATTTGAAAAATAAGAACTTAAAAATATAAAAAGAGCAGATAAAATAATGTAGTCATTTTTGTTATTGGAAAATCCTGTTGAATTTTTTCTTCCTTGTGCTATCTGTACTTGACAATACTCTCTACAGGGATTATTAATCATAAATTTTCTTATGTATTTTTTCATACACATTCCTGTTGACTTGTTAATGTGCTATTTCCTGGGTGAAATACTAAAAACTGTTATTAAGCAACTTCTAGAATCTACATATTGTCTAGACTAGCCAAGTTGGAATGCAATTTCTATTTCTCACCACTTTTGTTTGGGAATAATTCCTAGGGCAAAGGAGGGAAGTATTCAGGCTATAAAAAGTTAATAAATACTGATACTCATGATACATATGTGGGCTGAGTAATTTGCTTTTGTCTAATAGGGAATAAGTATGTATTTCTTTAAAAATTATTAGACAAATATGACTTTGAAATAAAAATGTAATAAAAATTTAGTCATTGAAGTGATTAGTAACAGATATAAAGTAATTGATTAATGATAAATGATAGAAATTCATGTTGGAACATCTTTAGAGTTTTCCTTACAAAAAGAATTGGTACCACCTTTAGATAGAAGAAATGATTTGTGTTAAATTACTAACTACTAACTCCTTTATAAGGAACATTATAAAAATGTGTCTAGTTTTTCTTACAAAAGTGTTTCCATCCCCCAAATGGACAGCTGTTCTATGTCTATGCTTGTATACAAGCAGCAATTTAAACCAGGGGTCGGGATCCTTTTTGGCTGAAAGAGCCATGAACGTCACATACTTTAAAATGTAATTCCATAAGAGCCATACAATGACCCGTGTACATTACGCATTATCCAATAAAAATTTGATGTTGTCCCGGAGGACAGCTGTGATTGGCTCCAGCCACCCGCAACCATGAACATGAGCGGTAGGAAATGAATGGATTGTAATACATTAGAATGTTTTATATTTTAACGTTATTATTTTTTTATTAAAGATTTGTCTGCGAGCCAGATGCAGCCATCAAAAGAGCCACAACTGGCTCATGAGCCATAGGTTCTTGACCCCTGATTTAAACAGATGAGAACATTTACTTCTCTTTTTCAGTTGAATGACACATTTGCTTACTATTCACTTAGTTCCACTGAGTAGAGATGTAATTTTATATTCTCAACTAAACATATATATATTTTTATATTTACATAATACTCAGGACTAACGGTAAAGTATGCACACACACACATACATACATACTCTCATACTCGCAATGTAGGCTATATAATAATTATAAAGAAATTGTTTCTATTTTATCATATGACTCATAATTCACTTGAGAGATCTTTAGAGTACACTTTGAAATCATCATAAGTATGTAGTTAAATTATATAAATTACTACATTAGTGCTAAAAAGACTTGATGCTGAATTTTTAAAAATTGATTTCTATTGAGATATTAGTTGGTGTAATATGAAGTGAATAAGTTTTGAAGCAAAAAAGCTAAACCTGGCACTGTGACTTATTAGCTTTGTGGCATTTGGCTCTGAGCCTTGGTTTCCTCGTCTATTAATGAGAAAAGTGGGACTTAACTTACAATATTGTTCTGAGGATTAAAGGTAATAGTTCTTTGAGAATTGTCTGACAAATGCATCATAGGCATTAAATTAATGCTTGATATTTGAGTTCTCTTTTCTTTAGATGTATCCAGGTTAACACTGTATCAAATGGACTCATGATTTAAGTCCAAAGACTCAGTTTTAATTCATCCACAAAGTACTGGTCAATATTTGCAAAATAGATCATTGAAATAGTTCCCAATAGCAAAATACTGAAAGTGATTAACAGGGATGGTTGCATGGACAGACTACTCTATCCCTTCAACCAATTTCATGGTGAGCAAAATGAGGAAAAGCATGTCTCACAAAACCTATAATATCTGTTGATTTATCTAAATAAATAAATGTGTGTGTGTGTATTTTATTTTAGTGAAAGGAAGTGTGGCAGAGAGACAGGCTCCCACATATACCCGGACCATGATCTTCCATGGTCAAGCCCTCTAGGGGGCAATGCTCTGCCCATCTAGGGCCATTGCTCCATTGCTCAGCAATGAAGTCATTTTTAAGTGCCTGAGCCAGAGTCCATGGAGCCATCATCAGCACCCGAAGCCAACTCACTTGAATCAATCTATCCATAGCTGCAGAGAGAAAGAGAGAGAAGAGGGTAGGGTGGAGAAGCAGATGGTTGCTTCTCCTGTGTGCCCTAAACAGGAATTGAACCTGGGACACCCACATGCCAAGCCAATGTTCTACCACTGAGCCAACTGGCCAGAGCATGTATATAAATATATTTTTGAAGCATTCTTTTATTTAAGTACCAAAATTATATTCCAACAAACTACAAATTTGTACATTAGATTTCACAAAAATATGTCCATCATTAATTTATGAAAGTAATCATATGATCAGGTCTTCCTGACTTCTTTTAATACTATATGTTCTAAATAAAATTGTCAAAAAAATAGTGCATGTTCTGTAAGTAAATTATGGACCATATGAAGTTCAGAGAAAATATACTCCTGGCCTTTGGGAAGTTGGTATCTGGCTTTCTATGTGTGCACACTAAAAGACTGGTCTGTATTATTGATTCTTATTGACAGATGGCTATCTGATTTGCTGTAAAACCTTGTCTTTTAAGATCTAATATTCATTAAATAGATATTTATTTTAGTTTCTTTTGTGACAATCAAAATATCTATATCAGGATATTCTAAAAATTTTTTTTTCAAGCAATATATGTTTATCAAACAAGACTAGGCCAGTTTTAGAAAGTCCTTGTTTTTCTCCTTTACCTATCTTTTTTTCAAACTTTAAAAGACAACAGAAGGCATAAAAAATAATGAATAATATTATAGTCCCACCATATCTGTGTCCTTTTCAGAACCACTCCTAAGGTATTATTTGTGGGTATTGGGATATCCCTAGGGAAATACTGAGAGGAAGCAGAGTGAATTTAGCTGTCAGATTCTATCAGTGAGGATGATTTTTGACATGGAAAACTCAAATAGGTTTAAGTAATATGTAATTTATTACTTACTTAGTCAGAGTCCAAATGAAATGTGGGCTTCAGTTTTGATGGATACACTGGTTCAGCAGGTTAAGTAAACAAGGACTTTCTTCTATCCTCTTGTTCTGTGATCAATGGCATCTATCTATTTCATTCTGGTTTGCCTCATTAACATGAGATGACTTTCAGAGGCAGTCAGGTCTGCCTGTGCCCTTGGTGAAATCCCATGGTAATACACAACTACCCATACCTCTGAATAGTAACAAGTGAATACCTTTTGAAAGACAATTCTCCCTGAATCGCTTATGTTTTTGCACATTTTCTGAGAAAAAGCATTAGCAGTTATTTTGTTGTTGCTGCAGATTAAATTTTAATGTTGTTTGTATAGCAAACAGGATGGTGGGTAGAGACTGTGTTTTTCTGAGCAGAAGGGTGATCTGTGTCTTGACCAGGATAACAAATAGAGTATTCCCCACAGGGCAAAAATAATGTAAGATTGCTGATAGTCCCTTTTTAGGCATTTCTAAGCTATAACACAGACCCACTGTGTGTGTGGTATTCACCTGAGCTCAGCTCCACATCCTCCCCATGGGGTTTAGGGTGCAGAAGAATACATTTCTTTTGCCCTTGAACTAGTGAAAAAAATAAATAAATAGAAAATAAGTGTGGCAGGCTAACTTTTAAATTGTTAAGTAGAGTAAAATCTCAGAGCTTTCACAGTTTCTTTTGGATTCTAAAAACATCTCTGGCAAACTTCTCTTATCAGGACATTATACAGTTGCATGTTGTTCTCAGAGCAATTGCCAGCAATAAGAATGGACTACAGTTAGGAGAAGCAGCCCCATGCCTTGAGCCAAAGCCAATTCTCAAACTATAGATAGACAAAGTTCCGTTATGCAATAGATAGAAGAAGAATGAATTAGAATTTGGAGACTCAAAATGTCAGGCTAGAGTTTCACACTCAAAGAATGATGGTATCGAGAATGATTTTGTATAGGAAAGACATAAGGGTTAAAGTTTTTTTACTGTGACAGCAGAGGGCTCGTGAGACAACCCCCAAAAGAATGTTGTTCTGTGTATTCTAAACCAGTTAGTAAAACCTATTTTAGGAGGTATGCCAATTATTGTACCCTAATATTAAATTCTGTTTGTTTTCATATCTGCAACACATATATCACATTTTGTGTGTATCTCATTTTAAGTCCTTGTTTTGAATATTTATTCAGTCCCAGAAAATATATTAAATTCTCTTCACCTCTCAGAATTGGCAACAGAAGATACCTCCCCTTCTTGATAAATAATTTTATAACTGGATTTATACTCTTGCACATAAGTATAAATTTAAATTATTAGTTTTTGTGCCTTTTTAGTAAAGCTTAAAAATGTTCTACTTAAATAAAAATGAATTTTAGTAAAATAATCATAGTCTTCATTTACTTTTTACTACTAACTGACTTTAGTTTAACACCAGAGGATTTATGTGAGAGTGCTGAAAATTAATACGGCATTAGACATGTAAATTTACTATTTGAATGAAGTAACATAGCATTGTTACTTTCATTGTAGGGAACTGTTAACACATTGGCCACAGAGTTGCAGAAACACCTCATCTTCCCTAATGCTCAGTAGTGCATAACAAACCCTGCAACTTGCCACAAAGACAAAAAAATAAATAAATAAAAGGATCCTTTAAGAAGATGAAATTAAGATACAAAACTATTAATTTGTTTAACTTATGTTGTTTTTTGAAAAACATAAGATTTTGTAAGATTTTGTAATTATTAGATAATTCAGGTTACTGCCTTAATTATTAATAAAGGCAATAGCAGACTATGTTGACAAATTTGGATGATGGGTATACAATACAATATACAGACCATAGATATGTTCACTTGAAACCTATATAATCCTATTAACCAATGTCACCCCATTGAGTTTAATAATAAAAAATTGGTACAAGTTTCCAAAAAAGATATGGAAAGATGCTTAATATCCTTAATGAGAGGCCAGTTCACATCTACAAGGGTTCTATGTATATAATTTTTAATGTAAAATAAGTATTACCAAAAATGTAGAATTATTTGAACTGTTGTACATTATTGTTGTGAATGTACCACATTTCTCCATGTATAGGATGCTGCAGTATATAAGATGCACCTTAATTTTGGGGCCTGAAATTTGAAAAAAAAATGTATTACATAAAGTTATTGAACTCAAGTTTTATTCATCATAGCATTTATACAACTCCTCATCACTGTCAAAAAAGCGGGAAATGCAAATAAAAAATTTTATAACCATTGTATAAGATGCACCCAGTTTTTATACTCCAATTTTTTTTTTTTTTAAAAAGCTGTGTCTTATACATAGGGAAATACAGTAGTATGTTTCAGTTCAACCATTCCTCAAAAGAATTGAAAGTGCATACTCAAGTTCACGTGCACCCATGTTCATAGTAGCATTAATTACAATAGCCCCAATGGCTGCCACTTGATAAATGTATAAACAAATAATGATATATTATAATGGAAGAGTAGTTATTCATTAAAAGGAATGAAATATTAGTATATGCTGCAATGTGGATAAATCTCTAGGACAATATGCTAAGTAAAAAGACAACACAAAGAGTCACATATTACATGATCCCATTTATATGAAACATTCAGAATAGATAAATCCACAAGAATAGAATGCAGAAGATTGGTGCCTGTTAGGGGCAGTGGGGGTGGTAGGGGGGTTGGGGAGTAGAATCCAAATGTGTATACTTTCCTTTTAGGGTGATTAAAATGTTTTGTAACTAGATAGAGGAGGTGCTTTCATAACATTTCAAATGCACAAAATGCCACTGAATTGCTTACATTAAAAGGATAAATTTTGTTTTGTAAAATTTTCTCAATTAAAATATTTAAATATTGTTGTTTTAAAAAACTGACACATTACCAACAAATAGAGTATACACTAGCATACATATATAGCTTATAGCTTGTTTCGATCTAAAACATTTTTTAGAAGTCAAATATAGTTGGATGTTATAACATTTATCATGAAAATGCTTAGTTACTGATTCTGGAACTCTTAATATAGTTTCAATTCATAACCTTTCAGCAAAAAAACTAAAAAATTTTGTGATAATTATATATCCCTCTCTTCATATCATGCTAAGGAAGGAAAATCATCCAATGTGAAACATAAGATTTCAGCATCTTTCTGGGTAAATATCTAATTGTTAGAAAGGCTGCTTTGGAGTGTCTATTTTTTTATCTGAATGGTAAGACATATTGTACTGTAACGTTATTCACCAGGTTCACTTCTTTGTTTCAGTGAAGAACTATTGCTTCCAAAGGGCTTTTTGCAAATAATATTTAATGATACAACTTCTCTTCCAAGGCAAGTAATCAAAATGACTTAAATTCATTTATATTGAGACAAATTTTTGAATACACAAGCTATATTTGAAAATATTGAAATTCTTGATGTGAGGACATTTAGAAAAGTGGTTTCATAAGAAATTCTATTTTTGACAAGATAGTTTTTATCAAATATTTGCAGTGTCTATCCCCCTTAACCTTTACAGTGACAATTTCAAATGAAAAAAAACTAACAAACAACTTTATCTGCCTTGTTCAGGCACAATTTAGGGGCCAAAAGTTCATTTTTGACACATTCACTAAGGATAATGAATATTGCTGATGACCTTTGATAATTACATGGCAATAATATGAATAATGAAGCACTAAATACTTTTATGCTACTTATTTAACATGGATGATAAATCTCAATTTTAAAGAACTTTTAAGTGTTAAAGTTTATGTTTGTACAGTTTTAGTGGAGTTTTTCAATATTAAGCTCCTATTTTTATTGTCACCAGGATAAGACATGTCAAGTACTTTTCCTTCAGCGCTATTCTTTAGATCACATTGATTCGTTATTTTCTTCCCCATCGGCTGTCAGGAGAGACCAGGACCGTTTACCCGTCAGAACAGAAAGCTTTATATTTTTCCCCCTGCATGGTCAGTGAGATAAGTGCTGGTTCTGAGACTGAATTCAATTTAAATCCTTGAGCATTCATTGGGGAAGTATTTGCCAGTGCCTATGAGTCAAGAATTGTAGCTAAAAAGAAGTAAGGCGTACAGATTCCAGAAATCAATGCAACGTGAAGCCTCATATTGACAGCTCATTTCATTATTTTCCAAGAGAAGGAAAAAATAAGTTCCTTAATGCTTTCCAAAATAAAATAAGAAAAGGAAAATATTTGCAAAGGGCAGGGCCACCATATTTCTCCATCCTGCGCAGAAATTTCTACCACAAAAAGCATGCATCCTCATATTTGATCATTTGTTTATTTAGTGAATGTGAGCTAACAACCAGTAGGCCACAAGCATCAACCTCAGCAGTGGGGATACAGGATTCAGTGCAGGACAAGAAATGAGACCCTCTCGCGGCTTACAAGACAATGAAGAGCAGGACTCAAACATTATTTACTTTGCACTGAATAGGGCTAATAAATGTATGAGATGCTTGAAGTGATCTGAAGACAGATTACAGGGTGGGCAATAGGACAGTATCCATAGAGCTATGATTTATTTATAAAATCTAGGAAGTCCTCTCTGAGCAAATAATAGCTGAGCAGATACAGGACAGATGGAGAACAGAGCCAGCCTGGCAGAGGTGAGAGAGCAGCAGACCGGAGCCCTGGGGAAGGAAAGATTGCGACCTGGGGGTCCTTTTCGGGAAATGAAAGAAGTTACATCCCTGGCATGTAATGAAAAACATGAGACAGGATGTGAGTGGTGCACAGGAGCTTAGAGAGTTAGAAGGATCTACGCTTTCAAAAGCACATTTTAATCTGCATAGGTCTATCCTTAAGCCTCTGCAAAAGTTTGACAGAAATGCCCAGATTCGAGTGGTCAGTATTAGTGCCAAAGCCGCATTGAAGTCTTCTAATTAGCCACGTTTTCAGGATGGCTGAAGCTTTCCTCATTTTAAAATATTTTATGATCTTATTCATTTTCCAAAAAAGTATAATATATACACTTTTACCTTATGAAAGATTAGTATGACCTTATATGGATACCTTCAATAGGGGAGGCATTGATGCAAAGAAAACACCTCTGAACTGCATTTAAGCCATAGATGAACAAATAATTAACTAAAATCTCTATGCAGTGCTGCTAAAATCTAATGAATACTAAGCATCAGTTGTACCCTATAATGGATAAAGTGTATAGAGACCCAATGAAAAACCAGAAATCACCATGAATCTAAGAGGCCAATTGTTTGTTTTTAATAAGCCTGCTTTAGATTCTCAAAAACCTTATTTCCTTCTATTGTTGTGGATTCTAGCCCTGTAACAAATAGAGACTTTCAGATCAGTGAAATATTCCTATTTTTAGCAATAACTGGTGATTATAAGCAGAGAAGGGGTTACCTTCATTGTTCAAGGAGATTGAAGGGCAAAATGTTAAAAAGAATACATGCTAAAAGCTTTGCAGACTAATTTATTATTTTTAAATGGTTTCATTAGTTACAGACATGAGCATATTATTCACACTTGAATAAACTTGCCCTTTTAAAATTGAGAAGGGAATTAAATTCAAGATTTTATTATACGAAACAAAAATTTCCTTTTAACTAAGTTATTTTTATCTATCAAAAGATTATGTACAGTTTGTTTCCTAATTTAGAATTTAGATAATTTAATGATAATAGTGATGATAATAATAATAGTAATACTGCTTATACTTACTAAGTTGAAGCAGATGGAAATAGGAAATCCAAGCTGCTTTTCAGCATATAATCACTATGCAAATATTCCAACAGCTTGTATGATTTTTCAAACTATTATCTCAAGAGCAGCAAACCATTATACTTAAAAGTTGAGAAAGACAGCACAGTGAAAAGATTTTACGCATATAGAGTTTGGGGCCATTTATAGTCAATTCAGCAATGATTAAAATAAATCCATTATTTTTAAAGGGCACAAGTAAGAAAAAAGAAGCTTGTAGTGATGTTTAACAACATTTCCTAAATATGACTTGTGTGTGTGTGTGTTTCATACTGTATAGTTTTTGGCCTCGTCCTCATTATTTGAAGCATATCTACAGTGCCTTATGGAATGGTACATCTGAAACCTATGTAATTTTGTTAACCAATTGCCACCCCAATAAATCCAATTAAAAAATAATAATAAACACCTCAAATCTTACCTACCTTAAAAAATTCTCAATACCCTTGCTTTACCAGGCTGTAGCACAGTATATAGAGCACTGACCTGGGACACTGAGGAGCCAGGTTTGAAACCCCAACGTCACTGGCTTGAACATGGGCTCATCCAGCTTGAGCGCAGACTCACCAACTTGAGTTTGGGGTTGCTGGCTTGAGTGTGGGATCATGTCTATGATCCCATGGTCACTGTCTTGAGTCCAAAGGTCACTGGTTCGAAGTCTAAGGTTGCTGGCTCAAACCCAAGATCACTGGCTTTGAGCAAGGGGTCACTGGTTCAGCTGGAGTCCCCGGCCAATGCACATATAAGAAAGCAATCAATGAACAATTAAAGTGTCTTACCTACGAGTTGATGCTTCTCATCTGTCCCTTCCTGTCTGTCTGTTTCTATCTCTCACTCACTCTCTATCTCACTGAAAAAAATATCTCAACTTCATATTTCTACCTGCTACCTCCCTTTTCCTTTATTCCTAATTATAGTGCATTTA
This sequence comes from Saccopteryx leptura, assembly GCF_036850995.1. NCBI lineage: Eukaryota > Metazoa > Chordata > Mammalia > Chiroptera > Emballonuridae > Saccopteryx > Saccopteryx leptura. The sequence continues at coordinate 235,824,811 of NC_089503.1, forward strand.
TTAGGGGAAAAAGAGTTGAAAGGGAACTTTCAATATCTTGTTCATCTTTTTCTTTAGTACCTGTTGTAATTCATCTATTGATTTGTTTAAAATATTAATGAAGCCCACATAATTTACTATGGGCTGAAGGTTTCAAGAGTCAATACAATCAAACATGGTGCCTATTCCCATAAAACTCCATCTAATGGGGACAGTGGATATCACAACTATATTACAAAGAAGAGAATAAATGTTTTCGACTATAATAGTAATATTTGACCTATCAGGAATTTAAAAGATGTTGTCAATGAGAAAGAATACTGAATATAAAAAGAATAAAAATTAACTTCATGATGGAGAAGGCTTATTAGAATATGAAACTAATGACAAAATTAAACATGGCGTGCACATAGCAAAAAGATGAGGGATTATGTTGAGAGACATAGAGGGACAGGGTATATCTGAATCAGGCCACGCAGACCTCATAGTCAGGTTAGGCATTTTTCTCTTATTCCCCAAGGCAATAAAAAGCTTTATTTTTGTCCTTTAAGGAACCTGAGAGCATGATCTTCTTTGCATTGTGAAGGGATAACTTGGTCCACAGAATGAAGATTGTTTGGCAGTCCACAGGATTGAGACTTCTTTACTATTGTATGCAATAGCCCTTGCCTGCTCTTTATGAAATCCAAGGGAAACATTCCACTCTCAATATTACTAGAACACAGTGTTTGTCTTCCTCTTGATTCTTTCCTGGGACTACTTCCATTGTCATTCTATTCACTCTCTGAAAGATGTCACTTATCTGTGGCTTCATCTTCCCTTGATGTGCTGATGACTGAAAAATACTTCCCCAGAACAAATGTCCTTCCCAAGCACTTCAAATGCAATACGTTCAGAATTGAACCACATTCTTCCCCCTCAATGTCACTGTTTTTCCTGACATTCCCATCTTTGAATGACTTCTTTGTTCACATAAAGTAGAATTGTTCTTGAAACCACTCATCTCACATATCTAATCAATAACCTTTGCCATCCATTCATTCTACTCCCTAATTCTCTCTCAAAGCCATCACAGTAAGTAACATTTGGTCTACCATCACCTTTTTCAGTTAACATAGCTAGATAGCATACTATTCTTTACTATTACTCCTCTGGAAACTATTCTGCAAGTAGTAGTCATAGGACTCCATAGAGGACAAAGACACTCACTAGCTCTTCTCTGTTTAAGGCATTAGGCAACTTCCCTGCCATAGAACCTAAACTTCTTAACCCATCAGACTTCTGCAGTCACATCTCTTGCCAAATATAATCTACCCTTTAGTCATCCAGAAATAATTGACTTTATGTTCCCAAAATAGTGTTCTTTCAAATTTTTAGCCTTGATGTAAACTATTTTTATTGTTTATCACACTCTTTCAAAAATTCTCTCTAAACTTGTTGAACTGCATTTTCAGGTATCAGTTAAAAATTTGGTTTTCCAACTTATAGCATTTGTCTACTCACATATATAAATATTTATACTCCAGAAGTCATAGCCACAAAGTTTTGAAAGTGATGTCTGCATTAGTCAGCATTATACTAGCTCTGTTTTCATAAGTACATAACATAGATAGCTGTACAGTAAATGTTCATTAATTTAATAAATAATTGACATTCTTATCAATTTCTGATGTAAAATAAACACATTACATATCCAATATTTTAATATTTACTATCATTTCTAGGTACTAAGCCAAGCAAATAATAAATGTTTAAGAAATTTTTATTAAATTAAAATATTTATTTCTTTGAGAATTTAAAAAATATAAAATACTATTAATTGAACTTACTAAAGAAGTTGTATAACATGTTATAAATTATCTATGATTTATAACATATTCTACAAACTTAGAATTCCTCTGAATTATCATAATTTCTTAATATAATGATAAAACAGTTTCAAGAATTATACTCAGAAAAATATGTGGAGAGGTTTCTAAATGTAAAGTCTTTGATAGACAATATAAGGATTTTTTAAAAAGCCTGAAACCAATCATCAACTTCAAAGCATAGTTATCTGAAAAAAGAAATTCATGTTTATATCCTATACAGTTAATCTGTTTAAAGTAAGATTATTTAGAACTCTTTGAAATATGAAGATGTTATGCAAATCTTATTTACCTAGAATCAACTATAAGTAGTATCATCAGAAAGATGTTTAGTCTAGTCTTTTTTTACTAAGTTTATTGGCAAGTACATATTTCTATAACCATATGGACATGCCTGTATTTCCATCTCTAACTTTTTGTGTATGTGTGTGTGTGACAGAAAGAGACAGAAAGAGGGACAGATAGGGACAGACAAACAGGAAGGGAGAGAGATGAGAAGCATCAATTCTTTGTTGTGGCACCTTAGTTGTTCATTGATTGCTTTCTTTATCATATGTGCCTTGACCAGAGGCAGACTGAGTGACCCCTTGCTCAAGCCAGTGACCTTGGGTTCAAGCTGGTGAGCTGTGTTCAAACCAGATGAGCCCTTAAGCAAGCTGGTAACCTCAGGGTTTCAAACCTGGGTCCTCTGCGTCCCAGTTTGATGCTTTACCCATTGTGCCACCACCTGGTCAGGCTCCATCTTTATCTTAAATAGCTCTTGACTCAGTGCTTAAGCCCACTCTCACCTCCTTATTTTCGCTTCTTTTCACTACATTATTTCACATGTACTTTCCCCTTTTTAAATTTAGTTTAGGAGTTGTCTCTCCCAGAAACCATCCTTATGTACTTAAAATTCACCATTCAAGATAAATCTCCTCTGTCTTCTTTCATGCCTCTGCTGTATACTTTTATATTTCTTACTACATAACTGAAGTATACTGTGGTTGTATTGTACTGAATTCATTTTTGTGTACTTCTCTAACTAGAATTGTATCTCTATGAGTTCTGATTTGTATTGTCTCACTATCAGTATTTATCATGTACCATGCAGTAACATTTGAAAAATATCAAAAAAAAGAAGGAAGAATAAAATAATTTTTTAATAGAAGTGACCTATAATTAAGCTATTACACAATCAATGTGTTGAGGGAAGGCAGAGGCAAAATGAATTTTTCTTTTTCAGAGCCCTTACTATATACAATTGGGATTGATTTTATTATTTGTCAGTTTATAGGTTGTTCTTTTTTATTTTTAACTTTGGATATATTTCAGACACTTTAGTTAACTAAATCTAAACTTCATAGAGGTTTGTAGTAATCACTAGCTGCATCATCTAAGCACATCCTGGAAGTATAATCATTTTACTACTTTACATGTTTTAAATCATTTGAGCTAATGGACCCAATGCGGAATGAAATTGCGGAAAATAACAGCTCCACTAAATACAAACAGAGATTTAAAACTAAATGGAAAATTGCTTATCATTTTTAAATTGAAGAAAGGACTAAACAACATGCACTAAAAATACATAAAAATTTGACTTATTTTAACATAATTATGCATTCAAGGTCTGAAATATTTAGTCAAAGCAAATTCAAAATATCCAAATCAGAAAAATATAACATTCACATTAATTGAGTAGCTAAATAAAAAGGTCTTAACATTTATTGAGGCTTATTATATGATAGATGTAATTTTAAGAATTACTTAGAATTATATACAAATCTATTATATCAACCCCCCCCCCCCAATACATAGGTAAGGAACCTAGAAATAGACTCAAGCACCTTGACCATAGTTACACAGCTGCTAAGTGGCCACGCTGAGACAAATCCAAGCCTTCCAACTCCTTAGCTCTGAGATTTAATTGCTAGACTCTTCTATTTAGACTAATTTACATATAGCACGATCAGAAAACAAATGGATTATCAAATTGTACTACGGTACTAAAGCTAGTTTAAAGGTCCGTTGCACCAACATTCTTTCTTTACTTAAATGATAATTGAATTCCCATTAACCCAGGTTTTCATGTAACAAAATTAACTTCACAATCTATGGAATGAAGTGAGTTATCAAGAACCTGACTTTAAAGCCCTGCTTTTATTAAAGATGCATATTAAGTAATGCTTACGAGCAAACAAGAAATGAATTTATGCAAAGACAGGAAAAGAAAACTCAAGGGCCTTACAACACTGACTAAAGAAACTGGAAGAAGAGAAATCATAAAATTTGGGAATATGTCAGCAATAAAAGAACAGACTGCAGACATTATCTGTCACTCAATTTGTGAAATACCATAGAGCCTGTACAGCAGAAAAGGGTTAGCACTGTTTATTGAAAACACTAGAACATGAAAACAATAGGGAAAAACATCATAATTGAGAAGCCACATCAAGAGTTATACATACTCTTTTACTTTATAGTTCTGGTGAGCGACTGCTGCATATGCTCTGGGAACTCTGTGGAAGGACCAAGGAAAAATGGAAACATGTCGAAAGACATTGTACTGTAACAAATAGAGATAAGTAATACCATACAATTGTAGTAAATATAATATATGACTAATAATGATTTAAAATTTCAAGCAGACATACACTTTCATAAAGGCTAGCAATTACGTTTTTGAATCACACATTAATAGATGGTACATAAATATAACTAAATTCTTTGCCAATTAGTTATTCTGTATTTAATAATGGATTGAATTAGTTAAAAATCAGAATTTTAAAATTTAGCTAATCATTATTGCAGAAATACTAAAGAAAGTATATGAAAACTTGAAATTGCATAGGTATCGATGGTCAATTCATTCAGCTGAAAACTCCTACTTATGAGTTACAAAGCCAATATCATAATTTTTCCAGCCTGTGAATGGACTGTACAATCAACAGCACTTGAGCCTGAATGGCTGTGAGTCACTTTCTAGTCTATGGAGACAATCTTGAGTGCAAAATCACTTCTTTCTTGCGACCTTGCAGTGTTCCCTATTGATACTATCTTCTAAATTTTATCATATTTCTTTCTGTTCCCACTATCTTAAATTCTTTACCACTGACCTCCTAACTAATAACTCCTTTCTTTTGGTTACTACATTGTTTCCAGAGTGATTACTCTAAAAATCCTTTAAAGTGTGTGTGTGTATGTAGGGGTGGTGGTGGTGGTGGTAATGGGTGGGGATGAAGAGATACAAACTTCCAGTTATAAAGTAAGTCATGGGGGACCCTGGTCCAGTGGTTCAATGGATAAAGCATCACCGACAGAACCCAAGCTTGAGGGGTTCAATCCCCATTTGCGGCACTGATGAGAAACAACCAATTTAATGGAACAACTAAGTGAAATAATGAGTTGATGCTTCTCTATCTCTCTCTTTCTCAAATCAATGGAAAATTTTTAAAAAGTAAGTAAAAGACTAAAGTCCTGGAATTATCAGTTATAATCAATGATATTGTACTGTACTTTTTTTCTTTTTTATTTACTCTATTGGAAAGACACTGGTTAATAAATTATACAGGTTTTAGGTGCACAGTTCTACAACATGTCATCTGTACACTAACTTGCTGAGAGTAGATCTTAAAAACTCTCATCATAAGAAAAAAAATTAATAACTTTGTATAGTGACAGATGGCAACTAGGCTTACTGTGGTGATAATTGCACAAAGTATACAAGCATCAAATCATTATATTGTATACCTTAAACTAATATAATGTTATATGCCAGTGATACTTCAATTAAATATAAACAAAAAGAAAGAAAAATTCTTTGATTTTTTACATTGCCCTCAGTACAAATCCTAATTCCAAAGATAGACAAACGTTCTCAATTAATATAAATTTCAAACGCTAAATTTCAGTAGTCTTGGGTCCACAAATAGCAAATTTATCGTGTGTTCATAAGATAGATCGGTCTCCAATTGTCCATGAAAGGGAGACCATATGTTGGCACCTAGGTAATTTAAATGAAGTAAAAAGAAAAAGACAAAAAACAAGCAGTACACAAAATGCCTGAAATCGGTGTTACCTCTCTTCCCCTACACCCTCTGTCTTTCATTCTGAAGACCATAATTTATAGATGCCTGTTAAACATTTTATTTGGAAGTCCAATGAAATTCAAACTCATTTTAAATGGAACTCATTAAGTTTCTTTTTCTCCAATCATTTTCTTTTTCATTAGAATTGACTCAGGGTCTCAGAATGAAACATCTTAAAGGAAAATCTGATACCTATGTAGAGTGGAACTCTTTACCTTCTCCTTAGTAAGGATGCCAGCATTATCTCTTACCAAAATTATTTCAGTCGTCTGATTAGTTATCTATTTGCTATAAGTATTGCTAAATGAGGGTAGTGCTAGTAACTATTACATATAAACTCTGATGTCTTCAAGCCTTAATAGAATGGAAGTTGAATTTATGCTCATCTAAAGTTCAGTTTGCTCATGTCAAGTCCAGTGAGAGGTGGCCATGTGTGTTTTCTCTTTCATGTACTCACTCAGTAACCTCTAGGCTGACAAAGCATCTTCCATCTTCAGAACAGTTTTGAAGGTTGTCCTGGACATGGACCTAAGGCCAGAAGGTTGGGGAAGAGAGATTACATAGCAAGTTTGCAAATGTATTCCTTAACAGACAGCTACTTTCTAAGAAAAACTCCCCACTCTAGAGATGAACAGAAAGCCTGGGGGGCTAACCACCTCTGACATGTAAGTCCTTTCCAAATGGTTCTCTGTTTTGCAGATAGTGATTTTGCTATGAATCTGATTATGCCAATTCTCTGTTTAAAGACTTTATGTGACTTCTATCACCCTCACAAAAGGGGAGACTGCCTACACATGCAATTTATTGTCCAGCAGGAAAACTCTGAGAGTTCAAAGCACACAATTAAGTCACTTCCTTGGGACAAACAGTGCTATGAACAATTCTGTCAGGACTTCCCTGGGCAAACCAAGGCATCCCTCTTATAAGATGCTTTAAAATCCACTGTCTACCTGCATCTCCCAGTATCAAATCCAAGCCATAGTGTATTAATGTAATAATATATGGGGTAGCCAAACTGCACTACTTTAACTTCCAAAACGCATGGCGCTCTTTCTTACTTTGGAGTTTCGAGTACTTCTCTTTCTTCTTCCTATAACCAACCCTTAATCATCTTTCAGGTCCTTAGTCATCATTTTTTGCAAAAACCCTTGTTTTTTATACTGAAAATACCCTACCCTTCTTTGATTCCGTATTATACCAATTAAACTATTTACATGCTTGCCAACCCCAAAATTGGAACAGAATATGGTAGTCATTATCTAATCCTCAGCCCCCGGAAAGGAGCTAGCTACAATAAATATTTGATAAATATTTGCTGAGAAAATGAGCAAACCTATTTTTTCTCATCATATTTTATGTTTCTTCATTATCAGATGGATAAAATAAGAGTTGTATTTACATAAGAGTATTTTTGTAGGAATTAATAAATGTAGTACAGTGTACAAGAAATGCTTAGTGCATTACTTGAGACAAAGAGACCCTCAGTAAATTTTAGCAGTTATTACGGTATTCCCCATGCTTCAATCAAATGCCTAATGTGATCTCCTTGTGAAATTTTTTTCTGCTTATTTTCAGGCAAAACTATTTTGCCTCACATTTTTGTGCTTCCGTGATTTGATAGTTCTCTCATTATTTGACTTTTACAATAATGACTTATGAAAAATTCTGTCTCTCCCAGTAAGTAGCTAGTTCCTTGATAACAGGGTATTATCTTATTCATTATAGCTGTCTAGTGATTGGCACAACATGGACACTGAGTGAAATAGCTTTAGACCGGGGTCCCCAAACTTTTTACACAGGGGTCCAGTTCACTGTCCCTCAGACTGTTGGAGGGCCGTACTATAAAAAAAAACAAACTATGAACAAATCCCTATGCGCACTGCACATATCTTATTTTAAAGTAAAAAAAACAAAATGGAACAAATACAATATTTAAAATAAAGAACAAGTAAATTTAAATCAATAAACTGACCAGTATTTCAATGGGAACTATAGGCCTGCTTTTGGCTAATAAGATGGTCAATGTACTCCTCTCACTGACCACCAATGAAAGAGGTGCCCTTTCAGGAAGTGCAGCGGGGGCCAGATAAATGGCCTCAGGGGGCCGCATGCAGCCCCAATAGTTTGGGGACCCCTGCTTTAGACTGTGAGTGAAATATCTATAGACTGTCTAATATTTAGAGAAAATTAAGACTAAAGAAACATAATTTTGAGAGGTCAGTAAGAGAGAATTGATAGTGACTTAAAATTTTTTGGTAAATAGGTCATATTTACTTTGAGAGAAAGAGATTTTTGTTTAGTTTGTTTGCTTGTTTTAATAGTAGGAAATCCTAATGCATTCTGAAATTAAATAGTGTTTTTAGACTGTGTTGACATATTCTGGAAGGACAATTTCCTCAGTTTCATTAAGGGAACTTAGCCACATGCTATCAAGGCGTTTCTTCTTTCAGTAACTCAAATGATAGTAAACTTCTAGGAATCTTTCTTTTTAAATATGAGAAATAAAAAAATACTGAGAAGTTAAGCAATTTTGAAATTCTATCAGGCAGTAAAGGATTTGGGAAATGTAATCACTAGCTATTTATCCATACAGTTAATGTCTTCAAAAGTATCAGTAATTTAGATGAAACTGTCAATTCAATATATTCTGGATGCAATAGGGGCTTAATTGAATGCCTGCTTGAATTCTATTCAATTATATTGATGTTTCAGTAATATGAGCTGCAATGAACACAGCAAAATCTTCCCCAAACTTGGAACATTGTCCCCATGTTGTTAAGAGACTCCAGTTTAATTATCTTTCATTTAAAGTTAGAGTTTGGAACTGCTGCTTGTGCCTGCACATTGATTTCACTTGCATTAAAGAAATCTGACTACCTCGAGTCATTTATATATATATTTCTAAATCATGAGTGATGCTTTTGTTGATATTTGGAACTAATTATTTTCATGAATGTAAATGTCATCAATATAAAAAGCAAGTTCAGGAATGGAACAAATGGTACCACAAAATATTTGCCTCATCCACCCTGTCCTTCATAATCTAATGCCGTTAGAAATTATGTACTGAGGCAGCTGGCAACACAGTAAATTTTGGCATTATGTACCAGATAATACAACTTTATTAACTGCATTTTATTTCACAGAACTATATCTACATAGACAGAGAAATATATCAATAAATGTAATTCTATAATAACATATAACTTATTTGTCTTTTTGTTTCATCAGTCTACCATAGTATTTAAGTGATGGTTCTTTTATTCTTTCTTTTGGAGAGAGGGGAGTGATATCAACAGTACCATTGGAATTGCTGCTGAGTAAGGAACACTTGTAAAAGCTGATAATCTGTCGTTATAATACCAACTCCAAAGTGTTGTTGCATTCAATAAGATATTACATATAAAAGGCTTGACACAATGTTGGATACAGAATGTGTACTCATCAAGTGATAATTTTTTCTACCTATAGAAAGTAAGTTTTATTGATGTGATTCTATAGAATACTTTACAAAAAGGAAGCTGAAATTGCCTGCTTTTTCTCATTACATTACCCTCCCCCTCAAAAAAAAGAAGATGCATGAAAAAAAAAGAATGAATACCTCTGTTAATTTGGAGAATATAAGACATTAATATTTTGTTAATTAAATGGACAAAATTATCCCCTAATGGTTTACATCATTGTTGAAAATGTCTTGAAAATAATTGCTTATAAAAGCTTCTACTAATGTATTTGTTATTAAACAAGACACAGATGAACTCTCTTAAACATTCAGCTAGTTACTACATAAGCTATAAGATTGAATCTCTGTTCTAGAAATTGAAAACTACTTGGACAATAAAAATATGCATGAAATGATAATTACTGTGAAAAGGAACTATGACATTAATTGTCTTAACTGTATTATCAAACTGGCTTTTTGACTGTCAGCCACCACTCCCCTGCAAAAGAAGAGGGGTGTGTCCAGTTCTCACTCGGTGCCAACTCAGCCTTGGCTAGAAAAAGAGATTGTGTTCCATGAAATGGGTGGAGGAAAAAGTAGCAGACTTGGTGGAACCAAACTTCAATTTGGTGCCTTGCCTCCCTCTCCAGAATTGAAAAGCATAGTAACTGTAATACAGGAGAATACATACCTTCATTTAGTTTGATCCATGCGGCAGAGTTAGATATTAGTGAGACAGCCATGTCTTATGTACTATAAATATCATACATACTTAAACTTTTATGTTTTAAGTTCTTATAATTCCTCAAAGCATCATTGGCAATGAAGCCAGTGGTTAAAAATCTGCCAGAATGTTTGTAATTATATGAACCACAGCCTGCAGGTATGATGAGAAGATCAATTTGAGGTAGTTCCCCAAGATAATGGCAAATAATTTCTAATAGAAAAAGCTAGAAATTTGTGCAGTGAATATTAAATGGATTTTAAATTATATCTGTTATGGGTAAATAAATAAATAAATAAATGGAGAGTAACAATATTTCAACACAATTAATTATTCCTTTATACTTATGAAATAATATAATAATCACATTAGCATTGACATATTGAAATAACAATGTCATATTTTATGTTATCAAATTGTGTGTGGATATAGATACTTAAATAAAAATATTATTTAGCTATTGCTTTGATTTTAAATAGATGAGAAATACATAGATATTTAAATATTATTTGAGACAGAAAGATTTTAAAAATAGCTTCATGCGATACGTTGTCCCCGAAATAGGTGTCTAGATGATTTACTTGTGAAGTCAGCATGGTCTGTGATTACCATCTAGTGGCCATATCCTTGAACTGCAAAAACTCAATGTTAATCGAGAATCTAAGGGGGGGGGGGGGCTTATTTAACCACATCAACCCATTTTATGGATGCATATGTCACCTATATTAACTCTTATATAATATAATCAACCACAAACACATATCTTGGAAACAATTTTGCATAAAATGGATGGTTTTTACATGAAAGTGATTTGAATAGGCCAATTGGAAAAGACTTTAATTTTTATATATAGCAAAATCAAAATTCACTGAGAAGAAAACAATAAACTTAAATTGTGCAGAGCTTGGCAATATAGGTTTCCAATACTAAAATTTATGAGTTTGACTAGATGAGAAATAAGAAAAGCTAGTGTTGAGATTTGAAGGTCAGACTGAATATCATTAATTTGTGACAAAGGGTGTTACATTTTTAAATGATACAAGAATACAAAAATGTGGATAGTGGTTAGGTATGTTATCATGGGAGAAGGTACATTCGGGACTGTTTGCAATAATTTATGAGATATGAATACTTGCATTTGAGTGCTTATTGGGGAAATGCCAAAAAAAAGAAAAGAGAGAGAGAGAGAGAGAGAGAGAGAATTTGTACCAAGTAGAAGTATATACTTAATAAATTTGATGTAAGAGATGAAAACAAAGGCATCTCTAAGGTTTTGAGCATGAAGAACTAAGAAATAATGGTGGTGTTTTTAAAACTATTAGGGGAATTAAGAATAATTATTACAGACCCTTGTAATAGGATAACAGTCTCATAAGAAATGAACAGAATTCTACAGGATTAGATGATATAATTATCCTACATTATATCGTGTAAGCCTCCCAACTAATACTTTGTTTTCAAAGTGGGGTAGGCAGGAAGGAATGAGGTTCAATTATATTATACCTCTGTCCCAAGACATTACAGCAAATATGTGGCACCATTGGCATTTGACCCCCACCCATGTGATTCTAAAAGTATATACTTTTTCTCTTCTCAATGAAACTTTTTCAATCGTTTAACACCTTGATAGAGATTTTTTTTTTACTAAGTAAATGTAAAGATTCTGAAGGATATCATATCTCTATTAAAAATTATATAAAAAATGGCTGTGGCCAGTGGCTCAGTGGATAGAGTGTCAGCTGGGCATATGGACTTCGGGAGTTCAGTTCCTAGTTAGGGCACACAGAAGTGACCATCTGCTTCACCCCCAACTCTCTTTTCCTTCTCTCCCTCTTGTCCTCCCACAGCCAGTGGCTGGATTGGTTCCAGTGTGGCCCTGACTACTGACGATAGCTCCACTGGAGAGCATCAGCCTCAGGTGCTAAAAATAGCTTGGTACTGATCAGGCGGTGGCGCAGTGGACAGAGCACCGGATGTGGAGGACCCAGGATCGAGACCCCGAGGTTGCCAGCTTGAGTGCAGGCTCATCTGGTTTGAGCAAGGCTCACCAGCTTGAGCTCAAGGTCAATGGCTCGATCAAGGGGTCACGTGATCTGCTGTAGCCCCCGGGTCAAGGCACATATGAGAAATCTATCAATGAACAACTAAGGAACCACAAGGAACAATTGATGTTTCTCACCTCTCTCCCTTCTTGTCTGTCTGTCCCTAGCTGTCCCTCTCTCTGACTCTCTCTGTCTCTGCCATAAATAAATAAATAAATAATAATAAAAAAAATAGCTCGGTACTCAAGCATTAACCCCAGATGGGGTTGCTGGGTGGATATTGGTCGAGGCGCATGCGGGAGTCTGTCTCACTATCTCCCCTCCTCTCACCTAAAAAGAATATATATATAATTAGAGTTTAAAAATTGTGAGATTTTAGCCCTGGCCGGTTGGCTCAGTGGTAGAGCATCAGCCTGGCGTGCAGGAGTCCCGGATTCGATTCCTGGCCAGGGCTCACAGGAGAAGTGCCCATCTGCTTCTCCAGCCCTCCCTCTCTCCTTCCTCTCTGTCTCTTTCTTCCCCTCCCGCAGCCAAGGCTCCATTGGAGCAAAGTTGGCCGGGGCTCTGAGGATGGCTGTATGGCCTCTGCCTCAGGCACTAGAATGGCTCTGGTTGCAACAGAGCAAAACCCCAAATGGGCAGAACATCGCCCCCTGGTGGGCGTGCCGGGTGGATCCCGGTCGGGCGGATCCTGGTTGGGCGCATGTGGGAGTCTTTCTGACTGCCTCCCCGTTTCCAACTTCAGAAAAATACAAATAAAAAATTGTGAGATTTCTGCATTGTTTTTATATAAAATATGACATATTTGTCCTGAAATAGAAACCTAAAAAGGCTAAAAATAAAAAAATATAGAAAATGTATATATTTTTTTAATTGTATCATTGTAATAACTGAAGGATGTTTTGTTAAAATGCTTAGTGAAGATTCTATCCTTTGGTCTACAATTAAACAGGCAGTTTTGCTACATTTATCCAACCTGCCTGAGGCTCAAGGGTGAGAAACAATAGGTTGCAAGCAGAAATTAATAGTGGCCTCACTCAGTTCACATGTATACTTGTTTCTGATTCTTCATGTTTATAAGTTGGTAACAATGGGTTTTATTATTGCTCATTTTGGAGTTAAAATAGGTATACTCCAAAAATATTTTAATAGTTTCAGCTACTCTATAATTATTAACACTAATATGTTAATTAATAATTACTAATTATTAAGGGCACAATTATTATTCTCCCCTCATTTTAAAAAGTGTCCTAGTTGGGACAATAAATGGCATTGTCACCATTGAGCAAAAGTTGTTACACAGAGACATGTGGTCTGATAAAATTTATGGGCCCTTTCTAAAATAATGTTTTAAAATGCATACAATAAATTAAATTAAAAAGGGAAGCAAATATATTAAAAGAGTTATCAAAATATTTTTAAAACTCAAATTTGTGATGTAGTAATTATTGTGCTTCTTTTTAAATTCATTAAATACCGATATCTAGTGATGCATTTAGCAACTACTATAATTTAGGGATGACCAAAGAATATTTCAACATAGTTGCATAAACTATAATGTGAAATAAAAACATTTGCAATTTCTTTTAATGAAGAAATCTAAGGCCTCACTAAATCTGTAGTTTATGGCCTATGTTCATTCTTAAAGGAAGTGCTAATTTTCAGCTTAAATAGTTAGATATATTATTCTAATACCTATACTGGACTATACCACAATAAGACCATCTTGTCACATGGCAGCAAAAAGATGTTACCAGGGTAGCATCAAAACCTTGACTCTCGTCTTCTGGAGTGAAAGAATTTAATCAAGAGACAAAGTGCAGCAAGTAAAAGAAGACTTTATTGGCCATGCAGGAAGAAAGTCAGAGAAAAGGGGGCCTTGGAGACGGGTTCAGGGGGTTAGCCGGGGATGAGCTGCCACTGCCTGCTGCTCCCCTGGTTGCAAGTCTCATGTGGCCCCTTAGAGCTTAAGAGAAAGAGAGAGAGTCAAGGAGAATGTGATGGGGGGGGGGGGAGAAAATGAGGAGGAGGGGGGAAGACTTGGGCCTGAGGAGAGTGCCCAGAGTCCTAAAGTCTTATAAGGGTGGAGATTTTAGGTGAGGTAACAGGGGAGGATCACAATAGAATATTCATCAGCTTTACAGGTCTTTTAGGGTCATGGTCTTCACTGATTGGTCAGCACCAGGGCAGGGGGTTATTAGTTAATGCAGCTGTTCCTCAGGTCAGCTCTGGCTTCCCTTCATCTGCTTTTGCTGCTTTTCTGGGCCTGAAGCTGAAACTCAACTGAGGCCTAGATGTATTTGATGTGGTCAGACCTCATTGCCCTGGGCTTAGTGCTTAAGGGCTTTTCTACAGTCCCCTTGCTCAGTCCCCTGCTAAGGGCAGGGGCAGGGGGCCTAACGCACATGACTAGCAACATGCCAGTGAAGGAAAGGTCAGGGGAGGGTCCGAATTGCATGACCAAAGAAATAAAATCAGGGGTCTGACCTGCATGACTGGCTAAGGGAGGTAAGGTCACCCTGGGGACAAGGTCCTTGTTTTCCCAGTTTTGCGCATGCTAGGCACCCAGGGGCTGGTGACCTTCGTACCTGACCCCTTGGTCCTCTCTGTTCATCACTGTCTAAAGCCTACCACAAAATCAACATCCCCCTAGTTAAGAACCCCTAAATACACTACACTGCTGGCAGATATGCCATCTCCAACATCAGAATTGAGCTCCTTCAGCTGACAAATTATATTTATTCTTGTGTCTTTAGTAACAAATATAAAACATAACACATTATACATGCTATGCTAAATAAATGGATATGTAAATGCATAAATAATGAAGTCAATTAAAAAAATTAAGGATGTGAAAAATTAGGAAAATTAAATGATAGCATACATAGTAACAAGAAGTTTCTTGAGGCAGGTTTTATCTAGTAATTGTGATATACAGGGGGACCTTGGGTTATGACAGTCTTGACATACGATGTTTTCAGTTTACTATGCTCACTGCCATAAAAACTATAAAAAGTTGAGACATGAGTGTTTTGGCTTATGCTGTTAGTATCATACTTACAGACTAGGTGGGTGAACTAGTTTGGCTGCACACAGAGGAAGAATAAACATTAATGTGGCCATCAGTGAGGGAGCTGGCATTCCCCAATACACTTACCTGTGCCATTTTGAAAGGTTAAAAGTGCAAATGTTCTGCTTGTGTTAGGCTAGGTTCTGTTTCGACTTAGACCAAAATTTGGGTTATATCACTGTCATAAAAATGGAACTGTGTCGTAACACAAAGACCCCCTGTATAACGTAAAAACAGACATGAATTTTATATTAACTGAGACTTGTCTTAGAGCCCACTTCTTGGGGATAGTTATGACTTTAGATGTGCTGGGTGACATAAAAGATGGCAGGAACTGACTTAGGTCACAGAATAACATCTTGGGAACCCAGAGTATTGAAAATTGAGGATGGTGAAGATAGGTTGAAGGACCATTCTGACAAAGAGAAAACTCTCATTCTTTGTTTCTTATCTCTGCTGACACCAGGCCAACCTCCAAATTCAGAATTACGCTCGGGGAAGGGTTTAGTCCTGGGGTCCCCAAACTACGGCCCGTGGACTGCATGCGGCCCCCTGAGGCCATTTATCCGGCCCCCGCTGCACTTCTGGAAGGGGCACCTCTTTCATTGGTGATCAGTGAGAGGAGCATAGTTCCCATTGAAATACTGGT
Source organism: Saccopteryx leptura (assembly GCF_036850995.1). NCBI lineage: Eukaryota > Metazoa > Chordata > Mammalia > Chiroptera > Emballonuridae > Saccopteryx > Saccopteryx leptura. The sequence goes on from NC_089503.1 coordinate 235,840,655, forward strand.
CAGTTTGTTGATTTAAATTTACTTGTTCTTTATTTTAAATATTGTATTTGTTCCCGTTTTGTTTTTTTACTTTAAAATAAGATATGTGCAGTGTGCATAGGGAATTGTTCATAGTTTTTTTTATAGTATGGCCCTCCAACAGTCTGAGGGACAGTGAACTGGCCCCCTGTGTAAAAAGTTTGGGGACCCCTGGTTTAGGCAATGTTATCGAGAAGTTACTCTGTCTCTTTGATGTGTGCTCTGTACTTGGCCATCTTTGTTCTAGAGACTTCTTCACATCTTCTCCTCAGGAGCTCTCAGCAGTTCTCCATCTTGCTGCTTTTTCATCTCTCCCAGATCTTTCATCAATGGATTCAAATTGTAAGATATGTGCAAAATGCATTTTTGTTTCCCATCTACAAATCTAGAGCTATCACTGGTATTTCCACAGGGTGGTGAGGGCGGATCTGGAGATTTATTATACAAAGAAGAAAATTTGAACTGAATTTCTACCTAGAAAACATGTAAGCATCCTGTAATGTCCCAGCTGGGTGTCAGCAGAAATACATTTTAATTCTTCCTGGACAAGCCCCTGTGAACATACTCTAGCCCTACACATGGACAGTTGCATTTGTTCAGCTTGTCAACAGTGATGATCCAAGAAAATCTGTTCAAATGACGCGGGTGCAGAGAGAGCAGAAGATTGCAGAATGTGATGAAAGGAGGGCCCAGTGAGGAAAAAACAAGATCATGTGCTCCCTAGAGGCTCACGGTGTTTAACGAGAAAATGCATTCCTTTATCATAAATGTTCTCAGCCATCCTGGAGGAGATTAATATATTTTCTTTATAACTGTATTAGTAATTTGCATTTACACTGTTAATATCAGAAAAATAAGCTATTTCAGGTAACAGTTGGTGGTAGAAAAAAGGATAAAACAGAGTGAGAGATATGATTGATAGTGATTGAGGGAGGCCTCTTGGTACAAGGTTGAGGGTAGGTAAGCAAATTTGAATACGTGACATTTGAAATGAGACTTGAATGGTAACAGTCGGGAAAAGGAACATGCCGTGTAGAGGGATAGCGGGTGTAAAGATTCCGGGACTGGAAGAGATTGTATGTTTGTGTAATAGAGCAGGGGTCCCCAAACTTTTTACACAGGGGCCCAATTCACTGTCCCTCAGACCGTTGGAGGGCTGGACTATATAAAAAAAACTATGAACAAATCCCTATGCACACTGTACATATCTTATTTTAAAGTAAAAAACAAAACAGGAACAAATACAATATTTAAAATAAAGAACAAGTAAATTTAAATCAACAAACTGACCAGTATTTCAATGGGAACTATGCTCCTCTCACTGACCACCAAAGAAAGAGATGCCCCTTCCAGAAGTGCTGCGAGGGCCAGATAAATGGCCACAGGGGACCGCATGTGGCCCGCGGGCCGTAGTTTGGGGACCCCTGTAATAGAGTATATGTTGGAGCCAACGAAACATGCTTTAATAAGTGGGGAAGTCTCAGTGTTGAACAAAACCAAATCATGAAGGGTGTCCTAAGCTTTGGTAAGGACATTGGATTTGATGTTAAGTGTTATGGACTGATTCTTTAAATAACTTTAAGTAACAAGTGCTTGTTTTATGCTTGAAAAGCCTACTTTGGATCTTAGTGGAGAATGGGCATCAGAGGGGCGGGAGGTAACACTGAGGAAAGGGTTTGGCTGCGTTGTCATGGTCAGGGGAAACACTGAAGGAGCTGGGGGCACGGAAGTGCCCTTTTCTGAAAGAGCAAGAGGAAACTGATTCCAGCAAGTGGAGGAAGCTTCCAGAGTTCTGTTTGTAAATGTTAAGATTTAATACCAATTTGGGCAGCCTTTTCTGATGAGGTTAATTACTTCCCTTTTCTAAATAAACCTTTGGCTAGTGCCAATGCAACACCTCTTTCCAAGAAATTACCTTATGTAGTTGTTAACCTGGGTTCTGAAGCCAGACTATGGGCATTTAATCGCTGGCTCTGCCTGTTCCTAGCTGTGTAACCTTGGACACTTACTTGAATTCTTGGTGCCTCAGTCTCCTCGAGTAAAAGAAAGGATAGTAATTATGTGCTCTCTAATAGAGTTTTAAAGGTTAAAGAAATGAATGCAAAGCCCTTATTAATAGGGCTAGACACGTAGTAAGTGCACGATGCACATTAATTTTCTTATGACTATTCCTAAACTGCAGTGTTTTCTTTTAAACTCCGCTGTCTTCTAGAGTACATCTTCATTATACATTATTCATAGAATTTTCCCTGCATGCTAAGCCTGTGAAGAGCTTTCTCCAATTATCAAAGGAGACAATCACTGCTTAAATGAATAAAAGAAGGCAGTGAGAAACCAAGTATTAGTGGGAGGCTATAATTAGACAGTTGAATTATGACAGTTCAGTTCTTTATGGAATTCCTCTTAATATTATCTGGAGGTCATGCGGTGACCTCAAGAGCACTACAAAGTCGGACCCCTGACCTGTATGCGTTGGAGTGGAGTTGGCATCAGAGACTCTGATCTTAAAATGATATTGTCTTCTTTTCCCAGTTAATTTAAGGTTATTTTATTCCTTTTTTTTCTTTCTATTTCTTTATTACTTTAATAAATCAACTATCACTCTAAATGTGAAATTATAGAATTATTAGCAGAACTAAAATTTTAAAATACAAAAAATTGATATGTAACTTATCTACTACTAAAAATATTGAGTCCCTGAAGCATAACTAAATGAATTAAAAATCATTTCATTTTGAACCTGGAAGTATTCCAAAAGAATCACTTAACAAGGCATATGTGAATTTCAATAGATCCAGACCCACTGGATGGGCCTTCCCAAATTTTCACATTTGGTAAAAAACATAATGAGAACTTTGCTGCTATATTATTTTCACTGCACAAAGCTGGGAGGCTTTGTGAATCATTTTACCTATAAAATGAAACACAATTTGTATATTAAAAACAAAACAGATTTTATAGGTGAGAATATAGAATGTTTGGGGTGACTGCTTTAAGAGAAATATTGGTTCCAGAACAAGAGAGTAAATTTGCCTTTTTATGGTTTGGCTGAACTCTATCTGGACATCACTGGTAAGGAAGGTTGTTAGCACAGGGAAGCCTGAGAGAGATGATAAAGTCTCTAATAATCAGGATAACATCTCTAATAATCATTTTAACATGAGAAACGGCAATACCATTACCTCCAAATGATTAGAGGCTGTTATGTAGAAGAAAGGACTTATTCTTTTAGCTTGGGGTGAAAATTATAGGAAGACAGAAAAAAGAAAGGCTTTTTCAAGCATACATAATTGCTTTAAAAACATGAGAAAGATTAGGCTGCAGAATTATCAAGTTATTTTTCTTTTCTGTTTTGATTTTCCCTTGGTTCTTTTATCTATTCTAGAAAAAGGCAGTATTACAAGGATGTCTAGTTACAAAAGAGAATATTTACTCAAATTTTTGAAGTGATTTAATTTTCTTATGCATGTCTCAAAATTCACAAATAAGCTCATATTTTTACATGTTGAAAAATTGCATATAAATCCTGATCTAAATCATTCCTCCCAAAGCTTAACTATGAGATGTTTCAGCATTCTGGAAATTATTTATTGCTAGCTCAGAGTATGTAGGTGGTACATTAGTTCATTGAATGATTGACCTTATTTAATTCCCCTCAAAGCATCAGAGTGATATAATTTACAAGACTATTTGAAAAATTATGCATTCTGACTATCTTTCTAAGAAAAGAGGATATAGGGTCATTGGTCGAAAAATAGGACTAGTTCTAGAAAACCAAACATTTAAAAATAATGTCTTTATCCATTTTAATGTTACATTTTATTGATTCATAACTGGTATATCACACAAGGAAAAACAAGGACAAATTGACATCAGCCTTTTATCTTTTAACAAATAACCATAATTGTAACTCAATGAAACAAACATTCTTTACTCTCCTTTTTTATAGGCATAATTAACACAGAATCAAAATAAGGAATTATATTACTAAACTGATTCGTTCATGTGTTTATAGGTCTGATTAATAGAAGTTAAAGCTTGTTTAATTTTCATTTTATTCAAATTTATATTGACCCTTCCACAAATTCGTTTTGCTGAATGATTTATTTTTCCCGGTCAAGCTGACAAGAAGGTTTCATGGTGCATTAGAATTTTAAGTAGTATCAAATCAAGTAAGTAAATAAAAATAACTAAAATGAATTGTTTATCATCATCTAAATGCAAACTAGTACTACACAGAGAAAGCCAATGTCATCTTTCCCCATTATTTACTTCACAGTTATTAATTATATGAATATACATTATATTGAAGAATGAGAAATGTTGACAACAGTGCTGTGAATGGAAAAGACAAGTATGGGCTTCAGTATATGGATGGATATGGTCATGTAAGAAGTATAAATATTATTAGAATTCCAAAGTTATTGCCAAAAGAACACTTATGGTCACTTTTAAATAAACTGTATTTATGTAAGTTTTAGATTTTTCAGAAATATTGCAAGGAGAGTACAGAGTTCTCTTAAACCCAGAACACAGTTTCTTCTATTTAATAGTGTACATTAGCAGAATTTATTATAACTAATGAAGCAATATTGATATATTGTTGTTAATGAAAGTTTATACTGTGTTAATATTTTGTTAATATTTACCTAATGCCTTCTTTCTATTCCAGAATGTGTTTTAGGACATTGCATTTAGTCAGCATGTCTCCTTAGGCTCATCTAGCTGTGAAAATTTCTCACACATCCCTTGTTTTTGTAACTGAGTTTTGACAAGTATTGGTGAGGTATTTTTTTAATATTTTATTAAAGTTTGTCTGCTGTTATGGATTTTGGGGAGGAAGACCACTGTGGTAAAGTGCCATTTCCATGACGTCATATCAAGACTATATAATAGCACCATGTCTTATCAACATTAATATTGACCTTTATCATCTGGCTGAGATCTTGCTAGTCAGGTTTCCCCACTGTAAAATTCTTGCCTCCAGCACCATTCCCCTTTATACTTTACTCTTTGGAACAAAGTCACTCTGCCAACACCTAAAGAATGGAAAGGTGTGTTTCACCTACTTGAAGCTGGGTGGGTTATCTACATAAATTATTTGAAAATTTTTTATTTATATATATGGAGTGTGTGTCTCTTCCCACTTATTTACTTATCCAATCATTTAGTGTATATCAGTATTGTCTCCTGGACATTTACTTAATAAATCGTGTTATAATCTAATGTTTTCTTTTTTATTTTGTTGTTCAGATCATTTCAGCTTTGGCTATTTGGGAGCTGCTTCAGTTGGTTCTTGTGTCTCTTTGAATTATCTTAAGCATTGTTTAGATTTGTTGTTGACTTCTATCTTTTGTTTCATTGGTTGGTTGGTTTGCTTGTCAATTTATTCACTTATTCATTCATTCATTATTTCATCACAAGCATCATTTTGTTATGGTAGTTTTAGCTTCAGAACAAAATTGACAGGAAGATACAGTGATTTTCTACTTTAACAATCTCTGTCATTTACATAGAATATTCAGACCATTCACATTTAAAGTGGTTGTTGAGATGTTTACCATATTTGTAACTATTTTCAATCTGTCACAGTAGTTTTCCTTTGTGTATATGTGTGTGTGTGAGAGGAGGAGAGAAGACTCCTGCATGCACCACAACCAGGATCAACCAGGCAACACTATTTTAAGTATCAAGCTATTTCTTTCTTTTTTCCATTCTAGAGTTTAATATAATTCCATTTGTCTCTTAAGATGTGGATTCTACTTCTTTTTACATTTCTATTAGCTGTCCTACAGTTGGTATTATTAAATTTTAATTTATATTTACCTTTAAATAACAGTATACTCTTTTCTAGGTACTTCAGGATCCTATAACAGACCATTCCCAATTCTTCCATCCTTCCCCTTATGATATTGCTGTTAGTTGTTTTAATTATCCATATGCTACATTCACTCAATATATTACTTTTATTTTAAACCATTATATTTTAGATAAGTTAAAAATTAAAAAATATATATCCTTATTTATTCCTATTCTGATGTTCGTTTTTTTTATGTAAAACCAAATTTCTAAACTAATCATTTCCTTCTTGCAGAACATCTTTTAACATTTCTGTCTAGGCAGGTCTGCTGGCACGGAATCCCCCCAGTTTCTGTTTGTCTAAAAATGCCATTATTTCTCTTTCAAATAATAATTTAACTCAATATTGAATTATAATTTGATGGTATTTTCTTTCAATGCTTTTAGCATTTCATTTCACTCTCTCCTTGCTTTCATGGCATTAAAAACAAAAGTTAACCAAGTAAATTTGAAGACATAATTGGCTTTATTAAACCATTGATGAATTGGGCAGCATTCCATCTTCCACTTGGAAGGGCTCTCTGCAGAGTTGTGCAACATGGAAGGTTTTTATATGATGAAGGCAGGTCAAGCTTTATCAAAAAAGAAAGAAAGAAGGAAAAAAGGAAGAAAGAAAGAAAGAAAGAAAGAAAGAAAGAAAGAAAGAAAGAAAGAAAGAAAGAAAGAAAGAAAGAAAGAAAGAAAGGAAGGAAGGAAGAAGGAAAGGAAAGGAAAGGAAAGGAAAGGAAAGGAAAGGAAAGGAAGGAAGGAAGGAAGGAAGGAAGGCAGGAAGGAAGGAAGGAAGAAAGGAAGAAGGAAAGGAAAGAAAGAAAGAAAGAAAGAAAGAAAGAAAGAAAGAAAGAAAGAAAGAAAGAAAGAAAGAAAGAAAGAAAGAGAAAGAAAGAAAGAAAAAGAAAAGAAGTGAGAAAAGGACAAAGGGAGGGAGCGAGGGAGGGAGGGAGGGAGGGAGGAAGGAAGGAAGGAAGGAAGGAAGGAAGGAAGGAAGGAAGGAGTGAGTATTTTAGGTCAAAACATCTTTCTTTGGGGAGAAAGAGAATGGCAAGAGCTTTTATTATGCAGATTGCCTCTTCTTTTTATGGAAGATGAAGAGAACCAACATGACTGATTACCTAATTGGAGTTTGTGAGAAAATTCCAGATTGGTTAATTAAGATTATGATTTTGGGAGAGGTTGAAACAGCAATTAGATAAAGTATTAAATCTAAGTTTGGTATTATGGATTTTAGCACAACTGATATCATCTAGGGCCTGCTTTTCTCTTTATCAGTTAGTTATTGCAGATGTGACTTAGCAGACGTGCTACCATTTTGGCCTGATATTTCTTTAAGAATAACTTGTGACAAAAAGTTCTCTAAGATCTTATCCCTGTTTTTTTGTAGGTAAGATGATTTATGAGAAATATATTTTGGTCATCTGAATGATCATTCAGTGTTCATCCATGGTTCCTGGCTCAAAGCTCCCATATCCCCTTGGAACTTCCTGAGTGATAAGAGCAATAGTAGCATCTCCTGTCATGCGTGGTGTCTTGTCCTTAGTTCCTGAAATCATATAGCACTGTGAGGGTGAAATGGCTGTCTTGTTCTTCATAACTAATCCCTTCAAACACTATATTTATGTTGAGGTTACTTTTGGAAATTCACTAAAGACGAAGGCCAGGTGCCAAGGAAGCCAGTCATGAATCGAGGGTTGGAGATCTCAGTCTCACCCCCTGATTTGTCAGGACAGGAAAGGAGCTGGAACTTGAATCAATCACCAATGGCCAATGACTTAATCAATCAGGCCTATATAATGAAGCCTCCATAAATTTAGAAAGGTTCCATGTTAGTAAACCAAAGGCTTCCACCTATCACTGTGCCAGGCTTCCCGAACTCTACAGAGATAGAAGCTCCTTTGTTTGGAAATCTTGCTCTCTGTATCTCTTCATCTGACTGTTGATTCATATACTTTAATATTTTTGTAATAAATCTGTAATCTAGTGATCAAAGGGGTATCCTGAGTTCTGTGAGTCTTTCTAACAAATTAATTGAACCCAAGAAGGTGGCCATGGGAACCTCTGACTTACAGCTAGTCAGTCACAAGCCTCTAGTTGTAATTGGCATCTGAAATTAAGGCCAAGCTTGTAGGACTGAGCTTTTAACTTGATATCTGATGCTATTTCCATAGATGGTGTCAGAATTGATATAAGTCATAGGACACCCAGCTGGTGTCAGATAATTGCTTGATTGGGTGGGAAAAACTCCCACACATTGGGATTAGGTGCAAAGCCTCACCTCTCACTCCTGTTCTGTCTTCTTATAAGATTTTCTTTTGTCTTTGGTTTTCTGATATTTGTTGGGTTTTTTGATAAAGACAGAGAGAGTCAGAGAGACGGATAAATAGGGACTGACAGACAGGAAGGGAGAGAGATGAGAAGCATCAATTCTTCGTTGCAGCACTTTAGTTGTTCATTGATTGCTTTCTCATATGTGCCTTGATGGGGGGAGGGATACAAAAGAGCAAGTGACCCCTTGCTCAAGCCAGTGACCTTGGCCTCAAGCTGATGAGCTTTGCTCAAACCAGATAAATCTGCACTCAACCTGGCGACCTCAGGGTTTCGAATCTGGGTCCTCCGCCTCCCAGTCTGACACTCTATCCACTGTGCCACTGCCTGGTCAGGTGGTTTTCTGATATTTGATAATATGTCTAGGTATATATTTTTTTATTTGCTGTGCATATTATGATTCTTTGTGTTTCTTGGATCTTTGGTTGGCATCTGTCATTTAGTTTTGGAAAATTCTCAGTAATTATTAATTCAAATATTTCTTCTCCCATAGTCCTTGAATGTTCTTTTTCTTTTATTTCCATATTTTTCTCTTTGAATTTTAGTTTGGTAAGTTTCTATGGACATATCTTGAAACGCACTAATTTTTTTTCTTGACCATATCTATTCTATTGATGAGGATCAAAGGTCATTTTTATTTCTATTGGTGTTTTTGATCTCCAGCATTTTCGATTTATTTTTCTTGAGTTTCCACCTTTATTTCCCATATATCCTGGAATTTTTTCTAGTTATTTTTAATTAGAGTCCTTAAGTTGATAATAAGAACTATTTCTCTTCAACAGTTAGTTATTGCTGATGTGACTTAGCAGACATGCCATCATTTTGGCCTGATATTTCATTTTTTAACAATAATTTGTGACAAAAAGTCTTCTGAGATCTCTATCTTATATCTGAATATGGTACTGATATTTGCTTTGTCTCTTCAGACTATAGTATAGGGTTTTGTTTTATTTTATTAGGTTATTTGTTCATTTTTGCCTTTCAGTATGTCTTATAATTTTTTTATTAAAAGCCAGACATGATGTATTTTGTAACAGGAACTGAGATAGACTTCTACTATAACGTTTTGTGCTAATCTGTCTAGGAATTTGGCTGTGTATAATGTTTATGGTAAGTGTACATGCCAGAAACTTCAAGGCCTCTACTATCCCTGTCTAGGTCTCCCTTCTGTTTTTAGACTTCCCCTAAGAACTTCCTCTTTATATAAAGTGTGTGCCTTTCTATTTTAATGCGCTCTTACTAAACCTGTGCCCTGTTGGTGTGGGGAGGGGAAGAAGCCTATAATCTCATAATTAAATCCCTCTCTTTTAGTGGGCCTTTCCCTGAAATGTGACCTCCACAAAATTTCTTAGTTTTTCCCCGCTGCTCCTTAGATGAGCCAGGAAAACTGGAATAGACTGGAATCCTCAAGGAAATGCCCTTTCCTTAAGTTGCATAAGAATTGGGAGTCTTTCTTTTCTCCTGGAAATAGGCATTTGTTATGGAGAACACTCTAGACATATTTTACAGATTACTATTTTTTCCCTACTGACAGAACGATGAGAGGGATCTTTCTTGGTTCCTCATCATAAACACCCAGAACAGTTCCTGGAGGTAAAAACCAAGAAAGGATGGGACTCCCTGTGTGTCTCAGGAGTTTCTGATTCTCAGATTAGTCCATACTCAGCTTCCATCAAATCATCACAGTTATTGAATTAATACCTGTGTATGGGTCCTACAGCTTCTGCTCCAGGTAGAGTTCTCAGCCATGACTCTGGATTTGTCTCTCTCTCTAGATTTCTGGGCAATAGTATCCCATGCAACCATAGTTCTCTGATGGATCCAGGAACAGTGGTGAATTTTCAGTTTGTTAAGCTTTTTTTTCTTGTAAACACAAAAGTGTCAAATTTTAATCTATTTACAGAATGGAGATGGAAACAGAAATTGCTTATGGTCATCTTTTTTTTTACAACACATTTCTAGAGTAGTTTTATTGAAAGAAATTTAAAAAGCTGATTGTTCATAGCAATCAGGAAGACCAGAATATTTAAGACATTGAATAAAGTGATTCATTTGCCTGGGCACATAGGGTACTGTACTAATTTTTATACAAAATTTTATTCTGTGATAGTTTATTGTGTTTTTCAAAGTATTAGCTTGCAAAAACTATGATTGTTGTTATACTTAAATTGAAAATATAATTGAATCATCAATCAGTTAAATATATGTGTGTATATTAATGCAATTTCACTGTATGCTAAGTACTATAATGGATATTTTACAAGTAAATCTGATCTTTATCTTTAACCTATATGAGATAAATTTTGTTATTTCTATTTTATATATTAAGAAAATGAAGCATTGAAATTTGTGTTCTTACCCCCTATTTTGTTTCTCTAATTAACTGGAAATTACCTATCTAATTTAGATAGTTGGGATAGCAGAAAGATATATGTTGAAGATTTTGGCTAAAAGTCAAATCTTTGGATGAGGTCACTATGCATTCAGAAATAGTATCTTGAATCTGTCTTTAACGCATATAGATAAAATAATAACACTGATTATAAAAGTAAAGTATTTAATTGTATTTTTATTCCTTGGCATATACACTTATTATTAATACAAAATATATTTTTTGTTGATACTTTTAAAAACAAAGTACCAAAGTTGGTAGGATAAATTTCACTTTTGTGCAGTTAACATAGAATTGATATATACCACACAGAGCTTTATTTGTTTTGTGTTGTCATCAAATACAGAGAAATCTTTTTTAACATTTAATAACACACTACTTAAACTCATATCTATGTTCTGTAAAATAGGGTGTTTTGTTCTAATTTTAAGAAAACTTTTTGACCATAAACTAGAATTATAATTATCAAAGTTGCTTCCCATAAGTAAATTATTTTCAAAGTACAATGTAGATAAATAGAGTAGCGATCTATTCTCTTTCATGTCTACAATTTGTTGAGCCAAATGCTCTAAATCAAAAGCAGGGAAAATATTTTTCTTGTATATGAAATAATTAGCTGTGAACGTCATGGTCAAAGACCTTTTAAGATTTAGATTTTAAGTGCTTTCTTTTCTACTTGTCAAGTCTTGACATTTTATCATTTGGTATTTAAGAAGTGGAGATTAACCTCCTCCCCACAAACACTGTAGACAAATTATATTTATGCTAGATAATCAATACTATTAAAAGCAAGCTGTTTGGATAGTCAAAGCATTGACACTTCTGCTCGAAAAGATGCTTGCTCATGCACATACAAATAGGTCTCTATATTCAAATAAAATAGTGGTGTTTTTTTTTAAGTAAAACTTTCCAGTGGAAATAGTATTATCACTCATTTTAAGTCTTAGGCACCTTAAATTCAATGTGTTTCAAACTCAAGTCACCTCTGCCCCCACTGTTTTGCCCTAGATACTTATATTAATACAGTAACAAGACTTCATTGAAAGTAATATATAGTTTACTTATTTATTAGATGGTTTTCATATCACATTTTTAGAATGTAAGCTATGTAAGCTCATAGAAGGCATGAGTCTTTTTCTGTATTAGTCACTGATAAATCCCAAGTACCTAGAACAGTGCCAGGCACATAGTAGTTGCTCGATTAATATTGGATCAATGAATGAGTGTCTTCTACTAGAAGATAATGTTCCTAAGGGCTGCAAATTCATCTGGCTGGCAATTCTACAGTATTTCTAGTGTCAGAGCAGACATTCAATAAATATCTGTTGACTGATCAGCTGAATGATGAATTGAATAAAATTAAACCAGCATTCAAATACTGATACTAGAAAAGAAACATAGTATAAATACCCTCTTTTCTCTGTCTTTGAGCAACATGTCTACTTACAGTGATCCATTTTACACAAATTTGCCTATTCAATTGTGGTAGTTCTGAAAATAGATATTTGTTAAATTTTGAATGACTTACTATGACTGTGTTACCTTTTGACTTAATTTTCTGAAGATTGAATTAGCTTAAAACACAAATTCAGCTACTAAAACAGGCAGACTAAAAAACATTAAATCTTCCAAGTGTAAAGTTTAAATATTCAATTGTCTTACCATTTAGAACAATTTCCTACAAAAAAATTTTAATTATCATATAAAAAGCATTTAAAATTGTAACACTACTAAAAGTAGAAAACTCATTGAAGGTAATGTTGAGATCTTGTCTACATTTGCATGCATATAGCTGATGCAATGATGATTGTAGTTATTGTGAAAATGATAATAACCATAGCCAAGCTGAGCATATGTTTATACAGTGGTATTTTAGGAGTTTGAAGCCAATGACTGAGCCATGCTGTAGTCTAATCATTTCTTAATTATAAACTAATCCTGTATTTTCAGTTGTAATTCTAGGTCTAGAGCTGTTATACTTTATTTTGTTAGTAGATACAGAAAAGCACGTGAGTGACATACAACTTGGACAAAGAACTGACCCTCGATTTGGTTCCTTTGCCACTGTTGCACTCATGACAAAAGATCTCTCTGCTTTTCCTCTCTACTCCTATTTCATCTTTCCATGTTAAATATTTCCCTTCAGACATAGCACAGTAAGCTCAGATTAATAAGAAAATAGAGTCACATTTTAAGATAATATTGATTCTGGTGAACAACTGAGGATACTATTTTTCTCCTTGAAGAATGGAGAGGGTGGAATTCTAGAGGCACCATATGATGTCCTTCTGAAGAAATTTCAGGGGGTCATGAAACCCAGACTTAATACCCACAGAAAACTGCAAGAGTATGGATCACCATCACCAGGTGGCCAGGTGACTCAAAGGTTAATATGCTTTTGTTTTGTTTTGTTTTGTTTTGTTTTTGACATGATCTTTCCTTGCTTTTAAATTTTCACAGAAATACTGTCCACTTCTATACAAAGTTTTCTTTATTGCTTTTTTTTTTATCTTTCCCTTTAGGAATCACAAAGAAAATACTTTGAGATGGGAATACATCTCAGAAAATTTGTCATTTTTGTAACATGCTGATCTCCTGAATATTTCTATAAGGTATGCTGCCGCATAGCAATCAAGGATGTGGAGGGCTTTCCTGCTGAGTTAACATGTTTCCGTTGTGATGGAAAAAAGTAAAATTATAGTCATTTTGAGCGTCAATAGCACAACTCTTCTACAATGTGTGCTTAAATGGAAATATAGTATGTCAGCTGGATTAGGGCTACTGCTGAGTTTTTAACCCTATTTAACATCAGGGAGGTTTTTACCAGGCACTTCCAGTCAATTGTTTTTAACTAAAGAAAAATTAATAATGTTGCCCTTTATTTATTTACAAGAGAATAGTTTGCTACTGATCTCTCTGCTTGTTAACAGATGCTTTGTTTACTGAAAATAATTCTGGTACAATGGTAATGAAATTTATGAAGTAACATAAATTTCATTTTTAGAAAAAAAGAGTTAAAACAATGTCTCTTTCCTTTCTTTTTTCAGCTCCCCTGACATGTGTTCGATCTAAACAGGGAGGCATCTTCAGAAATTCTTCACAAATATCCGAGAAATCATAAAATGAGGGTCATTGACCCTTGTCAATGCAAAGAAATGATGTTTAAATAGTTTCAGAGATTGAAGCAGAAAGCAAGATATATCCGTAGAACTCTTGAATTGTGTGTTTTTTGTATTACATGAATATAGTCATTCAAAATAAAACAGTATTATTATAACCAGAGTATGAAAGTAGACTTTTTTGTGCAAATAAGTCCCATAGAGAAATATATATAATAAAAGTAACCATTACTATAAGACATAATTTTCTCCTGCAAGTGTGTGGCCAAATGTAACTGACTCATCAGGAACAAATGATCTTTAATCTGGAATTTTGAACATCAAGCCATTCAAATGTTTTGTCTTTTTATGCTCAAAACCAGAGCACTATTTAGTGATTTCCCAGAATGGGTCTTTCTATGACTTTCTCATTCTGCAGCTTTCCTCACTAGTATTGCCCCAGTGTTTGTCTTTAACTAGTTTTAATGATCTATACAGCCACCTTGTAGACATACTATATGAGGTTCATTAAAACAATACATGAGAAATCATTCTGTGCTCTCAAAAGTTGAGATACTAATACAAATAACGAGGATAAATTTATAAGCTCATGGTTCAGTGATGTCAGTCAAGTTATAGCAGAAAGAAGACAATGCCATCAATTTCTTTTGTGTGTGTGTGTGTGTGTGTGTGTGTGTGTGTGACAGAGACAGAGAGAGAGATAGAGAGAAGGACAGATAGGGATAGACAGGAAGGGAGAGAGATGAAAAGCATCAATTCTTCATTATGACTCCTTAGTTGTTCATTGATTGCTTTCTCATATGTGCCTTGACCAGGGAACTATAGCAGAGTGAGTGACCCTTGCTCAAGCCAGCAACCTTGGGCTCAAGCCAGTGACCATGGGGTCATATCTAGGATCCCATGCTCAAGCTGCCACCTCAGGGTTTCGAATCTGGGTCCTCCACATCCCAGTCCAATGCTCTATCCACTGCGCCACTGCCTGGTCAGACCCTTCACTTTCTGAGGCAAGCTGAGTGATGTCATGATGAAGACTGTGGCATAAGCCTGGCCATTGGTTTAGGAATGGTGACTACAGCATTAATATCCCCAATGTATGATCCTAAAATATATTCTATAAATATTTGAATTTGTTTAAAATTTTACAATCAAGACATTTTATATAACAACCCAGATTCTGCTGTAAGTTTTAAAGATCTAAAAATAAGCTGAACTCCTTCATATGCCCCTCTGCCTGCTTCACACATCTGTGTCCTCAACCCTACTTCAGATACCATGTTTACAAAGTCAAGAGAATGGACTGGAGGTGTCAGTGATCGATTTAAGCTCAAGGCTTATTTTATTTTGTTAACAATGTCACGTCTGTGAATGTAAACAGACTGTGAAGAATGAGACAGTTCTAGTCGCTGAAAAAGAACTTTATGTTTTGACATTAACTTATCAATATTTTTGGGAGTATACAAATGCAGGAATTTCTCTGTAGATTTTTCATGCTTTTTAGTTGGGGTCAAACTTAGGTAAGAAAAAGATGTTAGAACAACAACAGCAAGAAAACTAACTTCCGCATTACATTTCCTATATAGTACTTTTCAGTTTCAGAGCCTTTAATGACTCCTTGCTCAGTGGATAAATTCTAAGGTCCAGTGTGTGACAGTTTGTTTTTTGGGGGTTTTTTTGGCTTTACCTTATCTCATTAGTTTATTTTCTAACATTTTAAAAATGACTTTATAGATTTTGAATAAATGAATAATGAGAGAATCATAAAAAGCCTCTGTTTGTTTTTGTAATTAATAAGGTTTAAAGGCAGGTTAGTTCAAATTCTAGTTTGCCACTTATTAGTTATGTCATCTTGAAGACTTTATTAATTATGTGACCTTAACATTTCTGAACTCTAGTTCATCATCCAGCTCTTAGGAGGATAAAATTATATAAGAATAAATGTTAGTAATCAGCTTTTTCCATTGGTGTTATCTATTATATTACTTTTTAAGTAGTGCTCCATTCGCTTAGAACATCTCCCAAGTGCCTTCAATATATAAGAAACTTAATCACACCCAATATAAGAACTCACATCCATCAGTATGGCCTATTAACATCTACTGACATAGAGTTTGACCTATAGAATTCATTATTTGTTTAATGTGTATAAGTTCCACAACTATGTTACAACCTTTCAAGGACAATGGAAATAACTCAAAGATATAGATAAAAATAATAGAGATGGTGAAAACAACTGGCATTTATACATCACTTTATGATAAGCCAAGGGCATTCCCATACTTGATCTGATTTACTACTCAAAAATCCTTGTAGCATGCATAAGGTAGGTCTCATTTTTATCACCTTTCTTATATGAATTAACTAGAGAAAGTGTAGATTTTCAGAATATGGTTCAAAACCTTAATTTATGTCATCTGGCCCTAGATCCGGAGTACTTCCATGACATCTTATTGCCTTCTAAAGAATAAGTGTAGTGGTAGGTATATGGCTGATTGTGAGAATAAAATTCCATTGGCTGTTGATTTATAGAACCTAAGATCGGCTTTAGAATACAGACAATCTTTTTTTCATAGGGATTCACACAATGTGTCTTTTCAATGCCATCAGCACTTATACTAAATATTGTAATGAAGAAAACTGCTTTACTTTCAAGGCAAGGGCACATATTTTTATTCACCTGATGTTTTCAGACTGACAGCCCCTGGGAGATATTTTAACATTATTTCAAAGTTTATGACAGTGGTCAGGTAGCCCAAGAGTCCATTGCTTCTTAGGATGGTACATCCTAGCTTTTCACCCATTGTCTTATATTTCTGACCAGGTGTCTGACTTGGCTATCTCCGACAAACATTGTCTATGAATAATGTTTTACCCTTGGACACTTTTTCTCATGACCCATTCTCAAGTACATTCTTTTTCAATACGCTCTGGAATTTCAGCTTTAACTATTACATATGGTTTCTACTTAATGGATTCTGTCGCTTCTATTCCTGATATTTTTTTCAAGGTAATTATTTGTAGTGACATTACAGTGAATAAGAAGTCTACAAGGTGAAAAATAGAAAGAGCAGTCATAAATAAACAGGTGCCCTAAATGATGGGCTGCGCGAAGGTACAATACTCTTTACATTTCTTTTACAAGGTCACAGATAATAGTTCTGTACAACTATAATCATATGGAGGACATAATATAATCCAGAGAGAAGCAAATAGTTCTGGGCACTGGAGATTGCTCATGTGAAAGAAAAGTTCAGCATACTGATGGGTCATTTAACGGGTGGTTAAGCTTTCAGAACCAACATATATGTAGTTCTATACAAATAGATTGGAATTAATTTAGGGTTATTCACCCACCTTTCTTGCCAGTGAAAAAGATGCACATATACCTATTTCTATATTGGTCACCAGCCCTCAATGTGAAAAACATTCATCAACAGGTCATGGCACATATTTTGCGAATGAATTGGACAGGTTTTCTTTTAATGTAGTAATTGTGCCACTTTCCAATTCAGATGAATTAGTAGTTCTCATACTTTAGGAAGTCTCAGAGTCACCTGGAGGACTAGTTGAAACATAGATTTCTGTGTCCCTCCTCTTTGATTTAACAGGTATGAGTTGTATGTCTAACAGGTTTCCAAGTGAGCAGCACTGGTAAAGATAAGAAGAGGTATTAGTATAGCAAATCCTCAGACAGCCTTTATTATTAAAACACAGCTTCACCTGGCCCACTTTCTCCTGCTTGCAATTTCTGCTGCCCAGAGAGAACCATGTCATTTTTTTTTAACCTTTGTTCTGTTATATGCTTCCATGTTGGCAGATAGACTGTGTATGTTACTGTTCTGAGGTTCTCTGCCCATTTTTGCTTTATCTCTTGTTTTCCTATTATATAAATCTGTATTTAACAATATTGTTCCACAATTTTCCTCAACCTTCAGTATAATTATAGCATCAATTTTTGGTAAACCAATATTTAGATAAGAGTATTTATCTTTGAATCAAATAGTGTGCTTTAATAATACTTTATTTCTTAAACATTGTTTTTCTTTTTCTCTAGCCTTATTAATTGCCCCGTTTTTCATTTGCTTACATTTTTATATACAGAGTGGGGTAAAAGTAGGTTTATAGTTGTTCATATGGGAAATATATAATAATTAATAACTAATAATACAAGAATAAACTGTTTCACATCTTCACAACTGTAGACCTCATTCTGCCACACCCTGAATGCAGCAGTCATTTCTGCTAATAGCTCTGGAAGAACTCTGTCTCTTCTTTTAATGCCTTTTTGAAAGACCAGCAATAAGTAAAACCATTTTTCTACTTCTTTATTTTTTTTTCTCCACAAAGACTTCCCTTCTGCATCTGCTCTCCACCCCCTTTGTACATTCTGGGCTGGATGACCTTTAGGCCCTTTTGCTACCTCCCTTCAGTATTATATCTTTTTGCCTCTGACTCTCTGGTTTCTTCTTTTTTATTTATTTTTTATTTAATTTACTAGATGATTAAGCTTTCAGAACCAAGGTAGTTCTGTTCAGATAGACTGGAATTAATTTAGATTTTATTCACCCACCTTTCTGGCAGGCAAAAAGGTTTGCAAACCGATCTAATCTTTATATTGGTTATTGGCCGCACTGTGAAAAATATTCTTTGGTAAGTTTTGACACATATTTTGCGAATGCTTAGGGGTCCTTTGACCTTTATTTTTCAAACTGCCTCTTAATTATTCTATGTTTGCTATCTCATTTTCACTTTCCAAGAACTGTTTCTTTTTTTTTCTGTAAATACTCTTTTTTTTTTCTTTTTTAAATTTTTATTGAATTTTTTGGGTGATATTGGTTAATAAAATTATACAGGTTTCAGGTACACAGTACTAATATATGTCATCTGTTTATTGCATTGTGTATTCACTACCCCAAGTCAAGTCTCCCTGCATCACCATCTATCTCGCGCGAATGCTCATTGTAAGCTATTTTTCCCTACTGAGGAAGAAGGAAGGGCATAGCCACGAAGTGTGGAATAATAAAAGCTTTATTTAGTACAGCACTTCCCAGACATGTTCTCTGGTCCCAGGGACAGAGGCAAGAGAAGTCGCACAGATGAAACCACATGGGGGATATCTAAAGGGCCCTTAGGGTGAAGGCGAGTTGATATGACGTGGCGAAATCTCACTGGCTGGCAGATAGTTGCTCTTTTCCAAAGGATTCTGGGAAGATTCTTTTGGCATGCATGAGTATGGGTGGTTCTAACCAAAGTTTCCAGGTCTGGTTTCTCACGTGACCTTCCCCATTACCCACCAACCTCACATTCTGACCTTTTATGTTAGATAGGAGTGCTGCTATTCATCTGGCTAGTTCCTGCTGGTTGGGGCATCGTGGGGAGGGGAGAGCAGAAGATAGTGGTTTTGAGGGGAGTTGGGAGGAACATCTGTTTTATCATAACTTGAGAAACTTCACGGATACAGTCCTATAAGGATTTTTTTTTTTAAAAAAAAGAGGAGCAATAGGAGGATCTGCAGGGTCCAGCCTTTTGGTGAGCTGGAGATGGGTAGGGCCCAGTGGTTCCAACTGCCAGCAGTCCTGCATGGGGGCAAGCTTGAGGCGAGAGACATGGTTAGAAATGAGGGTAGTATTTATTATGGAGGAGCCCTTGGTAGTGAGGAATGGTAGGAGTAAGTGGGAAGATGCTGTCAGCTTGTTAGTGGCTTCAAGACTGTGTAGAATGTCTTGACCCAGAAGGAGAACAGGGCCTGATGGCATAACTAAGAAGGAGTGTGAAAGGGGGATTCTGTCCAAACTGCATGTCAAGGGTGGTGTGCAAAGGGGAAAAGAAGGGGTCCCATTCATTCCCATAACTGAGATCTGTGAGGGAACTAGAGGTCCAGAGTGTGATGGCAAAACTGAGAAGGTAGTCCCCGTGTCCACAAGAAATGAGATGGACTTAACCACTTTTGCAGCATTACCCTGGGTTTGGTGAGGGTGATGGGGGTCTTCAAATCCGGGTTGCATCAGTCGTTCATGAGGCCAAGGAGTTCGAGCAGTGGGCTGCCTGGCTGGCTTGACCTCCCATTTGGGTGGCTTGTCCTCCACATAGAGGCACTGAAGAAAAGCCTGTTTCCCAAAGGGGCAATCGCTACGCCAGTGATCGGGCTGCTTGCAGTTAGGCCAGGGCTTAGTGGTCAGCCGCGGGCAAGGGCACTGCTGGGACCAGTGATGGGGTTCCTTTTTGTGGCCTAAACTTGGGTCAGGCACCTCCTGTGCCTTGCCCCTGTTGCTCTACCGACCTCAGGGCTGCCACAAGAGCCTGGGTTTGGAGAGTTACCTTCTGCTGCATATGGGCCTTGGCCTTTTTCTACTAGCTGTGACCATTAAAAACTTTAAATGCCATGTTCATAGGTCCTAGATAGGGGTTTAGAGGCTGAGAATAAGAGGAGGGGGGTTCCTGGGGAGCCCAGCACCCAGATCCAGCCAGAAACGCTGGAGCCAGAAACTCTGAAACCGAGCCAGGCCTTCCTGAAAGAAGATCGGGGTTGGGCCGTGGGGTCAGGATCCCTGCAAACCTGAGTGAGGGCCAATGGCGGGAGGAGGAGAACCTGACAGGGGAGGGGCTTAAGAACACAGTGGAGAGGGGACGGGCCCCTGACCAGCAGGGGAGGAGAAAGAGAGACTGGTATTTGCAGGTTAATGAGAAACAGGATCCTGCAAAGGGAGGGCAGGGGGCTCCTGGAGGGAAGAGACCCAAGTGAAAGAGGTCCACAGAGGGACCAGAGAGGGGTCCCAAGAGAGGGGTACCCCCGAGGGTCAGGCAGGAAGGGGAGAGAATTGGGGGTAGGGCAAAAGATCAAGAGTGGAGGGTTTAGGTGATGTTTCTCTGGCCAAAAAGGGCCTGCACTGTGTAGCAGGCGGCACAGAGATTAGGATGGGAGCACAAATACTAGAAGCCCTGAATGTAAGGGATCTCCAACCAATTCCCAGTTCTTTTGGTGATAGTTAAATTGGTGAAGGTGTTAAAACCGAATGTCCCTTCAGGAAGCCACCTGGTCCAATTATCCAGTGGGTTCTGTGGCCTGGCCACAGTGGAGAAGAAGAACAGTTTCTTCTTTTTTAGGGAGGGAGAGATTTTGGATAAGGCACTCCAGGAGTGTTTTTGGGTTAGGTTTAGATTCCTGTGCCTCTATGGCCACCCTCAGTCCTCGGAGTGGTCAGAGATGAGAATAGGTGTCCTGCAACTCAAGCTCTGGCCACTGGATGGATAGGTAAAGTGGATGTGCCCAGGACATCTCCACGGACACACATGCACTCAGAATGGAAAAGAGGTCCCTGACGCAGCTGCAATTATGGACAAGGAGTCTCAGCGGAAAGAACTGAGGGGAGGCTGGGGACTTAGTGCACCATGTGCCGAAGTGGGTGGAAAGTCGGAGATCCTGGTTCTTCCTCAGAAGAGATGGGGAGAGGAGCGGCCCCAGCAGGCTTCAACTCCTCCCAGGTTTCGGCACCAAATGTAAGGTATTTTTCCCCACCGAGAAAGAACGAAGGGCATAGCCATGAAGTATGGAATAATAATAGCTTTATTTATTACAGTGCTTACCAGACGATGTTCTCTGGTCCCGGAGACAGAGGCCAGAGAAGTCGCATGGACAAAACCACGTGGGGGACATTTAAAGAGTCCTTGGGTGAAGGCAAGTTGATATGATGTGGCAAAATCTCACTGGCTGGCAGACAGACGCTCTTTTCCAAAGGACTTCTGGGAAGCTTCTTTTGGCATGCATGGGCCAAAGTTTCCAGATCTGGTTCTTCACGTGACCTTCCTCATTGCCCACCAACCTTATACTCATTTCTTTTAAATTTCTGTTTCTATGGAGAAACTTTTTCGTGACTTTTTTGAAGAAATTAAATTCAGATTTAGAGGGAGAGTTTTCTGGTCTGCCTTGCCCCTGTTTCTTTGAAGTTCATTGTAACTTTTGTTTATTTTGGCCTCTAAAACTTACATTAAATGCTTTCTCAGATGTCTGGTAATACTTGGCTATCGGATTATATTTATTAGTGAAGAAGTAAAAATTCTACTCAGAAGTTCTCAGTGTAGAGGAAGACTTTCTGTGCAGTTACTGCGTGTGTCCCTGGGAGCCAGGACCTGTGTCGTTCTTACGAATTTCAATTCTTCAGATAGGAATTAACCTATCTCTTCTCTAAAAGGTGTAAGGCAGACTAGCAGCTTCCTGGGAACCCAGTGTGGAAAGATAGCTTTGATTACATAATACTTGAAATATAGACTCACATGGAGCCTTGATTTCCACAGCAGCTTGGCATCCTTGTTTTCACCTGTTTCTAGTATAGGCAGTCCCCGGGTCATTTTTTAAACTCTGTCGGTTTAAAAAATTTTTAAGTATTTATATGCACAGAAAGGTATAAATAAATACTATATGAAGACAAACACCTGTCTAAGTTGCATTTATAGTGGTCCCCTATCTATTACTGGGTTTAGACTCCAGAACCCACCACAATAGGTGGAAATCTGCGAAGTAGCAGAGACCTTATATTCATTTTATTATTTACATACATTTTAAGGCTTTATAAACCCTCCCCACACTCTTATA
Organism: Saccopteryx leptura; assembly: GCF_036850995.1. NCBI lineage: Eukaryota > Metazoa > Chordata > Mammalia > Chiroptera > Emballonuridae > Saccopteryx > Saccopteryx leptura. Next base: position 235,862,949 of record NC_089503.1, read on the forward strand.
AATCTTTCCCACACTGTGATTAACCTTTCCCACAATCTTATAGACATTTCCTATACTCTTAAACACTTTCTACACTCTTAAAACTATGTATTTTTAACAACATGTAGAATTCTATATAGGTACTCAGCAGTAAATACTAATATGTTTTAATTAATACTTTTTATATTTTTATATTTTTTTCAGTTTCTTAGGCTAGAAAATGCTCATTTTGCCACAAAAATAATTAAAATAATAAAAGTATAAAAATACCCATATGCTGAAATATCCCGCGATACAGCAAAAAATCCGTGATGCAAAATTTAGATATGTACAATATAAAAATCTGCAATACAGTGAGACTGCAAAAAGTGAACTGTGAAATGGCAAGAGACGACTGTAATAGGTAACTATACCTGTTCCAACTTACAAATTCAACTTAAGAATAATCCTAACCTAACTTGTTCATAACCCAGGGGCTGCGTGTATTCTGAAAACATACTTCTCTCATTCAAACTCCAATACTGACTGCTCTAGCCGGTTATTCAGTGGATAGAGCATTGGGCCAGCATGCAGATGTCCTGGGTTCAATCCCCGGTCAGGGCACACATAAGAAGTAACCATCTGCTTCTCTTCCCCTCTCTTTTCCCCCTCTTTCTCTCCAGCCAGTGGCTCAATTGTTTCAAGCATTGGCCCTAGACAGGGGTTGCCAGATGGATCCCAGTGAGGGCACATGCAGGAATCTTTCTATCTCTCCTCCTCTCACACACACACACAAAAAACAACCTCCAATCCTCTGTGGGTGGTGATAACAGTGGATGAGCCACAGAAATCACCTGGTGGTTGGATTAGAGAAGCAAACCCAGGAGAGTCTAACTGTCTTATATATATAAGAAAAGGTCAGCTTTTTAAATTTCACCTTTAACCTTGCCCTCAGAAATACCTGATGTCCCCAATTTTAACTATTTTCAAAGTTCTGTGGCATAAAAATGTATGCTCCCATCCTGGTAATTCTCATCCACTTACAAAATTTGTATCAATTCAACTATATTGATTCACCTGATGCTTTACTATAATTTTTATAGGATTTCTGGAGAAAGTGAGGATTTAATGCTTGTGTTCAATCTGCTCTGTATCACCAATTACTAAGTATTCTCTAAATTAACTATAGCAAGAGAAGGGAACTAGAAAGTGCCTGGTTGTGTCGGAGGAGGTCATGGAGAAGACTTGGCCTCTGGGTGACCTGTGAGCTGGGCTGGGACAATCAGAAGGCCCTCACCTCCTCTGGTCCCTGGAATGTATGACCTGCCCACCATTGCCACACTAGGAACTGTCTGAGTATGTAGCCTAGAAGGAGTCAGGTGCTACGGACTGAATGTGTGACTCAGCCCAGTTAAGGCTGCCATATAAACATAAAATTGCAGGCAGGTGTGGAGGTCTGCTTGTCTCCATGGTCCCCAAGACAAGTAAGTGCATTTCCTTGCTTATTTAACCTGCCACTTCCCAATCTGAAGTGGTCTGCCACCTGCTTGGGTCTGTCCTTGCCGCTGTGTGATTTTGTGGTGGGTGCAGAAGGGGTAGCAGAGCAGGGAGTGGGGACTTTGTGAACTAATAATTGGTGAGCTAGCCAGATGTAATAAATGGGTCTTGGGAAAGAGTTATTGCAGAAGAAAAGTGGGCCTTTAACATCCACATGGGGAGCAGTGGTCTGTAAGTTAGGTGCTGGTGTGCCCCCTACATGAGAGCAGAAATGCCTGCTGGTCTCATATGCATTTGAGAAGCTGTACAGTAACTCTCTCTGGCAAAGAAGGGAAGTGCAGGCTGTGTGGACAGGCTCGGGGTGGGCAGCTTTCCACCTATGCCCAGATGCAAGCTAAAGCTCGAGGGAGAAAGTTGGGCACAGAGCTGACATTAGAGAGGGACTCCATGTGTCTACTACTCTGCTAACTTTGGGGCTAGAAAGAGGTGGGTGAGCAGGATAATAAGTTAGAGATATTGTATGCTATCTTGTAAGGCCAGGAGGGAGCAAGCCACCATGGACTAAAGTCCAAGTGCTTGTGACAAAGCCTGGTTGGGACGCTGTAATGATAGTGGCCGAGGCCAGACAGGTCCCCATTGGATTTGGGCGGATGGTAGAGAAACAGCTGAGCCAGAAAGTGTTCGGCCATTCTATTCAATAGAGTATCAAACGGCAGACGAGCACACAGGCAGCAAAAACAACTTCTCAGGCAAACAAACAGCAAAATGGCCCCTCGCAGTGATGGGCAGCAAGCCGCACTCCGCCATCTGCCCTGAGGACAAGCAGCCATAGACTATATGCTGCCACATGCTCATGCCCCAATCAGTAAAGTGCTTGCAGCCCTAAACCAGCGAGCAAGCCTAACACAGCTGATTCCTCACAGACACTAAGAGGAAAAATGAGAAGAAAATGAGGAGAGTGAAGTGGAGGATGTTGTGTAGTTCAGTAACCTGAACTAGTCACCCCTTACTGTCTGACTCCCAGTACAAAGGAGAGCAAAAACAAAGCAACAGTCCCAGCCAGTGGGTGGCCCCTGTCCAGGAAAGGGTCCTGACCAGAGACTATACTCTTGCTGAGTTTATTGTTGTAAAAGGTCTGGTGTAAATAACCCAGAAACATAAGTGGCTTGACCTAATGGCTGATGGGACACCACCTGAAAAGACAGACTAGCACCCAGTGCTGTGTTGACCGCTGTGTGGAAAGCCTTACAACCTGCACAACAGTTAAGACTTGCACCACCTGCTCCCGCCTTGCCTCCCGCTGGCCTGCTCCATTAGAGGCCGCGGGGAGCAGTCCTATGGGAGTGAGTGCCACCCACGTCTAAAGTATAGGATGAAGGCCAAGATTGCCTCCAGGTGAGGCCAGTGAAGGTGATCAGGGGCCTCAGGTTGAGCTCAGTATTTACTGGTTCCCCAGAAATATACAAAAGATAGTGGCTGGTGGGATGGCATATTGCCAAAGATGCAGGACTGCTCTTGATATATAGTAATGAGGTTCATGTTATAACAGCATACAGGTGCCTGGGGCCAGCCACAAAAGCTCCTAACAGGTGCTGGATTGACAAATGATTATACTGGCCCTCTCCCTCAGAATGGAGGTTTTAAACATGTGTGAGGAGACTGTGTCTGCCCTAATCCAAGCTTTCTCTATCATTATGCAAACCATGCTGCCACCATTCGGGGGTGAGAGAAGCCCAATACCAACTATGGATACCCTGATCCAATAGACAGTGATTGAGTGATTGCGGGTCACATTTCAGAGGTTGTGATGTACCATACTGGGTAAAACACATGACATTGATTGGAGGTCCCATCTTACCTATAACCTGCAAGTTGCAGGTTTGGTAGAAAAAAATGGAATATTAAAGCAGCAGATTAAACTACTAACAGATAAAACACCTTGGCCAGCTGGACTAAAATACTCTCTCAAGCTTCCCATACATTTGAATGATCAGCCACTAGGGCCTATGGCCCCATGTGCCAGACTGGGGACCCTGCCAACACACCCAGCACCAGAAATGTATGGAGGGTCAAGAGAGCCATTGCCTCTCTTATGCTACGAAGTAAACCAAGTCCCATCATGTCTGGGAAAGGCACTATCTACTGGGATTTGCAATGGGACATCCCACAGCGACGAGTAAGTTACTTTGTACCCATGGGTGGGAGGGAACTACTCAGTCTGCACTGGGGTCCTATTGTTCTGCTGCAAACTGGACAGTTATTAAAGTGCACTTCACCTGAAATAGAACACTCACCGTGGAAAGAAGGGAGAAGCTGGAAATCCTGGTCTGGCACATCTGGCCCCCAGTCCATCTCTTCACCTTGACGGTGCTGCCACCCCTGGCCAACATGGATGGTGTGCGCAGCCAGGTCACGTTCCCAAAGCTACCAACCTTCCTCTCCTCAAGGCCAGTGGGCATGTCCTATTTTCCACCTGTACAATCATTTGGCCATTGTCTTTATCCCCTCCACTGCCTGGTGGACGTTATAGCACATGTAGAAGTCCTTACTAAATTCACCCAGTAAGCCTTGAATGGTAGCCGACAAAGCCTATCTTTACTGAACACTGCCATAAATATCTAATAAGAAAAGCTGTCCTCCAAAACAGAACGTTTATGAGCATGATTACTGCCTCACAAGGAGGCACCTGAGCCATTATCTAAAGACAATGTTTTTTGTTCATACAGAATGAATCTGTTAATGTGTCATCTTCCTTAAATTACATCAGGACACGAGTAAATGCCCTGAGTGATCTGACCGTCAGCCTAGGGGACTAAGTAAATCAATGGTTACAATCATGTGGCTTTTGGTAGAAAACAAAAAACTGTTACGTATTTTGGGAATCATGATCTTAATCTGTTTTTCTCTTGCATGTGTCTAAATTATTGCTGAGGCCTCTATCAGATAGCTGCCAAATGAGCCACCCCAATGCTAATAAAACACCTTGCTGACCACTCAGGACTCACTGAGGAAGAGGCGGGCTGGAAGACAGAAAGAGCCAGTGGAGGGGGTGAGATGTTAGAGGGAGTCATTAAGAGGATGTGACCACTGGTTGTTCCATGATGTAGACCCTGGGCAATCAGAGACCACTTACCCTTCCCCTTGACCTTGAAACATATGCCCCACCCACCATTTTTATACAAGGAACTGTTTTCAAAGACACAGCTTTGAGAGTAATGTGTTGTTGGACCACCTATCCTGAATATATTACAGAACCCAGTTAAGGCCTCTCTAAGCTTTTAAGATTCTAGTGAGTGTGTACAGAGATCTGCTCATCTCGCAGCAGCAGACTAAGTCTTACATGTAGTTCCCTTGCTTATTAAACCTGCCACCTACCAATCTGGAGTGGTCTGCATCTTTCTTTGGTCTAGCTCTTCCCTCTCTGTAAGGGGATCAGTATGCAAACCAATAGGTAACCAGAGAGAACTTTGCATATTTGAATTTACACAACTGCATCTCCATGTTTCATGTCAAAACTTATTTTTGAAACCATCTGTTTTAACCTGAAAGTGATGTTCATAAACTCATCTAATATATAATCAGTGTGAGATTTTCATTATTGCCTAGCATTTATCATTGTAAAGGCATGGCTGAGACAAAACATGCTTTTCATACTCTAAAGGTATTTGATTACTTAAAATTTCACATTCATAGCTGAATAAATGTCTCATTACAAAATTAATTATCAATTAGAAAAAATATTCATGACATTTTTTTCTAGTGTTTACTATTATAACCCAATTGTTTTGTTTATTTTTAACCACTTTCTCATTTTTACTTTATTCTTTTCTGTTAATTTTTCCATGGAATTTTTTTCTTGTCCTTTTAAAAATTATTCCTATTTTTATATATCCATAATTTTATAAAAACTCACCATCACCATTGAGAGTTTGTTCCTGTTGTTTTTTCTGAATTCTCCATTCTCATGAATAAATTCCTTTAAATGTATAGATAATAGCCACCAGGTTTAGAAAATATTTTCCCCGACTACTATCTGTTTTTCTTTATTAGTTCCATTTTATTCTTTCAACAATAAGTGGATCCTTTAAAAGCTAAACATATGGTAGATAATTTTTCATAAGCACAATAGTTTTACTATTTCAAACTGATAAGGTACTTCATTTGCCTTGAAAAGGCTCATATAATAAAATCTCCTCATTGAAATAACTCATCTTTTGTTTTACCTAAATTGAAACTTTAAAAAATGTTTCTTTACCTTATTCTATAGATGTATTATTTATTTCAGACGTAAACCAAACAAAATGAAAATAATATGTAAATATAAAATCATTTATTTTATATTTTCTTGACTATTAAGATTGTGAAAATAATATTCATTTAAAACATTTCCTATTACCAAAAATAAACACTATAAAAAAGTAGCTTCAGCAATGTGCACAGAAATAATTTTCAAGTTGACATTAGAACATATTGGGTTTAACCAAAACATAAAAATGTTTTGACTGCAGTTCTTGAGTGGGTAATAGTTTCAACTATATGTATAATCAGGTACCATACTTTAACAAAAAGCTAGACAGGAGACAATATTTATTAGGTTTTAAGACCACAATTTTGGTCTTAATAGAATAGGTCCAACTCCTGACTTTGCCACTTTGGTTTGATGCAAGTTATTTTAATTTTCTGGGCCTCAGTTTTAGTTGGCAGAAAGGTGAAGATTTACAGCCAAAGACTATCATAAGGGTGGAACAATCTTCTATGTACAGAGTATTTAACATAGAACCTGGCACATAATGAGCATTCAATGAATGGTTGCTAATGTTATTACCAGGCCATTCAAATAGACTCAATCCAAATTAATTAAACCACAAAAAATTTATTCCATTTAATACCAAAATTGGTAGCATTATTAATATCTACTCTTTGGGCAAGTGAAAACAGCTAGGCTTTTATGCTCAGTATCCACTGAACATAAATATATTGAATTATATATTCAATAATATATTGATATTATATTTTTATAATTTTATAATTATAATTATATATTCAATAGTATATTGAATTATCATTACTGTCTCTGGATGAAATAAACTAAGAAATGGTAAAGATTATGGTTAACACATGCTCTTACTTTAAAAGTTGAAACAAGGTTTTAAAATGTGTATCAACAAGATAACCTGGACATGTTATCTTTGAATATATGTATCCTGATTTATTGATGTCACCCCATTAAAAAAATAAAATTATTAAAAGAAAAAAAATGTGTATCAATATGGTTAGTAGCAATAGCTTTCTTCTCAGCATACTTGGAAGAGTCATTTATTCAACAAATATTCTTTGATTGCCTGTTATGTGCTGGCTGTGTTTACCTACCATGAAAAAAGGAAATACCTCCTTTTTATGCTCTGAATACTTTCCTTTTCCACAGACATTCCCACTGGGCCTGGGAGATGGGCAATTCTATGCATGGACAGATGGTTTGAGAAGAAAAGACTGGCATGACTATGAGAGCATTCAGAAAGAGGCTGTGCGCTCAGGTATGGAGTTCAGTGTAAGCCAAAGGGCTACTTCACTTATTGCCCTGTCTTATTTGTCACTTAAAGCATCTCTAAGTAGCATTTCTTTTGCACACAATAAGGTACGTCTCATGGGGGTATTGGAGGTCAACATGGAACAGAACTGAAACAATTTCAAATTTTAGAAAAAAACAAATAATAAACAGCCCTTACAATATTAGCTGAAGAAGTCATTAAAGTTTTAGAATTCTATAGTACTTTGTATTTCCAAACTGCTTTTTAATAATTTCTGGGGGTATCTTGAGATTTATCAATAAGACTTGACATGAATAGACATACATCTTGAATTAGGTTGACTCCTTAGGCCTAGATATGTTTAACTGGCAATACAATGTATTAAATGTGTACCATGTTCTAGACATGAGTAGGCTGGTGGATAACTGGAGCAGGGACCTGAAGGTGGCAATACTTGGACAAACAGATAAGTAATTAAACGTAGTCAAGGAAGTCTATATATGTGTAGCAGAATGCTAGCCTTGGGTTTGAGATAGGGGAAACATTTACCTGGTGAAAAAATTAACAAGAAAAAGCAAGTTTTTCTATAAGGACTGAAAAATTAGGTGGATGGGACAGGGATTCAGAAGGCTATATACCATAAGTAGAAATTGATGAAAAGGAATAACATATCATGGGAAATCCATGTACTATTAATTGACTAAAGGAGCTCTAGTTTTCTTCCATAGTGAACATACCACAGAAATAGAGAAGCTCTTGTTTGGTCCACGGTGTGAGGTCCTACTGGTCAACCTTTCACATAACTCATCCCATCAGGAAAACTGGAGTGCTGGTATTTAAATAGTTGTGAAATTGTTTGGGATTATGAAATATTTTTTAGCTCAGGGTCAGGTGTGGATGATCTAATTGTATTCTTCTTTAAGTTTCTTCTTTCATTCCTTTCCCCTAAATCATGCCTTCACCTTCCCCCAACTTCATTAAAGCTGCTGCTCTTCATAAGGATGTTCTCTGTTCCTCAGAGAATCTTTCTCTCTTCCAAGTTTCACTCTTTCTACTTTGGCTATGATCCCCTAAACAATCATGAAAGTAAGTTTGTTATCAGCATCCTCATTTTTGAAGCCCTTTTATTTTTTTCTGTTATCTGTTTTATCAAACTATATTAATCCAACCATCTGTTTGCCTTTCTAACCACAGGATGCTGACATTTATTTGAACACGTTTATATAATCTAACTAACTGATGTTGCCAAATTGATAACAATAATATAATATGCTAAATTGTATTGAATAAATGTTTTGTGCACATATTTACACATATATTTAATTTAAACCTCCTAATGGCTCTAATCAATAGATTTTATTATCCCCAATTAGTTAAAAAAATAACCTAAATTCTTAAGAATTTATTTGTTAAATGTTATCCAAGGTCAAATAGCTAATACTTTGCAGATTTAGATTAAAGACCAGGTCTAATGCTCCATCACACCCTACAGTTCAACCTTGAATAATATCTGGGCAATATGAAGTAATTAATGACAATGGCACATATCAGAGACACACCTGGGGTCAGAACCTAGATTTTTCAAATATGAGCTAGTTTAAGTGGCAAATCACTTTATTTTTCTCATATTCTACTTTGCAGAATTGCTGTGAGGATTAAAGATAATATACCTTAAATAAGTGGCCAATTTTTTTAACACATTATATACTCAATTAATGATAACTGTCATTGTTAATTCATCAAAGTTACTTTCACTTAACTTGATGTGCTTACCTTTTGTTTGTGCTGATGAGTTTTGGATACAAAATGCAGAACATCACATTTATTTATGCTTCTTGCTACCCATTCTGCATCCTGGATGAACATGTCTTTTATATTCTTATTCTCCCTTGAGACAAGGGAAATTGACCTCAGTGAAAATTGGTAATATAATAAGTTTCTTAAAGTATAAGTTTTCAAAGCATTTTTAAATACTACTATATTATATGATTCACTGGAAGATATATGACAAATGCAATAGACTATATTTCATCGTTCTTTAAATATTATGCAATATAACAAAAATAAAAGGAGAAAACATGCAAGTACATGCAGGTACAAACTCAGAATGATCCTTCCTATTCTCAATATTTAGGTCCAAAGAAAAGATCATTTGTGCCCTCCAAGTCTTGAAGTTTGTGTTTACTTTTATTTTTCTCTGTAGTAGTGTTTTATGGGGTTTTTTTTCCTTGAACCACTTGTATATTTAGCCCTAAGCAAATGTGGTTGCATTTTGCCTTTGGTTGAACTTTATCTGAAAATTTATTTATACTATGTGATTTTTTTATTTCTCTCAAAATTGTTTTTGAGATTCATTCATGTCAAGGTATAGAACTCTAGTTGATTCATTTTTACTGTTTAATTTTCTACATTTGGGGAGTTCCAAGATTTTGATTATTATATACATATAATGTTATAATATTCATGTTCGTGGTTCTAGTGTAGAGATAATATTTTATTAAATAGTATATTGTATTAAATATATTATATTAAATAAACAGTATATTTATTAAATGCATATTGAATAGTAGATTCTGTATGTGTAAGGAATGTTCACTTAAGGTATGTCATGTACTCCACACTGTTTTCCAAAGTTGAGATATTGATTTCACTCTAATCAATAATGGATGGAATGCCCACTGCTCTATATCCTTGTGAATATTTCGTAGTGTCTAACTTTTCCCCCCTAGTATTGTGGTATAATATATATAATCTCTCATTGACACTTAAATTTGCATTCTACTAACTTCAAATGTAGTGGATATCTTTTTTTATGCTTCTGGAATGTTTGTGCCTTTGATTTGGTAAAATTCCTTTTTCTGACTTTAATGTTTAAATTTATTTCTCTTCCTTATCAATCTCCCTTAATTTATTGTAAATAATATACTCGACTGGTTGTATACAGTGAAAATATCATATTACACATTTTGTAGACTGTTTTTTAAAAAAAATCTCAAGTTTCATAACTTTGATGTAGTCAAATTTGGAAATTGTTTTTTAAGGATAAGTTATACTGATGGTCAATATTATCTTTCAAAAGCTAGAGTATTTTACCTTTTACATTTAGGCTTTATGTCTAACTGGCCTTAATTTTTATCTGATGTAAAGAAGGGGTTCAATATTTATTTACTTTTCATCCCTTTATATAACCAAAAGCAGCACAATTAATTGGAAAATTTTTTCCTTCACTGCTTGGCAGTGTTGGCTCTATTATATATCAGGTTTTCATATTTGTGTGTTTTTTCACTGGTTCCTCAATTCTGTTCTGAGTAAAATTTGTTGAGCTAAATGCCATATCTTATGTACTATATCTTTGTAGCCATCACTGATATCTGGTACTATTCATTCTACTTTCTTTGCTCTTCTTCCTTGAGAATGTACTGCCATTCTTCACGTTATGCCTTTCTTTAAAATTTTCAATTAAGCTTGTCAAGTTTTACACACACATCTACAGATATACCAAATTATTTTAATTTCAAATAATCTTCAAAAATCAAGGGATAAGTAAAATTTTTTTTCAATATTAAAGTATCCATTCTATGGTATACATTCTGTTTATTTGTTGCTTATTCATTATCATTAGTGATGTGTTTATAATTTTATTCTCAGGCATTTTTAGTACTTTCCTAAAAAAACTAAAGTTATGTGAATAGTGTTCATGTTATTGATTTTACTGAAATTTTACATTGTTTGTTGCTGGTATATACAAATGTTAATTTTTAATATTGATTTGAATTAAGAAAACTTTCTAAATTCTTCTATGAATTAAAATCTTTTTCCTATAGGCTTTTTTGGATATTCAATGTAGACATATACATTGTGATAGCCACAGTGTGATATCTACAGGTAATGACAGTGATTTTAAAATGTCTTCCTTTTATTCTAGACCTTATAATTTTAGTTCTTTTTGTTCTGATTCTGCACTTGCTGGGAACTCCAGTGCAATCTTGAACTATCGGTATAGGTGGCTCTTCTTGACTTGTTATTATTCAAACAATAGCAGATTAGACACTCTTGTAAAGATTTTATCTGTACATTTAATGAAAATACACTCTTCCATGTTTGCAAATCCTTTTGAATTTGGTTTGGTGAAAGTTTGTAAGTTTTATTTTTTTTCAGTAAATGAATGTTTATTTATTGATAGTGTTTTTTGTTTGCATCTGTTGAAATAAATATGATATTCTTTAATCTGTTATTTGAGAAAATCATATCTATTGATTTTCTAATGAAAATCAAACTTGCAACTCTGGAGAAAATCATGATTTTCTACATGGAGAAATTTCTCCGTGAATATTGACCATGAATTATTTTATCTCATGGAGTCCTTGTCAAACTTTGGAGACAATATAATATCTTCATAAAATGACTTGAGTAATACCTCCTATTTTCTACACTTTGTAATTACTTGTTGTATATTAAAATTATTTGTTAATCAGTATGGAGATCTTGTGGGTGAACTATCTGGACTTGCCCCTTTTTAGGCAAAGATTTTTAACTACTTGGTTTAAATGTTCATATTTATTAACAAATTTTCATAATATTCTCTATAAATATACATAATATCTACAGTGCTTAAATTTGTTGTTTTTATCTTTCAAATATTGCTTATTTATAAGCATCTTTTTTCATTTTTCCTTAAAGAATTATACCAAAAATTTATCAGTTTTATTTTTCATTTCAAAAACTAATTTTACCTTATTTTAGCTATTGTATTTTTCTTGTTGACTTTGTCTTATATAATTTCTTTGACTTTCACCAATATTTTTTCTTTTTTTTTTCTTTTCTTTTTTTTTTTTTTTTTTTGTATTTTTCTGAAGCTGGAAACGGGAGAGACAGTCAGACAGACTCCTGCATGCGCCCGACCGGGATCCACCCGGCACGCCCACCAGGGGCGATGCTCTGCCCACCAGGGGGCGATGCTCGCTCTGCCGCGACCAGAGCCACTCTAGCGCCTGGGGCAGAGGCCAAGGAGCCATCCCCAGCGCCCGGGCCATCTTTGTTCCAATGGAGCCTCGGCTGCAGGAGGGGAAGAGAGAGACAGAGAGGAAGGAGGGGCGGGGATGGAGAAGCAAATGGGCACTTCTCCTATGTGCCCTGGCCGGGAATCGAACCCGGGTCCCCCGCACGCCAGGCCGACGCTCTACCGCTGAGCCAACCGGCCAGGGCCCACCAATATTTTTTCTTAATTTAAGAAATGATTCACAGGTTTTTATTAACTTTAACCTTTCTTTTGGAGAATAAGCACTTAGGGCCCTAAATCTCCTCCAAGTACCAATTTTAGTCCATCATACTGCTCCATAGTCCAATGTATTCTATTCATTTGTTATGTTTTAGTTATATTGTTTTTAGTTATGTTTTGGCCTACTTAACACTGCAATTATCTTAAAAACCTGAAAACTACCTTCTGATGAAATCTCAATAAACTTTATAAAACTATATTATCATAATAAGCAACATGCATTTTTTTAAAAAGTCTTAGTATGTTTATTAATCTTAATAGTTTATGCTTTGTTTAGGCAATTACATCTTTATGACATATTTGATAATTTTTGAAATATCAGGAATATTAAATAACATAAAATAAGCAAGTGGTATATAAGGAGATAGGGGCAAGGTAAATAATGAGGAAGAGAAGATATTGCTTACACTGTTGAAAAATGGAGATTTGTTTTATTTAAAACAATAAAAAGAAGATCAATTGAAGGATAGACCCTGAAACCTTAGGTGCAGTAAATTATTAGGATTCTCTTAAATAAGAAATGATGACATCGGATCATTTATAGCAAAATGGTGGGACCTTGACAACATTATACGGAGTGAAATAAGTAAATCAGAAAAAACCAGGAACTGCATTTTTCCATACATAGATGGGACATAAAAGTGAAACCAAGAGACATTGATAAGAGTGTGGTGGTTACGGGGGGGGGGGGGAGGGAGGAGAGGGCGAGGGAAGGGGGAGGGGGAGGGGCACAGAGAGAACTAGATAGAGGGTGACAGGTCAATCTGACTTTGGGTGATGGGTATGCAACATAATTGAACTTTAAGATAACCTGGACATGTTGTCTTTGAATATATGTTTCTTGATTTACTGATGTCACCCCATTAAAAATAAATAAAAAAAAAAAATAAAAATAAAAATAAAAAAAAGAATTAGAACTTATTTTCAAAGAAACTCAGAGTTTTTATTATGTCTTAATCTTACACTTCTTTGTTTGGGAATTGCCATTAACCAAACCAATATAGCTATAGGAGAAAGGTATGTCACATAGCCTTTCAGGGTCAAAATGACATCCTGGAACAGGTAGACCACATTTTCAAGGGTAAAACCATATTAAATAAACTTTTGTATTTATTCCATTGACTTTCTGATTTTGCTTTCTTATGATTTACTATTAATCCGGTCCTATTTTAGGCATTATTTTTCTTTATGTGATCCAACTATATTTCATTTAGTTTCACATCATTTGAGAATTTGTTGACACTAGATTGCAGCTTTTAATAGTGTAGCTATCTTTTTGAGTTGCAGTGTATCACAAAATTGATAATCATTTTTCAAATTATTTATAAGAATTGAAAGAAAGGAACTAAAATATGGATTTCTTTGATGCAATATGAGATACAATATATAAGTTGATATTGATTATTCTGTATATATATTGGGTACAATTGTAATAGTGAGCTTCTACAGCTACCCAGCTGATATTTCTCTATGTATAATTTGAAAATAAAGCCAATATATTTCTGAAATAACAATAAACTCTGTCGATGACATTTTTCTGAACTATGGATCAAATAACTTGTGTTGGATGTTGAAAAGAATATGCAGTAAGTTTAGAAAGCTGTTTTTAACATGTGATGTTACCTAATTCTTACATCTTTTTCTAAGTGTAAACACATATTTTTTAAGTCATCAACCTAGAGAGGTGCAGGTATGTGTCATGTGCACACAAGCACGTGTGATTTATGAAATCATTAAGACCACTGATCTGTGTTTCTAGAAAGCGCTTACTTTTAGTTTTCAAATTTGAAAATTTTTGTTGTCCAGTCTTCCTTTTATTCTAACTTAGACACTTTTCCACTGTATTTATCACTGCTTTTAGATTTCAATATGGGTAAACTCAACATGAAAAAAAGCTGTTTTCAACTCCTATATTTGATCTATTTCTTTGAAATAGGTTATGTCTCATATAATTATAATCCAATTATGCATTCCACAGTATGCCTCAGCAATCCTATGAAATTAAATCTAACTTTTCACTTTTTCCATTTGTTCTAGTTAATCACACTCATAAATGTGAATATCTAGGGTTTTTATTATCTTTTGATTTTACTCATTTACTTACTCATCCAACAAATACTTTTATGCCACTGTATTTTATTTTATTTTTTATTTTTTTAATCCCTTCACCTATTTTTTATTATTATTAATTTTAATGGGGTGACATTGATAAATCAGGGTACATCTGTTCAGAGAAAACATCTCCAGATTATTTTGACATTTGATTATGTTGCATACCGATCACCCAAAGTCAAATTGTCTTCTGTCACCTTCTATCTGGTTTTCTTTGTGTCCCTCCCCTACCCCCCACTCCCCCCCATAACCCCTCCACTCTTGTCCATGTCTCTAAGTCTCATTTTTATGTCCCACCTATGTATGGAATCATATGTTCTTAGTTTTTTCTGATTTACTTATTTCGCTCAGTATAATGTTATCAAGGTCCATCCATGTTTTTGTAAATGATCCTATGTCATCATTTCTTATGGCTGAGTAGTATTCTGTAGTATGTATGTATCAAAGCTTTTTAATCCACTTGTCCACTGATGGACACTTGGGCTGTTTCCAGATCTTTGCTACTGTGAACAATGCTGCCATAAACATGGGGGTGCATTTCTCCTTTTGAAACAGTTATGCCGCTGTATTTTAAATATGGCATAAACTCTTGAAGAAAAAACAATAGACAAAAATGAATATCAGTGGCTTTTGAAAACCATGCAGCATAGTTAGAGGAACTTTTTTTGTTAATGGACAATGGCCATTTGGATCAAAACCATATTTCTTGTCAAAAGAAGTTCAGCAGTCTTGTAACTGATCTCCGTCACCTATATTCATCTCTTCAAATAGCAGCTAGAATAATCTAAAAATTAAATATCAGGTCACTCTACTCCTCTGTTCAAAAGCCTGCAAAGGCTCTTTATCATATTCAAAATTAAATCCAAATTCATTCCATGATTACGGGATCAAACATGATCTACCCCTAACACATATCTCTGCCCTAATCACCTACTAACTCATGTGTCATCTCTCCACTGGCTACATGGTCCCCTTTGTTTTCTCTCCAGTATGCTAAATGTGTCCCAAGACATTCTACTAAGCTGTCTCCATGATCTGGAACACTTGTAACTCATATGTTCATAACCCATTCTCCCCTTCACTAATGTCACCAGACCATATATCACCTGCTTAGACATGCCTTTCAATCACCATATTATCATACACAGATATAGCTCCTTTTACTATTTATCCTACTTAGTTTCTATAGCCATTATCCTTGTCTATATTTATGCATATATGGATTTATTTAATGAGTTAAAACGCATTATGATTCCCTGAAATATAATCATTTGCCTAAGGGTTCTAAGTCACACATTAGCTTGAATGATTTGAATTGGGCTTTTGCATAATGACACTCAAGCATTAAGAAAGTAATATGAGAATCCGACACAACATGGCTGCTGATTTTTTCTTCCTGAGTTTACTTCCCAAGCCACCATAAACATCATGATCTAAGTTACTGAATGTTTATACTAATTGCTGTGAATTTACATAGCAAAACATCTAGAAAGGATGAATTAAAACACTATTGGAGAGGTAAGAATATACTAATGTGTTGAAATGATCAACAGTAAGCTTTTCTAAGTTCTTTAAACAACAGCTCATTTTAGTGCTGATCAGGGACCCATTTTGCTCTTAAATGTCTTTATTCTACATAATTGAACAAGATTACCAACCATGCAGAATGGGAAACAGAAATGTGGCCCATTTGGGAAAGACTGTAACTACTTTGCTTTCAGAAAATGTAAAATGGTAGTGTTGCTATAACTACAATGGCTCCTGGTCACCTTTTATTGATGTTTCCTGTCTCTTAAAAAGAGTATCTGGTATATTTTTCAATACCATATTCATTGTTCCCAATGAACATGGATTATTGTTGGTAGTTTGGTACAATTTATACACCTATGATGGCCTGACCTGTGGTGGCACAGTGGATAAAGCGCTAACCTGGAAATGCTGAGGTCGCCGTTTCGAAACCCTGGGCTTGCCTGGTCAAGGCACATATGGGAGTTGATGCTTCCAGCTCCTCCCCCTTCTCTCTCTCTGTCTCTTTCTCCTCTCTCTGTCTCTGTCTCTCCTAAAAATGAATAAATAAATAAATAATTTATACACCTATGATGTTTCCTCAATAAAATTAAAATGAGAGTGTTGGGAGGTGGTCAACTTTGGAAGGTATTACCAAAATAACATTCATTATTATTCATTAGACTAAAATTAACTTTTAATGAGATATTTCCTTTGACAGTCATTGTATAATAATAAAAATATAAAATGGAAGCAAAAAGATTATGAACATTCTGTTAGAGATGTATCATTTACATATGTAATAGTAAAACAAAATTTGGCTGAAACTGAATTGAGTGACAATTAGTTTTACAATATAAAAATTGCAACATAGAAGTATCTCAGAAGATTTATGAAACTGAAATCATTTGTTCTCCAAAAGTAAGGTAAGAATAATTTAAAAATAATTCAATTATTTGTTGCGAAACTTGGAATCCTCTCTTTAGAAATACCAACTTCCCATAGGCAAGTGTGCATGAGATTAGTCTTATTTTCTCACTAGTAAAATGTTTAATGATAACACTTACCACATAGAGTTATCTTAAATTTGAAATGTTATATAATTAAACTATTTGGGCTGTAGTAGATGCTCAATAAGTGGTTATTTCTATAATCTCATAACTATTTCTATGTCTAAATGATATGGCTATATGATAATAACTTGAATCACCTGCCATAATATTTGTCACGCCTCCAAATCTACTCAGGTGACACCTACTCTCCCAAAAATTTCACTAGGAGGTTCATGTTTACTCAGACTTTAAGTAAAGCTATCTATCTTTACTTTAGGATTTATTATTACAAGACAAACATTTTATGAGCATCTGCCCCCAAACTATTTCCCTCTATGTATTGTGTTTATGATTTGTCAAAAATCTTTTTTATATGGTAGTTTTTGTGATTATTATCAATTTTTTTCAGGCTATAAATGTCCCACATTTTGGAGGAGCCCTATAAGTAGATAAATCTTGATCATGACAAAAATAGTATAATGTTCTGCTGAACAAAGAAGATGTCTTATAAGATGAAAAAGGTGAGAAACATCTAGTAAAGTGAAGGATTTGAACCCAAATGGCTCAAGTAGACTAAGGTTACATTGACTTGATGTCTGTCATTCATTTTTCTGAAGCCTTATACCTAATTTTATTCTTCCCAGGTTTAACCATCTCCTGCACAGATTTTAAAAATGTCTGAATTGTTCATCTATATTTTCTGGCAGCTTGCCATGCAGGAAACTCTAATAGGCATTATATCTATTTATAGCTCAATATCAGTGACAATATTTCTGCTAATAGTAGCTCTGATCTTCAAACTCCATGAAGTGAGATTTGCTATTTTGGCTGCGGCCTCACTTTTTTAGCAAGATTTAAAGCCTTCTTTGCATTTAGTGTCATACAGTTTACGTACTTATGTGGCATATACAGAAGTTGGCAAAAAAGTAGATTTACAGTTTTGATTATGTGAATTATAGAATTTATTCTTATATTACTATTTATTTTGATTATTCTATTATTTATTGTTATTAACTTACTTTTGCCCATCCCTATATAAGTTTTAGGAAGAAGAGTATAAGAACTAAAAATGAAGAGTACATTTTTGATGACTTGGGACTCTGATGTCATTATTATGATATTAACCAAGTTTTCATCACATGTTAATACTATGATAACTGAGAGTTCCCGGAGACTGTAATTCATTTGAGCCCAATTATCATTAAGGCATTATACTTTAGTCATAATTTAATGGAGATTCAAATGATTATCTGAGCCTCCTCCAAAATGCATATCAAGGATCTGGCACAACTTAGAGGAATGAGCTCTGGGCCATCTTAGCTGTATTACCTAATGAGTGCTAGAGAGGAAGCGGTGTGTTTGTGCACTGGGAAGGGAGACTGCCAGTGCCATACACTGATGGTAACACTGCCCAGACACCAGCTTGGGAACCTTCCGTGCCAGCTAGACTGACTGCTCTCTGCGTGAGTCACAGTGGATGCTGAGCTGCCTTCACGCCAGTTGAAAGCAACTGTGCCTTCTGATAGAAACATCACATACATGGTCCTCAGCAACACCAAAAGCTTCACATGGCTTCTGAATGGCCAGGAGCTGTGGCCCTTCTGGCCTTGCACATGCAGGTTCTCACTGGATTCGGGCAGACGGTAAAGAAACAGTGCAGCCAAAAAATGGTGGGCCATTCCTTTATTAAAGTCTCGCACTGGCCGATGAGCAAACAGGCAGTGAAAACACTTCTCTTTCACTCATTCAGAGCTCATAAAGTTCTGACACATTATCCAGTTCCACAACCAGGAGAATCTTCTTTGGTTTCTCCCAGAATCAAAGGCCTCACCAGTCTCAGCAGAGCTCGCAGAAGCCTCTCCCCTCTGGTTCCCCATCTGCACACCTTCTCACTTCTCTGCTGACATGGCTTCTCTCTTTTCTCCTCTCCTTCTGCTCTCTCTTTTCAAAACTTTCTGGTGGGAAAACCTCTTCTCCAGCAAACATTAGCAAAACAATGAGCCTTCCCAAGCAGGAAGGTAATTTGCAATTTCACAGACCACATACCTGATGCTGCCCAGCCCCCAATGCAAACTATCATATAAGCAAGCAAACATAAAAATCATATATTAAAAACTTATTTGACCAACACCTTATTTAATATTAAAGGAAAATATTTCTACCCCCAAATATTATATCTATATAAGAAACTTGCCTTATTTATACAACATAGACATTATAACATTTGAAAAATAAGATTTAATATATAAAGAACTTAATTTATTACAGTGTTTGCTTCACTAATGTGAAGTGACCATAGAGCACAAGAAAATTAGTATTAGCAAGCAATTAATAATGATTTGAATTTCCATGGTGACCAACTGAGCCTTAGGGATGCAAATTAATTATTGAACTAGAATGACTAAACTAACCTAATAGACATTGACCTAGATAACAATCTAATATAATTTAGTAGTACTACACATTACTTGCAATATATATATTAGTAATAAAATCCACTCATGTACATAAAATTTCAAGAAATAACTTGAAATTATAGCAAATGTCTTATTAACAAAGACTTAGATTTATAATTATTTTTAGTTTTTGTCTTGTAAATAGTGGCTATATTTTATGTAACAACAAAATTTTTTATAAGCCTCTGACATTACTTGTATAAAGAGAACAAAGGCATTAAATGTATTATTTATTTTTGGAAAGTCAGTGTTTGTTTTATGACAAAGACCTAGCATTTTTACTGTAAGTCCTGTTATTCTGTATATTAGGCCATGTTTCCTGTCATTTCATTAGACATAATGCCTTAACATGAGTACTGTGCCTCATCATTTCTCACAAAAATCCTATAAAGTAGGGACAGTCAAATATTATTAATAGTATTTGTATATATTAGTATATAAAATAACATAAAATAAAAAAAAAATTAGAAAATTGATTTTATACATATCTCTGTGATTTTATTCATATGATTCTATGCATATGCATGTTCCCATGCTATATATATATATATATATATATATATATATATATATATATATATAATGTATTATATATATATATAAAGTGATTATAGATGGATGCACACACATATGTATGTTCAAATTAATGCCATAATGCCAATGAATTCTGGGACAACCTTGTTTTTTATACACTGTCTATTCTTATCTGTTTATTGACTTTTCTTTGACTGTTTGCCATTTATAACACATGTAACTTGCACTGCTCTCTGTCTCCTCCATCATGTGTATAACAGAGTCTGTATAATGGTGAGGGCTCCATTTCTCTGGCTTCTGCCCTCCACTATATACAGACCCCTTAGTGTTCTCTCTACAAAATCTCACCATATTTCTGAGATCCTTAGAGTTATGCCAGTTTACCAAATACTGATGTTCCTATTCCTTTACTCTGGCCACTGCATTGACAGCTGATGGTTGACAGCTATTCCAGTTCAGCATCTCAGTGCCACCAGCACTGGGATCCTATCTCCAGTGCTCCCAAAACAGCACATCACCGTGTCCCTAAGACATTATTCTGTGTTTTCATAGCCCTCCACTTGCTGGTTCCTGAGACAAGTGGGCGGGAGAACGCCTCTCCCCTCAACTGCTCTGCACTTTGTCGTCTAGGTATTAATACAACTAAATTGCAGTTCACACTCTCCCAGAGGTCTTCACACAAAACCTCCTTCAAATGGTCCTTCTGTCAAAAGAACTCAGCTCTAAATTTCTAAAACCAGACCAAAAATCTGTATCAGACACCAACTGATTATTCTTCACACTTCTTTCTCCTTATCCCCTGCTGGCCTGGTAACAATGAAAAGCTGTGAAAACCCTCAGGAAAATAAACTTAAATCAACAGAAACCTCTAGGCTGGTTCATCAGATAAGTTAAATCTCAACACCAGATAGAACTAGACTCAATCTGGGACTCCAAACCCCAGTAGATATAGATGTAGCTATAAATATAAATAAGTTATATGATTCTTAGCATTTTCCTTTAAAGTATGATCTTGTGTTAAAAGGAGCAGGCATGCATAAACTCCTTGTCAGCAATATAAAACATAATTTGTTTCACTTTTTTATATCAAAATTATAATATTGGGAAAGTATTAGTAAACTAATGCTTGTGGAATATATTCATATTCAGAAACAATGGTATAATGCTTCTTTTAACTACTAAAAAAAGCAATGCTACTTTTTTATGAATGAGAGTTGTAGTAATTTTTTAACAATAAAAAGAAAATATTTGACAATATTTAAATATTGTCTTTTAAATATTTCTAAATAATGATTTAAATATGGTAATGATTTTAACTTTTAACATTGTTTAGTAATTTAATTTAATATTTACTTCAAACATAGTAATGTTCCTTCATATCGAAAGGAATGGAAACACAGAATATTTCAGTCCACCAAAGGAAATTTAATTTAACAGTAAACGGGAAAGTGCTGAAAGCAGAAAGTACTATACTTTCATAAGCAGCCTTCCTGGACTTGAGGAGATGTGGAAGTTGAGCAGGTGTTGTAGCATTAGTAACCTCCCAGCAGAGGTTACTGATCTCTGCATAGCAGAGATCAGACCCTGAGAAGCACTCTTTTCCTGCCTACCATGTAGCTCTCTCTTGTGCATCTTATTCAGCTGCTGCTGCTTCTATTCTTCCTTCCTCTGATGACCAACTTATTGTATTTCCAAACTAAAATACCCAAAATTGAGGATGTGACTTTTGAGGGCAGTCACCAGTCAGTCTAAGTTTTCGCTGTGATACAAAACAAGCATGCCAAGCTCCCTCAAACACAGCAGGACAGCATGGCATTAGATGATTTCATGTAGTTCAGGCAATAAGCCATGGTTGAAAACCTGGGCCCAGGAACTTGGTATAAAACACCACATCTTACCTTATGAATCTCTTTTGGTCATTATTCAGAAGGGATCCATAAACATAGCAGACGCTTGGAGCATACTGTGCAATCTAGAGAATTTTTATGTTCTTCTGATTATTCTAAATAACAGGTGCCTCTCCTGAAATGAGGAGCCTCTCCTGAAATGAGGAGATGTAGTGGCTAGGATGACGCGATCAAGGCTTATACTATGGTTCTCCAGGGAAACATAACCAAACAGGACGTATACACATACAGATGGGAAAAGATTTATTTTAAAGATTTCACTCATGTAATTGTGGAAGACTGACAAGTCTAAAATCTGATGGGGAAGGCTGGCATGCGGAAGATTCATAAAAAAGTTGTGATTAGTGTCCAAAGGCAGTCCACTGGAAAATTCCTTCTTGTTTGATGGAGGTGACCTTTGTTCTATTAAGGCCTTCAATTGTTTGGATGAGGCCCACACACGTTATGGTAGTTGTTCAACTTTACTCAGAATCTACCATTTTATTTTATTTTGTGCCTAATATTCATGTTTGTTTCACTTTACTTGGTATGTGCTAATATATATATATGTATATATATATATAATACACACACATATACACACAGCTATAGATATTATTTGTTTATTTATACTCACTGTTTGGCAATAATTATCAAAATCTTTATTTGTCCCTTTGTCCCTTAATTCCTTTCCAAGGGATTTATCCTAAGGCAGCAGATGTTTAACTATGCTCCTTGCAACTGGAGCTGTTCTACAGAATTATCTGTGGGACTTAGGAGTGTATGTATTAGCCTGGGTTTGGGGCTATCAGCAAGAGGAAAAAACTCACCCCATCTTTTTTATACCCCTTTACCAACCCTGTCCTTTGGCAATCATGAGCTTTTTTTCAGTATCTATAGGTCTATTTCTGTTTTGTGTTGTTTTCACATTTGTTTTCTTAGATTTTATGAATAAGTGAAACCATATGGTGTCTTTCTCTGCCCAACTTATTTTACTTAGCAAACTACCCTCGAGCTCCATTCACATTGTTGCAAATGGTAAAATTTCATTCCTTATTATTGCTGAGTAAAATAATTGCATATATTTGTGTATATATATGTACATGTATATGTATGTGTGTGTATATATATATATATGACATCTACTCTATCCATTTATCTATTGATGGATGCCTAAGTTGTTTCCATATCTTGGTTATTATAAATAATGTTGCATAGGGGTACATATATATTTTTATTTAGTATTTTTGTTTTCATCAGATAAATAAATACCCATAAGTGCTATTGCTGGGTCATATAGCAACTCCAGTTTTAATTTCTTGAGGAATCTCCATACTGTACATTATTGTGGCTACACCAATTTACGTTCTCACCAATACTGTAGGAGTGTTCCCTTTTTACCAAATCATCACCTGCACTTGTTATTTGTTGATTTTTTTTTCTTTTTGATGATAGCCATTCTGATTGGTGTGAGGTGATATCTCATTGTGATATTGATTTGCATTTCCTTGATTATTAGTGATGTTCAGCACCTTTTCATATGTCTGTTGGCCATCTGCATGTCCTCTTTGAAGAAATGTGCATTTATGGCATCTGCCTTTTTAAACTATATTATTTTTTGTGTGTTATGTTGTTCAAGTTTCTTAAATATTTTGAATATTAATGGATATTAACCCCTTATTGGAAAAGAACATTTGTGAATATCTTCTGCTATTTGGTAGGTAGTCTTTTCATTTTGTTGATGGTATCCTTCATGTGCAGAAACTTTTTAATTTGATGTAGTCCCATTTGTTTATTTTGCTTTTGTTGCCTTTGCTCAAGGAAACATTGCCAAAAAGATATTGCTAATACCAATGTCAAAGAGTTTACTGCCTATGTTTTCTTCTAGGAATTTTGTGGTTTCATGTTTTACATTTAAGTCTTTAATTCATTTTGAATTTATTTTTTGTATACAGTGCAAGAAAGTGGTACAATTACATTTTTGACATGTATCTCTCTCATTTTTCCAACACTTATTTATTGAAGAAACTGCCTTTATCCTAATGTATAGCCTTATCTCCTTTGTGATAGATTTAAATGAAAGTTCATTTTAAATGTTAATCTCATCCAAAAATAAAAACTCCATCCAGAAACACCTTGAATAATGTTTGACTAAATATCTTAGCTCAGACAGGCCTAAATATACACAGGAATTAATGCTAACTGGGCCAGAGAGAGTCTATATAGTAGGCTGGAAGGTCTTGAACAAGTGAAATGATTTTTACCTACATTGGGTACTAGGAGAGTTTAAATAGCATGCCATCCTTGATAAGATGTTCTAGAAGTTTGTTGGGGAAAAAGATGAAGTGTGGGGAAGTACAAAACTTCTAAAGGTCACAGCTTATTAGAAGCAGTGCCATGGTGGCAGAAAGTATGTGGTCATGTAACAGTATTTGTCATGTAATAGCAGAGAAGTAGGCATATGATTACGATAGTCAAAAATGGGATAGTAATGAAAAATTAAGGAGAAAGCCCCTAAACATTATAACCAGGGGTACCATGTATTGATGAAGGATAAAATTACAGTTGACATTATTTTGAAACCATATGAAGTTGATGATATCTAAATTTCCTAAAGAAATTTTCTAAAGTTAAGCTTGATGTTTATGTTTGTATCAATATATGACCATGTGAGTTTACAAAAAGTTGGGAATGATAAAGGCAGATTGTTAATAAAATTACAAACACTATTTAAATTAGCTCAATAAAGATACTATACTTTGCATTTTGAATTAAAAATAATGTAAAACAATGTGGAATCTACAAGGAGGGTCAAATAAGTTGAAGATCGAAGAGATCAATGGGAAATAAAGTGATCAGACAAAACACTTGGTTGAGAGATGGAAATTAAATTAGGCCTTGAAAATGCCTAGAATTAAAAAAAACAACAAAACATTGCTAGACTGCAGTGGGAAAAGAGAACTAAGTGAAAAGGAAGTGAAGTTGTTTTAAATGTTGGAATAAATTGTCATAAGAATGTCATGACCAGTGTAAAGACATGAATGTCATAAACCAGAAGGATATGTGATTAGCACATGGAAATCTGGTTTAAATTGAGCTAGTCCATTTTACAGTGACAAGCATTTAGGCAGACTAAAAAGAGGAAATGATAATTCTTTTAAACATAGCTATCAAATGGTGTAATAGTTGGCATTTCCAAGTGAGACATCACATGTCATTCTGCAAGCTTGTGTGTAACTGGGCAGTCACATTGTGATTATAATAGATATTCACATCAATTCACTTTCTCTGAGAATCCGAGAATGTAATTCAACACAGCTGTTTCAAATACATCATTCCATGAAACATAGTTACCAGTGAAATAGATGTCACTGAACATATACTCTTTCCAGACTTCCTTTGAATGTATCTGTTGTGGATGCTGGGAAAGAGGATTTCCTCAGGCATTACAATGAAGATATATTTTATGGGTGAAGAAAACTTTTATTATTTGTATGAATCTTTATTGATAAACCCAAAAGCAAAACTCTGATGGACACCTTAAATTATTAATAAATCTGTGCATTACCTACCAGAAGCTTTTTAAGAATGTATCAGTCAAAAAATAACCACCTCAATGATTATATAGTCAAGAACCTTATTTACTACTACTGGTGCTGTGAGATTTCTTTATGATAAGAAATCGATATTCTGCTAAAAATAGCTTCTATCATTTTATACAAGATTTTAAGATGTATTACCACAGGTTGGAACACCATCTTTTGATAAAGCACCTCTTTCATTTGTACTGAAAAAAAGTCAACATGAGAAGTGCCAAACTTAGAATATTTTACACTAAAAGGAAAATGGATATACACTCCTAAACATAATAAAAGCACAAACTATTGCATATGATAAATTCAGTAAAAAGTGATACTGTCTTTTAACTCACCTCCGCATTTAAAATTCTAATGATACAAAAGTAATTTTTCCTTGTCTGGTTCTCTGCCTTTTTCTATCCTGCTACAGACAACTTCATCCCTCTCAGCTTTTAGACATTCAAACACACACAACGTAGAAATGTTAGCTTTTAATCACCCAGTAAACATTTTCGCTCCTTCTATGAATTATAAAATGATGTTTCATATGAAAAATGTTTTATACCATCTTATAGAAATAAAGAATAGCAAAGAAGGCAGAATAGGAGTAACCTTGGAATGAAGGGTTTAAAACTCATTTGTTCTACTAGTTTGTTTTTAAACAGAAAATCATACATTTCACAATACACTGGTTTTCAGTTTCAATGAAAGATCAATGTTACTAACTTTATACCAACTTACCTTAAATTATTATTATTAACTGTTAATTAAGGGATTTTCTTACATTGACTTTCATTTTGGACTTTCTTCCTATTTAAATGGGATTTTATATTAACTATGCTTTTGTTTATGTGTCCATTTTCTTGATTGATTTGAGAGTTAATCATTTAATAAAATTTGTCCCAATAATATATGACAAAAATGGTTCACAGAAATAAAAGCAGAATAAAAATTTGTTCATTTGTTTATATAAGACATCTCAAATGATTCTAGTGTGCTAAACAATTTGGTGTTTTGTTGTTTTTTTTAAGTCAGAGGTGGAGAGGCAGGGAGACAGACTCCCACATGTGCCCTGACCAGATTCCAACTGGCTATCCCCATCCTGGGCAATGATCTGCCCATCTGGGGCCACTACCCCATTGCTCAGCAACCAAGCTATTTTAGTGCCTGAGGCAAGGCCATGGAGCCATCCTTAGTGCTCAGGGACAACTTTGCTCAAACCATTTGAGCCATGGCTGTGAGAGGAGTAAAGAGAGAGAGAGAGAGAGAGAAGGGGGAGGGGTGGAGAAGCAGAAGGTTGCTTCTTCTGTTTACCCTGACCAGGAATGAAACCTGGAACTTCTACACGCCAGTCCAATGCTCTACTACTGAGCCAACCAGCAAAGGCCTTAAACAAACATTTAATGCAATAAGATTCATTTTCCTCACAGAGTTTGTTTTTAAATCACAAAATTTCTACAAATAGACAATTATGCTATCTCTGACAAAAGTGTTTAAAGTACTGCTTAATTTCTTTCTTACTGAGCTGACAGTCTTCTAATTCTTCAAATCATTACAGTTATCATGATTTGATTTGTAGGTGCATGAAAATGTTTTCATTGCCACTTACTTTTTAAATCACTGTACTGCAGTAAATGGAAAAATCATTAGTGGAACCTGTTCAGTTAGTTGAAAGATCTAAAGATAATAGTGGTTTGCTAGTATAGTAAAGATAGAAAGTAAATATTTTCAAATGTATGCTATTTTTAACAATTAGAAATTAATGCTATTGACCTCCAAACAGACCATAATTTTAACCTTTATTCCACTAAAGAAATTAGTTATTTCTAAATATATCTAATTTTTAATGCCCTTTTATAATCCTTTTTTTTCTAGCTTCAAAGTTGGTACATATTATTAGCTTATGTCTACTCTAAATGTACATGTATCCATGAATATATCTGTGTGGTTGTGGGATTATGTGTAATTTTAATGTTATTTTTCAGATATTCTGCAACAACTATGTTTTGCTTTTACAATCAAAATTATAAATATACTGTCAGTGTATTTAAATTAAAGAGAAAATGAAAAAATAGGAAATCAGGCAATTAAGAAAAAGTAAAGAATATTCATTTATTTAATATTTCAGCATGTTGTAGGCATTTTGTTATTTCGCATTTTTCCAGTTCTGTGCCTATGCATATATCTGTACTATTTTTACAATAGCATTGAGATAATAAGATATATATTGATTTACAAAGTGATATATCATGACAAATTAGCCCATTTTACTAAATATTTCACAAATGCCAAAGTCTCCCATTTCAGTAAAAAGCACCATTATCTTTTTTAGTTCTCAAGCCTAAAACTGAGTTACTGTTGTCTCTACTCTTTCTTCTACTATTTCTCCTACAAATTCAATCCATCAGCAATAACGGTCACCTCTACCTCTACTTATGTATCTATTCATTTTCCTCTCTCTCCACCCAAATGACCGCCTTAGTCCACACTTCCATCATCATTCACCTGAATTTCTAGAACAGCTTCCTCATTGCATCATGTATTTTACTCTTTCCTCTACCATCCATTACTCACACACTAACCAAAGAGATATTTTTAAACCATAAATCAAACAATGTCATTTCCCCACTTAAACCCTACCATTTAGCATGTAATTGGTATAAAAGTGTAAAAAACCCAAACTTCTTAACCCGGTTTAAGAAGCCCTACAAAGCCTGACCCTGCCTCCTCTCTGATGTCCTGTGTTACCATTCCCTCTCCCCAGCCCACGGCACTGAATTCTAGCCACATGAAACCTTTGGATTTCTCAGACGCTTCATATCCTTTACCATTTTTGATCTTTTCACTAGGTATTTTATCTAGCCAGAATATTTCCCCTCAGTCTTCCTGTCTGGCTGCATCTTGTCATTCAGATCATAGCCAAAATGTCACCGTCACATGAATAATCTGTAGAGGACTTGCTGCCACCTGGTACTTTTCTAGTAGACATTAATTGACAGATTGATTAGATTGATTGGTTGATTACTTCTTTCCCCCCGTGCTAGAATGTAAACTCTGTGAAACTAGTGCTTTGCTGGCTTCCTTCACCCACATTCCCAAGGGAAAAAGAATCTGTCACTTGCTGAGATGGAGGAAACATTCTCAAGCACATTCTGTTTTGCTATAGTGCCAAATTTTAAAATTTTTGTTTTTCTTAACACAAATGAGCTCATTTGCAGTTCGTAAAAATGGAAATGATGTTAGCTTAATGCAGAAATTTCCCACTTATTCAGCCTCCCCCCTCATAAGAGTAATACTTTAATTGATCAAGGCAAACTTTCTCAAAGTTAAAGAGAAAGCTTAGCCAATATCTGAACTCCTGAATAAAAATATAACATCCTAATAAAATACCCTCCTTTATTTCAAGACGTGGCTTACGCTGTGACATCAAGACTTGCTGCACTTTGCATTCCATCTATGAGCTGAGAGAATGCCCATGAAGTAGTTGCAAATACATCACTGTCCCTCTTCTCCAACCTTAAAGAAACGATTAGTGATGAACATCGATGCTCTTCCTCAGATCTTTAGCTTTCATAAAGTTTCTTCCTTATAGTGACTGTCCCTAAAAATATATAATTTGGAGGAGGAGGCAAGACTTCCAGGATTGAAAGCACCTAAGAATTACTATTTCTATGTGCACATGGTAATGGTGACTTAACTGGGGCAATATTTTTTGGGATATCATTCTTTTGTTGGTGCCCTAGTTTTGAGTGGTCTTTCACAGATCTATTTTTCTCTATTATTTTATTGAATAGCTGTACAAAAATTAAAGGTTTTTGATCATGTATGTTTAGTGTTAGAACTGAAATCCTTGATACTTTTTTTTTTTAATTTTTTTTTTTGTATTTTTCTGAAGCTGGAAACAGGGAGAGACAGTCAGACAGACTCCCACATGGCCCGACCTGGATCCACCTGGCACGCCCACCAGGGGCGACGCTCTGCCCACCAGGGGGCGATGCTCTGCCTCTCCAGGGCATCGCTCCACCGCGACCAGAGCCACTCCAGCGCCTGGGGCAGAGGCCAAGGAGCCATCCCCAGCGCCCGGGCCATCTTTTTGCTCCAATGGAGCCTTGACTGTGTGAGGGGGAAGAGAGAGACAGAGAGGAAGGAGGGGTCAGGGGTGGAGAAGCAAATGGGCGCTTCTCCTATGTGCCCTGGCCGGAAATCGAACCCGGGTCCCCCGCACGCCAGGCCGACGCTCTACCGCTGAGCCAACTGGCCAGGGTGATACTTTTTTTAAAATTAAATGTATTGGAGTGACATTAGTGAATAAAATTATATGAGTTTCTAGTGTACAATTCTATGATATATCATCTGTGTATTGTATTGTATGCCTGGCACCCAAAGTTAATCTTCCTTTGTCATCATATATTTGACCCCCTATACTACTGTTGTCTATGTCTATGAGTTTTTGTTTGTTTGCTTTTCTTATTGTGTATTTGTTGCTTTCAGTTTTATCTCCCACATGAGTGTAATCATATGTTTTTGATATTTTCTGTCTGACTTATTTTACTTAGCATGATATTCTCAAGAACTATCCATGTTATTGCAAATAGCTGTATTTCATCTTTTCTTATGGATGAGTAGAAATCCTTGAACTAATAGTGTTCATTTATCAGATGTTTGAGGTTCAGAATAGTGGCTTGAAGAAGAAATGATAAAATAGGAAATTAGCTCTTTCCTATCTCCTATTCAACCTGAAATATATAGCCTAGTCGAAAGAGGCCCTTCTCTTCTAGACACTAACTTGCACTAATTTACACATAATGAAATGTGAGTTGGAACCTATCTTATATCATGTAATTATATATGTCCTATTGCTTTCTTAATAGGATTATGCCTAATATAAAATACATTCATATAGGCTATACATCATTCATTCATATATTCATTTACTCAGGAAATATTGCTGATTACATACCCAGATCCAGGCCCTGTGAAGTATTTTCAGTGTTTGATTGAAAATGAGACAGTTTCTACCTTCAAGGAGCTTTAGGGTTATTTCTGAAAGATTTTTGTTTCAAGAATATGCTAGAGAAAAATGAACTGAAACACTTTTTATTAACTTAATTTAGCCACTTAATTTAGCCATCTTTATTCAGAATACTTATCTGACACTGTGTCTAGAATTATTTGTGATGCCAAACAAAATTTGCCTTTTTAAAATTTTAATTTAAATTATTAAATTATTGCTGTTGGTGCCAATTATGTCTTCAATCCGAGTATTGTTTTTTTGTAGGGTACTTGTTAGATTTTCTCTTTGAATTTCAAAGTTGAACACAGACATATCTGGGTATGGATACAGTTTTATGTGTTTTTTCTGAGCTTGTGTTTCTGAATCTGAGGATGATATTGTTCATTAATTCTGTAAAACCCATATTTATCATCACTTTAAATTTCTCCTATTCTCTTCCTTCTTTTGGAATTTCAATTTCCATATACCTTGTTTTATAAATAGAATTATAAGCTGTTTGAAATCTGCTTTTTTATTTTATCTACTTACATTCAAATTTCAGTCAGGATATCTATTTCTAAGCATTCTTTTACTTTTAAATATTATCTATTTATGTTTGTAAACAGTGTTTCTACTTTCTTACATTTAAATTCTTTAGTTAAATTTAAGTGATTCTAATAATTTTAACTTTCTATTTGACAATACACACTGAATAATTTTGTTAACTGAATTTCTTTGGAGTGTAATCCTTGTTTGTGTGTGTGCGTGCGTGTGCGCATGTGCTCCTGTATGCATGTGCACTGCCTCCACTCATGGTGAAATGCTTCTTCATGTGTTTTATAATTTTTGGTTGTGAGCTCCTGTTTGATGGGATTTGCCTGTGGAAATTCTGTGAAAGTTGGTTTTGAATATGCCTCTCTAGACCCTTTTTACTTTTATTTCTTCAGTGTAGCCATAGGGAAGCAATGGTCCTAAACTTTTTTTATGTTGATTTCTTGGCATTTCCCAGTTCATCTAGGGAATAAAAATAAGCATCCAGCTAAGAATATGTCGGGCAGATTAGATATATTTTTCTCACTCTGTTAAAGATGGCTGCTGCCCATGGGGGCGGCTGAATGCCCTTCTTGCTTGGAAGGGGTGTGGTTATGCTAATATGTGTTGAAGGAGGGTTTCATGCCAAAAGGTTTTAAAAAGAGGAGCTAGGAGTCCATTTGGGGGGAGAATGGCCAGTTCTTGGAGGGAGGAGGAGCTCAAGCTGGAGCAGGGCAGGGAAGCCAGGTGGAAGAGGCAGCCAAATGACGGAATAGGAGAAGAGAAGCCAGTTTGTGCAGGTAAAGGAGATGGAGAACAGAGGTGAATAAAACTGGTGAGATGGAACTTTTGATTCTAGGAAAACTCAGATGAGTCGGTAGCTTTGTGAGCACTGAATGAGAGGGTTTTGGGGTCCAGTGTGTTTGTTTTTACTCACTTGCCAAGTGTGAGTCTAGAATAAAGAAAAATGGACCACCAGTTTTTGGCTCTGTTGCTTCATTACTGTCAGTCTGAATCAAACATGAACCTGCATTGGCCAGGCGGCTCAATGGTGCCTGCGAATACTGGCTATACAGAAAGGAGCAGAGAAGACCTGGTGTTGGGCAGATAAAATATATTATGCACACTTTGTTAAAGATGGCACTGCCCACATGGAAGCCCGTTGCCCAGGTGATATTAGTTGGCCTTCTTGCTTGGGTTGGGTGTGATTATGTTAATATGTGTTGGGGGAGGTCTTTCGCGCCAAAAGGTTTTAAAAGGAGAGATCAGATTGTTCTGGGGAAAGAGTGATTACATTCTAGGAGAGTAGAGAAAGGCCACGTGGAGGAGAAGAGAGGCAGCCAAGATGGCGAAGTGCTGAAGGAGAAGCCAGTTTGTGCAGTTTGTGTACAGAAAAGGAGATGGGAAACAGAGGTGAATAAGGCTGGTGAGTTTCCTAGAAACCTTTGATTCTAGGAAACTTGGGTAAGTCAGTGGCTTTGGGAGCCCTGAATGGAAAGGGAAGTGTCTTCCCACTGTGTGTATTGCTTGCCCACCAGGTGCATCTAGGATTAAAGCTAATGGCCTGCTAGTTCTTGGCTCCGCTGTTTCATTACCGTCTGTCCAAATCTAATGCAAACCTGCATGGGCCAGGTGGCTGTGATGGTGACCGTGGCTACTGGCTTTACACCTGAGAATGTGAAATCTCAGGGGAGACATATTTTTCTTCAACTTTACCCAGGACTAAAAGCATCTGATCATTCTCTTGACAAATATAAAGACTTTTTCCTTCTCTTTATTCTTTCTCAGAGGTTTTGACTTTATGTGGGTCTCAGTTTCATACAGGAGTCTCATTTCCACTCCCACTTCTTGAGCTCAAGGTCGCTTTTGCTGTTTAAACTCATCCACATATTATTCCTCAACGACCACGCTGACAACTCCAGAAACTTACCAGTCTGCTCCTAGGTCCCTCAATTTTGTCCCTTAGGATTTCCAGAACATTACATCTCAGGTGTATATTTTTAAAAATAGTTGTATAATATACCCAGCAATTTTTCCCTGGAAACTCTGCATAGTTTTCATGAGTCTGTCACCAAATTTATAGAGTGCAATGAGAAATGGGAAATGGAAGACACAACACTGATAATCATATACCATCCAGGTGCAATGCTGAAACAGAATAACAGCAGAAAACTGACATTGTTATCAATGATAATTCCTGTTTATTGTTTTCTGAAAACAGGGAACTGTGGCTTTTAGTGGCCCAGTAGACAATCAAATAAACAAACAGTTCCCTTAGTACAAGAGGTGCTTCAGTTGCTCCTGTAATTTTAGTAATTGAGAAGAAGCTGGTGACATAGGCTGGATTTCAAGAACCGCAAGTCTGTAATTAGCTATCATCAGTTAAACAAGGGAGCAAATGAGAGAGGTGTTACAAAATGAGATTACACAATGGATGGGGGATCCGGCAAACAATGCTCCATTTTTTGTTACTTATTGTCCTAATAACCAATAATAGTAGAAGGGAGTCTTGTGACCAGCATTCCAAAGGGAGCTCTTAGTCTTTCAATTTATGTGAGAACAGAAGGTGGAAAAGGAGAGAATAGAGTAAGCATTAAAATGAGTTTATCAAACTGTTACCTGAATAAGAATATTTATTAAAGCTTTATTATGTACAAGATATTGAGTGCTACTTTCACATAGTTCAAGAACTCATCTTCAGATTATCTTGTCACACTCAATTGATCTAAGACCTAAAACAGAGAGTTCTTAATGTCACAAATCAGGAATTTTATGACATGTTCTTTGAGATTCAGAATCTGTAGAAATTCTTCTAAAGAAAGATGCTGATCTTTTCTTCAAAGCTTGAGCAAAAGATACAAATACATAGATTCGTAATCCCTGTAGCAGCACACAAAAACAGATAAAGCTTTTAGAATAAAATAAAAAATGTTTTGCCTTCTTTTAGAGTTTAAAAATAAAAAAATATTATATAGGTAATCAAAACTTGGTATACTAATCTTTTTTTCTCCAGACCGGACAATATTAAGGAATATTAAAGACTAAGTTGTGACTTAGTGCTTGAAATTGGGGGAAAAATTTAACTTCTAACATCAGGTAAAATTCATATATTCTTGTATATTATTTCCCACCTTAAAATTTCTCTTCCGCTAATGTTTCTCAGTCATGGCTACACTTTAGAATTATTTGAGTGAAGTTAAAAAATAATGTAAAAAATAATTAACTTCCACTCCAGAGAAATTAAAACAGAATTTGTGTATGTTTTTCTTGTTTGTTTATTTATTGCTTTCCCTTTTATACCCCACATATGAGTAAAATCAACAAATAAAAATTCACAGACACAGACAGCAGTATGGTGGTCACCAGAGGGAAGGAGAGTAACGGGTAAAGGGGTAATATATATGGTGACAGAAGATGATTTGACTTTGGCTGGTGGGCACACAATGCAATGTGCAGATGATACATCATAGAATTGTACACTTGAAGTCTATATAATTTTATTAACCAATGTCACTTAAATAAATTTAATTACTAAAAACACAAAATTTGTTTGGCGATCAAGCATTGATATGACTTTAAATGTTTCCTAGATTATTTTAATATGTAGTTGGATTATGAACTACAGAAACCTGTTCAGGTTGTAAGCAGAGTAGCATGATGTAGACCAAGGGTAGTCAACCTTTTTATACCTACCGCCCACTTTTGTATCTCTGTTAGTAGTAAAATTTTCTAACCACCTACCAGTTGCACAGTATGGTGATTTATAAAGTAGGGAAGTAACTTTACTTTATAAAATTTATAAAGCAGAGTTACAGCAAGTTAAAGCATATGATAATAATTACTTACCAAGTACTTTATGTTGGATTTTTGCTAAATTTGGCAGAATAAATCTTTATAAAACAACTTACTATAGTTAAATCTATCTTTTTATTTATACTTTGGTTGCTCCGCTATTGCCCACCATGAAAGCTGGAATGCCCACTAGTGGGCGGTAGGGACCAGGTTGACTACCACTGATGTCGAT
Organism: Saccopteryx leptura; assembly: GCF_036850995.1. Classification (NCBI taxonomy): domain Eukaryota; kingdom Metazoa; phylum Chordata; class Mammalia; order Chiroptera; family Emballonuridae; genus Saccopteryx; species Saccopteryx leptura. The sequence goes on from NC_089503.1 coordinate 235,897,882, forward strand.
GAAAAAGGGGCCATACACTAAACCTGACAAGCTCAGGATAGACCTGCATGGTGCCTTACAAACTCAGAGACCTAAATTGACTCCATAGGATTGTCTGAAATTAAAATCTTCTAACTAAAAGCCATTCATGTGGGGAGTGGGGGGTCGTCACAATGTAGGGCAGTATTTTCCCTAACAATTCAATCTTCACCTTTATAGAGCCTGTCTGTTGTCTTTTTTGCTTCTATAATAACATACCTGATAACATATATTTGGAGTGTCAAAGTAATTTCCTCTTTTCATGGACCTCTCAAAGCACAATCGCCATACCAGATCACAAATCCCCTCATTGTTATTATCATGTTAATTGTTAACTGTTAACTATCCTATACCTGTTAATGTAAAAGAAGTATGTGTCCATTCATTTTACTTTTTATCCAATCCCAGAAATCTCTACCCCTTTGCCATCGTCTGCTCCCTAATCTATCACCAGCGGATTCCCTGTAACCTCCTGTGTCTCCCCCTTTGATTCTGATGCGTAAAATAAGTAGTAAAACTGCCATTTTCCAGAGCATTTTCTCAATCTATTGAGATTTGTTTCCTGACAATTGTCAACAATTTGGCTCAAATAAACTCATAACAATTCTTACAGGTTTAGACGTTTCTTATGTTGACGACAGGTTCCGAACCTGAGGAGCAGTGAAGGGGCGCGGCAGCCCCTTTGATTCCAACCTGAGAGGAAGGCTGTTTAGGGGATACATGTAGCTGGAGGAAGAGTGCTTATGGAACACATGTAGCTTTTTGCTCTTTACAAAGCATCTGGGAGATTTGCCTGAGGAAATTAATGCTTCAAGTTACAATTACAGCAGTTCTAAATTCCCTCAGGTTTACTTCTTAGAAGCAGCTGAAGGTGGGGATTATGTAGTAAATTGATTCTCCTATTTCAGCAGCATAAAAATTGACTAAAGGGTAGAGAATATTTATGAGTAGATTAAATAATTCTTATTATACAATACCTAAGTAAAATAGCTATAAAACATTCATTAAAATAGTCTAATATATGTTAAATACCAGTTTGCCTATTCAATTATTGCCAGTTTCTTGAAACAGGACAAATATTATCATAATAAATATTTTTAAATGTTTTATTTTAATCTCTTTCACTAGGATTATTTTAAGATTACTTAGCTATTTCAACTTTATGTCAATTTTTAAATTCTTTTTTTTTACTTTCTATATCTATAATGTTTTAAAAATCTATTTTCAAGTATAGTGAAGACAAGTGTAAGATATCAGTCTGTCCTGTCCTCCACCTCACCTCTTCATCTCTCTCTCTCCAATTGAGTCAGATTTACAATTTATTTTTTTAATGGGCCTAATAATTGATTGTGAACATTTTTAAAAGCCTATATAATAGCTTTGAGTACATAGTAGTTGTTCACTAAATAGTGAATATTACTTATTTTATTTTATAGGAATTGAGATCTCTCACTCTCCCACACCTTAAAAATCTGATAAAGTTTTTTCAACTTTGAACAAAAACACTTAATGCATTTACTTTTTTCCCCTTAATATGGACATGGATATTTAACATTAGTCTGTTTATAAATAGCAACTGGGCAAAAAATATACTAAACATTAGTAAGGTCTTTAAGTTGGCCAAGCAACAATACATATGAAAGTATAGGTGTATGTAGTCGCATGGAAATTTTATTCTCACCGTATTGATTTGTTAAATGAATCTTCAAAGCATTTATATGAACTAAAAAAAAAGATAGAATTTTTTTTATCAGTGAGAAATATAAATGGAAGAAAATAGATTTGTGGATCCTGAGGAATGAAAATAAAACATGGCAAAATAAACAAATATTCTGCAACAATGGAATTTTATGTGAAATCCTGCCTGCAGGTTCCCATTTAATAAGTTGAAGCCATTGTTACCTGTGTCCAGGAGCTGTCCTTATAATGAGTCTGTTGCTATGGAAGTAAATTCAATCTTAGTTACACTTGGCAGCACAAAGAATGGTTTTACATAGTATTTTCCCTGAGATTATCCCATGATATTAGGGGGGGAAAATAGATCAAAAACAAATAACCAATGAAATAATCTGAAGTCCACAAGTATGCATCACTCTTTTTAAAATAATTAAGACTTGCAGAAGAATAGAATGTCATGTATTGAGAACTGACTTTTCTTGTCCTATAATAACGTTACCAACTACAAAAGCAGCCAAGTCTCTTTTGCATAATTCTCCACCCCGACAAATGTTAATGTTTGCTCTGTGTGGCTGCACCTGCCTACAGCAAATTCACTATGGTATTTGTTTGTTTCTTTGGTAAACTCTTTTATTTTCTGAATGTGGAAAAATGAAATTTTAACCTTGAGTGTAGTGGATTTGATAAACTCTACTTGCACATGCTGCTTTGATCAGTCTTTATTACTTCTAGTGTTTAAATACAGAAACACAACTCTAGAATATTTTAAGCTTTCTTAATTACAAATGAGACATGGGTACATAATTAAAATGTAAAAATGATAATAAATATTTAACATTAAAATACAACTCAGTACCACTTTCTCACTTTCTCAGTTTTCCAGAGATAATACTCTCAACTCTCTATTTCTGTTGCAGTTTATCTCTCCATATTTTTTAAAAATAACCAGTACTTCTATTTCTTGATTAATTGATCTATGCCAATATCCATTGACTTCCTATTATTGCAGTTAAGATTTTTATCTTTTATGTCCTCTTTTCTTGCCTTTCCATTTTCTATTTTTATCACATTTTTCTTTATTATAATTATTATTTTTTAAGTTGAGCCAAATGATTTAATAAGACAGTATTTCCTTTCTTGTGAGACTTTGTACTTGAGCTAGACTTAATAAAGTCCTCTTTAGTCCTTTCTTTGTATAGTTTTCTTTGCATCTTTGGCTAAGTCTTCACACATTTTTAATAATTGTAAATTGCACATCAGAATAACCTCAACATATCTATCCTGTCTGATAATATAGTAGTTCTAGTATTTTTCTTGCTAGAGCCCCCTGTCGTTCCTTTATACAGTAATACGATCTGATTATTCTTTAAGCCTGCTATATCTTCCTGGGTTCCCCCTCATTGTCATCCTGGGAATTCCATTTGCTTCTGTCCTCTGTTAGATCCGCTGTTTCCTGAATCTGTCTTATCTTTTGAGACTATCACCATGTTTTGGTTAGGGAGCCCTTCAATTAACTTTCTAAGAATGAGCATATGAAAAGTAAATTTCTAACGTTTTGTCTAAAATTTTTTTTATGCTTATCTATGATTGAGAGTAAAATTCCGTTTTTTTAAAGTCTGATTTTGAATAGCCAATCTTGAAGAAGAAGAAGAAAATTGGATTTCTCACACTTGCTGACTTAAAACTTATTATAAGTCTGTGCTAATCAAATCAATGTGGTACTGGCACAAAGATGGACATATGTGCCAGTGGAATAGACTAGAGAGCCCAGAAATAAATCTTTGGATGTATTATCATATTATTTTTGACAGGGATGCCAAGACTCTTCAATGGAGAAAGGACAATTTTCCAACACGTGGATTTGGGAAAAATGCATATCCATATACAAAAGAATGTCATTGGATCCTTACTTTTATATCATATAAAACTAATCAAAACATATCAAGTACTGAAATGTGAGACATAAGATTATTAAAATTTTAAAAAGAGAACATAAGGGAAAGTCTTCATGATATTGGATTTGACAATGATTTCTTGGATATGATACCAAAGGTACAGGCAACAAAAGAAAAATTAGATAAGTTGAATTACAACTAATTAAAAACTTCTGCGCTGTGCATTGAATAATTAAAAATAAAATTACCATATGATTCAGCAATTCCACCGCTTGGGTATATGTCCAAAAGAATTGAAAGTGGGCTCTTGAGGTGATATTTGTACATTCATGCTCATAACAGCATTCTTCACAATAGCCAAAAGGTGAAAGTAACACAAATGTCCACAGATGTGTATCCATAGATAAACTGATAACAAAAGTGTTACCAATTGTGTTCTATATGTGCATACAATGGAATATTATTTAGTCTTAAAAATAAATGGAATCCTCTAACATGCTTCAGCATGGATGAACTTTGAGAACAGTATTATAAGTGAAATAGTTTAATCACGAAAAGTCAAATGCTTTATAATTCTACTTATATGAGGTATCTAGAGTAATCAAATTAATAGAAACAGTATGTAAAGCCTGACCAGGCAGTGGAGCAGTGGATAGAGCATCTGACTGGGATGTGGAGGACCCAGGTTTGAGACCCCGAGGTCGTCAGCTTGAGCACGAGCTCATCTGGTTTGAGCAAGGCTCACCAGCTAGAGCCCAAGGTCGCTGGCTCAAGCAAGGAGTCACTCAGTCTGCTATAGTCCCCTGGTCAAGGCACATATGAAAAATCAATCAATGAACAACTAAGGAACCACAACAAAGAATTGATGTTTCTCATCTCCCTCCCTTCCTGTCTGTCTGTTAATATCTGTCCCTCTCTCTGACTCTTTTTGTCTCTCCCCTCCCCCACACACACAAAAAAGAAACAGAAAGTAGAATGGTGGCTGCCAGAGGTTGGGAGGAGAAGGAAGGAAATGGGAAGTTGTCAGTGGGTAGAGAATTTCAGTTTTGCAAAATGGATAATGTTCTGGAGTTTGGTTGTATAACATTATGACTATAATGAGTGCCACTTAACTGCGCACTTAAAAATGGTTAAGATGGTAAATTTTATGTTATGTGCATTTTTCCACAATGAGGTTTTCTTTAATGCAAAATATATTCTGGATACATTTCTCAGTTAAGTAAGTTAGAATATCCATGGAACTAGATCTGAAATACATAGGATAAATGTTAGCTATATTGTCATTATTTGTATTTTTTTTTTTACCATCGATGTTACTTTTAAGAAGTCTAAAGTTATTCTGATCTCCCATGGTTTAAACCTGTGACTTCTATCTTCTGTTCTTACTTCGGCCCTTCCCTGACCTCCTTAGCTGTTTGTTCTCTGTGTTGGGACTGAAAGCCTGATGTCTGCATTTCCCAAACACACTTGCCCATACTTGCCACAGTTTACATCCCATCAAAAGACAGGGCTTGTGCCAGACCCAGAAGGCAGAAGGGAAGCAGAAGCACTATTGTCTCTCCAACAGAGGGCAGATGTGGGTGTTTATGACACCTCTTGGGCATTTTCCTGTCATTTGTGGACTTTGGTGCTGCAGGAAGCAGAGATCATCAATGATGTTTTTATGAGTTCTTCAAGTTTTATTATTTCCAGAGGCTTTATAAACAGTTGGTACTCTTTGTTAACCTTTTCTTTCCTGAATCTCTTAAAATGATTTCTCCTTTCCCAAAGAGTTCTCAACAAGTACCAAGATATTTGTACCATCCCCCCCAAAAAATTAATAAAATAAAATAAGAGGAGGGGAGAGCATTAGTTTAGTAGTTAAGGGTGGGGTCTGAGGAATCTGCTACTGGAAACAAGACAATGCACAATTTGTTATGCAGAGGTAAACTATTTGGTAAAATTTGGTTAACTTGGAAGAAAGACATCTTGTAATAATCTGAGCATTTCTGTGGTGGTTCCAGTTGGTTGTATGGTTGACATGAACTGATCTCAAGGGGTTTATGTCAAATAGAAATTGCTTGATTTGCAAATAGAAATGTAAAAGAAAAAAGAATACAAAAGTGAGGGCACATTTGCAATATTGGCTCAATGTTCTTGCCCAATAACTATAAACATATGAATATTTGGAGTCTCCCTTTATTTCCTTCTTCAAATGTTCATGTACATTCCCCGGGTCTCTTTTAATTGTAGAGTAGGTACTGTGTGAGGGAGAGAAAGAGTGTTTCTTTATTAGTTATGCTGAAAAGAGAAATGAAAAGAAACAGATGGATTCAAAATATATTTTGGAGGCATAATCAAATTAATGATGGGTTATTTATGGGCCAGGAGTTGTGAAAAACAAGAGAAATAAAGGAGTCTTCTAATTTCTGGGGTTGAGCCATTGGGTGCATGATGTGGTTTGTCTACTTACTAAGATGGGAAGAAATTTAATGTACCATTTCTCTCTTAATTTTTGTTTTACAACTTACATTGATGATTGATTTGTTTTTCTCCCTTTAATCTATATTTCTTACCTCTATTGTACATTTCTGGGATCTGGTTCAGTGAGTAGAAAGTCAAGGAGAAAGCACTTCGTTTAAATTGGTAATCCATTACCTCCTTGTAATTTAAGGCTGTTATGAGTTTAGAGTAGAGATGGGAATTCCATTTTCCCATACTTCTCTGTAAAAGCATGGAAAAGACACAGATGATTTTTTTGAATTAGTAATTACTTTTTTTTTTTTCAGAGACAGAGAGAGAGTCAGAGAGAGGGATAGACAGGGACAGACAGATGGGAACAGAGAGATGAGAAGCATTAATCATTAGTTTTTAGTTTGTGCATTGCAACACCTTAGTTGTTGATTGATTGATTTCTCATATGTGCCTTGACTGCGGGCCTTCAACAGACAGAGCAACCCCTTGCTCAAGCCAGTGACCTGGGTCCAAGCTGGTGAGCTTTTGCTCAAACCAGATGAGCCTGTGCTCAAGCTGGCAACCTCGGGGTCTCGAACCTATGTCCTTGGCATCCCAGTCCAATGCTGTATCCACTGCACCATCGCCTGGTCAAGCAGTAATTACCTTTTGAGGAAAGTATATTATAGGAGAAAAGTAAGGAAGTTAGAACAAATAAATAGGTATAATATTTGTAGTAAAGATTTTACCCTGAATTTTTAATTAATTCATTTTTAATGGAATTATTAAAAAAAATTCCATGCACTAATAATGTTTTCTGTAATATATGCCAATTCTTAGAAAATAAGCAATATGTAATATTTGAAAATAGTAATTAATTATTAGAGTGACCTTTATATCACAGTCTTAATGAGTATAATTATCTTCATAGTGTACCTAGAAAATGTACACTCTCATTATCTCATTTTTCTAAACCAAAAGATCCAACATTAGTGATTTTAACAATAATAGAGATTAGCACAAAACAATGTGTTATGCTTATTAAAAAATACTTTTTGGGCCCTAGCCAGCTAGCTCAGAGGTAGAGCATCGCCCCGGTGTATGGAAGTCCTTGGTTCGATTCCTGGCCAGGGCACACAGGAGAAGCACCCATCTGCTTCTTTACCCTTCCCCCTCTCCTTCCTCTCTGTCTCTCTCTTCCCCTCCCACAGCCAAGGCTCCATTGGAGCTAAGTTGGCCCGGGCACTGAGGATGGCTCCATGGCCTCTGCCTCAAACGTTAGAATGGATCCGCTTACAATGAAGCAACGGCCCCGATGGGCAGAGCATTGCCCCCTAGTGGGCATGCTGGGTAGATCCCAGCCGGGTGCCTGTGGAGTCTGTCTCTCTGCCTCCATGCTTCTCACTTCAGAAAAAATTCCCCAAAACCCCCAAAACTTTTTGCATTCTATTTGCTTTATAGAAATACATTTGGTCATTATAACATAGTGGATCAATTTAATACTAATTAGTAATGTAATTAACATTAAAATGTATAGACTGAATAAATGTCAAATTTATAATGAAAATGCACTGGAAATAGTGGCAAAATATTGCATGTAAATAATTTGTATTGCAGCTTCTAAATTAATTATCACAGAAAAAATATTTTTTTTATCTATTATACATTTGATTTCAGATCATTCATCACCTTTAAGAGAATGTCTGCACTTCATTTTTATAACACATAGTGATTAGAATCAGAATACTGATTTTTTTTAGGTTAGTGGATAATTAAAATAAATTTCTCAACTAAAATGTAATGTTAGTTCTCATCAAGCCCTTTTCTTGGCTTTTCACAGCCTCAATCAATTTTAATATATATACTGTATTATATATTATATTGATAAATATATATATGAAATCAAAGGTGAAAATTGAAATGTTAAATTTTCAATAAGTATGTTATTTTTTTATCCTCTAGGATCCTTAATTAAAAAGAATAATTCTAGGCATTTTGTTTTTCATCTAACTATTATTGAACTAAAACTAAGAAAAATAGGCTAAGAACTCATGTTAGTATAATTAATGTTCTATAACTGCCCCATAAATGCTTTGACTTTGAGTGATGGGCACACAATGCAGTATACAGATCATGTGCCTGTAATGTGCACCTATAATCTATATGACCTTATTAACCAATGTCATCCCATTAAATTTAATAAAAAGAAATACATTTTTTAAAAAAATAAATATTAAGGTAGATGACCCTGACCAGATAGCTCATTGGTTAGAGCATTGTCTCAAAGTGTAGAGGTTGCCGACTTGATTCCCAGTAAGTGCACATATAAAAACAGACCAATGTTCCTCTCTCTCCCTCCCATCCTCTCTCTAAAACCAATAAAATAAACTTTTTTTTAGCAAGAGAGACAGGGACAGAGAGACAGAAAGAGGAACAGATAAGGACAGACAGACAGGAAGGGAGAGAGTTGAGAAGCATCAATTGTTTGTTGCAATACCTTAGTTGTTCATTGACTGCTTTCTCATATGTGCCTGGCCAGGGGGTTCCAACAGAGCATGACTCCTTGCTCAAGCCAGCAATCTTGGGCTTCAAGCCAGTGACCTTTGGGCTCAAGCCAGTGACCATGGGGCCATGCCTATGATCCCACACTCAAGCCAGCGACCCTGCACTCAAGCTGATGAGCCCACCCTCAAGCTGGATGCTTCCACGCTCAAGCCGGTGACCTTGGGGATTTGAACCTGGGTCCCCTGAGTCCCAGTCAACACTCTATCCACTGAGCTATCACCTGGTCAGGCAATAAAATAAACATTTTTTAAGAAGAAATATTAATTAAAAGATTTCTTACTGCAAAGTTCTTTCCTATGTACCAGTAATGCTTATAAGTTTGTTTTATTTTATTTTATTTTATTTATTCATTTTTAGAGAGGAGAGAGAGGGGAGAGAGAGAGACAGAGAGAGAGAGAGAGAGAGAAAGAGAGAGAGAGAGAGAGAGAAGAGAGACAGAGAGAAAGGAGGGGGGAGGAGCTGGATGCATCAACTCCCATATGTGCCTTGACCAGGCAAGCCCAGGGTTTTGAACCGGCAATCTCAGCATTTCCAGGTCGACGCTTTATCCACTGCACCATCATAGGTCAGGCATGCTTATAAGTTTGGAAGGAAATTCAGAGGTTTTTCATATTCTGAAGTTTTGGATAACAACATTAAAAAGAATACATATAAGGTTTGAATATTTGTTTACAGGTTCAGTAATGCATGAAATGTATATTCCTATCTGAAATCAATTAACATCTAATCCTCATCCCAACAAACTGATTGGAGACTTGGTTATAGCTACTGTACCCTCCTCTCATAAGCATAACAAATCATCTAGCAAAAGTCTGTTTTATGTAGAGTTAAATATTCTACAGAGCCCCTTCAATCTGTTGTCCATGCTCCTGATGATTGGGCCATTGGTTCAGACCAGTGGGGTCTTTTAAATCTCTTAAGTCCAAAAGGCTTAAAAGATGCACTGTTATGCTAAATCATAGAACTGTTTGGTAAAGTAGAAGCCCCTGCTTACTCAAGGAATCTCTCTAAATTCCTCCTGACACTGCCCCCTCTGAACCTGTGCCATTTCCCTGATGTGCGCTGGACATGTTGAGCTCTGATCTCTTTATTATCTCCGTGGAAATCTATTCCTTTTTCTTCTAGCTGTGATCACAGACACTTTTCTCTCCCTCTAGTCCCTAACTGGAGCTTGCTTACCACCATCTTTTCTATCCCCTAGCTTTAAGTTATACAGACATTAGGCAGACACTGCCCTTACATGTTAAAGTCCCTGAGGCAAAGACTTCAAAGGGGCTGTATGTCTTCATGGAAAATACAAAGGACAAATAACAAATTAGCACCTCAAAAATTATTTTGCTAAGAATAAGACAAAAACTAAATGGATTATAAATGTGTCATGTTATGAGTCAAAAGCACTAGAACCTTGACTTCTTAAATCAAATCTAATATTTTTACAGTGTCATTTTATGGATTTTTTCTCAATCAATGAGTACCTGTTTTACATATATATGTGTGTGTGTGTGTGTGTGTGTGTGTGTGTGTGTGTGTGTGTGTGTGTGTGTGTTCTCTAAGTAGTTATAGTTTTCTTCCTAGTTTTTAAACCCAACAAAAACATGTTGGACAGTTCTCACATTTGGCTATTCATCTGAGAGTATCAGTGCAGAATAGTTCAGTTCAGCATTTTGAAGAAAAAATTTAAAATATATTAGCTAATATTTGACTTACTCTTAAAGCTGAAGAAATGCCTTTGACCTCTGTCATCTTTATAAATGGATTAATTCACTCATTTGCTCAGTAATTATACTGAGAATCTATCATAAGCTGGGTGCTATACAGCAGTGTGGTATACAGCGTTCATATCCACATGTGATGACAGTGAAAGAAAATGCATTGTGGTTACTTGAAGAAACTAATTCAAACTGAGAACTGAAAAATAGGTAAGAGTCAATCAGATAAATGAAATGTTGGATAGAGAATGGAGAAATAGTGTTCCAGGTAGAGGAAAAAATAAATATGAAGGACAAGACAGTTCATGTGCCTTCCTAAGAATTAAAGAAGTCCAATAGAACACATCATCAACAGTCTTACAGACCAAGTTAAAGAATTCAGATTTTATCCTAAGGATTTTGGAGAAATGTCTTTAAAGTACTAAAGAAGTCCATAAAGAATTTGACAAAACCAGAGAAGAATGTAAAAAAGATAACTAAATGGAGAAGACAGAATGAAAAAAAGAAGATGGTAGTTGGAGGAGGGAAGGTTGGCTTCAGGACGGCCATTTAAGAAGCTATAATAGTAGTTCAAGGTTGAAAATACTTCTATCTGGGAAGTTAGGTTTAGACATGTTCAATACAAGGTACTGATGAGACATACAAGTGTAGATGCTAAATAGACTATGAATTTGAGAAGAGAAATCTGGACAAAAGAAATATACTAGATTGTCATAAGCTGAAAGATCATAATTAAGGGGCTAAAAGTGAATCGGGTTATACCAAAAGGCGATCTAGGAAGAGAAGATTGTCTAGGGAAAAAACTGAAGAAACTTCAATGTCCAGGTGAGAAGAATGAGCCTACAAATATAAAAAATAAGCATGGCCTGACCTGTAGTGGCACAGTGGATAAAGCATCGACCTGGAACTCTGAGGTTGCCAGTTTGAATCCCTGCACTTGTCTGGTCAAGGCACATATGGGAGTTGATGCTTCCTGCTCCTTACCCCTTTCTGTCTCTCTCATTTTTTCTCTCTCACTCTCATTCTCTCTCCTCTCTAAAATGAATAAATAGGCTTTAAAAAAGAAGCATGGTTTGAGAAAAAGGAAATTCAAGAGAGTTTAATTTTTAAGAAAGTTAGAAAAGAGACAGTTTTAAGAGGGAGGGAAGGAAGGAAGGAAGGAAGGAAGGAAGGAAGGAAGGAAGGAAGGAAGGAAGGAAGGAAGGAAGGAGGGAGGGAGGGAGGGAGGGAGGGAGGGAGGGAGGGAGGGAGGGAAGGAAGGAGGGAAGGAAGGAAGGAAGGAAGGAAGGAAGGAAGGAAGGAAGGAAGGAAGGAAGGAAGGAAGGAAGGAAGGTCAATCCAAATAGGGTCAAGTCAAAGCAAGATAAAAATTCAAATAAATTCATCAGATAAAGAAGTCTGTGGATAATTGTTCATAACATTGGAAAATACAAGCCAGATAGCAGTATGTTAAAATATGAGTTTCAGGGGAAGAAATGGGGGAAGAAGGATCAAGTGTTGGTATTGGTAACCTAAAAATGAAAGGCCAAAGGGAGAGGTAACAAACATTGATTTGAGATGCAAAAACTAGCTGTTCTGGAAGCGGGGATTGAAGCAGTGATTCAAATAGTGTTCTTATTAGGAGGTGAAGGCAAGGGAGAGGGATGAGAAAGGGGAGAATAATAATTACATAAATATAAGGAAGGACTTTCTGTGGGTATAAATAAGCTAAGGAAAAAATTTTTATAGTTGTGGATAAGTAACATAATGATGCTAATTTGAAAGTCTGACTTTAATGACTTTTAGTCAGGTGGTCATACTGTCTGCTTCTCTGTTAGTCTACAAACAGTTGTTTGGAGTACAATGCTGCTTTAGGCCTGGGCCAAATGTAATTTGATCCAGTTTTTTTTTTGTTTTTTTTTTTGTTATATGGTGTTTTTTTTTGTTGTTGTTGTTTTTTTATTTTATTTATTGATTTTTTAGAGAGAGGGCAGAGAGAGAGAGAGAGAGAGAGAGAGAGAGAAGGGGGAGGAGCAGGAAGCATCAACTCCCATATGTGCCTTGACCAGGCAAGCCCAGGGTTTCGAACCGGCAACCTCAGTATCCCAGGTTGACGCTTTATCCCACTGCGCCACCACAGGTCAGGCTGTTATATGGTGTTTTAATGAAAAATTTCTTTGGAGAATACATTTCCTTTATAAAATTTTCATCTAATTGTTTAAGTTACATTTATTTTCCCATAATTATTTTTAAAAGAGATTCTTCCTACTAAAGATTAATTTGAAGTATTTCAATAAAAACTTTTTCTTCCAATATGAGAATTGGAAAAATTAATTCTAAATGTGTCATGTTATACATAATTTTTAATATGGCCACGTAATCTAGACTACTTCTTTTGGCTCTAATGACTAGATCTTTTTGCAGTGTTTGTGAATGACATAATTTTCTTTTTGCTTTAAAACACCAAACTTGAGGAGAAAGACATGCAAAGGAGTTTCTCTGGGACAGCAGCTCTGACTCCATTCTAAAGTGGCTCTATTCATACGGGGTGTGTGGGGGGAAACATAGGAAAACAACACAGTAATTAGTAAATAACAATACAAAATAAACTCTGTTTTTCATATATGCACAGCTGTAAACCTACATTTGCCTAATCCTATATTATTTTTACTGTTTGGAAAGAAAAGTGAAAACAAGAAGGAAACCATGGGTAGGAAGGAAAGTGGAGTGTCAGGATACTCATGTTCTTAATGGGGTTCAAAGACAAGTATAGGAGACATAAAAAAATGAGCAAACCAGAAGGATGAGATATTGTTTTCTAGTGGTGATTTCTATAGTGGAGTAGTTTTGGATAATGGCAATACCAACATGTGACCATGAGCTAACAACTGAGATAGAACAAGAAGCTCATTTGGAAAAAACTGGACATTGATGAGCTAGCTATCTATATGAAAAATAAAATCACAATGTATAATGGTAAGACTATATATAGTCAACTGGGCAACTGTAAGTTGTCTGCTAAAATACCTTATGAATGGTGGGGAATGATAGAAGAAATCAAAAGATGACAGCAACAAGAATAAGAATAGAGTTTTACAGCCAAAGCATGTGGGTAGCAGCAGATTGTGCATGAAGAAGGTGCACGAACATTCACATTTTTTTGGTATTTTTCTGAAGTGATCAAGATCCACCCAGTATGCCCACCATGGGGTGATGCTCTGCCCATCTGGGCCATTGCTCCATTGCAATTAGAGCCATTCTAGCACCTGAGGCAGAGGCCATGGAGCCATCCTCAGCACCCAGGCCAACTTTGCTCCAATGGAGCCTTGACTGTGGGAGGGGAAGAGAGAGATAGAGAGAAAGGAGAGAGGGAAGGGTAGAGAAGCAGATGGACACTTTTCTTGTGTGCCCTGACCAGGAATCAAACCCAGGACTTACACACGCTGGGCCAATGCTCAACATTTACTTTTTGACCAGAGGCAACTGCTCTCTAAATAAACTCCTACATCTTGAAAGGAAGATCACCATCTGTCTCAGAGAGCTGTAAATACAGCGACCTATTCAAGGGACAAACAGGTTTCCTCTGAGGGTACTTTGAAGAAAATGAGGATGTAAAGACTCTGGTTATTCGTGGCACGGGAGATCCAATGAGAAGTATAGTCTGGAACGGAAGCAGGTATAATCATCAGAGGGGAGTGGAACCACAGAGTGGCATGAGAACATGGGAGATTTGTCATGTGCCTGAAGACCTGAGGGTTCAGTGGGTTGGCTCAGACAGGCCTTAGTAGCATTTCTAAGCACCAGACCTTACCAGATCCAACCACAAGTTGGAGGGAGGCCAGACATCTGGATGAGTTCAAGCCTGCAGAGGTGAGGAGACATTAGTCCCCAAATGTTTCTTTCCTTCACTGAGTTTATTCGAGAGATACTCCCTGTATAACAGAGCCTTGGCACCATCTGGCGGGTCACCTTGGGGTCAGTGCACCAGATGTGGAGCATCCTTTCTGTAGCCCCCACCACTGCCTTTGGATAAATTTTATCTGGCTTTCTTGTTCAGTGTTTTTTAGTGCATAATGGAATATTCTTAAAAGACAATGATGTGAATGCTATTTGGAGAACACTTCATTTTTCTCTGTTATTTTGAATGAGAAGAGCTTACATTTTTTGAGGACAAAATGGCAGGGGAATAATTACCATCTGGCTCTTTGGATGAAAACCTGACAACATCCCAAACTGCCTGAGCTCTCCCTGGCCCTTCGCCCATGAAACTAGGGCTTTCAACCACAGCAAACAGCCGCATGCTGAGTGCATGCCCACAAGACACGGGCTTCAGAACTTCTCATTTGGACTGTTTATTAAAACCACTTTTACTTAACAAATGCCTGACTGATTGCTCGTGGAGATCTATAAAATAGTTAGATCCTTTTATATATCACCACATTTTATATATATATATATATATATATATATATATATATATATATATATATAACATTATATAATATATGTGTTATATATATGTATGCACATTATAATTTATAACAAAATTGGTACAAAAAATAGCTGTTACAAGAATGTCTTATTAACCTAAGAAAGAACTACTATATTAATAGAGGAAAACATACTTTTAAAACCTGAATTAGTCATCCTAACTGGGCTTAGATGAAGTCTTTTTCCTGGACAAGGGAAAGTGGTAGCTGATCTTAAATAAACCTGAGCATGTGCCAGGGTGTGGAATGAAGGCACAGTCCTCCTGTGGAACTTTTCTTTAGTGGGAATAAGTTTTGAACTTGAGAAATTTATGGAAGCTTCTGGAATCTTGGGGAATGAAGAACTACATACAAGAACCAAAAGAATCAGCATGCCCAAGGCCTGCAGGCAGGGGGGAACTCTGGCCCCATCTTCAAAAACCAAGTGGCTTGCTCTCAAAGCACAGAAGTAACTGCATGGCCAAGTCAGAAAATAAGGAGGTCCTGAATTGTTCTGCCATTTCCTGACGTACACACCATAATAAAGCTTGACAGAGCTACCTTTTTTTTTAAGAATAAAAAGACTATTTTCTGACTAAATAAATAAATAGTAAACTAATTGTGGTTCTTTAAATAGAAGTAAGTCACTCAGATAAAATAGGAAATATTTAAATAATTTTAGAAGAGGGAAGAATTATTTAATTAGAATCTTTTAAATACCTTGTCACCTTACCTTGATCTATTTTCATAGTTATGTGATATCCACAATGTCTGAAACCATGTATGCTGTTATATCTATTTTTCTTGTGCTAATACCATTTCTAGCACATAACAGGTGGGTAATAAATATGGATGAGTCAATGCATTGATATCTGAAAAGTTTTATCAGAACATTTTTTGAAACTGGTATTTTCTTTTTTTGTTGTCTTGTTTGTTTTATTTTTTATTAAATTGATTGAGGTAACATTGGTTAATAAAACTATATGGGTTTCAAGTGTACAATTCTATGATACATCATCGGTGTACTGTATTGTGTGACTACCAACCAAAGTCAAACCTCCTGCTGTCACCCTATACTTGAACCCCTCTCACCTTGACTACCCCCCTTCCCCTCTGATAACCATTATACAGTTTGACAGAGGAGCCAAAAACATACAATGGACAAAAGAAAAGCTCTTCAATAGTAGGTGGCACTGAAAAAAATGGAAAGCCACATGCAAAAGAATGAAATTAGACTTGCTTGTCCCCATATACAAAATTAACTCAAAATGGATCAAAGACCTAACTATAAGACCTGAAACAACAAATTACATGGAAAAAATGTAGATACTAACCTTATGGATATTGGTCTTAGAGAGGATTTTATGAATTTGACCTCAAAAGCAAGGGAAGAAAAAGCAAAAATAAGTGAATGGGACTATACCAAACTAAAAATCTTTTTTTCTGCACAGCATAAAAAACAGCCAGCAAAAGCAAAGGGCAACTGAACAAATGAGAAAAGATATTTGCAAACAGCTATGACAAAAGGTTAATATGCAAAATATACAGAGACTAGTGTTTTTTATAGAAAATTGTAACTCAAGTATTGGGTATCTTTGACATAGAACTCATAAATGTTGTTGGTCATTCAAACATTAATAGGTCAAATCATAAAAATCCAGGGATTATACCAGGAATAATTAACATGCCTATTTTAACTCCTTTTTACATTTCCTTTTATTTCCTTTATTCTTTTCACCACCTGATAGGGATAACTTTGCATATGCACTTATTTGAAAACTTCTAAGCTTTAGCAGGTTGGCCAGTGGTAGAACATCAGCTCGGTGTGTAGAAGTTTTGGATTCCATTCCCAGTCAGGGCACACAGGAGAAGTGCCCATCTGCTTCTCTACCCCTCCCTCTTTTGCTTCTCTCTCTCTCTCTCTTTCTCTCTTCCCCTCCTACAGCCATGGCTCCATTGGAGCATGTTGGCCCTGGGCACTGAGGATAGCTTCATAGCCTCAGGCACTATGAAGAGCTTGGTTACTGAGTAATGGAGCAATGCCTCAGCTGGGCAGAGCATCGCCCCCTAGTGGTTTTGCTGGGTGGATCCAGGTCCAGGTGCATGTGGGAGTCTGTCTCTGCTTCCCCTCCTCCTACTGAATAAAAACAACAACAACAACAAAAAACAAAGGCTATAGTTGTACTGTAATAGCTCTATGTTTACCCTTTATGAATGTTTAAATTATTATATTTTTGTAAGAATGTTGCCACATAAATATGCTTTGAAAAATATTAATCTATGTATACATAGTTATATTGTTTTGGGTATCTTTTTTTTCAATCATAAGTTAAAATTGGAAAATCAAAATTATCTTGACAAAAGGATAAGATGTGTTATGAAGAAAAGTTCATACAGTTTTAATACACTCATTCACTCATTATGCGGTGACAATTGTGATCAGCTCTTCCTCATCGTTCTCTAATTGACTCCCACTGTACTCCAAGTGACCTTCTATAATTAGGTTCTCTTCTAAGGATCATTTCCTCCTCACATTTGAAAATATCATAGTGTTTTAATTATTATTTTGTTATTTCATAATTTCTGGTAATTATCATTATTTACCTTCCTACCTGACATTTTTAAAAGATATTTTTCTCATATTGCATTTTGTTCTTCATGACAATAACTGTTTCAGAAAAACCAAACAAAACATGTGCAATTTATGAAACATATCGACATCTCCAAAACCTATTCTTTAACAGCCTCAAAACTGATTTAAAATGAGCTGAGAAACTACAGTCCCTCTGGCCTGGCTCAAACCTGCCAAAATTCACTCTCAAAGAGGCTGTGCAACAAAGGCAGTCTAAGCTGGCCATGAGCTATTAAGTGAGATAGAACAAAGTTATGAACTTAGACTTCTCTGATCTCTTCACAACTAAAACTCAGCAAGTGCGTAGTTATATGGTGCAGCAAGTCTCGTCTCTAGAAGATATAGTAAGAATCTCTCCACTCGTGGATGCTTAAACTAATTTTGTCAAGAGATTTAATTGCTTCTTCATATTTCTGTTATTTCTCACATAGTTAATAGAGAATGATCTTATAATTTATTACTTGTAAGCCTTTACCTTTTTATCTAAATTATACTGGAAATCATTGGGTTCCTTTAATAGGATTCAGCTTGGTTTGTCACTATATTTTTTCCATTTGGCTCTTTATAATGGAGTATCCTTCATTATTATATCTGCTTTATCTGGGAAGGAAAACTTGCAACTGTAGGTCCAGAGACTTCAGTCCCTTTCATCTCTGCTTTGGGATCAGTTTGCTTTAACAAGAAAGAGTGAGTTTAATTAGTTCCTCTGAGATTGAGGAATGGAGACAATTTTAATTGAAACACTATGAATTGTAACTTTTATGAGAAAATTTTTAATTTGCGTGTATGTCATACAATAATGTCCTCTTTCAGTATTTGAGATTAAACTATATTTCCTTAATCTGTGCAAATTTTAATAACAAAAAAAAGAGTATAAGTCTTCCAGTTAAAGACCTTTGTACATTTTAATGTAGTTTATCTTTGCTTTCTTACTTTTTTAAACATATTATATATTTTTTATTTTTTATTTTTTTACAGGGACAATGAGAGAGTCAGATAGAAGGATAGATAGGGACAGTCAGACAGGAATGAAGAGAGACGAGAAGCATCAATCATCAGTTTTTTGTTGCGACACTGTAGTTCTTCATTGATTGCTTTCTCATATGTGCCATGACTATGGGCCTTCAGCAGACTGAGTAACCCCCTGCTCGAGCCAGTGACCTTGGGTTCATGCTAGTGAGCTTTTTGCTCAAGCCAGATGAGCCCGCGCTCAAGCTGGCAACCCTGGGGTCTTGAACCTGGGTCCTTCCGCATCCCAGTCCGACGCTCTATCCACTGTGCCACCGCCTGGTTAGGCTGCTTTCTTACTTTTAAATATATTTTGTATTTTAATCAGTCAAGCAATAAGTGCATATTGAATCTTGCTATGCCCTAAATTTGCTCTTAAGGATTCTATAGTCTGTTTCCACAATGAACCCCCATTTATTCTAATAGATTGGCTGTAAGACTAAATTATATAGTTTTTCCTTTGTGATTATTGACAAATGATTTCAAGAGGTTATTATTGCAGCCTGATCAGGTGGTGGCACAGTGGATAGAGCATTAGACTGAGACATAGAGGACCCATGTTCAAAACCTGAGGTCATCGGCTTG
The DNA here is from genome assembly GCF_036850995.1 of Saccopteryx leptura. NCBI lineage: Eukaryota > Metazoa > Chordata > Mammalia > Chiroptera > Emballonuridae > Saccopteryx > Saccopteryx leptura. Next base: position 235,916,852 of record NC_089503.1, read on the forward strand.
AGTGTGGGCTCGTCCTGCTTAAGCGTGGGGTTGCTGCTTGAGGGTGGAATCATAGACAGGATCCCATGGTTGCTGGCTTAAGCCCAAAGGTCGCTGATTTGAAGCTCAAGGTCACTGGTTTGAGCAAGAGCCTCCCGGTTAAGGTACATATGAGAAAGCAATCAATGGACAACTAAGGTGCCACAACAAAGAATTGATGCTTCTCATCTCTTTCCCTTCCTATCTGTCTGTCCCTCTCTCTGTCTTTATCACACACACACACACACACACACACACACACACACAAGATTATTATTGCAAATAAGATTGTTTCATTCTATAGTCAAATGTGTATGGTTTTAATTTTCTCAACTATATTTTTCTTCTTTAATACTGTGGTGGGTATTCTAGGTACTTTGCATTTCTAAATACATTTTTATTCATGTCTTCAATCTCATTGTCTCCCCCCATCACCACACATACATATGATCACCACCACCACCAAAAACAACAATAACAGCAATAACGTTGCCAACAAGCAAAAACTCTTATGATTTTAAATTGGATAACATTATAGGTAATCTTAATGTATCTTTTGCAATCTAAGATCATGACATATCACTTCAATTATATAGTTCTTCATTAATTCTTCTAAGAAACATTTCTTATATTTTAAATATGTAGAGTTGTCTTATCTATACTTAATTAGATTCATTTCTTAATGTTTTATATTTTCATATTATTTTAAAAGCTATTTTAAATATTGTATTTCTAATTTACTGTTAATCTATAGTATATTAAATATTGACATTTATCAGTAACAACCTTAACAAATTAATGTAAAATTTTATAGTTTTAAATTTTCTTGAACTTCTTGTGCACAATCATGGCATTAAAACAATATCAGTTTTATTCTTTTTTTAAGTTTATTTTCTTTTTAAATTAATTTTAATGGGGTGACATTGATAAATCAGGGTATATATTTTCAGAGAAAATATCTCTAGGTTATTTTGACATTTGATTATGCTGCATTCCCATCCCTCAAAGTCCAATTGTCTTCCGTCACCTTCTAACTGGTTTTCTTTGTGCCCTTCCCCTCCCCCAACACCCTCCCTCTCCTCTCCCCACCCCGTAACCCCCATACTCTTGTCCATGTCTCTGAGTCTCATTTTTATGTCCCACTTATGTATGGAATCATATAGTTCTTAGTTTTTTCTGATTTACTTATTTTGCTCAGTATAATGTTCTCAAGGTCCAAACATGTTATTGTAAATGATCAGATATGTCATCATTCCTTATGGCTGAGTAGTGTTCCATAGTATATATGTACCAAAGCTTTTTAATCCACCCGTCCACTGACAGACACTTGGGCTGTTTCCAGATCTTCACTATTGTGAACAATGCTGCCATAAACATGGGGGTGCATTTCTTCTTTTCAAAAACAGTGCTATGGTGTTCTTGGGGTATATTCCTAAAAGTGGGATAGCTGGGTCAAAAGCCAGTTCAATTTTTAATTTTTTGAGGAATCTCCATACTGTTTTCCACAGTGGCTGTACCAGTCTGCATTCCCACCAGCAGTGCAGGAGGGTTCCCTTTTCTCCACATCCTCACCAGCACTTATTCTGTGTTGTTTTGTTGATGAGCACCATTCTGACTGGTATGAAGTGATATCTCATTGGGTTTTAATTTGCATTTCTCTAATGATTAGTGATGTTGAGCATTTCTTCATATGCCTATTGGCCATCTGTATGTCCTCTTTGGAGAAGTATCTATTCATTTCTTTTTTTTTTTTTCCTGTATTTTTCTGAAGCCGGAAACGGGGAGAGACAGTCAGACAGACTCCCGCATGCGCCCGACCGGGATCCACCCGGCATGCCCACCAGGGGGTGACGCTCTGCCCACCAGGGGGCGATGCTCTGCCCCTCCGGGGGGTTGCTCTGTTGTGACCAGAGCCACTCTAGCACCTGGGGCAGAGGCCGAGGAGCCATCGCCAGCGCCCAGGCCATCTTTGCTCCAGTGGAGCCTCGTCTGGGGGAGGGGAAGAGAGAGACAGAGAGGAAGGAGAGGGGGAGGGGTGGAGAAGCAGATGGGCGCTTCTCCTGTGTGCCCTGGCCAGGAATTGAACCCGGGACTTCTGCATGCCAGGCCGACCCTCTACCACTGAGCCAACCGGCCAGGGCCTATTCATTTTTTTGCCCATTTTTTGATTGGATTGTTTGTCTTTCTGGTGTTGAGTTTTACAAGTTCTTTATAAATTTTGGTTATTAACCCCTTATCAGATGTATGGTCAAATATATTCTCACATTGTGTAGTTTTTTTTATTCTGTTCTTATTGTCTTTAGCTGTGCAAAAGCTTTTTAGTTTGATATAGTCCCATTTGTTTATCCTGTCTTTTATTTCACTTGCCTATGGAGATAAATCGGCAAATATATTGCTGCGAGAGATATCAGAGAGCTTACTGCCTATGTTTTTTTCTAAGATGCTTATGCTTTTACGGCTTACATTTAAATCTTTTATCCATTTTGAGTTTATTTTTATAAATGGTGTAAGTTGGTGGACTACTTTCATTTTTTTGCAGGTAGCTGTCCAATTTTCCCAACACCATTTGTTAAAGAGGCTGTCTTTACTCAAATGTATGCTCTTATGTCCTTTGTCAAATATCAGTTGTCCATAAAAGTGTGAGTTTCTTTCTGGGTTCTCAGTTCTGTTCCATTGATCTATTTGCCTGTTCTTATGCCAGTACCAGGCTGTTTTGAGTACAATGGCCTTGTAGTATAACTTGATATCTGGAAGTGTGATATCTCCCACTTTATTATTCCTTTTCAAGATTGCTGAGGCTATTCGTGTTTGCTTTTGGTTCCATATAAATTTTTGGAATATGTGTTCTATATTTTTGAAGTAAGTCATGGGTATTTTAATTGGTATTGCATTGAATTTATAAATTGCTTTGGGTAATATAGACATTTTAATGATGTGTATTCTTCCTAACCATGAGCACGGTATATGCTTCCACTTGTTTGTATCTTCCCTGATTTCTTTTATCAATGTTTTATAATTTTCTGAATACAAATCTTTAAGCTTCCTGGTTAAATTTCTTCCTATGTACTTTATTTTTTTGGTTACAATGGTGAAGGGGATTGCGTCCTTAATTTCTCTTACTGAGAGTTCATTGTAAGTGTATAAAAATGCCTCTGATTTCTGAGTATTAATTTTATTTCCTGCCACATTGATGAATTCATTTATCAGGTCCAGTATTTTTTTGACGGAGACTTTAGTGTTTTCTATATACAGTAGCATATCATCTGCAAATAATGATAGTTTTACTTCTTCTTTTCTAATTTGGATGCCTTTTATATCTTTTTCTTGTCTGACTGCTGTGGCTAGGACTTCCAGAACTATGTTGAATAAGAGTGGTGAAAGGGGGCACCCCTGCCTTGTTCCTGATCTTAATGGGATTGCTTTTAATTTTTGCCCTTTGAGTATGATGTTGGCTGTGGGTTAGTCATAGATGGCCTTTATCATGTTGAGGTATGTTCCCTGTATTCCCACTTGGCTGAGAGTTTTAATCATGAATGGGTGCTGGATTTTATCAATGCTTTTTCTGCATCTATTGAAATTATCATGTGGTTTTTGTCCTTCCTTTTGTTTATGTGATGAATCACATTGATTGATTTGCGAATATTGTACCAGCCTTGCTTCCCAAGAATAAATCCCACTTGATTGTGGGGTATAATTTTTTTCATATATTGCTGGATCCAGTTTGCTAATATTTTGTTGAGAATTTTAGCATCTAAATTCATCAGGAATATTGGCCTATAATTTTCTTTCTTTGTGTTGTCTTTCCCTGGTTTTGGAATCAGAATTATACTCACCTCATAAAAGAACCTTGGAAGTCCTCCTTCCTCTTGAATTTTTTGAAATAGCTTGAGAAGGATAGGAGTTAGTTCTTCTTTGAATATTTGGTAGAATTCACTTGTGAAGCCATCATGCCCAGGACTTTTCTTTTTGGGGAGTTTTTTTATAATTGTTTCAATCTCATATGTTGTAATTGGTCTGTTTAGGTTTTCTGATTCTTCCAGATTAATTTTTGGATGATTATATGTTTCAAGGAATTTGTCCATTTCATCTAGGTTGTCTAGTTTTTTGGCGTACAGTTTTTCATAGTATTTTCTTACAACATTTTGTATTTCTTCTGTGTCAGTTGTTATTTCTCCACTCTCATTTCTAATTTTATTTATTTGAGTCCTCTTTCTTTTTTTCTTGGTGAGTCTGGTTAAAGGTTCATTGATCTTGTTGACCTTTTCAAAGAACCAGCTCTTGGTTTCATTGATCCTCTGTATTGTTTCTTTAGCCTCTATGTCATTTATTTCTGCTTTGATCTTTATTATTTCCTTCCTTCTACTACCTCTAGGTTTTACTTGCTGTTCTTTTTCTATTTCTTTTAGATGCAGGGTCAAGTTGTTTATTTGAGCTTTTTCTAGCTTCTTAAGGTATGCCTGTAATGCTATGAACTTCCCTCTCAGGACTGCTTTTGCTGTGTCCCATAAATTTTGAGTTTATATATGCTCCTCATTGCATTGTTTCTATGAATTTTTTAATTTCTTCTTTGATCTCATTGTTAACCCATTCATTATTTAATAACATGCTATTTAGTTTCCAAGTGTTTGAGTATTTTTCAGTTTTTCTGTTGTGGTTGATTTCTAGTTTCATGCCATTGTGATCAGAGAAAGTGCTCGATATGATTTCAATCTTCTTAAAATGTCGAGACCGCTTTTGTGCCCTAACATGTGGTCTATCCTAGAGAATGTACCATGAGCACTTGAAAAAAATGTATATTCTGCTGCTTTAGGGTGAAAGGTTCTGAAGATATCTATTAAATTGAGTTGATCTAGTGTGTCCTTTAAGTCTGCTGTTTCTTTGTTAATTTTCTTTCTTGAGGATCTATCTAGTGATGTTAGTGGGGTATTGAAATCCCCTAATGTTATAGTATTGCTGTTGATGTCACCCTTTAAATCCATCAAAGTCTGCTTTATATATTTAGGTGCTCCTATATTAGGTGCGTAGATATTTATAACGGTTATTTATATCTTCCTGTTGGATTGCTCCCTTTATCATTATGTAGTGACCTTCTTTATCTCTTACTATAGCCTTTGTTTTAAAGTCCATTTTTTCTGATATAAGTATTGCTACCCCAGCTTTTTTTTTCATTTTTATTTGTGTGAAATATTTTTTTCCATCCTTTTATCTTCAGTCTATGTGCATCTTTTGTTTTAAGCTGTGTCTCTTGTAGACAGCATATGTATGGGTCCTGTTTTCTTATCCACGCAGCTACCCTATGTCTTTTGATCAGATCATTTAATCCATTTACATTTAAGGTTATTATAGATATGTAGTTGTTTATTGCCATTTTATTCTTAAAAACTGTATTCCTCTTTTGCTATATTCTTTTTCTCCTTTGATCTATTTACAACAGGCCCCTTAGCTTTTCTTGCAGCATTGGTTTGGTTGTAGTGAATTCCTTGAGTTTTTTTTTTTTTTTTTTTTTTTGTCTGGAAAGCTTTTTATTTCTCCTTCAATTTTAAATGATATTCTTGCTGGATAAAGTAGTCTTGGTTGCAGGCTCTTGTTTTGCATTACTTTGAATATTTCTTGCCATTCCCTTCTGGCCTCAAGTGTTTCTGTTGAGAAGTCAGAAGTCATCCTAATGGGGGCTCCTTTGTAGGTGATATTCTTTTTTTCTTTAGCAACTTTTAATATTTTCTCTTTATCACTTAGCTTTGGTATTTTAAATATGATGTGTCTTGGTGTAGATTTTTTGGGGTTTCTCTTTAATGGAGTTCTCTGTGCTTCTTGAACTTGTGAGATGTTTTTCTGCCTTAACTGAGGGAAGTTTTCAGCTATGATATGTTTGAACAAAGTCTCTATCCCTTGTTCTTTCTCTTCGTGTTCAGGAACCCCTATGATGTGGATGTTATTTCTCTTCATATTGTCACAGAGCTCTCTTAGAGTTTCCTCAGACTTTTTGAGTCTCTTTTCTTTTTTCTGCTCTGCTTCTGTGCCTTCATTTATCCTGTCCTCTAACTCACTGATTTGTTTCTCAGCTTCATCCATCCTGCTTTTTATTCCTTCCATTGTGTTCTTCATTTATGATAGTGTATTTGTTATTTCTGACTGATTCTTTTTTATTATTTCAATGTCCTTTTTTATATTTGCTATCTCTTTATTAAGGTGTTCATACTTACCATCTATTGTTGTTCTAATATCTTTGAGCATCCTAACAATCATTATTTTAAACTCTGCATCTGGTAATTTGGTTATATCTGACTCATGGAGGTTCTTTTCTGGGGATTTCTCTTGATTCATTTTTTTTTTTTTTTTTTGTATTTTTCTGAAGCTGGAAACGGGGAGGCAGTCAGACAGACTCCCGCATGCGCCCGACCGGGATCCACCCGGTACGCCCACCAGGGGGCGATGCTCTGCCCATCCGGGGTATCGCTCTGTCGCGACCAGAGCCACTCTAGCACCTGGGGCAGTGGCCAAGGAGCCATCCTCAGCGCCCGGGCCATCTTTTGCTCCAATGGAGCCTCGGCTGCAGGAGGGGAAGAGAGAGACAGAGAGGAAGGAGAGGGGGAGGGGTGGAGAAGCAGATGGGCGCCTCTCCTGTGTGCCCTGGCTGGGAATCAAATCCATGACTTTTGCATGCCAGGCCGACGCTCTACCACTGAGCCAACCGGCCAGGGCTCTTGATTCATTTTTGTTGCATTTCTCTGCCTTCTCATTTTGTCTGTGTAAAAGAAGGTTTTGGACACTGTAGTTCACTGGATATGGCCTCTGTGTTCCCTAGGTGTGGTCTGTCTGCAGGCTTGCCACCCCCTCTGCTGTTTCTGCCTAGGGCATTTGCGTATGGGCATTGACAGTGCCTACCCACTGGGGCTGTTGCTGTGGTTTCTGCCTCTCCTTCATGGGAGTGGCTGTGATTACATGTTCAGGTGTAAAAGCCTCGGTGGCCTTGGCCTTCCCCTCATTTCAGTGGTTGGCGTTATGCCCAGCCCTGAGCACAGGGGTGAGTACCTTTGCTCAACTGCGTGTCTCTGCCTAATTCTGGGCTTTCTTCTGGCCCCTGCAGGAGAAGCCTGCTCGTGGGACGACTGCAAGCATTGGCTTCACAGGCTGGGTGGGACTACATGCCCATGCTCAGTAGTGGGACTTCGCCTGTTCTGGGCTTTTGGCTCCACCCCTACGGGAGGAGCCGGCTCCCAAGTCAGGCCTCAAGCCTCTGTTCCACAGGCTGGGCAAGGCTGCACTCCTGTGCCCTTGCTCAAGGGCAGGTCTCCACTCCTTCTGGGGTTCCCGCCCTTCCCCCCACAGGCTGGATTGCAGGTGGCCCGCAGCTGGGTTTGACCACTTTTGCATGTCCCCACCTCCCCAGCCGGGCAAGACTGAGCTCATACCTGTGCCCAGTGGTGGCCACCTGGGCTTCCGCCCTTGCCGACAGGACTGTGCTTCCATGTCCTGCCACCGCCCACCCTCCGGCGCCCCTCAGCCATGTGGGTGGGGGTGCTGCAGCTCAGACCCTAAGACTCACTACTGTAGTCCCGAAAGCTCCCTCCTTCTAAGCGAGTCTGCTCTTAGTGCTGCAGGAGAGCTTGTTTGGCTGGTGTCCTGCTTCCCTTTGCTGGTATTGCTGTTTCCAGGGGAAATGTTCACTTCAGATTTGGGGAGTGACTCATCCCAGGGGTTAGGGTGACTATCTCTCAAAATGTTTCTCCCTGTGCCTCCTAGATTACACTCTCTTCCTGCTACTCTGGTCCTCTCCTCTCTCCCATCCCCCAGAGCCCCGGGTGAGTGGTTGTGAGAAAAGTTTTCAGTGCGGTCCCTTTAAGAAGAATCCTGGTTTTGAGAAATCAGTCTCTTTCTCACAAACAGTATCCTGTCTTGTTTTCAGCTAAATACTGTCCATACGCCTCTTCTAGGCTCTGGGGTTGCATGCTGGGGCTTTGTTTGTGGGGCTCACGACCCTCCCATCTCTGCTAAACTCGCTTCCCGCCACACGAGTCTCTCCCGGCTGCTGTTTGCTCTGGGGAGCTGGGCCCCTCTCCATGTTTCCATTTTTCCTACCAGTCTCAGTGTGCCTTCTTCAGTGTTCCTTGGTTGAAGAGTCCTCTTAGTTTAGTCCAAAGTTGGTTTTTCCAGATGATGGTTCTTAAAATTAGTTTGTAATCTACTTTGGTTCTGGGAGGTGAAAATTGGTACATCTGCCTACTCCATCGCCATCTTGTCTTCAGTTTGATGTCCTGTATTTTCTGGTATGTTGTATAAAAAAAAGAAAAGACAGCATAATTTTGTATCCTGTGAAAGACAGGCTGTAAGCTGGCTGGGAAAAAAGTCCCAGTTTTTATTCTTTATAGCTTTTATTTCTTCTTCATGACTTATTTTACTCGATAGGCCCAAAAGATAGGATTAGGTTGGATAGAGTTAGTGATAATTGACATTATAATTGTGTTTGCAACCTCAGGAAGAAAGTGTTTATTAATTCACCAATGATATGTGATGTTTGTTGTAGTTTTATTGTGGAAACCTTATGTCATACTAAAAATATTTTCTTTCTATTTCAAGGTTACTGAAAGTTTTTATTATGAATGTGTTGTTCTATAAAATGACTTTTGCATACACTGAGATAATAATATGACCTGTCTCTTTTATTGCTTAATTTTAAATGTTAAGCCAACATTGCCTTTCTGGAATAAATCCAAGTTGGTCATGATATGTCTTTTAAAATACTGATAGACTTAATTTGCTAATATTTTGTTGAGAATCTTTTTATCTAGACTCACGAATTACATAGGACTGATATATTTCTGTCTTGTAATACCCTTACCTAGTTTTTATATCAGGCTCATGCTGGTATAAAAAAGAAAGTTTCTCTATTTTCAAAAATATTTGTATGAAAATAGTACTATTTGTCACCTTAATGTTTGAAAATATTTATCAGTGAATATGTGGGCCTGGAGTTTTCAAATTTTTCTAAACTTCATGACTTATTTTACTCGATAAACATAATGGTCTCAAGGTCTATCTATGTTGTCATAAATACAAAAATGTCCTTCTTCTTCAAGGCTGAATATTAACCTACTGCATTGCTTATATGCTAAGCAAAATAGGTCAGAGAAAGATAAATACTGTATATCAAATATATATCAAATCTAAAAACTCATAGAAAAGAGAAGAATGGTGATTACTAGGGGCTGGGGGGACAGGGAAACCGTGAGAAGTTGGTCAAAGGATACAAACTACCAGTTAATAAGATGAGTAAGTTCTGGATAGCTAATGTACAGCACAGTGATTATAGTTAACAACATTGAATTATATACTTGAAAGTTGTTATGAGAGTAGATTTTAAGTGTCTTTGCCAAGAAAATGCAATCATAATAATGTGAGGTGATAGAAGTGTTAGCTAATGCTACAGTGGTAATTTCTCATTAAATAAGTGCATAAAATTAACACATTGTACACCTTAAATGTATACAGTTTTATATATCAATTATATCTAAATATATTTAGAAAAATACATTTAAAAGTTAAATATTCATTTATTCAGTAAATATTTAGTGAAAAAAATTTTAAAACAGACAGTACTATTTTGATATTACATTTCTTTTTATTGATTTTGGTAATATTTTTAATGAATCTATTTCATTTAAATTTTGCTGTTTGTTTTCTATAAGTATCATTTGTTATATGATTCTTAATTCATCATTTTCTGCTTTGTTTTTATTTAACATAATATTTTATTATTTCTTTTTTTATTTATTGAGTTTTGTGTTATACATTCTTGTGTGATTTTTAGTTGTTACCTAGAGATTTCAGTATGGATTATTGATTTATTTGACTTCACTTTAATTAGACATTTCATCACTTGTAGAATATTGCAAAACCAACAATTTATTACTTTTCCAGCCATGTTTCCTACTGCTCCACCTTATAAAAACCACATTGTAGACATACCAAACCATATTTGAAATTCCTTATTACACCTTACACTCGCACTTTTTTTTACCATTCCTGTAACAATTCTTTTCTGCTTGCCTACATGTCTGCTGAAAGTTCCCCTATCATTCAGATACACATCCTTTGTCCTCCTCCTTTGTACTTACTTAATGTAAGTACATTAATTTCAATTATCCACTCATTTATTTCACAAGTACTTTGAGGGCCTAACCATGTAATAAATATTATGCTAATGGTTCCTGACCCAAAGATATCAACACATAGCCCCATTCCACAATAATCTTACAGATTCTTGCATTTTATTTTAAATCAAAATGATCGGCCCTGGCCAGTTGGCTCAGTGGTAGAGTGTTGACCCAGCGTATGGAAGTCTTGGGTTTGATTACTGGTCAGGGCACACAGGAGAAGGAACTAGCTGCTTCTCCTCCCCATCCCCTACCCCTTCTCTTGTCCTCTCTCTCTCTCTTCCCCTCCTGCAGCCATGGCTCAATTGACTCCAGTGCATTGGCTGTGGGCCCTGGGTGCTGAGGATGGCTCCATGGAGCCTCTGACTCAGGTGCTAAAAATAGCTCAGTTGCAAGTATGGACTCCAGATGGGCAGAGCATTGCCCCTGGTACGGGTTGCCGGGTGAATGCTGGTCATGGCCCATGCAGGTATATGTCTTTCTATCTCCCCTCCTCTCACTTAAATGAAATAAATAAATAAATAAATAAATCACAATGATCTGGTTTTACTTTTTTCTCTTAAACATGATGTCAAAAGCAATAACTGTGATATTCATAGCTTAATTCTTAGCCTGTATGTCTCAGAGTAGATGCTCACTACGTGAGTTTGAATAAATAAATGAGTGTCTTTATTTTCATGTGGTAATAATATACCCATTTCCTATCACTTCATTATTGTATATCACTAAAGATATTTATTAAGTATCTGCTATGTGGCAGGCACTCTTTTAGATTGAGGAATAGCAAAATGGTTTCTGCTTTCATGGATCCAGTCAATTAAGAGGTAAAACAGCCTGACCAGGCAGTGGCGCAGTGGATAGAGCATCGAAATGGGATGCCGAGGACCCAGGTTCAAGACCCCAAGGTTGCCAGCTTGAGTGAGGGCTCATCTGGTTTGAGCAAAAGTTCACCAGCTTCAACCCCAGGTCGCTGGCTCAAGCAAGGGGTTACTCAGTCTGCTGAAGGCCCATGGTCAAGGCACATATGAGAAAGCAATCAATGAACAACTAAGGTGTCGCAACGAAAAACTAATGATTGATGCTTCTCATCTCTCTCCATTCCTGTCTGTCTGTCCCTATCTATCCCTCTCTCTGAATCTCTCTCTGTCTCTGTAATAAAAAAAAGCATTCTTTAAAAAAAAAGAGGTAAAACAAAAAATATCAAATTAGAATCATAAGCAATAAATGGTAAGTAGGAAGTAGATTTGGGAAATAAATGTGCACAAAGTGCTGGAATGCTGGTGAGAGAAAATGGATTGAGTATAAAAAAATCTCTCCAGGAAAATTAGAGATAAGGCCTGCTATATAAATTATTGAGTGCTCCAACTGCTCATCCTCATAAGCCCTCAGGAAAAGTGTTAAAACACTTATTTCTTTGTGTTATTCCTATACTTTAATTACTTCTGAGAAAGTTTAATTACCTTAAACTATCTTTCACTAGATTTATTTTTTCTTTGACAAAAACCTATTTTATCTCTCAGTATTTCATTTTATAAGACCCCAATCTATGTAGATAGATTTATTAATTATTGTCCAAACTGCAGATTTCAAAATTTTTATCTATACTAAATCATTCACCTCAACTCTTTCTTATGTAGTTTCTCCAGCCCAAGACTATATGAAACAACATAAATCTATCACTAACCTTCAACTTTGAGCTGAAAACACATTTTTTCTAGTTGGAGTTTCCAAGCCACACAGAGTTCATTAGTTTGCTATAATTTTGAAATTCTTATAGAGTTTATTGTTTAGTTAATTCATTTCCACAAATACCACATTTCCTTTTCACAACTGTTTTATAGGTTTGCCTTGTCTTAGCCCACTTGATTGAGGTAACAAAATACCACAGACTGGGTGAAATATAAACAACAGAAATTTTATTTCTCACAGATATGGAGACTGGGGAGTCTAAGATCAAGACACTGGCAGGTTTGGTTTCCGATAAGGGCCTGCTTTCTCATTCATAGATGACTGTCTTTTCACTGTGTTCTCATGTGGTGGAAGGGTGAGGGAGCTTTCTGGGATCTCCTTCATAAGGGCACTAACCCCTTTCATGAATATTAGTCCATCATGACTCAGTGACTTCCCAAAGCCCTCACCTCCAAATGCCCTCACATCTTAGGATCTCAACATCTGGATTTTCTGTGACATAAACATTCAGTTTGCAGCACCCTATATAGTCTTTCTTTCTTTTTTCTCTTTAAGCAAGTGAGAGAGAGACAGACAGAGAGAGGTACAGACAGACAGGAAGGGGAAGAGAGGAGAAGCATCAACTTTTTGTTGTGGCATCTTAGTTGTTCATTGATTGCTTTCTCATATGTGCCTGGACTGGGGGGCTCCAGTCAAGCTAATGACCCCTTGCTCAAGCCAGAGACCTTGGGTACAAGGCAGAGACCTTTGGGTTCAAGCCAGTGACCCTGGGGTCATGTCTATGATCCCTCACTATAGCCGGCAACTCCACACTCAAGCTGGTGAGCCCGCACTCAAGCCAGCGATCTCAGGATTTTGAATCTGGGACTAAATATCCCAGGTTGATTCTCTATCCACTGCACCACTGCCTGGTCAGGCAACACCCTATATATTCTTAATCCAAGTATATTTCTAGTATTTTCAGGGCCTGGGTCATACTATACACTCTTCACTTTCCCTATCTAGTAGTATATATAGTAGATAATCAATATATCATTAAAAACTAAAAAAATATAACAATCTATAAGACTACCAGATTAGATAAATAGGCATTTTATTTGGAGAATAAATACTAGGTATACTTTTAAAAAATTAACTTAATTTCCCTGTTAAATTCTAGTATATCCTTGAATATATACAATATCAGATACAGATTTATAGGACTTAGCAATTTTCTCCTTAATATCTGTACATTTTGATATCATATTTAATTTTAAATTTTGATTTTTTTAGACTAACACACTTTACCTCTCATAATTTTTCAAACATGGCAGACAGTGCACTATTTCTTAGAATTAGGGTAAAGTATTGATTTGAATTTATAATTGATAACAGTTATATTAGAATTTTTAAAATGTTAAATAGGTAAATCTGTAGACTCACAATTACTCTAAAGAACTCTGAGTAATATCATTTTTCAACATATGCATTTTGTTTATTTGTTTGGATTTTTTTTTTTGCTTTAGTTTTGAAAAAGGAAATTTCAAATTACATGACATTTTATACACCCTGAGGCTCTGCATACTAAAACTTAAAGAGGAGTTGGTAGCAATTGCAGTAAAAAGTGCTGGCTCTGTATATAAGAACATAAAATTTTAAAACCTATTCTCACAACTACAATGAAGAAATTTCTAGTATGCTGTCACTGGTGACTTGCAACTTTTATAACTTTAGAGAATCACTCATTAATTTGCAAGACCTTATCTCAGAAGATTTGTCAATCTGAAGACTAAATTATACAAAGAATATGTATTTCCCTTTGGTTGACACATGTTTTAATGGATGTGTAGCTTTAAATTTTTATATTTGTAGTTTATAAAAGTAGCCGAATCTGAAAGCTCAGCATTAAAAATCTGTGAAAATTATGGAAACGAAGCCTCAGATGTTTATATTTACTTCACTTAGGGCACATAAGTTTAAGAATAAAAATTTATTGAAGAAAGTAAAGAATACTATGAATTATGACTTTTTTTTATTATTACATAAGATTATGGAGTGGTTTATCAATCCAGTTCATAAGCCCTTTAAAATTTTCCAGGTTGGATGGCTAGTTGTTGATTGTGGAAATGCTGATTGAAAATGTCAGTCTTGCCCTGGCCGGTTTGCTCAGTGGTAGAGCATTGGCCTGGCGTGCGGAAGTCCTGGGTTCGATTCCCAGCCAGGGCACACAGGAGAAGTGCCCATCTGCTTCTCCACCCCTCCCCCTCTCCTTCCTCTCTGTCTCTCTCTTCCCCTCCCGCAGCCAAGGCTCCATTGGAGCAAAGATGGCCCAGGCGCTGGGGATGACTCCATGGCCTCTGCCTCAGGCGCTAGAGTGGCTCTGGTCGCAACAGAGTGACGCCCCTGATGGGCAGAGCATCGCCCCCTGGTGGGCGTGCCGGGTGGATCCCAGTCGGGTACATGCGGGAGTCTGTCTGACTGCCTCCCCATTTCCAGCTTCAGGAAAAAAAAAAAGAAAAAAAAAAGAAAATGTCAGTCTTTCTTTTGTTTACTTATATGTAACATGGGCAGAACAATGTTCTGGTATTGAGCAAAAATATATATATATAAAATGATTTAACATGGTACTTTATACATAGTGGGTGCTCAAAATGAGCTGTTATACAAATGACATTTCTCACAGACTAGTTTACACTGAAGATGATAAAGCAAGTGGCATTTTCTCCTGAGAAATTAAAACAAGAAAATAAGTAAGATCCACTATTTTCTTTTTTGATGCCAAAAGTGAAACACTTATTTTTGTTTGTTTGTTTGTGTTTTTTATTTAAATGGGGGAAGTATTTAGTCTGCTTCTGGAGCATACAATTTCTTTATTTCTTTTTTTTTTTTTTTTTGAGAGAGGCAGGGAAAGTGAGAGTCAGGAACATCTGTTCCTATATGTGCACTGACCAGGGAGTCAAACTGGCAACTTCCGTGTTTCAGGATGACACACCATCCAACTCAACTATCCAGCCAGGGCTTAATGTTTTATTGAATTTTAGAGACAAAAAGATAATTCAGATAGCTGTTCCTACAACTATCTAACCATTTGTTAAAAATTATAAATGTGAGACTCTCATTTCTCACACAAAAATAAGTTCCAGGTGCTTCAAAATTATAATTGACTAAACAATATAATGTTGATAAAACTCTAAATTTATGAATGGATTTTAAGAATAATGTTGGAATAGAAAAGAACTTTTTTTTATAAATATAATATGTAAAGAAAAGCCAGACAAGGCATTGGCACAGTGGATAGAGTGTTGGACTGGGATGTGGAGGATCCAGGTTTGAAACCCCAAGGTTGCCAGCTTGAGCATGGGCTCATCCGCCTTGAGCACAGGATCACCAGCTTGAACATGGAATCATAGACATGACCCCATGATTACTGGCTTGAGCCCATGATCACTTGCTTGAAGCCCAAGGTTGCTGGCTTGAAGCCCAAGGTCACTAGCTAGAGCCCAAGGTTGTTGGCTTGAACAAGAGGTCACTTGCTCTGTTGTAACCCCCCTGTCAAGGCACATATGAGAAAGCAATCAATGAACAACTAAGGAGCCACAATGAAGAATTGATGCTTCTCATCTCTCTCCCTTCCTGTTTGTCCCTCTCTGTCCCTCTCTCTGACTCTCTCACTGTCTCTTTCAGAAAAGAAGAAGAAGAAGAAACAATAAAAGGAAAAACATCTGGATAAAAATACCTTAGATTTATTTTTATTAACTATAACAAATTCTGTCTGTTAATTGATTCTTTAGACCACTCATATTGAAAATGATTATTGATATTGTTTAATATCTACCATATTTTGTTACTGTTTTCAATTTGTTGCCCTCCTTGTTCCTTGTTCTATTTTTTCTTTACTATTTTCTTACCTCTTATTGTTTTCTTTGGGCATTTTATATGATTTCTCTCCTTTATTAGCATATCAGTTATACTTTTTAAAAAAATTCTTTTACTCTTTTAAGTGGTTGCCCTAGAATTTTCAGTACACATTTTCAACTAATCCAAGTCCACTTCCAAATAACACTACATTGCTTCACAGATAATGTGGATGCCTTATATTAACAAAATAATTCCAATTCCTTCCCCCCACTTCTTGTATCCTTGTTGTCATTGTCACTTTTATGTAAGCATACATAATTGTGTGCATATACTGTACATGATATATATACATAAGAATACATAATTGATGTGCTCGCTTCGGCAGCACATATACATAATTGAATACAGGTTGGTATTATTTTTTAACGAAATGTGAAAGCAATTTAGAGTAAGAAAAATAAAAAGGCTTCTGTTTTTATTTCACCTTCCCTTATTCCTTCTTCAGTGCTTTTCCTTCTTTATGTGGACCCAAATTTCTGACCTATATTTTTCTTTCTCTATAAATTTGGTTTTTAACATTTTTACAAGGCAGGTCTACTGGCAACAAATTCCCTCAATATTTGTCTCAGAAAGTTTTATTTTTCCTTTACTTTGGAAGGATAGTTTTGCAGGTGGGTATTGTTTATTCCTCTTCCTTCAACTATTTATTTCAGTTCATTCTCCTCTTGCTTGCTTGGTTTCAGAGAAGTCTGGTGTAATTCTTATCTTTGTTCCTCTGTAGTTTAGGTATTTTTTTCTTTTGGCTTCTTTCAAGATTTTTTCTTTATCTTTGACTTTTCTTTAATATGAAACAACATGCCTCGGTATAGTTTTGTTATAGTTGTTTGGCATTGATCCTGTTTGGTGTGTTCTATACTTGAATGTGTGGCTTGGTAGCTGACATTAAGTAAATTTTCAGTCTTTGTTGTTTCCAATATTTCTTGTGTTCTTTCTTTCTTTCTTCTGCTATTATTCTCATTATGTGTATGTTATACACTTTGTAGGATACACACGTCTACAAAGTGTGTAACCTAAGTCCTTAGGTATTCTGTTCCAGTCTTCTTCCTGTTTGCTTTTGGTTTGAGACATCTGATAGCATATCCTCAAGCTCAGAGGTTATCACCACAGCTGTGTCCAGTCTACCAAAAAACCCAACAAAGGCATTCTTTATTTCAGTTACAATGTTTTTATCACTAGCATTTTTTGTTGTTGTTGTACTTTCCTAGAATTTACATCTTTCGGCTTTCATTACTGATCTATTCCTGCATGCTATTTACTTTTCCATAGAGCCCTTAGCATAGCAATCACAGGTGTTCTGCATTCCCAGTCTGATAATTCCAACATCCCTACCATGTCTGATTCTGATGCTTGCTCTGTCTTCAGTTTTGTTTTTTATTTTCCTGTTTGGTATGTCTTATAAATTTTTCTTGATAGCTGGGCATGATGTGCTGGGTAAGATGAATTGCTGTAAATAGGCCTTTAGTAATGTGAGGATGGGGTGTGGGAGAAGGGAAATGATCTATAGTCTTATAATCTGGCTTTTAGTGAGCCTATGGCTCTGGACTGCGAACTTCACACTTTCTCAGGCCTTTTTTCCTCTCTTCTTTTGTTAGATAGGATGGCTCAAGTGAGCTGAATTTGGATCTTTCTCTTCTTCCTGCTCAATTAGCCTTTGATAATAGCCCGCGGGTGAAGCTCTGTGACTAGGACTTAGTAAGAGGAACAATGTGCTCTGAGCTGTTTCAAAATGGCTCTTTTTCTCCTTCCCTTCCTGGATGCATGAGAGGGTTTTTCTTCTATATTCATTCTCAGAACCTGGTTGGGCCTTTGGAAGTAAACTTCACACAATTATCGGAGCCCTTATCACTAGGTTCCTTCCCTTGGAGTGTTCAACTCTCGGACTTGTCTGCACTGAGCCTTCAGGAATGAGTCCATTACAATTCAGGTTTTTCTATCCTGGTGTTGGTCCCCAGACAGCCCCACTCCTGCGTCCCTGGGCTGGTAAGCCTCAACGCGCTGTGTTCTCCTGTCTCTCTCTAATTTCAGGGGCAGAAGTTTGCCCTGCATTCTCTACCCTCTTGCAGACCCAAAAAAGATTCGTTACTTCAGCCTGTTCAGCTTTTTACTTGTTAGGATGGTAGGATGGAGCGGCAAGCTCCTTGCTTGCAGAAATGAAAAGTATAATTTTTTAAATTAGAGTTTAATGAAATAAACTTAGAAAATATTTACAATGTATATACTTCACAAAGCTTTCATAAACAAAGTAAATCATTTTTCTAAAAACATACAAATTTTTTTTAAAAACTCTGAACAATCATTTTGCAATGTAAGAAATACGAATGAAAAATGTTATGAAGTTATTTCATTAGTAATCAAGAAAAGGTGAATTAAAGTATGAATAATATATATTTCACCAGTAAATTTCAATATTATCCTTCTGAGGATGTGTGAAACGATCATACTTACTCCAAACATATTCTAGTGAATATATAAACAGGAATATATAAACAAAGATTCTCATTTCAACATTGTTTATAATAGGAAAAATTAAAAAATAACTGAAGAGTGTCTTTTCAGTGGAATTTTGTAATTGGAATAAAATGAAATAATATCAATTATTGGAAATACATGAAAAGAGAGCTTTTTATACAATTATGTTGGAAAAAATCAAATTAATAAAGCGGCATGGATATTAGAATCAGAATGCAAATGTTAGGAATCATACACTGAAAATCTACCATGAGTATATTTCTTTTTTCTAAATGAAATAATATAGTATGGTATAATAAAAATCTTATGAATAGAACCTTCTGTGGAACATACTAACCGGTGACAAAAGAGACACTTTGAAGTCATATAATCTGTGTTAGAAGATGAAATGGTTTTTACAAATGATAAATGATATTGTCTTTTCTCCTGCTAGGTAAAGGTGAACATGGGAAACCTTACCCGCTCACTGAAGAGGACCATGATGACTCGGCTTACAGGGAAAACGGTTTCAATATTTTTGTCAGCAATAATATTGCTCTAGAGAGGTCACTGCCCGATATTCGTCATGCTAAGTGAGTATCAGCAAGCCCTTGTGAAGAGAGTTTTTTGTTTCTCTGTTTTTTTTAATGTGTATCACAGTGAGATATGTTACTAAAAAAGTTGCCCTGCTAATTTTATAAAAAACTTTTATATTTTGTAATCTTAAATATGTTTGATTTAGATTGGGATAACTTAAAATTCCAAAAGAAGAGTTAGTGACTCTCTAAAACTTAAAATATATTTTTGTTACTGAGTTGACTATTATATCCATTTAAAATGAAATGTTTTAAGATAATACCCATAATGTTACATTTGATCACATAAATTATGAAGCAAACATGTCCCCTGGTGATTAGTGCTGTCAGAATGTCTGCATATATAGAATATCAGTGCCATTGTAGTTACATCTTCCACGAAGAATTCCTAAAGTAAATGTATCCACAATTCAAAGGTAATGGTAACTGCTCAGTTAATTTTCTGTCATTTTATGAATTTCTTGTGTCTTGTCAATTTTACTAAATTATAGCTAACTATAGTATAAATGGAAACAAGAATAATATTACGTTTAGTTACCCGAAATCCCTTTTCTCTCTGTTCACACCTGTCTACTCCTAACATTGCTTAATATACTTTCTTTCCCCGGTTTGTTTTGATTTTCTTGATATCATATGCAATGCTAAAGGTGTGGCCAAGAGCAGAGAACATAACCGAGATCTGAGGTTGTAGAATTGCCTCACGTATCTGAGAAACCTACTCAACTGTATCAATGTGTTTACTCCTCCCCCACCCCACTCTTCTTTTGGCAACATTATTATAAGAGAAAAAAAATCCGAGAAAATAAAATAAGGCCAACTAATAAAAATAGGACTAGGCCTATAAATTAAATCAGTAATGTACAGTAAATAAAACTTTTCATTTTGTGCAAAATAATTAACTCTTGGAAAAAAGAATATGATTTGGGAGACCATTTTTAGTTACCTTATTGTGCCTTTATACATTTATTTTAAAAAGGAATTACTGGTTTCCCCCTAAGGTTTTTTGTGAGCTTACGTTTTCCAACATAGTTAAGCAGAGGATTAATATGAAGAACAAATCAATTTTTCCTTAAACTGAATGCTTTAAATATGGGTTTGGGCCTTCCAGCTAGCCAAATTATTCCCAGGTTACCTGAAATTATCTATAGTAATTCCCACTGACCGAGAACATTCTAGTTTTGAGAAATTTTAATACCTAATTGCACACCATCAAAGATGCATTAAAATGCATTGTTGGCATAATAACTATGCTCAGAAAATAATTTCCATCCACCTCCTCTCCCACCCCCACACTTCCAATCTTTTAAAGTGTATTCAAGTGGAAGGAATTGCAGATGGAAACAGTGCAGAAAATCGGTGAAGTTAAAAGACGGTTGATATTCTCGTTCTTCTCACAGAGTGTGTTTTTAGTGTAACTACCACCTTTTGAGAAAAGATATTCTTAAGCAATAATGGAAAAGAAAAATGTTAAATGTAAAGAAAAATACTTTAAAATGTTAACTAGAGTCACTGAGTTTACAGTAGCAGAGGGCATTATTCTATGTTAGGAAATAAAACATTGCCTAACTATGTTCTGTGACTATATTTTTACTGATTTACTGATGTTGGGTATCTAGTAGAACAAATAACCATCTAATAGAGTCATACCAACAAAGAAAAAAAACCCCAAAAAGCCTTACTGAGACGGTTGGAGATGATGACGATGAAGTATTAAGTGTGAGATACCACAGTGGGGGTTCAACCTGCTTAGTCCAGTATCTGACTCTTAGTGATGCTGGGAGAGCCAATGTTGTCTCTGATTTTGTCACGATCGTACAAGCAGAAAACCAAGAGCCAAAGAAAGCCTTGCAGGGATCCCACTGTTTAAAGTCTTATACTTTTGATCTTATCTGTGCTTATCAAAATACAGGCACAGATAACTGTAAGATTGTGCAGCTGTGTAAGTGGTACTTGAAATTATAAACAACCTCACCCCTTTTTCAGTATAATCAATTTAATAGGCTGCAGGTGATTGATCATAACTTGTTTATATTGATGGAATCTATGGAAGAGAAGGTAAAATTTTTGTGATTTTCAAGAATTCTCTACTTATATCATATTTAGTATAAAAAAATCATGGTTCTAAAAAAGAATGTTATCTTACCTTTTGCAACAGCATGGATTGACCTAGAGGGTATTATACTAAGTGAAATAAATCAGAGAAAGACAGATACTATATGATTTGGCTTATATGTGGAATTTGAAAAACAAAATAAGTAAAAACAATAAACAAATAAAATAGAAATTCTCATAGATATAAAGAACAGACTGACAGTTGACAGGGAAGGAGAGTTTAGGGGTAGCGTAAAAAAAAATGAAGGGATTAAGAAGTACAATAGGTAATTACAGAATAGTCATGGGATGTCAATTACAGCACAGGAAATATGGTCAGTAATATTGTAATGATACTGGGTAGGACCGGGTGGACACTTGAAATATCAGGGGGAACCACTGGGTCAAGAACATGATAACCACCATGCTGTACATTTGAAACTAATACAGAATGATATTGAATGCAAACTGTAATTGAAAAAGAAATATATCTCCAAATCCTCTCCTGAAATACTGTTTCTAGGTGTTTTGATTTGAGTGCATATTCTAGCTCACTGTGAAGAATATTTTAGAATATGGATGATTTCAGAAATCTCAATCTAGAAAGAGTTCTTTTTTTAAAACTCATCTTTTCTTCTTCACTAGCATAAAATAAACTACATTCCTTTGGATTTATTATTTCATTAGTAATAGATTAGTAATAGATTCCTATTAAGTAGGAGCCTTAGATGAAGAAAAATCAATTGGTATGTATACAATAATTTGATTATTCTTATTTACATCCTAATAAAAAATTCTAAGCTTTTCAGTTATGTTTTAAGATTTTTTATATTTTTCCAAATACATTCTTCATTTCCAGTTTTGTAAACTAAATTATAATATTTCATACTATCTATGCTTTGGTATTGACAAATTTTCCACTTCTTCCCCCATTGTATTGGTCATTTTTTTCGTAGACTTTTTGGCCATTTTTGAAAATATATATGCATATTTTAAATATTTCCTTATTTAGTTTCTTCCTAATTATGTCTATATCCATAGTGCCTGGGCTCAGGCTGAGATCTGTCCTTAGGACATATTATCTGTGGATTTTATATAATGCAATGTTGATAAGAACTTTGCTATGAGAGCTTCTGTATGACAAATGTTCAGTTAATAGGTATCTGGTTGGTCTGGATTCCTTTTTTCAACTTCAGAATTTCCCCACCTGTATATTGATTTCTTTTTTTTATTCAGTCAACCATCTGGGATGCCACATCTTTGTATGCTATAAAACATCTTATTTTTACCTCCAGTACAAGATAAGAATTATAAAACATATGTCTAGAATACAAAATACATAGAAAATAGGGAATCAGAAAACCATGAAGGATGCATGGCCTGCAAATTGGTAAGCTTAGATATGCACATATTGTTAGAAAGATAAGATTTAAGAATACTTAAGGCCCTGGCTGGTGGCTCAGTGGATAGAGTGTTTGCCTAGCATATGGACGTCCTGGATTCGATTCTTGGTCAGGGCACACAGGAGAAGTGACCTTCTGTTTCTCCCCCCATCATCTCCACCTTTGTCTCACTGTTCCCCTCCCACAGCCAATGGCTTGATTGGTTCAAGCATGGACCTGGGTGCTGAGGCTCACTCTGGTGGAGCACATCAGCCTCAGGCACTATAGTAGCTTGGTACTTGAGCCCCGTCTGGGTATTTAATTTATTCTGGAGTTCAGTATTAGAAATCACAGATGGGGTTGTCGGATTGTCCCAGTTGGAGTGCATGCAGCAATCTGCATCACTATCTCCCCTCCTCTCACCTAAAAAAAATTTTACTCCCTACATAAGAATAAATTAATTAGCAGTTACCACATATACTCCTTAAAACATAATATAAATAATGAGTGTAAGATGAAACTATATGTATGAAAAGAGGAAATGCATGAGATTAGGATACAACAAGCCATGTGTAAAGGAGAGCTGTGGTAGGCTTTGCAGAAGATCCAAGTAAATGCATCACTGATATCAGCTTAATTTTTTTGCTGTCATAAAATACATGCATATATAGGTACAATTGATACACATATACATTAATTAAGATGCATTTATAAAGTGACTAACTAGGATATTTTTGAATTAAAATAGTTGTACTCTGTATTGTGGCTTTCCTCTTCATTTAACTTTTCCTTTACATTTCACTTACATTTCCAAGATAGGAATGTTTTAGCTTTCTGACTTTGACAATAAATAAGATATGAAATGTTGAAAGAAATTTCTATACTACTCAACTTTTAAGAAAATATGGGAGAATTTTATATCCTTTTAGATTAATGTGATTACTTTTGGTAGTGTGACAGTTTTATTAGACTAACACAGTTCAGCCTTAAACAATGTGAAGGTTAGGGGTACTGACCATCTGCAGCTGAAAATCCACATACAACTTTTCATGTCCAAAAAACTTAACTACTAAGAGCCCGCTGTTGACCAGAAACCTTACAGATAACATAAACAATTAACATATACTTGGTGTGTTATATGTACTATGTACTGTACTCTTATAATAAAGTAAGCTAGAGAAAAGGAATGTCATTAAAAGAATCACAGGAAGAGAAAATAAATTTATAGTTCTGTATATATTTATTGAAAAATATCTGCATATAAGCGGACCCAGGCAGTTCAAACCTGTGGTGTTCAAAGGTCAACTGTGTATCACAACCCTGGTCCCCGTATGTTTCAGAGCCATATGAGAGATTGTCCCAGAAATGCTTTGAAAGTAAAGTATTACCTTTATTATTTATTGATAATATTCCGATAGGCATAGTTGAGATGTGGGCCAAGTGTGATTTCTAATACTGAACTCCAGAATAAATTAAATTCCACCTTCAAGTCATAGACATTGCTTAACAACACAAAGACAAGTTTATAACATAAGGCATGGAGGGGAGAGGTAGATGTCTGATCTTTGCAGGCAAGCAGATTCCAAAGCAGAAAAATGAGCCAAGCATCATAAGCTTCCTAACCTAAACTCATTCATTGTGTGTCTTCCTTTCTCTTGGAAAGAATGTACAAGAAGATGTCAAGAGACTAAGAATGTTAATCTAGTGGCTGTCCATCCAAAGGGAAGGAGTCTCCTTCCTTAAATGTATAGTGCATAGTATCTATTGTGTATATGAGGAAAAAAGGTAGTTTCTCAACATACACAGACTTTTAAATAATTTTTTTTCATTCCTTCTGGAAATTATGTTAAATAATAATTCTAAAAATTTTTTACTTCTGTGTCTTGCATTATAATGCTGAACAAATCAATTAGTTCTTTTTAATTTTAATTTACTTACTTTAAAGTGGGGGGTACTTGTTTTCTTCATGTCTCTTTCCGTGTATTAAAATCATTAAAATTGAGACCAGGTTTACTGATAGATAAAATGGCTATCCACCTGTCATCTTAAGAACAAGGCAGGCCTGAGGGGGAAGAAGGACTTGCTTACTTAGTACCCTGGCCCAGACCTCCCTCACAGCCAGATGCTGATAAGGCAGGGCTGAATCGGGGTACAGACAGATTTTGAGGAGCCATGGCACCACACCACTCTAATCCACATACAGAGAAAACTCTCTTGCACCAGCAGATGCAGCAGTGTCAGCCGCTTTTGCCCAAAGCCCTTTGATAAATCCATATAAACCCTGCCCTATCCCCCTTTCAGGAACAACACCCTTTGCTGGTCTCAGCCCGCTTGCACGTGGGCATTTTTAATATAAATTTTCTTTTGTGAACACTCCATCCTTATGTTTTCAGTTCGGCCTGTGGTTTCTGCCTTTCATTTACCACAGCAGTTACAGCATGAGATGTTCAGTTATTTCTTTTCCTTCTGATGATAATACCTCTGATTTTCTTCCTTTTTTTCCAATTATATCATGGAAATATAAAATACAAGGATATGAACTAAACTATAATTCTAATTTTTAGTCATTTTGACTTTGAAGACAATAATTATGTGTCAAAATTCTTTTAAGTATGAATTAGTGAGTTATGTTTAGAATGATATTTTACAAATGATATACAAAATATAATAGTGTTATTTAATTGTTTTGACTTTTGTCTGTTGAATGCTAGGACACATTCTCGGGAATGTTTGAATCTAACCACCCTAAAATATGAAATGTTTTTATCTCTGTTTTGAAAACTACATAGAACTTAGGGAGACACTGGCTTCTTTTCATGACTTTATTATTATAATATTTACTTGTGCAATTGATGCAGTACCTTCTTTCACCAAGATTACAAGTGAATTTTAAAGGACATTAAGCTGAGATGACTACCATGCATTCCCATCGGGTGTGACTATTACCACAGAGGCAGATGGGAAACATTTTTCTTTGAATCAAATGATCTCCCAGCCTACAGTATGTCTAAATATGACTGAAGAATAAAGATAATTACATTACATGCCACAGATTGGGGGAGGAGTAATCGGGAACAACAGATAGGAAATAATCTTTCAAAACTGTTATTCATGCTCCAGTGGTGTAATCGGTTAGTGCACGGTACTTATACAAAACTGTTATTCAAGTGAATTCCCTTCACTTGTTTCTATGAGCTAGTTTATGCAAATTAGTCCAGACCGGTACACATTTGTATGTTTCTAAGGTCTCTTTCCTTGCCTATTCTTAATTCTGTCTCTAAAACGCAGTGCCATGATGTGTCTTGAATGCGTGTACTTTCCTTATTCTCAACTATATCTGCTATCATCTCTTAATCAGATTACAATAATCTCATAACTGGACCACACACATGCCCCTTAATTTCTGCAGTGAGTGATAGTAAGCATTAAGAACTAAGGCAGATCATTAGCTCCCCCAACTTAAATACTTAAAAGACTCCCTGTTGCCCTGAAAATAATAGTTCAGAAAACACCAACCCCCGTCTTTGATCCCTGTCTGCCTCAGCCTCCACTTCTGCTCTTCCCTGTGTTTCTACTTTAAAGCCGTAATGAACACTACACGCTCTTCTGTTCCTTAGTACAGACATAAAATACCATATTATTGTGAAGTGTTCTTCAAATTGCCAGATGAAATATTTATTTATAAATAAGTTTCTATGTACCCTGTTTCTCCGAAAATAAGACATCCCCCGAAATTAAAACCTAGTGCAGTTTTTTTCAAGCTTAGAAATAAAAGGGCTCCCCTGAAAATAAGACCTAGCACATCTTTAGGAGCATAAATTAATATAAGACACTGTTGTATTTTGGAGGAAACACGGTACTAGGTGACCAAATAATAGTGATTATCACCCCTGACACACGCACATGCACGCGCGCGCGCACATGTGCACTGAAACATGCTCACGTACGTTCAGCAGTCCAAGCTAATTTTTAATGCCTGTCAAAGCAAAATAAACTATCAGTTATCACTGCTTTATCACACCCAGTGACATGGCAAGATTAGAACTGAAAAACAGTGCAGTGCGACTAAAACTAGCCACTGAAAATTGAGAACGCTGACATTAAAACAATTATGTAAATTGATGCTTGGAAATATACAGATAGTTTCTATCGTGTGCTTGTCACTTGCCAGATGCCAAGTTGACATTTTATTCTGCTGCTGTGGAGAGAGGGGCCAAGAGAACTTTAGATGAATCACAGTGGTTTTGCAAGAAATCATTACAACTACACAAAAGTAAAAGAAAATAAAGAAAAATTTCCCCTTTCTGAATACCAGTGGTTCCTTTGGAAGATAATTTTTGCTTTTGTTTTTGTTTTTTGTTGTTGGGGGTAGGTAGCTAACTATTATACTCTTAGCTATTCTGATCATCTCTGTTAGGAAATCCTTTTAAAACAGACTTCATAGAATTTGACTGCCTGAACTGTCATCTATTATTAGTAAAGCCACTTTATAAGGCTTTTGATAAAATAAAAGGCAATAAATTACTTAGTTAATTAATTGAGAAGTGTCCAAGGTGCTAACACTGGTACTTATAAATGTATCAAAGGTGGTCTAAATGAACCCCCAAAATACCATTTTGGCTGTAGTCCTGACATCAGACAAATTATAGTATTGCAAATTGGTTTTCCTCTCACCTGTAGTCAAATGAAATTGACTGAAACTGAATTGGCACTCTCTTTCTTTACCAACATTTCAGAGAATTATAATAATTAATTATAAAAGAGCACAAAAGCATAACTGTTTAAAACGTGGACTAATGCAAGCTCAAAATATAACTTCTTGCCTGGTTATTATCATAATTACTAGGTAATGACATTCTGACATATTTAGCATTATCTGAAGTATGTTCTGAATCATTTGTTTTACATGAGAAATGTGTATATTTCTCATTTCAAAGAAAAAGAAATATAAGAAAAAACAGCAAAGAAAAGAAAGAGAACGCATTCCACCAACAGCTGTGTGTATTCTTCTCAAGTGTGCTGAAATATTCTGTCAGGTATACCATGACCTGGGTTATAAAACAAATAGTACAGATTTTTAAAAAAAATTAAAACCTTTCAAACATATTCTCAGACCCTAAAACAACTAAATATTAACAGAAAAAAAAACAAGACAATTATCAATCATTAGAAATTTAAAATATATATTTAACTAGTCAGTGTTTTAAAGGAAGTTTAAGGGAAATCTGAAAGTATTTTGAAATAAACATAAATAAAAATGTTTATATATATTATGCAATTCATAGAATAAAATTGTTTAATCTTCTACCATTCAATGCCTGTAAAAATAAAAAATAAAAAAGGCCATACATTAATAATCTAAGCCTTTACCTTAAGAAATTGGCAGAAGAAGAGCAAAATAAAAAGTTAATTCCTTACTGTAACCATGTATTGGTCAAATAAATTTGTAAATATATATGTGTTTGCTCACTTATAGTTTGCATTGGGTGAGGGGGACAGGCTGTAAGCAGGCAGGGTGGTTATAGCCTAAAGCTTAGTTTTAAGACTAAGCTTTTCCCCACACCCTTGACTGATTGCATGATGTGTGGTGGTGCACTCTCATGAGGAATCCCATTATGCCTCAGATAAGTGACTTTGTATCAGAGACCTCCTTGTTTGTATATTGGATTAAAGGTTTTAATTCCTACACTATAAAATGGGGCAGACCGGGAGCTTGCTCTCTCTCAGTTCCTGAGATTAGCATTAGAGGAGAGAGCAGAGAAGAGAAAGGCCACGTGGAGGAGAGGAGAAACAGCCAATATGGCGGAGTGCTGAAGAAGAAGCCAGTTTGTGTAGAATTTGTGCAGAGAGAAGGAGATGGGGAACAAAGGTGAATAAGGCTGGTGAGGTAGAAACCTTTGATTCTAGGAAACTAGGATAAGTTAATGGCTTTGGGAGCCCTGAATGGAAAGGGAAGTGTTTTCCCAATGTGTGTATTTTTTGCCCACTGGGTGCAAGCTAGGATTAAAGATAATGGCCCACCAGTTCTTGGCTCCATTGTTTCATTACCGTCTGTCCAAATCAAACGTGAACCTGCACAGGCCAGGCAGCTATGACGGTGGCAGTGGCTACTGGCTTTATACCATGAAATAATCTTTATTACTTTGCTTTCCTATCAACTTTTGCTTTATCTATTTGGAAACTATTAAGTGCATAAGACATTTTGCTTTGTTATCAAATTGCTCTCTTTATCATGATATGAACTTCTATAGCCATGGAACCTTAAATATTATTAATTTTTGTCTACAAAGAAATCATATCTTGTTCATTTTTCCATGAAATGTAGCCTACCAGATCATTTGTGTTTTTTCTTTATTTGAAAAGAGACAGAAGACTGAAATGTCTGTATTTACTAGTGTTGTTTGACAAATATTTTTAATGATGTTCCTTTTGGATCATATCAGGGGTCCCCAAACTTTTTTCACAGAGGACCAGTTCACTGTCCCTCAGACCGTTGGAGGGCCGGACTATAAAAAAAAACTATGAAGAAATCCTTATGCACACTGCACATATCTTATTTTAAAGTAAAAAAACAAAACAGGAACAAGTCCAATATTTAAAATAAAGAACAAGTAAATTTAAATCAACAAACTGACCAGTATTTCAATGAGAACTATGCTCCTCTCACTGACCACCAATGAAAGAGGTGCCCCTTCCGGAAGTGTGGCAGGGGCCGGATAAATGGCCTCAGGGGGCCGCATGTGGCCGCGGGCCGTAGTTTGGGGACCCCTGATATAGAATAACACTTCCTGGGCCCTTGTGCTATGTGACCAATTCTGACCAATGAGTTATAAGCAGAAAGCACTATGTCAGAGACAGACCACTTAATTATCAGCTTGAGACTCATAGTATTCTCATTTAACTCTGGCGAGTGATTGACAGGTCACAATATTGGCTGTTTGCACTGATTACAAAGAACAGAGATCCTCTTGCCAACCAGTGGTGAATATGCAGAAGAATTATAAAATAATCTTTGTTTTTTTGAGTCATTGGAATTTGGCATTGGTTAGGAGGACAATATAACATCCTGACTGATATGCTTAATCTAAGCAGGTACAAAAAAATCTCAGTAAGACAAAAAATAAAGCCATATATTAGATAAGTCAACAAAATGATCTAAGGATTAAAACAGGCAAGTACTTTCATACAAACATTTTACTCAAATCTTGCAGTACAGGAATTTGAATTTTTAAAATGTAGGTTTTGACGTATTTAAAACTAAATTTTAGCCTTAAACTGTGAGAAAGAATGCTTAGGTGATAGTAAGAAAAATACGAAGGTCTTAAGTACCACAAATGCAAGTTTACTTAAATGCCCACAGTATAAATGTTGACATTGTAGCATAAGTAATAAAATATATTTTAGAGGAAAATATATCACAAATAAGATACTGGTACTTATTTTTTATATTGAATTAAAGTTTATTTTTGGCCTGTTCCTGTTGTTAAAAGAACCACTTATTTTTTTGTGAAACCAATGACATTCTTAAAGACAAATTAACTGTGAAAGGAATGACAGTTAAGTTTGTTTAGAATAAACAGTGTTGTTAAACTAAATGTATTTTAAATCTTCCAGTTTAGTGAATGTGAATAGAGAATGTCAGAAAGTGTAAATGCTTTGTTTTGGGAAAACATAAAGGAGTATGAGAAGTTTTCTATTGAAGTTTATTTTCATTATTGTAAATGGTTTAGAGGACTGTTTACAAATTTGTGTTTTTGTCAGTTTTTAAAATGACTTAATGATTTGTTATTTCTCTCAGTAACTTTAAGATGGAAGTTATTTCTTTTTTCTTTCTGTTTTATTTAAAATTTGAAGAAGCTTTTTTAAAATCACTTTAGATATATTGTTGCTTAACAAAGAGATGTCCTCATCTCTGAGCCATTCCTAAATTCTGTTAATTTTATGCAAATGCTTATTTTAAAATAATTCAGCATTATAAAATGCAATGATTACAGGCACTGTCATTCATATTTTTGTCAAGTTAAATGTAGCAAATGTTCTGAATGTGTCTCTATTTCCACTTGGTAATTTTTTAGATATCTCTAACCACAAACATATAAATTGATTTTTAAATTTTACTTATTTTTTCAACACAATTCCATATTATTACATTGTCCCCATATTTAACAAATTTCCATTCTTAACATGATTTGAGATTAAACCTAAAAGACAGTTTGCAGTTTCTTGATAACGCCCTGCATATGCTTCAGTATTTCTAGCATTGCTGAGAAGCAGTCATCTGGACCACAACTTCATGATTTCAGTGGCTGAGTTTGGGAGTGAATTCAGCATCCTTTGAAGCAGGTTAAGTGCTAGAATGACAAAATATACTAATTCAATCAGATTAAACACTGTCACAAAGAGGTTGGTTTTCCTTGGAGTAACAACCAGATCAGCACCCTCATTAATTTTTGCCAGACTTTTTACAATCATTGTTCTGCCTATAGTCTACTGTCCTCAATGCATTGTTGGCCCTGTTGCCAGGGCAATATGTAAACATGGTCCTGTCTTCCTCATCATTAACAGTATGTGAAATAGTTCACATTGACTTCAGGCTAACATCCAAATAAATTCCTTTAGAATCTCTTTCAAGATCCTACTGTGATCTGTTCTTAACATACAGACTGATCTATAAAGACTTCCCTAATCCTTTCAGACAAAGTTAGTCATACTTTCTTCAGGCTCTCATTGCCTGTGTGCCATAGATTATGTTACTTGTCTCATTTGAGTCTAATCATTTTACATATCTGTCCACTGGTCTGTGAATCCTTCAGGGAAGAAACCCTAATTTATTCACTATTGTATCCTAAGTGTGTCTGACATTTCCTCATTCAGTTCCTTCTCTCTTAGCTCCCTGCCTTCTTCCACAGACAACTTGACAGGTAAAATAATTACAGAACAACAACATAATCACAAGAAAAATGATGATAGTATTTATCTAACCCTTGCTATTATCATATGCAATGCTGTACTAAGGGCTTTGAATGGATTAGCTAACTTAATTCTTGTTAACATTATAAAAAAGGTAATTATTTTATGCTACAGTACCTACAAAAGAGACTAGTCTTATAGAAGTTGAATAACTTGTCCATTTTCACACAGGTAGTAAGTGGCAAAGCCATCATTTGAACCTAGATAGTTTGATGTGATTTTGCAGTTTTTGAGAAATAATAATAACTTCAAGTATTAATGAGTTTTCAGTGTGGTCTAATTGGAAAAAAAACAATTACAAACATTTATGTAAAGAAAGTAACTTTACTGCTAATAGTCTACTAATGAGGATAATGCCATTTTTATGTATACAGTACTATATATATAAAAAAAAACTGAACAGCGTTCAATGATAATTAAAAAGTCAAAGGGAAGAATAAAATGCAC
Organism: Saccopteryx leptura; assembly: GCF_036850995.1. Taxonomy (NCBI): domain Eukaryota; kingdom Metazoa; phylum Chordata; class Mammalia; order Chiroptera; family Emballonuridae; genus Saccopteryx; species Saccopteryx leptura. The sequence continues at coordinate 235,948,544 of NC_089503.1, forward strand.
CGACTCCCTAGGAGTCAGCCTGAATCGCAGCATATCAGGCATAGACACTGACTCCTCCACAGAGCTTGAGCTCCACAGGGTGGGGCCATTGCTTTCCCCAGGCTCATGCCATCTGGATGGGGTGCTCCACCCAGGAAAGACGGAGTCAGCAGTGTGGGAGAGGAGCTCAACACAGGGACCCTGGTGGATGTTCCTTGAACTCTCCTCTCCCTGATCCACAAAAACCCCACATTCTCCTCGCATGACTCTAGCCTGCTCCACCCTCTCTCTGACAGAGCCCAGGTTGAGTGGCTACCAATGAAATTGTGGGTGTTGGCCCTTTAAGAATGGGCCTAAATTTCTTGCAAACTCCCATCTTTCTCCATGGACAGAAATCCCTCTGATTTTCACAGGCAGATGTTATATGGATGCCTCTTCCTAGCTCTGGCGCTCTGGACTAAAGAGCCTAGCCTGGGTTTGAGACCCCTGGCTCCTCAGGGGCCACCTTTGCATCTGAGATATCCCTCTGGAATCTCAGCCACTGCTAGTGGGAGGAGGTTCAGCCCTTTTCTAATCTCCACCCTTCCTTCGAGTCTTCTTCTGTGAATTCTTCATGGTAAGACTTCTAGGCTTCAGTTGGTTATTCAGATTGATTGCTTTAAATTTTAGTTGTAATTCCAACTTGGTCCTGGGAGGAAATGGGTGTAACTTCTACCTACTCTACCACCATCTTGGATCTTTTCTCTTGATTTGGAACTTAATCTTATTATGTGGTTGATTTGACATATGATAATTGAAGATTAATTCTTCATTTATTTCATTTTAATACTGTTTTTCCCCCTTTAGAGCCTCATAGGCTACCCAGCCACTGAAATGTACCACAACCAAAACTTATTAAGCATAATTATTAAAGAAGTTGAATTTCCAACATTTTTGGTAAACCTTTCTAAACATTTACCATATTCTCAGTGGAAACAATTTTAATGCATAAATTTGCCATCGTTACTACTATATAGATAACCATAAGAAAATTTTAAGTTCACAAGGGTACATTTTAATGCAGTTCTTATCTTGTATTTGAGGATACAAAGGTGATAAACAATTATTTCATTAAGTATGAGTATAAACAGGAATTATGAATGGATTTTATAAATAAGTAAAGTAACTATTATGATGTACAAGCTCTGGTTGTATTAGTATCAAAGTCAAGTTTTCTAGTCTGTCTGATAACATAATGCGTAGGAAGAAATACAACATATACTATACTTTCGCATTTGACCTAGCTTTTTTCCTCCTTTATCATTTCCAGCTGTAAGCACAAGATGTACCTGGAAAGACTGCCAAACACCAGCATCATTATTCCATTTCATAATGAAGGTTGGACTTCACTCCTGCGTACTATACACAGTATAATTAACCGAACCCCGGAAAGTCTGATAGCAGAAATCATTCTAGTAGATGACTTCAGTGACAGAGGTAAGATACAGTTAATATTTCATCTGATTCTGTTATCACCTACACAAACATTACAGTCTTAAAAAAGGAAGAATATTATTATGATGTTTCTTTCTGATGCTATCTGGAAGATGATTAAGAAGTTTTGTCTATGTTGTGATTTCACAAAATGTTGGCCAAATGCAAAAGAGAAGAAATGAGAAGTTATTGGTGGCCTTTGGGGAACTATAAGTAATTTGCATTGCATTCCTGTTGTAAATTAGACAGGTGTTGGCAAAATGTCTCAAATTCTGCTTTCGGCTTCAGGACAAACACTGTAAAATATGTTAACGTAAGTACCTATGAGTGGTGAAATATTCAAGTAGAAATATAAAACCTGTTTCTGTTTCTGAAAAGTATCTACTCTATTATTTATAAGTATGATACATTCTCCAGGCTCTGTTTATGTTACTTCATAACTACTAAAAATGATAGGAAAACACAAATATTTGTCATTGGAAATTCTAGCTATTTTATTATATCTGAACAGTAACAAAATAATCTGGTATAACAATGTATTAGAAAATTGACATAAGTTTTAATAATTTAGCATTCTGATAAACAATTGGTTTTATAAAACAGGGGTAAAATACAGAAAGTTTCCTGAGATTAGGATTTTATTAATTAAATCTGTTCTAAATGTGAGACTTGTTGGTAATGCAGAGAAAATAAATTCTCTCTATCTTGGCTGCTGTGAATGGAGAGAAGGAAACCTTTTCTAATGATATTCATCTATTTGGTTATATAATTTTCTACCTTATATATATTTTATTGTGTGATGGAGCTCTTCTTAACAATCCTGTATATCTTTAACAAAGAATGGCAGTAAATTAGTTTAATCGCACATTATTAATATGCTTCACAAGAGAATACGTCTTGAACTCCTATTTAATAAAAATTTTGGAAATTCCATTTGCAGCAAAAAACATCATTTTCTTCATAGTTTTACAAATAAAACTGCTTAGTATGTTTCCAGGTTTCTTTAAAAGATTTCTAGTCTTCAGTGATTCACTTCAAATATTGATTCAGGATCTGCCTAATAGTAATATGTGTTGAAGTTTATATGACAAAAATCAGATGATCTAACACCATTCCATTAAAATATTAAACTACCAACTTAGTGATTTAGGTTGATTTCAAAGCAATTTTTGCCTTGCATCATTTTGAAAGATGTGCATTCAATACTACTTAATAATATAATTCAGTATCTAAAATGGAAATTTCTTATTTAAAAATTTATTTATATAACACATTGATTTCCTTTTTATTCTAATTGAGCTACTTATTTCAAAGTAGTCACTGTTACCTCAGACTAAAAATAGGCATCTAATATGGTAAAGCTAAAACTTGGCATTTATATTTTTAAAAATGAACAAGGAAATAGAGATCACAGGCTGCTTATCAATAACTGGTCTTTCTTGGTTGACTGGGACTATGAGAATTCAGATGGTGTATCTGTGGAGGATTGTCTGCATAATTTGTCTTAGTAAACTACTCAATACAACAGAATTTTGACCTAGGGTAAAATAATATGAAACACTTGGTAGTAGAAACTCATGGTGTACACAACAATTTTTGTTGCTATTTCTCAGAGGTATTTTTTGATTGAAAGTCTTTAAAGAGGGAGAAAATAATGTCATCTACATTTGTCTTGACTTTAAATCAGTGTCATCTTTTGTACAGTAGTACAACAACTCTGATGGACTATCCTTCTGCATGTAATGTCACCTGGGGACTGAGTTCCAGAAGACTGTCAATATAATATCATTGGTGTTCATGAAGTAGGAAAACAGAAAAAGGATTATCTGGAATAAGCGTGGTGCTTTTGATTTTCTTATTGGACATTGTAAAGAGTAAATATTTTAATGCTTTGATTAATCTTAGATATTCTCTTCCTATGAACTCTCATTTTTTAAAAATTTCATTTAGAAAATTAAATTTAACAAGTTTAACACAGTGACATTGTAAGAGTTCATAGGTTTCAGGTAAACATTTCTATAGCATTTGAACTGTTGATTATGTTATATACCCATCATCCAAAGTCAAATCATTTTTTGTCACCCTATATTTGTTCTTTTTATACCCTTCCCCTTCCTCTTCCCTCACATCCCCACGCCCCTCCCCCTCCCCTTGGTAACCACATCATTTTTATGTTCATGAGTTTCAGTTTTATATCTCACCTATGTGTTAAATCATAAAGTTCTTAGCTTTTTCTGATTTACTTGTTTCATCAGTATAATGTTCTCAGGGTCCATGCATGTTGTTGTAAATGGCTCTATGTTCATCATTTCTTATGGCTGAGTAGTATTCCATTGTATAGATATACCACATCTTCTTTATGAACTTTCAGATTCTAAGAATTACTTTATGATCATTAAATTTTCAAAAGGTTAAAATTTTTAAATATCATTATTTTATTATATTAATGTATCTATATATGTAAAAGTAAACTTTGAAAGATGTAGTTGATAAAATTACTTCTATTATCTTGTAGAATACAGTGTAATTCCAAATGTGCATGGACTAGGAAAGGCTTTTCTTCCAAACTTGTATCTCAGATGATTATGTTTCATCTGATAAAATGTTAGGATTTAAGTGGATCTAAGAGATATTACTCCTGCTTTTTGAATAATGGAAAATATAAAAAATTAATATGAACACAGATTAGACTTTCATCACCAGCTATTAACTGTGTAACACTGGAAAAATTAACTAACTTCCTTATATATCAGACATTTTTTTTTTATCAACATAGGGATAAGTAACTCCTTAGTTATTTAGGTAACTCCTCAGTTATTTAAGAAACTTCTCATAATAAGGTTATGATAGAGTGCTACCGTGCATGGTAAAGTGAATTGTGTGAATTACAAAGGAGAGTAGTTGCTCTCAGTTACTGATTTCTACTCTCCAAAAACTCTCTGCAACTATAATATAAGTAATCTCTGTACTAAGAAGATGCTCTCAATTTAATCAAATCCAGTCTATAAGAATTTATTTATCTACCTACTTATCCACCCACCCACCCACCTACCTACATATCCATTCACCCACCCATTTATCTATCCATCCACCCCCCTACCCACCCATCCACCAACACACCCATCTATCCATTCACCCACCTATTATCTCCAGATTCAATAGACATCAGAGGGCATGTGAAGAAAATTCTATAATATTTTGGAAAAAATCAGAACTGTGTTAACATTAAAGAAATCTCTAAATTTACTAAAAAGTAGGTAATTTACTATATATAGAAGAAAAATTAAATTTTAAACTCTCATCAAAAGGAAGACAAATAGAGCATATTTCCCACATAAAATTATATGAGTGGTCTTACATGAGAGTTTATCAAAATTTCTTTAAAGATTATTTTCACTATCACAAAAAAACGAATCTATCCTAAGGCACTTCTTGTTCACAGAGCCTCTAAGAGAGGTTTTATCTGCTCCTTTTAATTTTGATATTATCTATAGCCATGCTGTTAAAAGCTATTATAGTTTATACCAGAAAGTATACTTATACTTTTTTTGACAACCCAGAAATCATAAACCTTTAATATATAGCATCTTTTCCACCAATTCTTTAAAATTCAAATTAAATAGGCTAGAGAAATTTTAAAGCACCAAAAACTATAGAGTGAATTATTTGGCTTCTTTTAGGAAATTATTTATGAAATGTTACACTTTATTTTTAGAAATATATTCCTCCAATTCCAAGCCTGTTCAGTTTGAATTTTAATACCTTTGCAATAGGTCTCCTGTTATTCTGCAGTGTCCTTTGGCCAAGGTCAATAAAATTTTGACAAGACTTAATCCTGGATGAACATAGATGCTAAAATTCTCAAAAAAATATTAGCAAACTGGTTCCAGCAATACATTAAAAAGATCATACACCATGATCAAGTGGGATTTATTTATTATTTGGTACCAAATTTGGTAACACAGCACTAATTTGAAAGAATGTATGTACCCCTTTGTTCATTGAAGCATTATTGACAATGACCAAGATCTGCAAACAGCACAAGTGCCGATCAACAGATGAGTGGATAAAAAAGTTGTGATACATTTATGTACTGAAATACTACTCAGCTGTAAAAAAGAGAAGATCGTAACTTTTGTGGCATCAGGGATGGACCTGGATTTTATTATGCAAAGTGAAATAATTCAGTCAGAGAAAGACAAATATCACATGATCTCATTTATATCTGTAATGTACAAAATAATCTAACAAAATAGAAATAGAGGTATAGGTACATAGAACAGACTGACAGCTGTCAAAGTAGAGGTGAGTTAGAGGGGCAGAGTAAGAAAAGGTGAGTGGATTAAGCAAAAATATATGTACATGGCCCACCTGGACAACAGTGTGGTGATAGCCAGAGGGAAAGGAGGTGGGAGTAGGTGGGACTAAGCAACAGGGATAGATGGAGATGGAAAGAGACTTTGCTTGGAGCAATGGGCATGAGAAGCAATGTGCAGATAATGTGTTTATCAAGTTGTACACTTGAAACCTGTATGGTTTTATCAACCAATGTCACCCCAAAATATTTAATAAAAAAGAAACAGTAAAAAACAAGTAGCATAAGGCTACTATCACTTGGAATAATCGTTTCAAAAATGTAAGTGATACAATGACTTGAAAATTCTGGAGTTGGTTTCACAGCAATAAAGAAAATTCTCTAGTAATTTGTAATTATTACATATTTATGAGCATTGAAAAGTGATTTGTAAAAATCTGCTTGAATAGGTTTGACCCAGTTATCTAAATACTTGAAGTAAAAAGTCAGTATCCCATTTAGCAGTTCTCAGTTTAGATATTCTTCCTCGAGCAAGCTTGGCAAACCAAATGTTGTTTTAGCCTCAGAACATAAGTCTACTGTCTATAAAACCATGCAAGTATGTGCCTGCAGGTGAATTTTCAACAACAGCACAATGTTTTTGCTATCTGAAGCTTACCAAGTTAGTGAATGTGATTATATTTTTTTCATAAGCTCTCAGAAATACATTTAACAACTTAACTTGAGGCCTATAACAAGGCTTCATGATGACTTTAAAGCAGGACTAATCCTGGGCTTATCTCCAAATTCCAGGCAACCTTAACAGCATCCACATGGAAAATGTTGAAATGTGTGAAATAAGCTGAGGCTTAACCTCAGAGATAGGATATATTTGAACCTGACAATTTTCTAAACTCTGTGCTTAGATGAATGTGAGTTCAAATTGAGGACAGTACCCAGAGAGTTGCTGACACACTTCCATAAATGCAAGTATGGAAGAACTACTGTGCTCTTGGTCCACACATGTATAAACACACTCACACATACACATTCACACACACTATTGCTGCTGCTTGTTTCAAATTTCCTAGTCAGGAAAGGTAGGTAGTTGAGTATCTGAGTTTCTCAAAGACCTGTTCTGCTCCAAGTACTCATTAGAGTGGAAATCTGAGACTTGAAACTATCTTTCCAACATTTAGAGGAAAAATACAGTTCACTTTTCTGCAGACAGCATGGTGTGTGGCTGCCCAAAGTGTGGTCCGCAGACCAGAAGCGTCAACATCCCATTGAAGTTAGAACGCAGAATCTATAAGATTCCAAGATGGCGACTGAGTAGGCAAATGTCCCAACTGACATTATTAACAACTTTAATAATTAAGTTGTTATTAAATTACAACTTAATTTAATAACAATTATCTTGAAAAACCAACTTTGAACTAAACTCAGAGAAGTCTGTAACCGAGGATCACAGAAGAAGCCACACAGATTCTGGCAGGAAAGGCGAGGAAGCGGACAGGACTGCTCCGCTCTCAGGAGCAAGTGATGGCTGAGGATCCAGAGGGACTCTCACAGCCAGGAGGGTCGCCCTAAGAGGGGATGTTCCTCAGCCCCAGGTCAGGTGACCCAGAGTCTAGAAGAGGTGCCCACACAGCATTTGGTAGTAAAAAGAGCCAAGGTTTCTGTCTGAGAGAAAGAGATGGAGCACTCAAAGATGCAGGCTCCATCTTAAAGGGCCAGTGCAGAAAATCTTGTTCACACCCACTTACCTGAGTAGCGGGAGGGCTGAGAGAACTAGAGTTATGGGAGAAGAGTGTGAAATTGGAGGGCCAGGGAAAGACACTGTGTGGGATAGCCACTGGAACCCCTGTGCTGAATCATTCTCCAATACTGCAGTGCCATTTTTATTGGGTGGAGCAGTCCCGTCCGTGTGGCATCAGCTTGGGATAAAACAACTACCTTTCTCTCGGGAACTGCCCCACCCTATGGAGACTGGGTCATTTGAGAAGTCAGCCAGGAAGCAGGGGGCACATCAGTGACTCAATTTTCTGGTGTTGAGGCTGCAGACCTCCCTATTTCCCACCCCCACAAGCTCCCAAGACTATGACTGGTGCTTCCACTTCACCAGAGATTCAGTAGAAATAATGTAGACTGTGGGCAGACCACATCTCTGGGTCTCAGAGGCTGCACCCACTGGATTCCTTGGGTCACACCCTACTAAGGTCTGTGAAAAATGTCTGGACAGACTGACACCTGGAACCGAGGGGTGGAGCCACACCCACCACCCTTCCTAATCCCTGAATTACCCTACGCTCTAGACTCCACCAGAGGTTTTTTTCAGTGGCAGAGCCCAGCAAGCAGCCAGCAACAGAGACTACAAAAGACAGGGCAAGACTGGTACAATATATACAAATCAATAAATGTGATTCATCACATAAACAAAACAAAGGATAAAAAGTACATGATTATATCAATAGATGTAGAAAAACCATTTGATAAAATTCAGCATCCATTTATGATCAAAACTATCAGCAAAGTGGGAATACAGGGAACATACCTCAACATGATAAAGGCCATCAGTGACAAACCCACAGCCAACATCATACTCAATGGGCAAAAATTAAAAGCAATCCATTTAAGATCAGGAACAAGGCAGGAATGCCTCCTTTCACCACTCCTTTTTTTTTTCACCACTCTTATTCAACATAGTCCTGGAAGTCCTAGCCACAGCATTTAGACAAGAAGAAGAAATAAAAGGCATCCAAATTAGAAAAGAAGAAGCAAAACTGTCATTATTTGCTGATGACATGATATTGTATATAGAAAACCCTAAAGTCTCAGTCAAAAAACTAATATACCTGATAAATGAATTCAACAAGGTAGCAGGATATAAAATTAATATTCAGAAATCAGTGGCATTTTTATATGCCAACAATAAATTCAGAAAAAGAAATTGAGGAAACAATTCCCTTCACTGTTGCAACAACAACAACAACAACAAAATACTTAGGAATAAATTTAACCAAGGAAGTAAAAGACTTGTGCTCAGAAAATTATAAGACATTGAATAAAGAAATTAAGGAAGATACAAACAAGTGGAAGCATATATCATATTCATGGATAGGAAGACTAAACACCATTAAAATGTCTATACTACGTAAAGCAATCTATAGATTCAATGCAATTCTATTAAAATACCAATGGCACACTTCACAGATTTAGAACAAATATTCCAAAAATTTATATAGAACCGAAAAAGTAACTGAATGCCTCAACAGTCTTGAAAATGATGAACAAAGTGGGAGGTATCACACTTCCTGATATCAAGTTATACTATAAGGCTACTGTAATCAAAACAGCTTAGTACTGGCTTAAGAACAGGCATACGGATCAATGGAACAGAACAGAGAACCCAGATATAAACCCACACTTTTACAGTCAATTAATATTTGACAAAGGAGACAAGAGTGTACAATGGAGTAAAGACAGTCTCTTTAATAAATGATGTTGGGGAAATTGGACAGATCCATGCAAAAAAAAAAAAAAAAAAAAAAAAAAAAAGAATGAAACTACATCATCCACTAACCCTAGTCACAAAAAAACTCAAAATGGAAAAAAGACTTAAATGTAAGTCGCAAAACCATAAAAATCTTGGATGAAAACACAGGCACTAAACTCTCTGATATCTTTCATAGTAATATTTTTGCCAATATATCTCCACAGGTAAGTAAAATAAAGGACAAAATAAACAAATGGGACTATATCAAACTAAATATCTTTTGCACAGCAAAAGACATCATTAACAAAATAGAAAGACAAACCACACAATGGGAGAATATATTTGTGATACGTCTGATAAGGGGTTAATAACCAAAATTTATAAAGAACTTCTAAAACTCAACACCAAGAAAGTAAACAATCCAATGGAAAAAAATGGGCAAAATAACTGAATAGATACTTCTCTAAAGAGGACATACAGATGGCCAATAGGCATATGAAAAAATGTTCAATGACACTAGTCATCACAGAAATGCAAATTAAAACCACAATGAGATATCACCTCACACCAGTCAGAATGGCGCTCATCAACAAAACAACACAGAATAAGTGCTGGCGAGGATGTGGAGAAAAGGGAACCCTCCTGCACTGCTGGTGGGAATGCAGACTGATGCAGCCACTGTGGAAAACAGTATGGAATTCCCTCAAAAAATTAAAAATCAAACTGCCTTTTGACCCAGCTATTCCATTTTTAGTAATATATACTAAGAATCTCAAAACACTGATTCAAAAGAAGATATGCACCCCTCTGTTTATTACAGCATTGTATACAATAGCCAAGATCTGGAAACAGCCCACCCAGTGTCCATCAGTGGACAAGAGGATAAAAAAATGGAATACTACACAATGGAATACAACATGGCCATGAAAAAGAAGGAAATGTTACCTCTTGTAATAACATGGTTCAACCTGAAGTTTTTTTTTTTTTGTTTGTTTGTTTTTTTCATTTTTCTGAAGCTGGAAACAGGGAGAGACAGTCAGACAGACTCCCGCATGCGCCCGACCTGGATCCACCCGGCACGCCCACCAGGGGCGATGCTCTGCCCACCAGGGGGCGATGCTCTGCCCATCCTGGGCGTCGCCATGTTGTGACCAGAGCCACTCTAGCGCCTGAGGCAGAGGCCACAGAGCCATCCCCAGCGCCCGGGCCATCTTTGCTCCAATGGAGCCTTGGCTGCGGGAGGGGAAGAGAGAGACAGAGAGGAAAGCGCGGCGGAGGAGTGGAGAAGCAAATGGGCGCTTCTCCTGTGTGCCCTGGCCGGGAATCGAACCCGGGTCCTCCGCACGCTAGGCCGACGCTCTACCGCTGAGCCAACCGGCCAGGGCAACCTGAAGATTTTTATGCTAAGTGAAATAAGCCAGAAGAGAAAGACAAATATCATATGGTCTTACTTACAGTATATGTGGAATCTGATGAATATGGTGAACTGAGGGACAAAATAGAGGCAGAGGCCAGGTCACAGAAAGCAGAGGGACAGCTGTCAGAGAGAAGAAGGATGAGGGGCGGGATAAGAGGAGGTAAAGGGATTAGTCAAATTATATATACATGACACACAAAGATAGATAACAGGACAGCCAATCCCAGAGGGAATGGGGGGAGGAAGTCAAAGAGGGAGACAAAGGGGGTGGAATGGGGGACATGTTGTTGGGGGTGAGGGTGTTATATTGAGTGGGACACTTGAATCCATGTTAACACAATAAATTTAAAAATTTAAAAATAGAATATAAAGAAAAAGAAATGCAGAAACTTAGGCCCTATCCAGATATATCAGAACCTGCATTTTAACAGAATATATGTGATTTTTATGCAAATGAAAGTTTCAGAATAACTGTCATATGTTTCAAAATTGAAGTTTATACTTCAATGATTAATATAGATGCATAAACAGCATAACTTCAGAAAAACTGTTTCTTATCTATAGTTATAAAATAAATTTTCTCTTGTTTTATTGTTTAGTGTATAATTGATACTGTCTTTATATATCTGTAAAGGAATGGCTGAGGTAGAATTTCTATACAGTTATCCCTATATTATTTTGTTTTGTTTTACATTTATTATTTCATTTCTTTGATAAATTTGACATATTCACAAATTTATAGACATTAGCTCTGCTTTCTTACAAACTCATTTTATAGCATCTTATGTTTAATTTCAGGTTCCTGCTATTATTTTCTCCTTTGCCAGTTTTCCTTCCTTGTTACACAGATGCCTTTCAATGTTTTATAGCTCTATTTTCCTTTGGAATCATTCAATAATTTTCATGCCAACTCAGAAAAAGAAATATATACTTGTGTGTGTGTGTGAAGTTTATATATGTGTGTATATATATGTAAGCAGTTTCTTTAAAGAATCATGTTACCATAAAATTGTAGACACATTACATGATTAAATATTTATTAATTTTTTTAATAGTGGGAATCTTTTTAATCAATTCCCACATGAACCTGAGTCTTGATTTTTAGGTCCTATTTTACTCAAATAGTCTCTGAGTATACAGTCAGGAAAGTTTCCATGAGCAGACAAATCAGTTAGCACAAGTTTTACAGCTTCTTGGAGTAGGAGGATATCATCACTGTGAAAAGGTTGTAAAACAGGAGAAGAATGGTAGTGCATTTTTATTTTACATGATAAAATACTAACGCTAAAGTGCATATAAAGAATCTGAGATACAGTCAACAAAAATGTTTTAGTGCTGGTATTCCATCAAATACTCCACTAGACTATGAGACAAGCAGTTTTTATAGCTCAGATTTATTGAGAGCCAGTCACTGTAAATGAATCTTGAATTGTTTACATTTAATATTCATATTTTAAATTATAAAAATAATATTTTAAAATAAAAATATTAAATACTAATAGGTAGCATAAACTAAGACAACTATAGTCTGACCAGGTGGTAGCTCAGTGGATAGAGTGTCAGACTGGGACGCAGAGCACCCAGGTTCAAAATCCTGAGTTTACTGGCTTGAGCACGGGCTCATTTGCCTTGAATGTAGGCTCATCAGCTTGAGTTCAGGGTCGCTGGCTTGAGTGTGGGATCATAGACATGACCCCATGGTCACTGGCTTGAGGCCTAAGGTTGCTGGATTGAACCCAAGGTCGCTAGCTTGAGCAAGGAGTCCTCACTCTTCTGCAGTCCTCCGGTCAAGGACCATATGAGAAAGCAATCAATGAACAACTAAGGAGACTAAGGAGCTGCAATGAAGAATTGATGCTTCTCATCTCTCTCCCTTCCTTTGTGTCTGTTCCTATCTCTCTCTCTCTCTCTCTCTCTCTCTCTCTCTCTTTCTTTCTCTCTCTCTTTCTCTCTCTCTCTCTGTCTCTGTCATACACACACATAAAATTAAAACAACTGTATACTTTTCTGTTTAGAAATTCAGCATTGTATACTGAAGAATTGAAAGCTATGCTGTTTTTCTAATGACCAATTTGTATATCATGTTGCATAATGGTCAAATGGTTAGCTTTAATAAGATAGTTGTACTTCACCAATTAGTTTAGCATTTGTGGTTTAAAAGGAGTCTAAGACATAGAGTGATCCTGTTTCCTAGGGTCATAAATAGGAATGTAAAAATATATGTGTTCTCCAGGTCACAGGAAAATGGGTCTACCACCTCTAAGAGAAATTTTGAAAGTTACAGAATTAACTAATAAAAAGTCTCTTTGAAGTTATAAAATAGGCATATTAGCTGTTAGTGACAGAACATTTATTGAGTAGAATCTGTATCAGAAGGCAAAGCACTTTTGGATTTCTCACTTCTATTTTTAAATTAAAATTTATTCTCACAATGATGTAAATGTCTACATAAACAAAAGAATGTATCTGATAATAATCTTGAGAGTTATCTATCCTTGATGTGTCCCTGCTTTGCCTTAGTGTTTGGAGTAGCATCTTGTGATATCTGTTTTCTTCTCAGAGCTAATGTGGGTAATCTCTCCAGTTTTCATGACTGTGACTGAGGTTTACACATACATTTATTACAGTTCTCATTAAGATCAGAATGTTTTACCTAATCTAGTAGAAATTCATTATACATAGGTGCTTATTTTACAGATTGTGATAAAGAATTTTGAGATACTATAAAGGTGTGTGTAGTCTTAATGTATTGGGTGTTTTTATTTTTAATTTATTGTATTGACATGTTTTTAAGTGCCCCACTCAATATAACACCCACTGTATACCACCCCATGTCCCACACAAGATCTCTTTCCACTCTATTTCTTCCCCGTTTGCCCCCCCTACTTCCACCCCTCCAGACCTCCATCCCCCTTTTCCTCTGTCTATTGCTACCTTGTTGTCTGTTTATATGTGTTATGTATCTGTTTTTGTCTAATCCCTTCACCTGCTTTGATCCAATCCCTTCTTCCCCCTTCTTTCTGAATGAATTGTTGTATAAATTAGCCTTTATAATACAAGCACTGGTAGGTTCAGAGCATTGCCAATGATTCTTATGGAAATTATGTTCTGTCTTTTAAAGAAAGCCACACTATATCTATATTAAATGAAATAAAATTAAGTTTCAGTTAAGATTCAGTAGAATTTATTTATTTATTTATCTGAGAGGAAGGGAGATAGTGAGACAGACTCCTGCATGCACCCCAACCGGAATCCACCCAGCAATCTCTTTTGGAGCCAATGCTCAAACCTGCTGAGCTATCCTTTGTGCCCAGGGCCATGCTAGAACCAATTGAGTCTCTGGCTGTGGTAGGGGAATATAGAGAGAAGGGGGATAGAAGAGAGAGAGAAGCAGATGGTCATTTCTCCTGCGTGCTCTGACTGGGAATCAAATTCAGGACATCCATATGCTGGGTTGATGCTTTATCCACTAAGCCACTGGCCAGGGCCAGAATGTATTTTCCATTTACAAAGATGCATTTGTTGCAACTTCCATACGAATAGATATTTTTATGTGGTTATATTTAACAAAACATTTTTAAATGATCTAATGTAGAAAATGAATTTGTATTTAAGAGAATATAGTCATTAGAATGAAATGCTTCTAGGCTAATTATGAATACAATAAGAAGCATTTGGGAAAATGTGTAATAAAATAAAGAAGCACTACCTAAACTCTGTTATCTAGATCAACTCTATGTTAAACATTATATAAAATATTGGAACCAATTTCATAGTTGGAAAATTTTGTTGTTGCTTTCATTCACTTTGTTATTTTAAATATATTTTCTGTAAACAAATGAAATAAACAAATTAAAACATACCATACCTCTATTGTTGGATGGCTGTTAAAAATACCTATATAAAGTGGTTAGTCAATTTGTGGGTTATGAATATTTATATTTCTTTATGAGTTACTATTAAAGTTTTTTTCCCTAATATTTTAAAGAGATGGTGAATCTCTTATTGCCATTTTTCTAACTAGCATATGGCTCTTTTGCAGTTCTATTCTTTGCTTAAATATTAGTCTGAAGCATTGAAATTGTCATTTTTTGATGACATTAAATGGCTTACAATATATGACCATCTCATATATTCTTTCTTCATAACAAGCATTTTAAAACTTATCTTGGGATGGAACAATGATTTAGGGCTAGTGTTTAAAATTAGTCCTTTTAAATGTAGAAAAGTATAATCACCCTATCAGGTGGTAGATAACTGATCTGGCTATCCAGTTGCTTTTTCTGAAAGAAGACTTCCCATGGTTAAATGAGTATAAGTTTGGCGTAGAAGAGGGTGCTGCTTTTCAAAGCAAAGCTGTTACAGTTCACCAATGCCAACAAGGTGTGACTTACTCAAGAAAAATAAATTGTGCAATCTATTTTATGGCAGATTAAATTCCATTTATTTTCCTGGAAGACAGCTGTTTTGATAGGGTATCACTTGCATGAAACTGTTTTATGTATATTGGACTTCAGATCTCTGGCAGGCATAACTTACTCAGATAAAATAGGTTATATTTTATGATTTTTACTTTTGTCAGAAAACTTCAACTCGTGAGCATTAATAATACAATGTTCAGTATGTCAAGAAGCTCTTTTTGATGTCTAAATATCCATCTGATATTAATTTTTTAAAAAATGATTGCATTGACACAGTGCTAAAAAACACAAATAATTTCTCCTTTATTCTGAATTATAACACTTAGAAAATTATTTGTCTCTCATCAGACAAGATTTTTGGTAAGTTAAGTTTTAAACATTAATTTTTTTGAGTATATTAAATGTATTTTAACAAAATTCTCCTAATAAGAATTAAAAGTTTAACATCAGCCAAGTAACAATTCCACAGTAGAATGATAGTATCTTTGATATGAAGTAATTTGTAGATGACATGGGACATTTGTAACCTTTTATAGGTGAATACATGGAATTTCGGAAAGGTAGCCTCCTAGGTCACACACTAAGTCAATTTTACATGCTTAGATAAATATTGAACTAAAACATACAATTGTACCTGACCAGACTGTGGCACAATGGATAGAGCATCAGACTGGGATGTGGAGGACCCAGGTTCGAGACCCCAAAGTCGCCAGCTTGAGCACGGGCTCATCTGGTTTGAGCAAGGCTCACCAGTTTGAGCCCAAGGTCGCTAGCTTGAGTAAGGGGTCACTCGGTCTGCTGTAGCCCCCTGGTCAAGGCACATATGAGAAATCAATCAATGAACAACTAAAGTGCTACAACAAAGAATTGATGCTTCTCATCTCTCTCCCTTCCTGTCTGTCTGTCCCTCTCTCTGATTCTCTCTGTCTCTGTCACACAAAAACAAAACAAACCAACAAAAAACACATGCAATTGTTATGCTTACATATGCAGTGTTCCTCTCCTCTGTGATTTTCTCAGAAGTCTAATTCTGAGAAACTAGAACCATTCTGATAACTATCTTGAATTTAATAAAATTGTATGACAATTATTAGGTATTCTAATAATTGAATCTAATTTATTACTGATTTTTTCTTTTTTGCTTTAGGATCAAGATTTTAATAGAAACCATCATTTCACCCTGTATACACAAGTATTGGAATAGAGGATTTGTGAGAATTATAATGACTTGAAGGCACAAATTTTAGTATAATGGCCTTCCAGGACTGCAGGGGGCCAATCAGAGCCTTCCTCCTAGAGAAAACAGTGTTTCTAACATTCTAAAAGGCTCACAGTGTAATAAAATGGGTTATGAAACATAGTTAAATATGTTTTATGTAGCTTTCCAATTCTGATGTAAAATAGAATATATTGAGATAAGAGAATGGATTTGAGGCTGGCCCCAGGTAGGTCATCTGATTCTGTCTTTATTCTTTTTTTTTTTCTGAAGCTGGAAACGGGGAGAGACAGTCCGACAGACTCCCGCATGCGCCCTACTGGGATCCACCCGGCACGCCCACCAGGAGGCGATGCTCTGCCCCTCTGGGGCGTCGCTCTGCCACAACCAGAGCCACTCTAGCGCCTGGGGCAGAGGGCAAGGAGCCATCCCCAGCGCCCGGGCCATCTTTGCTCCAATGGAGCCTTGGCTGTGGGAGGGGAAGAGAGAGACAGAGAGGAAGGGGGGGGGGTGGAGAAGCAAATGGGCGCTTCTCCTATGTGCCCGTCTGGGAATCGAACCCGGGTCCCCCTCACGCCAGGCCGACGCTCTACCGCTGAGCCAACTGGCCAGGGCCCTGTCTTTATTCTTAATGCATCATTCCGGAGTTAGGCAGCCAACCAATCCTGCTTCGTTTCATAGAAACCAAGTCTTTCTTTTTAATATTGAATTTATTGGGGTAACATTGGTCAATAAATTTAAACAGATTTCAGGTGTACAGTGCTGTAATATATTATCTTTATATTAATTTGTGCATTCATCACCCCAACTATAGTCTTCTTCCACCACCGTCTATCCCTCCTCAACCCTCCTTTCCCTCCTTTCCCTCCTGCAATCCCCACACTGTTGTCTGTGTCTATAAATTTTTCTTTGTTTAATCTAGGCCATCTTTCAGATTGCCCAGAGCCACTCTGGTATAAAATGTTCCCAGAAGATGAAAGTCATTCTGGAACAGAGAGAAGCTAGACTGGGAGTAAAGGAGGAGTAAGCAAACATCTAGCACTCAATTAGATACACATCCTTTTTTCTTTTCCTGACTTGTCTCCTAAACCCCAGATAAAGAACTCTATATGGAATATATATTAACAACCTGCTTGAAGGTCTAAACCATTGCAGCATGCTCAGAGAAATTGCAAAATGTATATCTCAACCATAAATAATTTTCATGAAATGATGCTGGGGTTATTTTCCCAAGCCTGAGTCAGATACATAGTGTCTATATATACAAGAAGGCTTGCCAAGTTTAATGTACTATAGTTGTCCCTCGCTGAATTGCAGTTCACTTTTTGTGGTCTTACTGTATCATGGATTTTTAAATTGTATATATCTAATTTTGTATCGAGGATTTTTGCTCTATCATGGGATTTTGTGGTATATAGATATTTTTATATATCTTTAAAAATTATTTTTATGGTAAAATAAGCAAAATAAGTGTGGAAAAGGTTAACAACAGTGTGGGAAAGGTTTATAAGACTGTGGGGAGGGTTTACAAAACCTTAAAATATATATAAATAATAAAATAAATATAAGGTTGCTACTTCGTGAATTTTCGGCTCTTGTGGGGGGTTCTAGAACCTAACTAACCCCTGCGATAGACAAGAGACCACTGTATATCTTTGGAAAAATTTTAAAGTAGTTGCATCAGTGTTTTCTAAGTGATAAAAGAAAAACATTAAGTACTGTGGGTCAGCACAGGTTGATTATTTTTATTTATTTATTTTTAAAAATATTTTGTGAGAGGAAGAAAGGCAGAGACAGACTCCTACATGTGCCCTGACCGGGATCCACCTGGCAAGTCCACTACGGGGTGATGCTCTGCCTATCTTTGGCTCTTGCTCCATTGCAATAGGGGCCATACTCCATTGTAGTATGCTGAGGCCAACTCACTCTAATCGAGCCATGCTTGCAGAAGGGGAGGAGAGAGAGAGAGAGGGAGAGAGAGAGAGAGAGAAGTGAGAAGCGAGAAAGGGAGAAATGAATAAGGATACGGGTGCTTCTCCTGTGTTCCCTGACCACGAATCAAACGCGGGACATCCACACACCGGGCCAATGCTCTGCCACTGAGCCAACTGGCCAGGACCTCAATGATAATAAAACATTAGCATACAGAGAGGTATGAATTAACAAGCTCAGATTTCCTTAATATTGGGGCTTCCTATCTCAGCAGGAGTGATCTGGATATAACATCCCTTAAGACCCAATGTAACAAAATGGCCCCTGGATTCCCTGGCCACTCCTATAACCATCTGAGATTACTCCAGATTGCATGGCACCGAGCAGCCCATATGGGCACAGACTGAGTAAACCACTTTGTCGTACTTCTCTATGAAAAGTGAGACAGGCATGGGTAGAGGTACCTCTACTTAAATAGAATACAGGCTGAGTCCAAAATATGCCTAGCAATATGACTCTCAGCGGTAAGCTACTGGGAATTTCTAAACATATTGGTTTTGCTGGTTGTTGTCAAATGAGTTTTTCTTTACTTAAGATTGCTGTACATCAGTATGAAGTCCTGCAGAAAGCCCAATGGTATAACAGTCTGATGACATACCTAAGATAAACAATTTATAATTTAATTAATCTATTTTCATTAAATAAGTACCTTTAGGAAATAAAAAGAGACTTACTTAAATTATATAACAATAATTTAATATTACCTTCACTGCTTTATTTGACACTGCTTACATCACTTCTTATTCAGAGCATGATTTATACTCACTCTTTCTCTGGCTTCGCATGGACCTCTCTCCCTTCATTCTCCTTGTACATTGGTGATCTCAGGGTTCCACTCATCCCCCACTATCCATGTTGTTGTGTGAACTCTCTTTGAGTTCCTTCTTTCTGTGTAATTAAACTCTTCTCTTGCTTCTGATCCAAACATTCAACAAAGTACTGGACTTCTGGCTTTAAATGACCCATAGATATTTCAAACTATTTCTTCTTCCTAATTTCATTCCCACTTCTCATGACATCATCATTCATCCAAATTAGATACCTGAGTATTATCCCTGTTATTTCTCTTTTTCCCAACATCCCACATCCAATTAATGAACAAATCTTGCCAAATGTACCCCCTGAGTACTCTTTGAGCCATCCCCTCTTGAAGTTCCATTCTACAATTGCTTCAATTCACTGACTTCACTTGTTTCCCTGCCCCCAGTTTTGTTCCACTGAAATGAATCATTTCTTACCAAACTGATCATTATAACAAGCAAAGTTGTCCAAATTACCTCTTTTATTAAAGCTGTTCTTTGGCTTGTGGATGCCTGAACAAATCCCCACCTTTAGTATGGCCAAGTCCCTCAAGAGACTTTTAATTAGCTCTCTAGCTGACCTTTATATTTAATGTTGCAATTTTTGTCATTGCAAAATGGCAAGTTTTATCCCCTTACATTGTATATTTATAAATCTTGTGTTTTTTAAAATCCTGCTTTCTTTACCTGAAACATATCTCCACAGATTTCTGTCTAAAAAGGTCCCAGCTGGGTCAAATTCTGAGAAAATCCTAAAGACCTTGTAAAGGAAGACACATAACTCCAAGCTTAAGTATGCAGTAAAATGATTGCCGAAAAGCAGTAGTGCTCATGGCCAAACCACCGAAATTTATTTAAGATATGGGTCTGCTGGATATAACAAATGGATTTTCTAGACTTTGCCACTCACAACATCACACAGAAGTCTGAGAACCAACTTTTATAGAAGCCATACCAGAGATTTCTTTCTGAACTGAAAAATCAACAGCACAGGCCATTGTCCCTTATGCTAACTAATCTTTTGAGACTAATATAACACCTTCAGTCAACTTTCCTTGAAACCCTCCCATGTCAGCTTATGCCACTTACTCTGAGGCCTTGAAAAGGTTACTTTTAAACAAACAACCACACCCTTGACTAAGTTCTCCAATAGTGAAATGGATATAATAATGGTACTCATTTCATAGGGTGTTTATAAGTAATAAAGTGATTATGTGTAAAGTGCTTAGACAGTAGTTGACTTATATTAGTTCATAAATATTGTTCGCTACTACCTTTGGGATTATTTTTTATTTACTATCACAGTACCCTGAGTCAGTATCAGTGCAATTACTACATTATTTGGATATGAGTTTATACGAGCTAATAAGTTCTTTGAACAAGAGGATCATCGTTATATGTATGTATATATAATTTCTTCCTGATTCTGGGTCATAGTCATAACGTTATTGTGAGTTGGACCAATCTGTATATTTATTCATTTACTTATCCTGGAAATAGAAATCATTCACTTCTTAAAAATTCAATGTGAAAAACTAGGTTTTAGCTATTAGAGTTTGTTTCTTCAGTTCCCTTAATTAATTAAAGTGGATAGGATAGTCCACAAAATAGAAAACTTTGCCACTGTAAAATTATGACATATGTCAGAAATAATGGAACTTCCAGGAACAAAGTGTGCTTCTTTGCAACAATTATTTTCAAATGTTACAAGCTCCTGATCTATTAAGTTATCACCCTTTGAGAGAGTTTGTAAGTAATATAAGATATGGTATTAATTATTTTAAGCATGTTATTTGATTTTTCCAGGAAAAGAGAATTTTAAGAAATCAGAATATGGTCAATTTAATTAAACTAGGGTTAGAACTTGTTCATGATCAATGTCAGAAGAGTCTTCTGTTAAATACAAAATAAATGCTATTTATTTTGATGAAAAATCTCTTTGATCTTTAAAAGAATTTAATTCCAAGGGCAGGAATCTATTAGTTGTTGAAAAAAGATAGAGCTTCTTTATTTCACAGTCTCAGTTCCCACTCAGTGTGGCATGTGATGGGAAGAGAAATATTTCTTGAATACATTTGCTCTAATGTTATATACAATGATTCAGAATTTTAAATAAGAAGTGTGCAGAGGAATATGTTTCCTACCTGATTATCCCTAATCAAAATGAAACAAACATATGCAGTAAGTAAGAATGCTCAACTAATGGACGGGGTAAGATAAATTTATATATATAGTTATATGAATTACTATTTTATATACATATATAAATATGTAATATTATATATAAAGTAGTAATTCATATAAATCAAAAAGAAACAGAAAAATTTTCTCTCAAAACAATTTTTATTTAAGTTAAAATAGCAAATCTGTGGCCTACATTAGACTACCAGCTCTGGGAAGGCAGACACAGTTGCTTCTTATCGCTGCTATAGTCCTAAAATATAAAAACAGTAGATTCTTAACACTTAATCAATAAATTAAATTATAAATGATGAAAGTTTGCTCCATTTCTAAAAGGAGAATGTAAGTCCCTTAGCATCCACAGCTGCAACAAACCTCAGTTTCCATCCTTGTCTTTTCTTCTTCAGCTTCCTTTTGTCCGCATGAACTTGTGAGTTCACATCCAAGCCTAATATGGGAAATCTTAAAAAAAAATCATATTTAGTGCATTCCTCC
This sequence comes from Saccopteryx leptura, assembly GCF_036850995.1. Lineage (NCBI taxonomy): Eukaryota > Metazoa > Chordata > Mammalia > Chiroptera > Emballonuridae > Saccopteryx > Saccopteryx leptura. Next base: position 235,970,308 of record NC_089503.1, read on the forward strand.
TGGTTTTACTTTTAAGTAAGGACAAGAGTTCATGCAGTCCTATTAATTTGGTAACCCTGGCAAAAATCAGAAACATTTAAAAGCTGACCCACCTTTAGACATGGGGTATAATTGAAGACAATTTCAGCTTCCATTAAGTGCTTTGTTATGTACAGACCCTGTCAAAAAACTAAGATAAGCCTTATATCATTGTGAAAAAAAACAGCATTGCATCTGCATTCATTTCAACTTGAAACCAATTTGTGGAATACTTGAACTACATAATTTGACAGCATGTGTATTGGTGACTGTTAATCCCCCCCCCCATTATTTTTAATACTAAAGCTGTATTTTATAGCTATATTACTTAAGGTTTTATAGAAAATACATACATAGCTCTATATACAATACTACATATATATATTGTTTTCTTTTAAGTGTTTTTCTATAGTTATGATGGACATATAAAACAGTGTATCAGTTGAATTTGAATTGCAGATAAAATTTCAAAGGTAACTGGTGACCCACTATTTTATTTGGTAAATCTGGAAAATTTACATATAGATACAGAAGTACAAAAGCAGCTATAATCATTTAAATTTACTAAATTTATGAATGTGAATAATTTTATTTATAATTGACATAAATGACATTTTATATTAGTTTTTATAAGATATATAATACTCTTTTCTGCTTTTTTTTAGGATTTAAAAACATTATTAACACTTTGCTAGCTTCAGATACTGACTGATTACTATGTGTAGATGAATTGAAGACACACTCAGTACATGAATGCTTCCACTCAGAAATTAGAATTAGTTTCTGAGATTTATGTGCTAAAATTATCATCCCATGCATTCTAATAGAGAGGTGCAAAGCACCTTAAAAGCATCATAATGGTTCCCAAACCCATCAGATTGCAACCAAACCAGATGATGTGCCTTTTGTTGTTGTTGTTTTGTATGTTTTTCATTGCAAGAGAGAAAATAAAGACAGGAGGAAAGTTCTACTCACAGGAATATCGAGTGTTTTCATCTTCTGGTATTTGTTTCATCTGTTGACTAGCAAAGAGGTGTTAAAGAGGCTTGTTATTTTCTTCCCTTAATGGCCTTTCTACAAGGATGCAGGGGCTTCTTATGAGGATGTAATATTTTTATTGTGCTCACCCTTACTAACTTGAACCTCTGCTGAGATCTGCTGACAGAGTTGGGTTTCTAAAGTTGCAAAGTTCAGTTATACATCTACACCTTGGTAATTCACCAGAAGATAAATTGTCCTGTAAGGCCACTAGATGGACAAGTTTTCTGAAGGTGATACTAATAAGAGTACATGCTTGCTCCTATTTGCAATTTCTTCACGTGATCTGTATTGGAAAAATTGTTTTGTAAAAGAATGCTTGTCCTATGTGTCATTAAGAAAAACTTAGTTTTGCTTTGGCTGGTGTTGTAGTGGATAGAGCTACTTCCTAGAGTGCTGAGGTCACTGATTCCATTCTGGGGTCACCAGTGTTTGATTGAACCCCAAGGTTCCTGGTTCAAACCCCAATCAGGGCACATATTGAGAAGCTGTCAGTGGCACAACTAAGTGGAATGAGTTGATGCTTCTCTCTATCTTTCTCTCTCTAATAAAAAAGAATAACTTACTTTTATTCATTTTTAGTTTTTAAAAATAGTCCAGTGTTCTGACTCACATGAAAGAAATTAGAATAAGAGTTGTGTCAGATTTTCTTTTTTAATGACATATTAATAATGCAAAATTATGTTCCATTTTGTACTCCTACAAATAAGCACTACAAAATCTGCTTGAATTAATAGTTTAGTTATACTATATAATTCTTAGTGCATTTGTATTTTCTTTCAAAGAAATTTAAATTAATCCACTGAAACACAGATATGCGTGTCTCAGAAGGTTAATATAAATTGACAAACTCTGAACTTTTAAATGTTTTTCTCAACACCATTAGTGTTCTATACACTGGTAAAGATTCTAGTTTATTTTATTTTTTTTTAATATTAACTGAGGACATAAAATGATAGTCAATATGTGTCTGAGAAATCCTTTCTTATTACAAAACTTTGAAAATAAATACCAGCATACTATGTCTCTGAATACCACAGGTATAATATTATCAGAACACCTGCACTGGCTTTGTGATGCACCAGTAAGTATTAAATACTTTATATCACCTTCAAATACTACTGTACTTCCCTTTTATATAAACCAATTCAGAAATAGTTTTATAATGATCATTAAAAAGCTCTTATAGAAGAGCCAGGGACATTGTAAGTGCTGTAATTCTGGAACTATTTTTCAGTCGTGGTTAACAAAAGAGGCACCTGGGTTGGATATGATATATTCTGATATAAACTTCTCATACTGAATTTATAGTCCCCAAATGATTCCTTATTGAATGTGAAGAAGACACATGGCAGTTCCAGAGCTCATGTTCAATTCTAAAGAATAGATACTAATGCTTAGATATAGCAAAGTAGAATTGGAATGCAACCTTGACTCAACCTCTATCTTATCCTCAAAAATAAAAATTATAATGCTACTAGCACTAAGGGTTGCAGGGAGTATGAAGATCACCTGTTTAGTTCATACACTATGGCAATAAAATTAATGTTAATTAAATGACACCAGTTGTGTATTTATCCTAAAAATATATAAAAATAAAAATTGTTGAAATAAATACAAGCAATTTGATTGTTGTAAAGTAACTAAATCCACAAATCCGTGGGTGTTCATATACGCGCATAGTCCAAATAAGTTTTTGAAAAGTTTATTAAAGGAGGAAATTTATTAAATATGCCAGCTGCATATGGCTGACACAGGGCAACAGACCCAAATTGTGTAGCCCCCCCAAAACAGTTCAGGGGCTGTTTACATACTCTTAATTATACATGGGAGGGGAGAAAACCTGACATCACAGCATAAGTTTATACCTTTTGTTTAGAGATTCATACATTAACTATATGTTTTCAGGAGGGGAGGGGTAGTTTCCATAGAGACAGGTACCTATAAATGGTACATCAGTATAAGAAAAGATTTTAATTTAATCTTTTTCTTCCTGTACCTGGCTAGCTATTCACCCCTCCTCCCATAGGTATAGCGGAAGGTCAGGGAATCCAAGTCTTCTTCCTCTTCTGCATTTACAACACAATGCCATTGGCTATTTTGGTTTTGATACTAATCACACAAGCATAGAAATCACACTTACAAAATCTTTCTGCATGCCTAGCCCAAAGAATAAAATATTCTTTAAACTTTCTAAAATATTAATATTAATTCTGTAGCTTTTGGCACTTTACAACATTCCCCACTGATTCTCTTTCCCAAGTCAAATCTTTGACTTAATTTACTGATGAGCATAAGGCTGTTGTCTAGGAATATTAACTTATAACATGTAACAGACATTTAACAGACAGCATTAATAGCAACACAGTTCACTAAAGAAACAAATGTTATTGATTAATTTCTTATAAACTGCACAAACCTTTTGCAACTTACCTAAAACTAACTGGCTTTTATAACAATTTATTTTTAGTCAGAACTTTTAATTAATAACGTTTAACTCTTAGTGACAATTAAGTTGGTTTTCGTTTTACCCTAGTTTCCCTTTCTCCCCAAAGTCTGATTAGAAAGAGTCCTTAGTTTCTTCATATATTCGCTATACGTAGACCAACCGGTTTCCTGTTTGTGGTTGATGCCTTCTATTTTTGGCAGTAGCAGGAGTCGTCAGGATCACGGTGTGTGGCCCCATCTGCATGGGAGTCAGTCCTTGGGTGATGTACTGAATCTGCTGGAAGCACCTTTGGACAGTCTTTTGATCAGTTTGCTAAATAACCTGTAAATCCTGCAAGTACTTAGGAAAGAGTGGTTATGTTTCTTTTATTATTTGATTCATGTAATTTACTTGCCCTGTAACTTGGGGTACCTGTGGGTACAATGTAATTTTAAATTAGCTTCTAATTAATATTGAGTTCCTTTTCTACTAGCTTTGAGACTGTGGACACAAATGCAGGTTCAATACCAGAATGGGCAAGTTAAACCTGGAAAGAACCATACATACAGTGATTTCCTAACAATTGTCAATCAATTCATTAAAGTCTATTTCTAAATGTTTACCTGAGAAAATCCCTTTCTTCCCTGTTTGTAAATCTTTTTGAATTTGTTTTGAATAAACCTTTGGCAATAAGGGTCCCAAAACCCCACTGATTCTGGGTGGCATCTATTCATTTGAATTACTATGTTCTGATTTTGAGGCAGACTGAAAGAATATATAATTAACAATAAAATTCAAATAGCTAATGTTAACAAATACTAAAACAAGCATCTTAATACAATAAAGTGACTAAAACCTACTAGATTATTAAACAAAAATAAAATTCTAACTAATATAACAGGATTCAAAATAAAATTCTTACAGTCACAAATGTTCTTAACATGTTAACGTAATTTTACTATGTTGACATTCTCATTGCTTTATATTATTTGCCAATGTAACTTAATTTCACTTTAGTCTGAGAAATGTCCTAAAGAACAGGAGTTATACATATTCAGGAAAAGTCTACAAGGCATTGGAGTTGTGGTCACATTCTACACTTTGTAGCTAGAGTTTAAGTCATATGACCATTGCTTCTAGTTGGAATTAAGAGCAGGTCCCAGCCTACAATAGGCATGGAGCATTGAGACAAGAAGAAGAATAAAGGAGACACTATACATTAAATTAAGCAATAAAATCAGACTGTCAATACCCACAGTAGAGATCTTCGAGGGATAAATAAAACTGAAATATTCAGGCAAGGCATAGTAAATGGCCCTTGGGTTCACAAGAAATGAGATCAGTATACCTGCTACTTGGAAGAAATACCTTAGGCTTGTGAACAATGTCGTGAGATGGGGCCAATAGCTGGCCCTGGGCACCTTTAAGCCTTCAGTGGCAATTCCCAGTATGCTGGGCAAGGTCAGGTCACAGGTAGCTGGAGCAGGGCTAGAAGAGACTGAACCCTCCCTCCATGGAGCAAGGGGGCATACCTTCTTGTGTCCCTTTTTCCACAGCAAAGACATGTTCCCCAGTGGGGCTGAGAAGCCTGGCAGGCCTTAGTTCAATGACCTTTCTTTCCACTCTTGAAGGATGGCCCTGATGGAATCCTATGAAGTCCTGTGGGGCACTGGAGCCTTTAAGAGCGTATGCCAAAAGCTGATATTTCCTGACCTCTTTTGAGCCTTATTTGCCTTTTCTGTTACTACCTTGGTCATTATAGACATTAAAAGCCATGCTCAGAAGATCTTGCTGAGGGGCTTGAGGGTCCTTATTTGTTTATATAAACTTTAGGAAAAAGACCAAAGCAACGTTTATTAGATGGATTAATTCAAGAAAAATAGGTTTGGGTGTCTCCTTTAGAATTCTAGAATCTCTTCGCTGCTAAATAATTCAGTACATTAGCATTCAAAATAAATTTCAACAAAAGCATGATAAAGTAGATTCAAAAGAGTTCTAGGACATGACTTCTTTTCTTATATTACCTAATATAAAAAAATATTGTTGTAAAATGATAATAAATTAAGTATTACATAAAAAGACATTATTAAAAATTTCTAATATTTAAACTAAGATTCCAGTATTATAGGGCTATAAAACAGCAAATAAAGAATTAACAAAAGGCCTTTGAAATAACATATACATTTTAACAACGAAAATACTTTCTACACCATAATGGGGGGAGACAATAAATCACCACTCCTAACTCAATGGTTGGAAAACCTATTAGTTAATAGAGCCAATTACTAATAGTACAATAACTGAATTTTCTTTTAAGAGCCAATTTTAAATTTAAAAGCAGCAAATAAAAATACAATTTTATAAATTCACCTTCCTAACAATAGGTTATTTTTAGCCTATATGAAGTTTCCAATTTTTCCCATAATTCCCTGAAAAGTCCCTTTCTTTTTCCTATTATGGCTAAAACAATGGATCTCTCTCGTGAATCCCATGCCTTCCACATCAGATAACAACTATGCCACACGAAGGAACTGGGGAAGGGTAGGGGAAACTTAGAGGGGACCCTACACCCACTTTGGTCCCGCAGGAGAGAGTCGGAACCCTTCTCCCAGTGCTAGTCTTGTTCACTTTACACTTATTTTCCCTTCTATAATTTTCTATACATCAGTGGAGGGGAACAAGCCACTATTCTAAACCCATGGAGGGCTTATTTTTAATTTTATTTCCTATAATCTTATTACTTATGCTTTTATTACTCCTTCTAGAGTTGTAATTTAATTTAAGAAACCGCCAATTAACTAGCAAGGTCCACACCTAAGGTTTGTTCATTTTTAAATCCTTTTACCTGATCTTGTTCTTTTTCTAAGATTTTTCTAAAGCAAAATTCCAATTTTAATATTATTCCCGTATTTTCCAAATAGGTAAAACTTCTTTTGGTCAGTAGGTGGATGTCTGAAATCAATTTCTACTTTATAATTTAGTTATTTCATCCTTTCTCTATTGCTCTTTCTCCCCTGCCCCACGCACAGCAAGCTGAACCCTATTCTAGGCATGCATCTGGAGGTGGTGGTGGGGCTCGCCTTTTGGTGCTCGGCCTTCTGCCTGATGTTTGCCCTCTGCTTGTGTGCGCTGTGGTGGCAAGGGCAGGATGCAGCTAAGGGGGGAGGAGGCATGTCCACATTGGCCTCTCCGTGGCCGCACCCCCACTCTATTATTCCACGCACTCCACATCCCCGCTCGGCTTTTCTCTCTTCTCTCACCTAAATCGCTCACTTGCCAGCCTTTTCTCCTAGAGGCTGAAGAAATACTTTCCCGGCCATATTCCCTATTGCAATAAGCACACTGATTTCTTCCTAATTGAGTTCTAATTTTCTCTTTCGAATCTCTTTTTCTATCTTAGATATAAGTCTGGCTGGATTAAGAAGATGTATCATCCTTTCTGTACCGAGCAAGCTTTCAGCCACTGTGGTGGATCTAATGTTAAATTTAGCCATTGATCAATGTATGGAAACTGATCAGGGTAGCCTGGATCCTCAATTATGATATTCCAGACTCCCTCTACTAGCCAGAGATTAAAAGTCCCAATTGACGGCCATCCTATTCCTAAAACAGGCCATCTGATTCACAGAGATAGTGTAGCCTTTTCTTAGACCATTTAATTTTGTATTTATGGCTGTCTCCATAAGCTTCTTGAAAGTGTTTTAAAAGACAGCCTAATGAGGTCTTCTGTGAACTGGCCCCTCCTCCCATATTTAATAACCAAGGTTACTAATTACAAAATTAAAACTACTTCAGAAAAATCCATAAATTAATGCACCAATAAAAACAAAAAGATATATAATTATCTAGTACCTGGAATAAAGTGTTTGACTATAGGGATATTAATTATTACACAAGGGGAGAAGCCAACAGAAGAGAATAATTTCCTTCAGGGGAGAAACCTTAGCTTGCCCATTCTAGGGCACCCTGAAGCTAGTATTTGAGAACAAAGAGAATAATAGTTCACTACTTACGATTGCTTTTTAGTCAGAAGCTTCCAATTTTAACACAAAAGACTCAAACAGGCCTTAAAACAGACATGTTTAGACATTAAACAAAAGATATATACACACAAACACACATGAGCCTGCTTTCATAGACAAGGGAAGGGTTCTCCCTCCTGGCCTCTCAGGTGTGCACAGGCCGCATTCTGCTGGGACTTTAAACTTTAAACCCAGGAATTTTAGAATTTAAGAGTAAGGAGAACAAAGAGGAATGAGATCTCAACAAACAGAGATGTCTTTTGGAAGTCTTGGGTCGAGATTAATCAAGCCAGGTTAGCTCAGCCTCCACTGAGTCAGTGCGATGGGAGACTAACTAATCCTGGATGAACTTAACCTCCATTAGCCTTCCTAGAGATAGACACATTGTCCCCACTTCTACTTCTCTAGAGAACCCGATGTCTCTGAAGGCCCGAGGCAGAACTGGTGCACCTGGTCCTCTCAGTTCCTAATAATGACCAAATGTGCAAACACAAAACCACAATAGAAGTTGATGGACCTGGTCACTTTTAGCTCCTACTAATTGTCCTTCCAGAATATGAACAGATTCCCCAAGAGTCCGAAGCAGGACCTAAAAACTTTCCACTGACATCTCAGTCTTGGAAAGCCTGCATGAATTTATGACCACGTCTGATCTGTTTCATGGCAGATCAAAACATAAAGACTATAGACTAGCTACAACCAGCAAAACAGTTTTGAAAGCCCTACCTACTCCACTGGGGTTCCACATCCTCAGAGTCACAACTCAGCAAAGCCCCCGAATCCATTTTACCTACATTCTAGTCCCAAACAAATTTGACCAGTACCAGTCTCAGACAAAAAGCAAAAGCAAGTATTCAGAGGAAAGCCAGAAAAATTCAGCAAAGCAGAAAGAGTTGTTTTACTTACCTCCTTTATTTCTCTGCCGAATAGTCCAAATTGTTGAATTTGTGAATCGGGGGTGTCTACCAGGGAACTCTCCAAACCCCACAGGAAGACCGGAGCCCTGGAAGTCTCAGGTGGTGTGCCTCTCCTTGGCTCTCAAGCGAGCTCCGGGCAGCTCCTCAGAGAGTCCGTCTGATTCGGGGTGCCTCTACCCAGTGACGCAAAACACTGTAGGCCCCACGTTGGGCGCCAAAGTTGTAAAGTAACTAAATCCACAAATCTGTGGGTATTCGTAGAAGCATGTAGTCCAAATAAGTTTTTGAAAAATTTTATTAAAGGAGAAAATTTATTAAATATGCTGGCCACATATGGCTGACACAGGGCAACAGACCCAGATTGTGCAACCCCCAAAAACAGTTCAGGGGCTGGTTATATACTCCTAATTATACAAGGGAGGGGAGAAAACCTGACATCATGACATAAGTTTATACCTTTTGTTTAGAGATATATACATTAACTACATGCTTTCAGGAAGGGAGGGTTAGTTTCCATAGAGACAGATGCCTATAAATGGTTCATCAGTATAAGAAAAAATTTTAATTTAATCTTTTTCTTCCTGTACCTGGCTAGCTATTCACCCCTCCTCCCATAGGTATGGGGGAAGGTCAGGAAATTCAAGTCTCCTTCTTCTTCTGCATTTACAACACAATGCCATTGGCCATCTTAGTTTTGATGCTAATCACACAAGTATAGAAATCACACTTACAAAATCTTTCTGCACGCCTAGCCCAAATTAATAAAATGTTCTTTAAACTTCCTAAAATATTAATATTAATTCTGTAGCTTTTGGCATTTTACAACATGATGGAATTTAAATTAACACCTCTGAAATAAATTATAAAGATATTTGGTTTTGTTACTATTTCTCATTTTATATTCAAATAAATCACAACTATTATAATTTATGGTAGCTAGTCTAGAAGTTATTCTTTTATTATAATACTTGTTAATAACAAAAATTATGAATTTTATAAAATACAAAGTGAAGAAAGTAAAATATATACACATTGAGTTATAAAGTCTACATAATATTAGCCAAAGTTTTAAAAACTTTATCTCTGAGCAACTGCTCATTATGAACTAAATGAAATTAATGTTTATCTTTTATTTACATAATTATGAACACAAAATATTTTTATTAAATATTTTATGTTGAACTTTTTTATAATTTTTACCTGAACCCTTTCAATAGTTAACTCTAGAATATTATTATTGCCTTGGCCAGATAGCTTGGCTGCTTAGAGTTTTCCTCCAAAGCATAGAGGTTGCTGGGTCAATCCCCAGTCAGGACACATACAGGAGCAGACCAATATTCCTGTCTCTCTCTCTTCCTCTCTCTCTAAAATCAATAAGTAAAATGTTAAAAAACAAATTTTAAAAATAGAATATTTCTCTGGTGGAATTTTATTTTTAGTTTATCCTTTTTTTTAATGTGCAAAATATATACTTAACTTTAGTAGGAAAAAAACATTCACACTCTTAATATGCAATAATTAACATAAGTAATCTATTTTAATGGGATTTCAGAACAAAGGAAAACTATTGCCTTAAAGTTTTTAAAATGTAATTGGAATCTCTAAAGTATGTTCCATATAATTTACCATGAAAGAGAAATGACAGTCTAAATATGGTCACATTTCATTTTTTTAATATTGTTTTTTACAATGAAGGCATTTAGAACATCTATACTAAAGTAATTTCAGTTTCACTGTTCATTTCAATTTATGAAATTGTTTATTCCTTTTTTGATTTGCAGTAGAACGTTAATGAGAATAATGTTTTGTGTGTGAAAAGAAATTCGTTTTTGCAATAGTTAAATTTAAGAGATAATCAGCAAATCTGAATATTATTTTAAGAGTTTGTGTTCCTATCATACATTGAACTGTAGAGTTTACTTAACTGACCTCTGTTTGGCAAGTTTTATGAATTCAAACAATTGGCTTAAAGTATCCTAAGGTAAACAGTAAGATAAAGGGAAGTTGGGTTCAGACATACCTCAGAGATACTGCAGGTATGGTTCCTGACCACCCCAATAAATCAAATATCACAATAAAATGAGTCACATAAAATTTATGGTTTCCTCGTGCATATAAAAGTTATGTTTACACTATAGTGTAGTTTATGAAGTGTGTGATAACATTGTCTAAAAACAGTGCACATACCTTTATTTAAAACTACTTTATTGCTAAAAAATACTAATCATCGCCTGAGTCTTCAGTTAATCGTATGTAGTTTATTGCTGCTGGAGAGTCCTGCTGCGAGGTTGATGATTACTGATTGATTAGGGTGAATTGTAGGGTAGCCGTGGCAATTTTTAAAGATAAAACAATGAAGTTTGACTCACCTTTTGACTTGTCCCTTGGAAAACAATTTCTCTAACATGCACTGATGTTTGATAGCACTTCAGCCACAGTAGAACTTCTACTGGAAATCGGAGTCAATCCTCTCAAACCCTGCCACTGCTTTATTGACTAAATTTGTGTCATCGTCTAAATCCTTTGTTGTCATGTCAACAGACTTCATGAGGAGTGAGTTGCATCTCAAGAAACCTCTTTCTTTGCTCATGCTCAGAAGAAGTAACTCCTCATCTGTTCAAGTTTGATCATGAGATTGCAGTCTTTCAGTCACGTCTTTAGGCTCCACTTCTAATTCTAGCTCTCTTGCCCACCACATCTGCAGTTACTTCCTCCTCTGCTGAACTCTTAAATCCCTCAAAATGATCCATGAGGGTTGAATTCAATTTCTTCCAAACTTCTGTTAATGTTGACATTTTGACCTCTTCCAATGAATCACAAACATTCTTAAAGGCATCTAGAATGGTGAACAGTTTCCAGATGGTTTTCAATTTACTTTGCCCAGACCCACCAGAAGAATCATTATCTATGGTAGGTATTGCATTACAAAATATATATATATATATCTTAAATAATAAGACTTGAAAGTCAAAATTTCTCCTTGATTCATTGGCAACAGAATGAATGTTGTGTTCACAGGCATGAAACCAACATTAATCTTGTACATTTTCATCAGAGCTTTCGGGTGGCCAGGTGCATTTTCAGTGAGCAGAGGTATTGGGAAAGGAATTTTTTTTTCTAGGCAGTGGGTCTCAACAGCGGGATTAAAATATTTATTCATCCAGCATTGTTGTCTTGTTTATAGAACACAAGCAGCGTAGACTGGGCACAGTTCTAAAGAACCCTAGGATTTGGGGAATGGTAAATGAGCATTGGATTGAACTGAAAGCTCAATAAGCCTCAGCTCCTAACAAGACAGTCAGCTTGTTTTCGAAGCTTCTCTCTTGGTATGAAAGTCCTAGATGGCATCTTCTTCCAATACAACACTATACTGTCTACACTGAAAATCTGCTATTTAGTAAAGCCACCTTCATTATTATCTTAGCTAGATGTTCTGGGTAACCTGTTGCAGCTTCTACATTAGTACTTGCTACTTTACCTTACAGTTTTTTTGTTATGGAGGTGACTTCTTGCCTTAAACCTTATAAACCAACCTCTGTTAATGTCATACTTTTCTTTCTAAAGCTTCCTCATCACTCTTAGCCTTGCTCTGAATTAGCCTGGTTTAAAGGAATGTTGTGGCTGGTTTGATCTTCTATCCAGACCACTAAAACTTTTTCCGTATCAGCAATGAGGCTGTTTCACTCTCTATCATTTGTGTGTTTGCTGGGGTAACACCTTTAATTTCTTTCAAGAACTTTTTTTTTTTTTGCATTTACAACTTGGCTAGCTGGTACGAGAAGCCTAGCTTTTGGCTTTTGACATTCTTTCACACCAGGCTTAATCATTTCTAGCTTTCTATTTAAAGTGAGAGACCTATGACTCTTCCTTTCAGCTGAACACTTGGAAGCCATTGTAGGGTTATTAATCGGCCCAATTTTAATATCATTGTGACTGAGGAAATAAAGAAGCCTGAAAAAAGGGAGAGAGACAGGGAACAGCTCCACTGAGTAGTGAGGCAGTCAGAACACACAACATTTACTGATTGCCATCTTATCTGGGCATGGTTCATTGTGCCTCAGAAGAATTATGACATCAAAGATAATGATCACAGATCACAGTGACAAATGTAATAATAATGGAAGAATTTGAAATATGATAATTAGCAAACTGTAACACAGAGAAATGAAGTAAACAAATACTCTTGATAAAATGGACCCAATAGATGCTCCATGCAGGATTGCCCACAAACCTTCAATTTGTAAAAATTGCAGTGTCTGTGAAGTGCAATAAAGCAAAGCACAATGAAACAAGATTTGTTTGTAAACCTCTAAATATTTCTATAAGGATCATTCCTTATTTTTATCACTTGCCATTTTCTCTAAGAATTTTGGACAAGGAAGCTGAGATCTGTGCTTCAGCTAAAATACACTTGATTGGTCTTTTTCCTTAAAACTGTTCCTTTGTTTCATTCATTTTTTTTTTTTAAATGAAAGCTATAACTAATGTACCAAAAAATTGACCATACTAATGTATACAATTCTCTGGCTTTTACAGTATTCACAGATTTGTGCAACCATCACTATCTAATTTTAGAACATTTTCATTACCCCCCCCAAAAAACTGGTATCCATGAGCAATTTCTCCTGATTTTTCCATAGCCCCAATATCCAGTAATCACTAATCCACCTTCTGCCTCTTTGTATTTGCCTATTCCACACATTTTTTATAAATAGAATGATACTATGTGTCTCTTTTTGTAACTGGCTTCTTTCCTTTATCATAATATTTTGAGTTTCATCCATGTATCAGTAATTCATTTTTTTGTGACGTAATATCTTATTGTATAAGCATCACATTATGTTTATTGATTCATCAGTGGATGAACATTGGATTGTTTCTACTTTTGGACTATTATCAGTAATTCAACTATGAACATTTTTGTACAAGTCATTATAGAACGTTAACCTTAATTATGGACTTAGGAGTCAAATTGCTGGGCTATATGTATGTTTAACCTTTTGGGGAACTACCAAACTGATCTTACTGCATTCTATTTACAATATATCAATAATTTATGAGGATTTCCATTTCTCCACACCCTTACCTACACTTGTTAATGTCTTTTTTTTTTATTTTATTTTCTGGGTGTGAGCTAGTTTCTTGTCGAGGTTTTGATTTGCATTTTCCTAATGAATTCATGTTGGCCTTTTTTTTTTTTCATGACAGACAAAGAGAGGGACAGATAGGGTTAGACAGACAGAAAGGAAGAGAGATGAGAAATATCAATTCTTCGTTGCAGCTCCTTAGTTGTTCGTTGATTGATTTCTCATCTGTGCCTTGACCGGGGGGCTACAGCAGACTGAGTGACCCCTTGCTTGAGCCAGCGACCTTGGGCTCAAGCTGGTGAGCCTTGCTCAAACCAGATGAGCCCGCACTCAAGCTGGTGACCTCAGGGTTTCATACCTCCATCCTCCTCGACCCAGCCTGATGCTCTATCCACTGTGCCACCTCCTGTTTAGGCTGGCCTTCTATCTTTTGTGAAGAGTTATATAATCAAATCCTGTGCCAATTTTTTAATTTGGTTTTTCTATTGTTTAGATGTAAGGGATCTTAATATATCCTGAATATAAGTATCATCTCAAATATACAATTTACAAGTATATGTTCCCAATGCCTTTTTATTTTCTTGATGTGTCATTTGAAATGCAAAGCTTTTTATTTTGATAGAATTCAACTTATCTTTTTGACCCTCTTTTTTCTTTTGTGCTTTTAGTGTCACCTCTAATAATCCATTGCCTAGAAAAGGCTATAGAAAGTTAGTCCTATATTCTTGCTTCTAAAAGTTTAACAATTTTAGTTTTTAAATTTAGGTTTAGATTCATGGTAATTTTCTAAATACCACGTGTGATAGGAGTACAGATTCATTATTTGCATGTGGATACCCAATTTTCCCAGCACAATTTATTGAAACTCTGTTCTTTCCTCATTGAATTGCCTTTCATGTCTAAAATCAAATAGCCATAAAGGTAAGGGCATATTGGACTCTCAATTCTATTCTGTTGATCTATTTGTTTATCCTTATGAATTACATACTATGTAGATTACTGTAGTTTTATAGTCCATTTTGACATTAAGAAATGTGAATCTTCCAAATTTTATCTTTTAAATTACTATTTTGGCTATTCTGGATCCATTATAGTTTTATATGTATTTTAAGATTAGCTTGTCAATTTTTTTTTTTTTTAAAAAGCAGCTGAATATTTGGTAGAATTAAATTTCATTGAATCTATATATTAAACTAGCAGATATTGCCATCTAAACAGCATTAAGTTTTTTGATGCATAAACATGGATATCTTTCCATTAATTTAGGTTTCTTTAATTCAAAATATATTTTGTCCTTTTCAGAGAAGTGTTAACTTTTGTAAATTTTATTCTCTTTTTTATTCATCTTGTTGCTTTTATAAATAAAATTGTTTTCTTAATTCTTTTTTCAAATTGTTCATTGCTAGCATATAGAAATGCAATTTATTTTTTGTATTGACATATACTGCAATCTTGCTGAAATTGATTATTAGCTTTAATTTTGTGTGTGTATTTCTCAGGATATTTCATATACAGGAATATGTCATCTGTGATTAGAAATTATTTTACTTCTTTTTCCAACCTTGATGCTTTTATGTCCTTTCCTTGTCTGGCTGAAATGAAAGAACATACTGTGCCGGTGTCTTAAATATGTGAATTAATTCTTGTTTTCACTTAGAAATTGCTAGAGCTCTCTTTTGGTGATTCTTTATAATATAATGTATAGGTGTAAGTTTGTGTGTGTGTGTTTCCTACATAAAGACATTTTATAAAAAAAAAGATAATTGTTTTAAAAATTATTTTTTTCATAAAGTTGTATATAAATTATCAATTAATCTTTTTATGAAGTAATTACATCAACATGCAAGATATCACATATTCAAAAGTCAATGCTACCAAATGGAAACTGGTTTATTTTAATGAGACTTTGGTCATTTTATCTGCTTCAGCCTGAATTCCACTTTGATGTGTTAATTTATATAGTTCCCATATGAGTACTTTATGGGATTCACAGTTAGCCTATTAGAATAGGTGCTCTTGTCCTAGAAATATGACCATTTCGTTAACTAAATATTTGTGAGGAAATTGTTTGTATCTCATTTAGGACATCTGATTAGTTATATAAATACTAGGTATAGTGTTAGTTATCTGCTCTTTGGAAAATAATCAATTATGGTGTATATAAGGGTCACACTACTCACAGAAAATGAATTTATTTTTTCTAGAATTAACTATTTGAAAATAAGCAATCAAAAAGCTTTGGCAATGCATATATTTTTTTTTTCTTTGCAAACTTTCATCCTTAGCTCTAATGGCTTAAAGACTCTTTAATCATTCTCCAAATTCAAAATTCAGAAAAGCATAATTAAATTAGACATATTTGCAGGATCCATCACCTATATTTTGTGTTTGTATAGAATCCTTTAGGGTAATATGGGATAACATATTTATCTCAAATTTATTGGACTTTTGTTATGTTTAAATATTCTAACACTATTTTTTTTATTCAGTGAGAGGAAAGGAGACAGAGATAGACTCTCATATGCTCCCCAAAGGGGATTTGCCCAGCAAGCTCACAAGGGGTTAATGCTTGCCTATCTGGGTCATTGCTCTATTGCTCAGCAACTGAGCTCTCCCTAGTGCCTGGGGCAGAGGCCATGGAGCCCTCTGCAATGACCAGGGCTAACTCACTATAATCAAGCCATGGCTACTGAGGGTGGGGGGGTGAGGAGGGGGAAGAGACAAATAGACAGAGAAAGAGAGAGAAGGGGGAGGGGGAAGGGTGGAGAAGCAGATGGTCTCTTCTGTGTGCCCTGACCAGGCATGAAACCCAGGACAGCCACATGCCAGGCTGACACTCTACTACTGAGCCAACCATCCAGGGCCTCTACTAACATTATTAATTATAAAAATATTAATAAGAAATATTTAAATCTTTCTCAACAAAGATAAAATTAATTACTTATGTTTGATCAAAAGTGTTTTAAAAAGAACAGAAAAAAGAAAGGGTAAAAAGAAGGAAATCATTAAAGTAATAGTAGAAATCATTAAGATACTAAAATAATATATAATGATGCATTTTAGCAAAAACAAAATTCACTTCCTTTTAAAAGACTATTTAGTGACAAAGTCTCCCAAGATTTATTGCAAAAATGAAGAATATGCATATTTATTAAAAGATTAGACATTAAATAGGAAATATAAATAAAAATAAATTAGAAAACTAATAAATTCTGTTTATGGAGCAATTAGAATTAAATTACTAGGCATATATAAAGGCACAAATTAATGCTGAAATATAATGTTATTCTATTGGCCATTTCTGCAAAAGGGTGGGGTTAGTCGATATCATTGAGAATTATATGGCAATTTTTAGCTTAATCTCAAAAGTTGTATTTTCTGAAAAATAAAAATATCAGTGGCTTTAATAACAGGATTTGACAAAGTTGAATGGTGCACATATGGCTATTTTTATGTCCTATAATTTATCACAGTAACATGAGTAAAGGGTTGTTAGAGGGCATTAAAAGCTGGAATATAACTAAAAAGAAAATCCCTTTAGTTCACAATTTAAAATAAAATAAAATGTCAGTTTAAAAAATAATAATAAATTTTTAAAATCTTGCTTTCTATGTTCACATTTTATTATTTGAATTTAAAATAGTAACAAATTCACATTGTATGACAGATTGCTTGGAAGAGTCTAACATTTGCATTATGGTTGAATGCTGGAAATTGCTGATGAAAGCATTTGCTTCTGTTTCAATTTTACTTTTTCTTGCTTTTGCAAAATAAAGTTTACTATATATTATAAAGAAAATAAAATAACATGAAATATTTTTTAGAATGGCAATGTGTTTATTTGTTTTTTTTCTTAAGTGAGAAGCAGGGAGACAGAGAGACAGACTTCCACATATGCCCAAACTGGGATCCATCCAGCAAATCCTCTACTAGGTGATGCTCTACCCATCTGGGGCCATTGCTTTGTTGCTTGGCAACCAAGCTATTTTAGCACCTGAGGTGAGGCCATGGAGCTATCCTCAGTGCTCTGGAGCCAACTTGCTCTAACCAAGCCATTGCTGTGGGAGGGGAAGAGAGAAACAGAGAGAAGGAATAGGGGGGAGGAGTGGAAAAGCAGATAGTCACTTATCCTATGTTCCCTGATCAGGAATTGAACCCGGGACATCCACACACCAGGCTAATGCTCTACCACTAAGCCAACTGGCCAGATCCAAAACTGCAATCTTGTATCTTGAAAATTAATTTATCTTTCTGACTCTGTACTGTCTGTTTCCAAATGATTCTTTTGATGTACTTTCAGATTTTCATGGATTATCTGTAGATCATCTATGGAGTGTTTAGAATTGAGTTACAGAAAAAAAAAAGTATTATTTAGAGAATAGAATAAGTATAACTAATGATGGCTTAAAATATAATACTTTGTTCAAGTGAGAGGTGTAAAATAGAAAGATTAATTAGCCATGTCCAATTACCACAGAGAAATGGGAAACGCCAAACCATTTACACTAAGGCTCCGAGAAACTTTGATTAAAAATAAGGCATGTAAACCAGAAATCTTGGCATTCTTAAATAAGTCATAGTAAAAGATAAAATCCATATGGTAAGGTATAATACTTTAATGGAGTAATAGAGAGGCACAGAAGTTAATTGTATCAAATAAGTCACTATTTTCTAAAAATTTTAAATACATAAATTATTACAATGTTAAAAAGACTAACAGATTAGATGAATACGAACCATCCTATTCCTTAAATTTATTTTTAATTTTTAAAATTAATTTTTAGAGGGGGAGGATAGAGAGAGAGAAGGGAGGGAGGAGCAGCAACATCAACTCCCATATGTGGCTTAACCAGGCAAGCCCAGGGTTTTGAACCAGTGACCTCAGCATTCCAAGTCAGTGCTTTATCCACTGTGACACCACAGGTCAGGCTATTCCTTAAATTTTAATAAGCTCAATGTTGATGCTGTGATGAACAACTAAAAAGCAACTGGTATACAATGAGATGATAACTAACAAACATAATTTTTAAGCACCTGTTCTCACTCTACCCCTAATTTCTAGCTCTGTGTGGCAAACCTCATGGAAAAGTAAGACTTTATCCTGAGTCATCAGCATGCACTGCCTATTACTTGGTAGATGGAATGTGGGACGACTTTAAGAACCATACCCAACGTCTCAAAGGAACTAAAATGAATCCCCTCGCCAAATGATTTTCAGTGTTGTTGGGAAGGATAAAAAAGAAAAAAACAAAACAAAACCAAAACTAACACTACTCAAGAAATACTTTATCTTAAAATTTTCAAACAGTTCTTTTGATTAAAATTTTTCTTCACCCATATCAGAATGTCAAGGGACATCTCAGTTATACTCTGAAGATATATTAAGAATTGAAAATATATAAATGAAACTTTAGATTCTCAATTTCTATTAGGGAAGAGGTGAAAAAGACCCTTAGAAATATTTAAAGAACAAAAGTGTTGTTCTGGCTGGAAGTTTTTCTGTAAGAGAAAAACATACCTGGATCACATGGGGATTTGTGTGAAACACCTGTGTTTCCAGTTCTTGCAGGCACAAAATGATCTACTAAAAATAACCCTGACTCTCATGCCAACGTGTATGTACAGGCAGACCCTGAGTTATGAACAAGTAGGTTCTGTAGGTCTGTTCTTAAACTGAATTTTTATTTCAGTTGGAACAGGTGCACTTATTTATCTGTTAAACGCAACTTAGATGTTTGTCTTTGTCTTAATATAGTATTTATTTTTACCTTTCTGTGCATATAAATAAACATTTCAGACCTACAGAACCTCTTGTGTTTGTAACCCAGGGGCTTTGAGTTTCTACTTCTTGGCTTATTAGCTTGGTGACCTTTGGGAAGGGGCAGAGGTTCCCTCTGTTTTCTCACTTGTTTCCGCACTTCTGTTTTCTCATGGGCCTTGTGGAGAGAATTATTAGGACAGTTTTGTAATAGACCATGTAAAGTGTCTGGCCCCTAGCGAAAAACTTAGAAAAGTGAGAACAAGATGAGCACTTTCAAGAACTGGGAATATCACTCCTCCAACATCTGTCCCCAGGCTGTCAAAAATTGTCTCCTCTGCTACTTCCTGATTTATCTCTTAGGCTTCTCACGCTTGGTTCTTTCCAGTCAAATTTGCCACTAAATCAAATAGATAACAGAGAGACACCCCGCCCCCCAACAACTCTAAGTAACTGATTATTAAGTTCACTTTCATTTTCAGGGAACATTATTGTTCTTTAAAGATACATTGATGAGTAAAGGACTTCTGGAGAAATAATTTTTAGTATTTAGTTTCTTAGCAGCCTCGCCGAATTTTTCATTACAAAAAATCAAACTATCCATGTGATTTGTGTAATTTAGATAAAGCAAGCTCAAACCATTGTCTTTCCAAATTATCTCAAAATTTTCCTGTGAAGATTGCATATGAAAACTAGGCTGCATGGCTTAACTAGCTATGAGACCTAAACTAACCGTGTAGCTCCCTAAGCCTCTTTCCTTATCTGTAAATGAGAGTATTAGGAGCCACCATACAGAGTTTGTGTGAGGGTTAAAGAAGGTCATCCTTGAGACATTTAGATACTCTATAAATAATTGTTCTCTAGTCCCCTTTCTCTTTTATTTAAGTCTTTGTAAGGGTCTGATTTTCCCCAACAAAAATTTTTAATTAATTTTTTAAAAGTGATACAGTGGTACCTTGAGATATGAACAAACCAACATACGATTTTTTTTTTAAGATACGAGCTGCAACTTGGTCCGTATTTTTCTTTGAAATCCGAGTAATATTCCGAGATACGAGTCATGGTTCGGGAAGCTGCCGCTAGTTGGCACATTGGCACACGGGTCCAGTATCGGCAGTTTGATATACAAATTGACTGACATATGAGCTCTCAGTTACAGAATGAATTAAATTCGTATCTTAAGGTACCACTGTACATTGAATGATAAAGCAGTGTGTCCATTTTTAAAAAGCCCATCTTTATCTTAATTGAAAGTTTATAATATGCAAAATCCTTATATGGCATATAAAATATGGGGTTTGTGTGACATGAATATATGTGTTCCTCATTTTCTTAAAGGTAATACATGTAGAAATTAGCAGTAGACTTGCAATCAATCTTCTCCTTTTACTTGGGAAAAAAGCAGGTTGGACCAGTTATATTACCTTCTAAGCATGCTAATGGCCGCCTTCCTGACAAAACCACCGATGTGTTGCTAGCAGAGAGTCCTCAGATGTGAAATGATTTTAGCAGAGCACATTTGGTCTGTTTAGCCTGCTTATATAGTATTTGCTTTGCTGAGATTACAGCTATTAATATCATTTACATTTTAAGGTGTACTCATCATCTGGTTTAAAAATCTATTCATTTAATACATAAAAAGATATTAGAATACACAGCAGATTCTTTTTACATTTAAATTACTTAAATTTGTATTATCAAAATTATGGATATTATAAGCATCCAACATTAGAATCTTCCAAAAGAAACTCATTGGAAGCATTCTATATTTATAAGTGAATTAATAATTAATAGGTCCAAAGAGCCCATCATCACCATCCCTTTGTCAATAGTAACATTAATAAACCCATGTGTTTCCATAATGCATAGTTTAGTACAATAGTTATAATTATTAAGATGCATTGCAACTTTTAAAAAATTGTCCGTACTTTTGTTTTTATGAAGATTAATAAACATTGTGTGCAAAAACTGAAAAAATTAAGAAAGATGAACAGAGGTTTATAACTTATTTATCTTTCATATATTTTTCATTTTGTTTTAACCAGAAGTATTTAGATATTAATTAACATTATATTTTTGTTGTTAAAATGTAACTTTTAATAAAAGCCTATGATATTTTTGGCAATATGCAGTGATTTTCTCTTGACCATGTTACTCCTTGAGTTATTGGCATCTGGGTCATTTAACACTTAGATTTTTTTTCCTAAAGTAAAATAAGTTCTGAAATCTCAGACTTTTGAAAATGGTGATGATCATGTATATTGCACTTCCCTTAGAGGGATAAGCAAGATGCCTTAATGTAGTTAATACATAATAAAAGGAATTATCCCTATCCCCCTCAATCCCCAAAGAAGTTATTGATATGAGGTGAAATTCTATAATTTTAAAGATGGGTAAATAGTACAGTTTCCTATGAAATGGGCAAATTTTAAAAAAAGATTTAATCATTAATATAAATCTCTTCCAGATCAGCCTATTTCATCAATTATTAAAACACAAACTACAACTGCTTCTGTGATATAAATACGAGTCTATAAAACCCAGTAACTACCTGCTTTATTTTCTGGCTTCACACCTACGTCAACCATCGGCAGAGGCTAGAGCAATCTCTATACAGGTCGAACACGATTCATTTGTCCCAGGGCTTCTCCTACCACTCAAACAGGCTGCAAGAAACATGCAGGCATGCCTACATTTACCAGTCTCAGAAAGAGGGTCCTGTCCTAATAGACAAACATTGTGTATCTGACATACATATAGTTTTCTTTGTGCTAACAAAAAGAACTTTGTCATCAGCTTCCTCTTCCTCCTAGACTCCAATTGTCTTTCTTTCAGGCGAGTAACCAGGGATCTTTTTCCCTAAGTGCGTCCTTCACATTGCTAGGAATTCTGCCTTCTCTCAGTCCAAGCCTGCATAACTACAACTGCTGTTTCCTTTTATCTAGTCTCACGTCTTTATATTCTATTGGATTGGTTTATTTTTTTGAGTTTATACTGCTTTTCTTGACCAACAATCCCAGAGAATAGCTCTAGCCTCTAATAGTTTTTATAGAAATACAAGCCAGACAAGGGTGTTCTAAAAATAAGAGATGGTTTCCATTCAGAACCCAGACCCAATGATAATTCTTTCCTTTCTTAAAATTAATTCTCAATAAAATCACTCCCCTGAGTATGGTTATGACAACTTTGACTCAAGTCACAGCTCTGTTTCAATGAAATTGTGGTCCCAACTTCTAGGAGATACTAGGTTTTTCAATGGGAGTATACAGTGTGAGGCTAAAGTAGGTATACAGCTGTTTGTATTAAAAAAATAATACAATAAGTAAATAATAATACAAGAATAAATTCTGTGTTTTGTTTACACACAACTGTAAACCTACTTTTCTGTCACTCTGGATTGTCATAGCTTACATGAGAAAATAGAAAGTCTTCTTAAAATTGCATATATGCTACTTTATTTTATATAATTATTAGTCTGTTTCAATTAAATTTATTTATTTATTTATTTTTACAGAGGCAGAGATAGTCAGGGACAGACAGACAGGAATGAGAGAGATGAGAAGCATCAATCATTAGTTTTTCATTGCGACTTCTTAGTTGTTCATTGATTGCTTTCTCATATGTGCCTTGACCACGGGCCTTCAGCAGACCGAGTAACCCCTTGCTGGAGCCACCGACCTTGGGTCCAAGCTGGTGAGCTTTGCTCAAACCAGATGAGCCAGCGCTCAAGCTGGCGACCTCGGGGTCTCGAACCTGGGTCCTTCAGCATCCCAGTCCGACGCTCTATCCACTGCGCCACAACCTGGTCAGGCTGTTTCAATTAAAAAACATTTTTAACCTTGAGGTTTTTATAATGCAGTAGTTAAATAAGTAATCCAGTGTATTTTGTCTGCTTGCATTTGCATTTAGGAATGTAAGATCTAGCCTTTAGAATTTAGAAATGTTCTTTATTCATTTAAAAATAATGCTCAATTTGTCCTTCAACGTCAAATTTTTAATGCTCACTTTTTATGCTATGATATCTATTATACAATTACTAGCAAGTAAATTTTAAAAGTTTGGTAGGCATGAAGAGATGTACTTTGAAATGGAAGTAATGTATGATGGACGTGTATATAGGTGCACCTGTGTGCATGTGAGAGATAGAGTCTGTAGACATGTATGTGATCATAACATTATTGTATTCAATAGTTAGTGAGGGTCGATATTAAACTCTTTAGAAGTTGTCATATTTACATGTTTCCTAGTTCATTTGGGCTGCTATAACCAAAATACTATAAACTGGGTGGCTAATAAATAATGGAAATTTATTTGTGAGTTCTGGAAGCTAAGAATCCCAGATCAGAGTGCCTGTATGGTTGAAGAAGGGTCTTCTTGCAGATTATGGCACCCCCTCACACAGAAGGAACAAGCTTGCTCCCTCTGAAACTCTTTTTTTCATAAGGGCAGTCATTCACGAAGGCACCACCCTTATGACCTAATCACCTCCCAAAGGCTCCTCTTCTTAATACCTACCAACCTGGGGCATTCAGTTTTCGACATGTGAATTATGGGAGGATATACATTCATACCATAGAACATGTGAGCTCATTTGTCTATATTATGGGTTAATTCCTTTACATTAGGGTTTATATTAGGTGTAAAGAAATTAATTGTTGTCCTTGACATCCATGAAAGAGTTAAGACAATAAAAGCATTACTGGAAGTTGAGGGTGTAATTTAGAAAGCAGTATTTCCTCGTAATTTTAATGTTAAGGTACATAATCTTTGAAATGTTGAGAGCCACATGGCCATCTGTTACAAGTTTGAGGAACTTTTCAGTAATCATGTATATAACATTTTAATTGAATTGCCCTATATGAGCTCTACATTTGTATGGAATAAAAATGAATGAACTGTTATAAACATGGGTATTTCTTATCCTGTCTTCTTTTTCAAATATGATAGTTAGTAATCAGTATTGGATAGATTGTCTGTCTTTTTATTTTACTTTTGGATTGTTCTGTCCATCTGTGTATTCTTCTTTATCCTTAATTCTTTTTATTATCTCTCCTGACTGCATGCCAACCATTAGCCAATTGTTTTCTCTAGTCTATTTCTAAAGCAGTATATACTTTGTGAATTTTTTTCACCACATTCTCAAAGCATGATGTCAGAACAATTCCATGGGAAAAACAATTTCTAGCTGTTAGCATTTCATTTTTATGGAGAAAAATTTGGGAAAGTAAATATTTTTTAATTTATGATAATAGAGCAGGAGCAAAAGGAACTCATGCTTATTAAAAATAAATAGTGAGTGTCTGGTTAGGAAGTGGTCCTGACTGACCAGTTTAAAATGAACTGTCAAATTTACAAGATATCAGGGGTACTGATACTTTATTAATAAAAGAATAAATATTTAAATGGCACTTATGAAAGAAATGGCAGATGATGGGTTAAGAGCTATCCTTTTTCATATTCCATTCAAAGTGCCCTCATCCAATGTGGGGGAAGCATTATTAGATTTGATCCATTAGGGGTTGGCACTGTCCTTTTCAAAATGAGATTAGCCTTTAGCAATCTGTTTATTACTTGAATTATGTGTTGCAATGAAGAAGTAAGGCGAAGATTCTGTATTCTTTACAGTAATAAAGTAAACCATAAAAAAGTATACTAATGTTTTCTATAATAACGATAACTGGAAACAACCTGAACTTCCAACATTTAGGAATTGGTTACATGAACCATCATACATCAACTCGACAAGTGTATTTATCCCTAAAAATAATTTTGAAAAGCATACCTAATGGTATAGAAATATAATTATGTCAATTTGTATTTATGGGCTTAGTGTCATAAATATTTGTATTGAGGTTCTTATACCATTGACTACTTTTCTGTTTTTGTTTATGGAGAAGCTGAATTGACCTATTTAGAAAGCTTAAATACTGAAAAGGTTGTGATATTCTACCAATTCAGAATAAGCAGTACTAAAGTTAGCATAAAAAAATCCAGGTTTTACATTTTCTCATCATGATAGTTTCCTTGCTTTTTTGAAAACATATATCAATTATTTAAAAAATGTATTTTGTTACCACTACTCTTTACATGACCCGAACATATGGTGAATCTGCATACTGAGTATAGAGCATATGAAGCAGATAAGCAAATACTGTTTTACATGTGGAGTTAATATGGAATAATTATTCGTATCTTCACAAATTCATCAATTTTAGCAAAATGTGGATGCACATATATGTTTATATATAGTAAACTAAAAATATTGTATTCTTATAATACACACACACACACACACACACACACACACAGGAAACTACAAGTGTTATAAAGTGAACAACTCTGGTCAAAGTATTACATGGGATTTTATTTTGGGCCAGCCTTTATTTTCTAGAAAATTCTATATTGTATGTTTTTATTGAGAAAATAACTAAAAGTAATTCTGCATGCAGGGTAAGTGGTAACTCTTTGATTTGCTTAATGTATGATTTTAGTACAAGCTATTTTCATTATTGTAACTTCATTTCCAGGAATATTTTCTGCTTAAATTGGCATATTTTCTAGAGACCCAAGAAATCATTTTCAGATCTCTGCACTACATCCTAAAAATCTAATTTAAGTAAATGTATTTTTCTTAAGGGATTGTTAAATAAATATATTTTACCTATTTCTACTTCACATGGAAGGAACTCTAGGTGTGTCTCTTGTCTAGCTATAAGAAATGTTATCCTACCTTATTTACTTTGCAGAAATATAAAACTTGGACTAAGTCAATGACTTTTTCTTTTCACCAGTATAATATCCTAGACTACAACTGAAAAAGCAAACTGTGATACTTAAATGAAGAGATCTCTTTATTCCACTTTCTTTTTACAAAAATTTCTTGTCCTGGCCCTGGCCGGTTGACTCAGTGGTAGAGCATTGGCCCAGCATATAGAAGTTTTGGGTTTGATTCCCAGCCAGGGCACACAGGAGAAGTGCCCATCTGCTTCTTTACCCCTTCCTTTCTCGCTTCTCTCTCTCTCTCTCTCTCTTTCTCTCTCTCTGTTTCATCTCCTACCCTCCTGCAATTATAGCGAGTTGGCCCTGGGCACTAAGGATGGCTCCATGGCCTCTGCCTCAGGCACTAAAATGGCTTTGGTTGCAATGGAGCAAGGGCCCCAGATGGGCAGAGCATTGCCCCCTAGTGGGCATGCTGGGTGGATCCCCATCGGGCACATGTAGAAGTCTGTCTCTGCCTCCACTCATCTCACTAAAAAAAAAAAAATGAAAAAATAAACTTCTTGTCCTATGTCTACTATAGTATTTACAATGACAGTTTTATTCACTTTGACAAAGTTTTATCTGCAAAGAGGTAGTTAAAAATTTGCTTCTCTCATTTATTCCTATGTCATTTGTCATCAGATTTATAAGAATACACCATTTGGATGGTTCAAATATTTACTTTTTCTAAAAATTATAAATGCCTAAGCAGTATCACAACAGGTTTATAAAGCCCTTTTAAATTTTGGGAAAGAAAATATCAATCCCAGTCTTCAGTTATCAGCTACTTGCTTTCTTTGTGTCCTTTGAGTCTAACAAATGTATACCTATGTTTTGGTGCTTCTGTAAGCATTGCTTGAATAGTAAGTGCTAGGTAAAGTTCTAAGTTCAGCTTCAGTTTCTTCAACACTTACACTGTATTTTTTATATTATTGTACCATTGGTAACCTCTCAGGAGAATGAATTTGAGTCCATTTTAATTTTACAAAATAGGTTTCCTAACATAATTTTAAAATATGGACAAAGATCTACTAGGAAACCATCAAAACACATACTGATAAATAATGCATCTCCAGCATTATACAGTTGTAAGCAGGAGACAAAAGATTGTTATCCCAAGATACATGTGGTCTTGTGGATGAATGAAACTTGACCATAGGACACATTTTTAAAATACATAATGTCATACTGTAAACACCAGAGGAGGCTCTGGAAACAGAGTTATGAAGATAAAAGACTTTGTGGGGCACCTAGAACTTATAAAACCTCCTTGGAGGTTGTGGGACATTTAGAAGGTGTGGCCTGTGTGTCTGGCCCTAAATGGGGAAGCAGCATAAACAAAGGTGCAGAGATAAGAAGATAAACCAGGCCTAGAAAAAGGCCGCGAGGAGGTGAGGGTTAGGTAAGAAGGTTAGGAAAGAAGGACTACATGAAAAACTAGCACAAGAAATGCTGACAATATGCACTACTGAAGGAGTGGCCATGTGAAATAGAACCTTTAGTGAGTGTGTCTACTAGAGATATCCACACTGGGATCAGTATCCTTGACTACATTCTGTTTAGAAAGAGCAGCAGACATACATTTCACGGGAGAGCTATTCCTTTTGTGAAGAGAAACGCAAGTGCAAAACATTTTACTATGAATGAGGAATGAGACAGTCGGAGATGAAATTGTCTACCACAAATGAAGAAGATGGA
Source organism: Saccopteryx leptura (assembly GCF_036850995.1). NCBI lineage: Eukaryota > Metazoa > Chordata > Mammalia > Chiroptera > Emballonuridae > Saccopteryx > Saccopteryx leptura. The sequence goes on from NC_089503.1 coordinate 235,998,033, forward strand.
GAGGAAGCAAACGCAGTCTGTGTTTTTGTTGTTAGAGACATGCAGAAACGTGTCATTTCCTTATCTATTTGAAAAGTTCCTATATTACTTTATATATTTCATATGTACTCTCATATTCTTTTATTTCTGTTGTTTCTGTATTAAAAAAGCACAGTTACAAATACATGCTTGTGCATGCACACCAACATGGAACATGTATGAAACTCTCACATGAGCTTTATCTTTCTCAGACATAATTTTGGCTTCTGTATAGTTTTGCTGCTTGTAATTAGTGAATTATAATGTCTATTGATTTTATTTTTTAAAGCTAATTTTAATTCCAAAATAGAGAAAAATAAAGCTAATTTCAATATTCTGCATGGCATTCTGAATCTAATCTTCAAGGTGGTGACTTTGCTATGGCCTTCTCTATAGGAGTGAAACCACACTTTGTTTTAATCTCCCAAAATATATTTCTCAATATGTATAATTTCTCATTCACTGAAAATGTTTTTAAATTAGAAAAAAAAGTTTATTTCTCTTTTATGCTTTCTGATGATTTTTAAAATAACTTTGAAGTCTTCCTATAAACTTAATGCTTGTTTTTGTAAGTAGTATTCACATACTTCATTAACACACTTCGACACAGAAACTGTGCTTCTTGTAAGGGGTTTCATTATATTTAAAAAATTGTTTTAATTCATTTTTAGAGAAGAGAGAGAGAAAAGAGAAGAGAGGTGAAACAGGAAGCATCAATTCCCATATATGTCTTGACCAGGCAAGCCCAAAGTTTCAAACCGGTGATCCCAGCATTCCAGGTCAACATTTTATCCATTGTGCCACCACAGGTTGGGCTCATTTTCATTACATTTCAGATGAATTAAATTATACTGTGAATATGTCACAAAACTTTAGAAACAGACCCACAGAAAGGGAATGATGATATGTAGCTGAATTATTTATTTAGTTGCGAGGGTAAAATCCACTTAACAATCTATTTAGACTATCTACTATTAGCGGTTCTTGGGGAGAGAGGAGAGAGAGAGACTGATTCTTATAAACAAACACAGAACTCTCCCCCCCAAAAAAAGAATTTTCAGACATCAAAATCTCATAATACTTCTTATATAGTTTAATAAAAATAATTTTAATAACTGTATTTTACATTAATTTGTTTTTCATAAAATGTGCCATTTCATTGCAGTCTATGGGTCTACGGAAGGACAACATTTTCTTTCCTCTATTTGGGGAGCTTCGGGCTTTGTTTTGTGCTATTTGTTTGGCTCAGTCCAATACACTTAACGCTGTGATGTTGTCTCTGTGACTGCTACAATGACTCTCCCTTATGTTTGTGAATATATGTTCAACCGGTAGGCTCAGCACTCTCTCCAGAATGATTTATAAACCTGTCATTTAAAAAGATAACATGGAAAAATCTCTCAATGAGGTCAGTAGCACTGTACCTTTCAGTAACATAATTTCCACTCTTGAAATGAATGTAAAGCATAATTTAAAATTCAAAGCAGTTAACTGCCATTGTGGAAAGTAAAAAAAATATGTAATTTTAAAGACAAATATTCCATTATCAAGCTTTTTTAATAAAAAAAAACACTGTTGCATTGAGAGAAATGTTACCAGAGATAAGAAGGATTTCAACATGACAGCTCTTTTTTAATTGTTATAAAAACATTTCTTGATTAAATTCATGAAAAAAATCCTTCTTCATAACATTTTAAGAATACAATGAACAAAAAGCTTTCATAAAGCAAAAGAAACACATTCACTAATACAGAACCTCTTGGGCATTTGATTTGATATAATAATGTTCAAATGAACAGCTCTCTAGACTTCAGCTTTATAATTTTTATTTTGAAGAGTATCATTTCTTTTAAAAAAGTATTAAAAGATATTCACTAATGGATAATTGTGCTTAACACTCTCCTTAAATGCAGAAGTTAGGGGGAAAAGAGACAAATTTAAAGTACATGTACATGATATTTACTACATAGAAAAATAATCTCAGATAAGCAGGTTGTAGAAAATATGTCAGGTCATTATATTTTATACTACAACCTAATTCTCCAACATTTAAACTTAGACACTTGTATTTTAGAATTAACTTTCTAAGGTCAACATCTTTAAATAATTTGTGAAAAGGAATCAGACAATGCACTACTCTTCAAATTAAAAATTATAAAGCTAAAGTCTAGAAAGTTGTTCACAGACATGACATTGCTCATTTTACTGTATCTGATTACAGCAGAACCAGCACAGCTCAGGGTGGGCTTATGATCTGATACACACATTCTTATCACTTTTAAAGAAAGGGTATCAGAAAACAATAGAGTGGGGTCCCCCTGTCCCAGCTCAACATGAGCTCTGATTCTGAAACATTGGCAGTAGGCCACATAAACAAACCATTCATCTTATTCATAGTTGCTCCCTTGGGAATGAAGAATAGAGCAGGCGATAGATGGAATACAATATAGATATACTTGATCATATGTACCATGAATAGTACTCATTAAACACATTTAAAGAGCTCTAAATATTTTATGAACTACCTCACTAAACACAATTAAAAATAAAACAGTTCATCACTTGGCAAATATATAGAAGTCTATTCCTAACTTCAACCAAAAATTGTTTTAAAACAACTAGATTTCACCTGACATGGCAATGGTGCAGTAGATAGAACTCTGGACTAGGATGTAGAGCACCCAGCTTCGAAACCCTGAGGTCGCTGGCTTGAGTGTGTGCTCATCTGGCTTAAGTGCAGGGTCACTGGTTTGAATGTGAGATCATAGACATGACCCCATTGTCACTGGCTTGAGTCCAAAGGTCGCTGACTGGAAATTCAAGGTCGTTGGCTTGAGCCCAAGGTCACTGGCTTGAGCAAGGGGTCACTCACTTTGCTTTAGCTCCCCAGTCAAGGCACATATGAGAAAGCAGTCAATGAACAACTAAGATGCTGCAATGAAGAATGGATGCTTCTCATCTCTCTCCCTTCTGGTCTGTCTGTCCCTATCTGCCCCTCTATCTGTCTCTCTCTCTGTCTCTGTCACAAAAATAATAAAATAAAATAAATAGATTTCATGAAACTATAATAGAATTAAATATCAGGAATGCACAGTATACCCCATTCCTCAGTAGGTAAAAAATTATATATAATTAAATTCTGTTGCATATATATATATATGAGTATATATATATATATATGGCACACACATACATGCATACATGTACTCACTACTCCTTTAGAATGCTACGTGTATTTAAAAAAGAGGAATCTACAATGGGTTCTAAAGCAATAGGCCTTTGAATAGTGGTATTAATTCTACATAGAATACTCTATCAGTCTACTATAGAACAAGTCACTGAATCTTCCTCTGTTTGATTTATTAAAAAATTATTGATGCCCTTTTTCTTTTCCCAATTAAAAAATTTAGGTAACCTTTGTTAATAACATTATATAAATTTCAGGTTTACAATATTATAAATTAATGTCGTATACTCTATTGCATGCTCACCTCCACAAGTCTACTTTCTTTCTGTTACCATATATGTGACCTACTTTACCCGTTTCTCTCTCCCCTACCTCCTTCACCTAACATAATATCGTTTCAACATGTTTTGTTAATTTCAGTATATAGGTCTTTCACCTCCTCTGTTAGTTAAGTTTATTCCTAGGTATTTTATTCTTTTGTTTGCAATTGTAGATCTGATTGTTTTCTTTATTTATCTTTCTGATAGCTCATTGTTAGTATGTAAAAATGCAAGAGATTATTGTATATTGATTTTATATCCACAGCTTTACTATATTGGTTTATTATTTTTAAAATGTTTTTTAATTTTTTTTTTTTTGCTGGAGTCTAAATTTAGAGTTTTCTATATAAAAAAAAAATCATGGCATTAACAAATAGTGACAGTTGTACATCTTCCTTTTCAAAGAATGCTTTAATATATTTTTATTGTTTTAGCTAGGGCTTCCAGGACTATGTTGAATAAAAGTGGTGAGAATGAGCATCCTTGTCTTGTTCCTGATCTTAGATGAGAAGCTTTCAGTTTTTCACAATTGAGTATGTTGTTAAGTGAGGTTTTGTTATACATGGCCATTATTATGTAGTGGTTCTTTCCTTCTATGTCCATTTTATTGAAAAATTTTTATCAGAAATGGATATTGTCTATTGCCAAATGCTTTTCCTGCATAGATGATATGATTTTTATAGTTCATTTTGTCAATGGGGTATATCACATTGGCTAATGTGTACATGTTACACTGTCCTTGTGTCCTTGAAATGAATTCCACTTGATCATGGTATATGATTTTTTTCAATATATTTATATAATTTGCTAATATTTTGTTGAGGATATCTGTACCTATGGTCATCAGAGATATTAGCCTGTAATTTTTGTCATTGTATGTTCTTGGCTAGTTTTGCTATTAGGTAATGTTGGCCTTGTAAAATGAGTTAGGAAGCATTCCCTCCTATTTAATTTTTTAGAAGCGTTAGAGAAGAATACATATTATATCTTCCTTAAATATTTGGTATTCACCAGTGAAGCCCTCTGGTCCTGGACTCTCATTTTTGGGGAGGTATTTTATTACTGTTTCAATTTCTTTATTAGAGATTGGTCTATTTATGTTTTCCAGTTCTCCACAGTTCAGTGTAGGAAGATTGTATGTGCCTAAGAATTTGCCTATTTCTTCTACATTGTCCATTTTGGTGGCATATAGCTTTTCATAGTATTTTTTTATAATTCTTTGTATTTCTATAGTAGTCATTGTCACTTCCCCCTTTTAAGGTCTGATTTTATTTATTGATTTTTCTCTCTTTTTTCTTAGCTAATCTAGCTAAATATTTGTCAATTTTGTTCAAAGAACGAGCTCATTTTATTAATTTTTTATTATCTTTCTATTCTCTATTTCATTTATTTCTGCTCTGATTTTTATTATTTCCTTCTCCTTACTTTTAGCTTTTTAAATTCTTTTTCTAGTTCTTTAAGATGTAATGTTAAATTGTTTATCTAATATTTTTGTTTGTTTTGAGGGTGGATGTGAACTGATATAGACTCCCCTCTTAGTACTACAGTGTGTCTGTAAAGTCATGGTGCACTTTTGACTGGTCACAGGAAAGCAACAAAAGACGATAGAAATGTGAAATCTGCACCAAATAAAAGGAAAACTCTCCCAGTTTCATATCTATTCAGTGCAGTTCGACGTGGGCTCACACACAGATTTTTTAGGGCTCCTTAGGTAGCTATCCCGTACAGCCTCTACAGACTCGTCACTGACTGATGGCCTACCAGAACAGGGTTTCTCCACCAAACTGCCAGTTTCCTTCAACTGCTTATCCCACTGAGTAATGTTATTCCTATGTGGTGGTGCTTCGTTATAAATGCGCCGATATTCACGTTGCACTTTGGTCACGGATTCAAATTTAGCGAGCCACAGAACACACTGAACTTTCCTCTGTACCGTCCACATCTCAACTGGCATGGCCGTGGGCTGCCCTGCTGTATGCACGGTGTTACATCATCATCTGCGCATGCACACATGCTGCCACATCATCCTACAGAAACTGGGAGGGTTTTCCTTTTACATGGTGCAGGTTTCACATTTCTATTGTCTTTTGTTGCTTTCCTGTGACCGGTCAAAAGTGCACTATGACTTTACGGACACACTGTACTTTTGCTGCATTCCAAAGATTTGGGTATATCATAGTTTCATTTCATTAGTTTTTAAGTATCTTTTGATTTTGTTTTTTCATTGACCCAATTATTATGTAGTAGCATGTTGTTTAATCTCCACATATTTGTGGTTTTAATAGCTTTCTTCTTTTAGTTAAATTCTGGTTTCATACTGTTGTAATTGAAAAGAAGCTTAATATGATTTTAGTCTTTTTTAAACCTACAAAGATGTTTTGTGTTCCAGAATATGATCCAGCTTTGAGAATGTTGAGAATATTCCATGTGCACTAGAAAAGAATGTATTCTGTTGTTTTGGGATGGAAAGTTCTAGAAATATCTTAAGTCTAACTGGTCTAATGTGTCATTTAAGGCTGATGTCTTCTTGTTGACTTTTTGTCTGGGTGTTCTATCTATTGCTGTAAGTGGGGTGTTAAAGTCTCCTACTATTATTGTGCTGCTATCTATTATACCCTTTAATAATTGCTTTACATATTTTGATGCCATAGGTTGGATGCAGACATGTTAATAAATATTAGATCTTCCTGATGAATTGTTTTCTTTATCATTATAAAATTTTCTTCTTTGTCTCTTATAGTCTTTTTTTTCTTCAAACTCTTTTGTCTTGTATAAGTATGGCTTCACCCAGTTTTCTCTGGATACAACTTGCTTAGAGTATTATCTTCTACCCCTTCACTTTGAGTTTATGTTTGTTTTTGTTGCTGAGATGGGTCTCCTGAAGGCATTATATAATTGAGTCTTGTTTTTTAATTCGTTCAGCTACTGTATGCCTTTTGGTTGGTACATTCAGTTCGTTTACACTTAGGATGACAATTGCTATATGAAGACTTACTACTGCCATATTACCTTTTCTGATTGCTCTGTATCTCCATGTTTCTTTTTCCTTGTGTTTCTGTTGGCCATTTTAGCTTAGTAATATTCTATGATGTTTTTCTGTTTCTTCTCTTTTTATGTGTTATGTTTCAGCTCTGGATTTTTGTATTGTGGTTACCATGGGGTGTGCACAAAATGTTTCATTGTTAAAAGAGTCCTTTTTCTTCTGAAAGTCCTTTGTCGTATATTCATTTGCCTACACAAGTTTAATCCTTTTCTGCCACCCATTAGTTGCTTTTAATGCCATTTTTAACCCGTATATCATATTATAATTGCTTAATCTAGGATTCTGAAATAGAATTGCAATTTTCTCCATTTGTCTGTTTGTCAACTAACTCAAAGTTTTGTGTATTTGTCTTTGTAGTTCATATAAAAACAGCTCATTCAACATTTCTTGTAATGCAGGTCTTGTGATAAATTCCCTCTGCTTTTTTGTTTCTTTTATCTGTGAAAGCCTTTATTTCTCCTTCATATCTGAAGGATAAGTTTGCTGGGTGTATTATTCTTGGCTGGTGGTGTCCATCTTTCAATAGTTTAAATATATCATTCCACTGTCTCCTGGACTATAGGGTTTCTGCTGAAAGAAAATGTAATGATATTCTGATGAGGTTTTCTTTGTAGTTTACTGTCTTTCCCCTCCCCCCCCCATTACCTTGAGGATTTATTCTTTGTTAATAACTTTTGACAGTTTTAATGTAATGCGTCTTGGATAGGTCTTTTTGTGTTGATATAATTACGAATTCTGTGAGCTTCTTGTAGTTGAATGTCAGTTCCTTCTCTATCTAGGCTTGGGAAGTTCTCATCAATTTCACTGAATAGTTTCTGTGCACTTCTCCCTCTATTCTTTTTCTGAGATGCCCATTATCCTTATGTCGCCCTTTTTAGTATAGTCTGATAGTTCTTATAGAGTTATTTCATTTCTTTAAATCTTACTTCTCTCTCCCACATGAATCATATCTAGATATCTATCTTTTTATTATTAATTAATTTTAATGGGGTGACATTGATCAATCAGGATACATAGGTTCAGAGAAAACATCTCCAGGTTATTTTGACATTTGATTATGTTGCATACCCATCACCCAAAGTCAAATTCTCTTCCGTAGATATCTATCTTTGAGCTCTCTAATTCTCTCTTCCTTTTGGTCCTCTCTATTTCCATTGCTGTATGGTACATTCTTTATCTCATTTAATACATTCTTCAGCTCCAGAAAGTGTTTGGTTCTATTTTTATAGTTTTAATTTCTTTGGTAAAGTACATCTTTTGTTAATTAATATTACTACTGAGCTCATTGAACTGCTCCCCTGAGTTTTCTTGTATCCCATCTCATTTCTTTATAACTACTATTCTGAATTTTTTATCATGTAGAACACAATCTTTCATGAATTGAGTTTGATTTCTGAAAAATTATCCTTTTCTGTGTTTTCATGTTACCTTAATTGTTTATGGTGCTTGATGGTTTGTTTCTCTGTTGGTGTATTATTTGAGGTAGTGGTCCTTTTATTATTTAGATACCCTCTTTTTTATTTTAACAATTAAGCAGGTTGATAATTAAAGGTCTTTTTTTAAATTTTCTAGTACAGTGATATAGCTCAACTTTTTGTTTTCTCTGAGAAACTTGCTCCTTTGGAGTCATGACAGGGGAGGTCACTGTGGTCATGGGAGTCACCACCTGAGTGACTGGGGTGGTATCTCCCAGCTGTGTCTGTTTTGTCTGGGTCTCAGGGCATCACTACTACAGTGGAAGGATTGGCTGGTTGTGGGGAGGTAGGTTCACAATCCTGCCATGCTATTACCTGGTTTCCTGTGGCCATATTCACCCTGTGCTATAACCAAGAGACTGTAGACTTATCTCTGCTGCTGCTACCAAGCTTCTGCAATTGCTGGAGGAAGATTGATTCTTGGTACTGCTACTGCTGCTTTCCTGTCATTGAGTCAGGGACCACACCTCGACTCCTCCACTGCCTCCTTGTGAGCTGGGACTCTGGGCTCAGCTACAGCATCCAGGAACCACATCTTTGGGCACCATCCTACTTCCTCTATGTGTTCCAATATACCCACCTTCAGATGTTCCAATATGTGGATCTTGCAGGCATGCCAGTGTGCTAAGCAGAAGAATCTTTTTTGGGTTATAGATATATAACTAGTTGAAGATTTAGGGGAGTTACAAAGTGTTTTATCAGCAATGCTGACATCATCAGTACTCATCGTCAATGTCAGCTATTTGGAATATAAAATGTAGTGTCTTAATCTTTTAACCAAAGAAGGTTAAATTCTCATTTAATGTAGAAGAACAATCCTAACCAAAATTCATTGAATGATTGATAATTATTTTTCTTAATTCATTATCTTTGGGGTAATTATTTTGGATATTTATTGTGTGTATAACAAATATTTCTGAATTTAATACTGAGAAGCATATCCTAAATGTCCTAGTAAGGTTCCAGATAAAATATAGGACCCAAATTTAATTATGTTTTATATTTTTATTTGCTAAATCTGTCAACCCTTCTCTAAATCTTCTACCAAGTGCCCTTCCCAATTATTATAACTAGTGCTCCAGAGTCAAATACCCAATGAGAATAAAGACCTAACTTGAGCCATTATTACAACTGACAGATACTGAATGTCTAGCACTGAGGAACACACAACTGAATGGCTAGCTCATTACTATGCTATACCCTAATCTGAATCTCACTCAATTCTCATGTGTCCTGGCTAGGAAATATTTTGGTTCAAAAAGATATCTTTCATTACATCCTGTTATGATTTGAGTTTCTGATTTCTATCATAAGTATCCTAATGGCCAAGACTTGAGTTTAATATAAAATATTTTAAATATAAACCTTGGGTTTCCTCTTTAATTATAAAAATTGTGACCATTATGTAGCTGATCTTGCATATACAAAATATTCAGTGCTTTAATTAGACTTACTTTACTTAAGTGTTAAAGGGAGCAACAGGCCTGCAATTGCCTGGGCACTAATAGTACATAATATAGCCAATTGCAAACAGCAGTCTAATTTGTTGATTTCAAGTGAGGTGTAATTATATTGCTTCATTTGCTGAGCAAATCATATGAGAGTTTCTCTAAATCAGCCTGATTGTGTAATGAAGAGCTAATTACAAACAGCAGTGTTCTTGCAGCAAATTTATTGTAAGTGCTAATGCCAGGTTGGCTCCACTGTGACAATGGCTCATTAGTACATTAACAAAAGCAACTGTGGAAAAGTGCCCAGAGCAGGGTTTCTGGTCTCTCTGTTTCAGAAGGCTGCAGTGATTATACCCTTCAACCTATAATTACTAAGAAAATGGTGTTTGATTTAGGTTTTGGCATATTTTTTAAAAAAGAACTAAAAGACATTTTTAGAGCAAAACAAAATGACTTGGAAAGACTTCTTGTCAGCCTTCATATGCTTCATTATACCAGGTGTGCCCTGGAAACCTCAAACCTCAGGTTCACACTTCTCATTTAACAAGAAGCTCTTTCAGACTCTAGGTCATTCTGGACAATTGAATTCCAACATTAAACCATCCAAATGGAATCCTTGCCTTTAGAAATAAATGAATACATGTATATGTGTGTACATTTATATACACATTTATAGTTGAAGGTACACAAAACAGAGTTTATTTTTGTATTATTTCTTAATTATTGTGTTATTTTTCATATGAACAACTGTGAACCTACATTTGCCATCTAACATGTATGTATATGTCCTAACCTTGCACTGAAGTGATACAAGGAAATGAAGTTCTTTTAAGGTAAATAACAACAGTCTAACTATAGATAGCTCTATATTCTCTTGTGTCTAGACAAGGTTTTCTCTTCTAATTAAGAAGGAAATACGCCTGACCTGTGGTGGCGCAATGGATAAAGCGTCAACCTGGAATGCTGAGGTCACTGGTTTGAAACCCTGGCTTGCCTGGTCATGGCACATATGGAAGTTGATGCTTCCTGCTCCTCCCCTCCCCCCTTCTCTCTCTTCTCTAAAATGAACAAATAAAAATAAAATTTTAAAAAAGAAGGAAATACATAACTCTTGTGTTTTGAAATAGCCCCAACTCATAAAGCAGGATTTTATAAAATTTACTTGTTCTCCTGAATGAGGTTGGTCTTAAGATGGTTATTATGCCATTACCACAATCCCAGAATACCTTTACCTTCAGAACATCCCAACTCTTCGTTCATTGCTTCCTTTTATTAATTTAATTGACTATCACAGGTTTTCTTTTTCTGTTCTTGTTCTAAAATGTAGCTTTAAGATGTAGATTTTCTAGAATTACTAACATTACTTCTGGAGTTTTTGATATGACATTCATGGAAAATCCCCCTTCTCAAAGATGATGATAGTACGATGTCTATCAGTAATATTATATTTGTTAATTTCTAAAGCACTATCACATATATATTAAATTGGTGTTATTGGACTTTAAGTTGCTTTATATTAAATTCCCTTAGCAAATCTAAACCTATTCTTATTTAACTCCAAACACTTTTATTCTATTTTCTAATAAAGGAAATCATAAGTAAATGCAGTATAAATGTAGCCTAGTTGGTATGTGTACCCAAATAAGAATACATATTTTTTAAACAACTAAAAGATTAAGTCAGAAATAGGTTTTAGTAGATAAATTATTTTTAAAAAGTACATGCATACTAGCTAGAAAATTTAAGTAAAACATATACAAATGATCTTTGTATGTAAAAATTTAAATTATATTCACTTTGTCATTCAAGTTGGGAATTAAATAGTTTATTAGCAATGCAAAAAACACTATCTTCAAGAAAAAAATATAAGAGTTGAGTAAATACCACATTCACATTCCTATTCCTTAAGTCCTAAAGGTAAAACTTCCTTTTGAAAATTATAGCTCAGAAAACTTAGCAAATTTAATAGATGATGACATCAAAAAATCAAGGAGGAGAAGTTAGATTTCCATGTTCTTGTAACTAATTAAATAGCAGAGAAGACAGGAAATATTCATTTTCTGACTGCCAGTTCACTACTCATTTACTAAGCTCCATTTGTCACATATTGTGGTCCTTATCCACATCTACATTTTAAATTACTACCATAGGAAATAGCAATTCTTTTCAAATTTTATATCAAAAAGAATATTTCCTTATTTTCATGGCCTTTAAATTTAAAAAAATCTGTTCATTTTTTTCCAAGAGTTATTCTCTTTTGTGCCTGTATATGTAGATAAACATGACAGTTTATGTTGTTTCCTACCCATTCCCATAAGCTTACAGAGTGATTTGATATTTATTATTATCTTTTGGGAAAGTCACTTTAACTAGGTCAGTTTTATTTATAACTTGTATGTTTAAATTTTTATCCGTGCATGTATGTTTAAATTTTTATTACAGCAAAATTTATGGGGTCTTCAAGATTTTAAAGGGTCATCTGAAATATACATATTTGATTCTACAGTTGTAGGCACTATTCTATTGATAATTACAGTTTATCATTGCTCTAGCATCATGGTTCTGGTCAGCCTTTAATTAGCATAGTTATGATTACTTATAATATTATCCAGTAATGCATTTTATAAGATCAATATTTCAATTGAGGCTATGACCAGGAAAACCAAGTGAGTGACAGCAAACTAATGATGAATGCCTTGGTCCACATAGAAAATGTTTATGCAGAAATCATGGCAAGGAAGTAAGCTGCACTAAGTGATAAAAAATTCATAAGGATGCAGAATTATTCAGGCATGGGACAGAGTCTATGGCAACAATGCCACAAACTTATATTAATGTCTACTATGTGCAAATGTAGCATTTTGTTCATGGGCATTACTGTCATTTCATATATCAATGCTTCACTGCTTTGATTTGTTTAGAATCTATTTGAATAACTCTTTGTAAGATATTGAACTTTCACATCGGGGAAAAGGATCAATCATTGTATAATGAATTCACTTTTAGATTATGTCTACACAACAAAACATAAAATGAATATTTGCTTTATTTGATGATTCAGACACAAGGTCCATTGACTTTGTGGGCTGAATGATTATATGTGACTTTATTAAGAGTCGAAAGTAACCATACACATTATTAAAACATATATTGCATTCATTCTATGTAGAATTAGTCTCAATAAAGAGAAAATGGAATTGAATGTTTACCAAATTCTATACAATAGCTTGACTACCCTATAATTTACCAGCAGCAGGTAGCGTAGAAATGTGATTTTTTTTCTTCAAGATACTATGTAGAATAAAGAATCAAATCTTTATTCTATGAACAGTAATTTGAAAATATATTATTTTGCTAAACATTTTAAAAAGGATTCCTGAAACTATGGAAAATATATAGGAAGCCAAGTTAGGAAATGCTACTTCTTGCTGCTAATCCATAAATTATAGCCAGTTTTTCTCCTTTAGTCACAGCATTGGAGGATTTAGGTAAAATACCACCTTGAGAATGTTTCTGGGCATCCCTTATTTTTATTGAACTGTGGACTTGAAAGTCTATCATAAAATAATGATGTGTGAATAGTGGAAATGTATTCCATTAGAACAAACACTGAGTATTCAGAACCCATTTTAGAGCCGTCATTAGTCTTCTCAATGAATTTTTATCTAAAATAAGAATGACAAGTGTGCTTAGTTTGTTATTTTTATACTTGTACCTATACTTATATCTGTATAGATACAAATACAGCATGATGGCCTAGGAAGGATATGTCGACAATGAAGGCCAATGCTTGGGATTTAAATGAGTTCCAACCAAAATTAACATATAAGCCAGATAAATTAAAAATGTATGTAGATGTGTGTACACAAGTAGAAAGATTCTATAACATAGTTATATATGTGTAATTTATAAATATAAAATGCATAAAAATATACACATGTCAACATAGAACTACACATACAAACATATTTTCCTTCCCTCTACTTCTCATTTTCATAGATTGCATCTGTGTTGTTTAACCTGGAGCCATAAAATATTTGAAGTGAATACTAATCTTTTATTGAGTTAAATTGATGGTATTAGTAAGTGAGAAAATACTAGTCTGTATTGCTTTAGTGGAAACCATGGGTGGTCTGACATGATAGAAACTGTTGTTCAAGTGGCCTGCTATTATCATCCACTTATTGTCCAAAGCCCCTATTGTCTTAGCTCTACTAGAATATGATTTTATGTAAAGTCTGCAGTAAATTTTTTTTTAATTCAGAAATTTATCTTTACCGATGAGAATCTTTCGGAATCAAACATTGCATTTAAAATAACAAATATTATAAATCACTTACTATGTACTGTACACGCTGTTCTCCAATATTACTAAGCCTTTTTAAATTTAACAAGTTGAGTATTTTAAGTTCTAAAATATTTTATTAAAAGGAGGAGTCTTTCAATCCTGGTATCCCTCATTGAAAAGAAAATAATACTTGAAAATAGCAATGTTTATAGATATGCTTACATGATTATCAGGTAAATTTCTCAGTAATTCTTTTAAAAAAATAATGTCTTAAAGTTGAAGACTAAGCCAATATTTGGTGTAGCTAATGAGCAATTTGCATCCCAACTGAGACCAATTAACAAGCAATTATTTTAGATGTCACTATTAACCACAATATCAACAGTTACACAAAGTTTAGTAATACCTTTTATAGGGTCCCCATTATCAATATATGCCTCAAAGTACTTAAATGGAAATAATTATTAGACTTGATCATCAAATGTCTAATTTCTTTTTCCAGACATATTTGCATGTTACTTATGTCAAACAATGTTTAGATTTTAGGGATTGTTAACCCCTATCCTATATTGTCTAGTATTATGAATTAGTATTTGATGTTACTCTAATGAACTTAAAATTACAAGGCATGCAGTTTTGAATTTTATTAGTCATGATCTCTTTTAATATCTAAAAATGACTTCTCAGATTATATACTACTAATGAGAATATTCTAGTAAGGAAATCTCTTAAAATACAAAGTATAAAAATTTTATTTGATGGTGTATTCCATATTTCAAAACACATTTTTTGATGTTGGTATTTAAAAGCCAAGACAATGATTAATAACGGTTTTAGCTGTATATAAATTAATTAATATGTTTAAATATACTTATATTTAGTACCTTGATTTACAGCCATTGCCACACTTTATTTATTAATTCAGGATAGCCAGGTCTGACTTTGAACTGAAAAAAAGGAAGATCCTTTTTGATGAGCATTTACTATGTGCTTAGCACTGTGCTAGCTGCTTTTTATAGGCTATTTCAATGGACCCACATACCCTATAATTTCATGGAATCCTAGCCTTAAAGAGACTTGATATTTTTTTCAATGTAAAAGTTTCTAAATCTGAAGAATTAAAAAGTTCCAAGTGTTTCTTTTGCATATTAGATTAATTATTTTAGAACACTCACAAGAATCAATCTTTATGCATTCAAAAAATGAAATGACTTTCGAATTTAAAGTAAATATATCTTCATCAATTTTATATTTACACCAGCAACACTGCTGTACTTTTTGTTTAATATTAAATAGCTCATAACATAAAGCTTATTTTATTATCTAATTTTACCTATAATACCTATTTTACTTTTTCAATTGTGGTAAATTATATGTAACATGAAATTTGTAAGTTTAACCATTTTTGAGTGTACATATTAAGTATATATACATTTTTGTGCAACTAATCTCCAGAACTCTATTATGTAATTTCAGTGCCCAAATAGAAATGTTTGGGAAATAAATAAACTCTTGGTTATTGCTCCAAAAACAATATCTTAAAATACTATTGATCTCACCTGACCAGGTGGTAGCAGAGTGGATAGAGTATCAGCCTGGGATGCTGAGGACCTAGGTTCAAAACCCTAAGGTCACTGGCTTGAGCTTCAAGCTCATCTGGCTTCAGCACAGGTTCACCAACTTGAATTTGGGATCATAGACATGACCTCATGGTTGCTGGCTTAAGCCCAAAGGTCATTGGCTTGAGCCTAAGGTCGCTGGCTTGAGCAAGGGGTCACTGGCTTTGCTGAAACCAAAGAAATCAATGAACAACTAAGATGACACAACTATGAGTTGATCTCTAGATCTCTAGATCTCTAGATGAGGCAAGTGATACAACAGTGCTATGTACTATAAGTAGATTGAGTTTGTGACGTCGACATTATATAAGAAATGTGATTTGCTCATTATCTAATAGCCTTCAGGTACTGATGAGCCATCTCCTATTGTCTGCAAAGTAAGGCCATGGAATAATTTCCTAATGAAAAGTTATTAGAAATTTAAATTTTCTTGTTTGGAGCCCTAAAATGATTTCAGAAAAGAACAAGAATAACAAGAACAAAAACACCAAACAAAAGCATTTTGTTTTTAAGTTTACTTTAGTATGTATGAAAACTCAAACATTATCAGTTAATTGTGTGGGTATTTTTATTGACTCTTTTTTTTCCCCACTTTATTTTCTGGTTTGCTTTACGATGTTGTGACACATTGATTTTTCCTTCTAACCCTCATACCAACAGAGTCTATAGAAAATAAAATATCTTTATTGTAATATAACAGCTCGGCAGCCAGCCATCCCATTTATTATGGAACTAAATAAACTGAACAGTGGCTTTTATTCTAGACAATGAGAGCCACATTTGCAGAGACCCTGGGGTTTGAAAGGTCATGGATTGTATAAATTCACAAAATACTTCCTGATTAAATTAACTATGCCACCCTAAAACTTTCTAAAATAAAAAGGAAACTTATTTTTTTCTGATTTTTAATTATTCATTTTTAATATGTGACTATGAATATGTTTAGTCAGCAAACATGAATGTGTATCTGCTGATGAAGTTGTTTCTTTAGGACCACAGGAATTTTAATGTCGGGAGGAATTGGTGAAGATTTATATGGGCATTATGCTCTTATTATGGAGAATGATGCATGACTCTTTACTAAAGAAGAAAAACCAATGATTAAATCAGCGAGTATGGCTGATGTCATAAACCACTAATGCAGAATTAGAGTAGTTTATAAATATCAGAGGAAGCTGTTAATGCAATTACCACATTAGTATGCAGTTGGAATCTGGTCGGGGCCTTCAAGATAAACTCTGAATGAGTCATTTATTTGCCCTGGCGTAATGATAATTATGATTAAATTCCCTCACCTGAAAAATAATTTCAGTGGAATTGTCTCTCACATATTCTATATAAGAGCATAGATTTGAAAGTAAATGATGATGGAAGAAGCTAAAAACCTTACCGGTGCTTCTCAGTTTTTTTTCATATTATAGTACATATTGGAAAAAAAAGTACACGCACAGGTAGACTCCAATTATCCGTTGGCTTACCTGCAACTTGCCTGTGGCCATGGACATGAATTGAGAAGCCCTGAAATGTAATATATAGTTTCCATCTAGTCATTTAACATGTACTTACTGAATACCTACTATGTGCCAGTTGCTTTCTGGGGATGTAATAGTGAAAAAAGCAGACAAAAATCCTGCTCTGCCTGGAGCTTTTATTCTGAGGAGGAGATACAAAATGCACAAGTTAAGTGAGGAAAATAGAGCATGTTACATGATGACACTATTAAAAAAGAAAAAAAAACCCAGAAAATGGAAAATCTGAAATATATATTAGATTCTGAGATCAGAGGATGGCCTCACAGAGAAATAAGCTTTTTAGTAAAACTTGGAGGAAATGAAAAAGCTAATCACCTGTCAGACTGGTTTTGTGAAAGAACATTGTGAATGCAAGTTCTATGTGGTATTGTCTGAAGGAATCTGAGAAAATATTATTTTTCAGTAAAAATTCACAAATATATGTAATGAAACAAAGGAAGAATATAAAAGAAGGTTGTTCTTTGTTTGTTTCTTTACCTGTAACTTAGAAAATAACCTAATACCTTTATAGGCTGGATAGAGAAAATGGAATCTAATCTCTAGAAGTCATGCAGCTACAGGAGTTATAAGACCCAGAACTTCAACCTCATCCTCATTAAATCTGTTAGTATAGACCGAATAACTCAGTCATCATCTAGGGGCATAGTAGGGCTACAAATTTCCCACATAATTACTTTGAGCACAGAATAAGAGATGAGGTGTGAACTGTCTGTCAGGAGAGGAGAAGCAATCAGGAAAAGCTCACATTTGTTTCTGAGCCTTACAACACCAACATCCAATAGGCCCTCCAGGATTCAAACTTGTACTTTGAAAGTTTAATATTGAGATTCCAGGCTTACTTTTGTATAGTTAATTTGACAATGCTGGTCTCTTATCTCCAGTCACATCTTGGGGAAGGGGCCGGGCCTATTCTAGAATCATCATTAGCAGAAACAACAGAAACCATAGGCAGCCCGGGTATATCATGTTGAACATAAATAATGCTTAATCATTTCACGAAGGTGCTACAGCATGAATGAATCTAATGAGCCATTGCCTTTGGACGCCAGGCCAGTGTTACCATGGAGCTCAACTGATTAAAACACAGAAATGGGGTTTGTGGCAGTCCTCTCTGGAAAAAAAGCTTCAATCTGGACACTGGTGAGGAGCAGGGCTTCTCCAAAATTTGCTCGGGGTGGTGCACTTGGTGGCTATTTACAAATCAACAATATGTCAGTGGCAGTGAGGGGAACCTCTTAACTCAGCATTTGATTATGGCTTCAATGTCATGGGGCAAAGTTCGCATGACTGGCTCCTGCCACGTGCCAGGAAGCCCCCAGATACTCCTGGACAAATTGAGAGAAAGGATGAGATAAAGGATAGAATACGAGGGCTTTACTTCCCTGCTCTTTTGAGTAGATGAATGTATAATATAAGCAATGTACTTGATATCTATCAAGATCGAAATATATAATTTACGTGCCAAATTGTTTATAGGAATGCTCAAGTTTCATATGTAGTAGACACTTAATAAATGTTGGTCTGACCAATTGGTATTTTGCAGTTCTGATCAAGTTTTATAAATTGCCTTAAAAATCATATTATATTTTCAAGCTTCTTCATAGTTAAATTTAAGATACTAATTTTATTAAAAAATTAAAAGAGAAAAATGACAAAACTTTATAATATTTCATTGTATTATGATATTACAAAATCAACTAAACTACTTCATTCCATGTTAACCTTAGACTCTTTTTTTGATGTATTAGTCTGAATATTTAATATCAATGAGGTAGTCAGCCTCCAAGATGGGGGCCCCCAGTAATCTCTGCCTTCTTTTTTTTTTTTTTTTTTTTTTGTATTTTTCTGAAGCTGGAAACGGGGAGAGACAGCCAGACAGACTCCCGCATGTGCCCGACCGGGATCCACCCAGCACGCCCACCAGGGGCGACGCTCTGCCCACCAGGGGGCAATCTCTGCCTTCTTGAATTCATATCCTCCTGGTATCCTGCCACATTGTTACAGGATTGGTCTCTGTGACCAATATTATAAAGCAGAAGTTATAATGTGTCTTTCTGAAGATAAAATTACAAAGATAATGGCTTCCGTCATAGGTGCCTGTGTGCTCTGGCTCTGTCTCATGTTCAAGCCCCCCATCCCCCCATCATTTGCTCTGGGAGAACTCGCCTTTCATGTTGGTAACAGCCCTGTGTTGAAGTCCACTTGGTGAGAAGCTGAGGTCTCCAGCCAACAGGCATATAAGAGGGGTTAGAAGTAAATTTATTTACCCCCCTACCCACCTACCAGGCAAGCTTCTGATAATTGTAACCCCAAATGGCATTTTTCAATTTCAACTTCATGAGAGACTCTGAGCCAGAGCTCCCCAGCTAAGTTATTCCCAGATATCGATATAGGAGATAAATGTTTGTTGTTTTTGAATGTCTTATGCAGCAAAAGAGACGTAATACAATTGGTTACTGTAAAAATTAATCTCCAATCTCAGTGGATTCACATAAAAAAAGTTTATTCCTCACTCATACAATGTTCATTGCTCATACATTCCTGGTTGGGCAGCTCCTGGGCAGCTGTGGCCCCAGTGGTGACTTAAGGATTCAAGCTACTCACATCTAGTGACACCACCATCTCATGGCTCTAAAAAACTTACCTGATGTCAGCAATGGAAGACTAGTGGAAGATAGAAAATGGAGAAAGAGAATGGAACATTTATTTTGGTGGGCCAGGCTTGGAAATGGCATACGTTTCTTTTGTCCACAATCCATAGACCTGAGTTATAGGACTCAAGATAAATGCAGATTAACAATGGGATTGGCAAATAGGTATCATTACTTCTGTTATCT
Organism: Saccopteryx leptura; assembly: GCF_036850995.1. NCBI lineage: Eukaryota > Metazoa > Chordata > Mammalia > Chiroptera > Emballonuridae > Saccopteryx > Saccopteryx leptura. The sequence continues at coordinate 236,017,803 of NC_089503.1, forward strand.
TTATTACTAACCAATTGTGACAAAATGAGTAGCTACCAAGATAGCATCTGAGCAATGGGAAAAGATGTCACACACATATTTGTCAGTTTCTTGGTGCCAGATCACATGGGCTGTGTCAGACATTTCATGAAATCATCTCTTAATGAAGAAATATATTCAAATAAAGTGTTTTATAAGAAGTTAAAGTAAATTAAATGTGAACATAGAAGCAGAAACAGGCCATTTTGACATTAAGGCATACTAACCTGAATGCAACCAGTCATGTTCACATAGACATCAAATGTTAAATGATATTATTTAAAAGCATCATTAGATACCCCTTAATTATAAAAAGAATGGCAAATACAGGCTGTGAAATATAGTGCATTACAAAGAGGTCACTAACATGATTCAGAATGCGATACATTTTAAATTACTGTAGAAAGACATAACAGTAGGAAATGATATAGTAAAATCTGGGAATATACATGCTTATGAAATGCCAGATGCCAGATAGTCACAGACTCTTGGTTAAAGAGCTCTGCAGTGATATTCTACCGCATAATTTTAAAATATCTTAGTAGCTAAACTTCCCTTTTCCCAGAATGAAATCATATATGGGGCACAATGTAAAATTAATAAAAATAGTACAAGTATATGCTACAACAGTTTAAATCTTAGCATTAGGCATAAAATTCTTTTTCACTTGTGAATTCCCTAAATCAACTAGTCTATGACCTCCTGGTTCTTAAAGGCATACTTTGGAAAAAAAAAAAAAAAAACATCTGTTAAGATTGTATTTGACAGCAAGTAACAGAAAATCCAACGTCACAGTCTTAAATGTGTTTTTTTCGTTGTTCATTTAACAAAATCAGAAGGAGAGTGGACTGATCATGTTAAGCTGATAGCTATAGACTTTGCAGGCCTTTGCCCAATGCTGGCTGTCTCAAGGTCACAGAATGGCCCTTAGAGTCACATTTGCTACAAGAAGATGGAAAAGAAAGAAGCTGTGCCTGTCATTCCAAATCTTTTATCAGGAAAGAAATGTTTTTCAGAAGTCTCTTCATCCCCAACCTCAGCAGACTTCTACTTGCGTCTCATTAGCCCAGACTGAGTCCCTGAGCTATTCAAAGCTGAAGCAGCCTCGCGTAGCAAAAGCAGGGAAATCCTGATTGACTTAGAGTTCATCACCTGGGGCTGGGTTTGTGCTATACCCCAAATAAGAGTTAGTTCTGTTCTGCTCAAGCAAAGGAGAGAAGAGATGCTGGGTAAGCAACTATGAATATCTACCCTAGGAGATACACTATGTAGCTTCAACTTTGCAGCATTCTGATTTTGAATTGCATTTACACTTTGGCAACCAATACCATGACATTTCCCTGGAGGCAATGCTAATTTAACATAAAAATTGGGTCTAGCAATGGGTAGCACTTGAAAGCAATTGTTCATAAGCAGATGTCATGATAACAAATATTCCCCAGTAGGTTTTCAGAAAAATTGAGAAGAGCTACAGATGGAGCTGTTTTACAGAGAAGTGTATATTCAGATGGCAGCATTAACTGAGATTAGGAATAGGAATTAGAGGTTTTGCTGCATGTGCTCGTAACTCCACCAGACATGAAAGGGGGTAATTTATTTTCTTTGCATTAGTTTTTCTTGCTCTCTGTGAAACTGAAATAACATTTCTACTCTTATAGAGATTATATAGAAAACTTGAAAAAGTACTCTGTTTCCAAAGTGCTTAGTAAATCACATACCTTAACTTGTTATTGGTTTGTTGGACACAGCAGGAAAATTCCAATGGTATTTTTCAAAGGTCTCCTTTTAACATACTTTTATTTTTCTGACCTTTCCACAACTTTTTAACAATATAAACTGGAAGTCTTTTCTTTTCATCTCCTGCACTAAACAGAGAGACTTTTATGTCCATAAATTTCTTTATCTGTGAAGGAACTTTATGAACCTATTTTAGACTCCAAATCACAGGAGAGTTCTGTACCTGACAAAAACATTAGTTAATTTATAAGGTATATTAAAATGTTTACTTTGGTTTCTAATTGAATTGATTTGGGTGACACTGGTTGACACAGTTATACAGGTTTCAGATGCACAATTCTCCACAATACAGAATACAAATGATGTGTTGTAAAATTGTGCATCTGAGTCTCCACGTCATAGCATGTTCCTTGATCACAAAGGTTGTGGGAGTTCTCAGCCCTGAATTGGCTCATGGGAGATTAGGGATAGTCACTATCTTTTTTTGATATGCTACTTGGTTTCTTTGCAAAACAAATTGCTCAGAAGCTCGGTGGACTTCCATTTCATTTGATTTTATACAAGTTTAGTTAGCCAGTAACTATATCCAAAGTCCTCTTTAGAAGGTCTCAATTTTTAACTTCTTTGCTTCAGATCTAACTCTCTCACTTACTGAAGTTATAGTGAAGCTCTCAGGTTTGGAGAGAAAGGCTCTACCCAAAATCTGATTTTACCCTGAGGCACTTTCATCACTTGAGCGGTTTTTTAAATTGTGTGCAATAGTGTTAAAATTTACCTGTTACTTGAGATATTGTAAAATGCAAAGATATTTTTTGGACTTTGTGCAATGAAGCCTTTTAAAACCTATCCCTTTTCCAACTTTGAGCCCCAATTTCTGATCTTTCTGTTTCCGTTCATGTAGGCTTGTTGGCTGATTCTTTTCATACCTTGAAAAACATTATTGGTGACAACTTTTATATATTACTAAGAGTCTCTCTCTAGCCTCTGTCCTCCAAAATGAACATTTTATCTTCAAAGTTATTACAGGCAACGCTTGACCAAATATTTGCTATTGGATCCCATAGCTCACCAACTTTTCAGAGTAGAGCAACAATGTATTCACAGCCATGGCCCAACAGCTGATGCAACACAATGTTGATCAGGAATTTTGTGAGGTTGTCACTTTTTTTCTATATCTGGTTCTAGTACCAGTTACACAGTTCACCCCCAAATCTGAGTAGCACAACACACTAAAAATGTATCTCCTCTCGATGTTAACCTGTTGAGCACAGCCCAGTAAAGGATTCTACTCCACCTAATCTCAGAGATCCAGTCTGATGGAAGCGCCACCTTGTGATACTGTGTTGCATCTGAGTTAAATGCTCACAGGTCCATTGTTTCCCAGAACTGGCCCAAACATAAAAGATACTCAGTTAAAGAAAGGAACACTCAGAAGAAATATTTTGTGAGCACTTTTGTCTTTGCCATCTTACCTAAATCATACTTTGTTTGAGACTCTGCAAATATATAGGAATATTTTTCTGGAAAAAGCTAAAAGAATATTTTTTAAAAAGGGTTTCAGATGTTTAGAGTCTCAGATAATACATTAGGAATAAGTGAATAAATGATCTTAATTAAAGTAGGTCCCGGCCTGACTTGTGGTGGCGCAGTGGATAAAGCGTTGACCTGGAAATGCTAGGTCACTGGTTTGAAACCCTGGGCTTGCCTGGTCAAGGCACATATGGGAGTTGATGCTTCCAGCTCCTCCCCCCTTCTCTCTCTCTCTCTCTCTCTCTCTCTCCCTCTCTGTCTCTCTCTCTCCTCTCTAAAAATGAATAAATAAATAAATAAATAAACTTTAAAAATAAATAAATAAATAAAGTAGGTCCCACTAACGCCTTTAGCTTCAATTAATTTAAAATAAGGAAAAGACAGTTGAATTTCTGAATTGTCGATGAGTAACGTCCTACAAAACTGATCCAAATGGAGTCTAACTTTTGAAAGAGTTCAGGTTTACATCTAGACATACATGTGTCTGTCATATGTACTATTAAAAATAGTGCAATAAGACTTTCTTTTAATTTTATATGCTTTTAGGAGAAAAAAACTAATACAGTGATCATTATTATACTGTTTTCACTCCTTTAGATCTCCCAAATGTTTTTTATAATAATAACTAAAATCAAGGACATTTTTATATGTCAAACACAGTTTAAATTTCTTTTTACTGATAGTTTTTATTGGTATAAATGAAAAGAAAAGAATTGTAATTCATGTTGGACTTAAATATGTAAAAATTCCATGCAAGATTTAACTTTGAATGAAGATTCTTCCCTCTAATGAATAGTTTGATTAAGGTAATAAACCTTTAAAAGTCGAGATCATTATAGTAATGTAAATGTGGTCTAAGAAGCAGCTGGTGCCACCTGGGACATGAAACATTTAATTTAGAAACGAGTCTCCTTTTTCTCATTGTCTTGTTTCACTGAAATTAAAGACTTCTGTGAAAACAGGATAATTGTTTCCTAAAAATTCATAAGCTTCTGTTTTATATTCCCCCTTAAAGGTCTCAATCCATGGTTTAAAAGTTTATAATTGTTTGCCACCACTGATTTTAATTTCATGAATAAAAATAGCCTCAAGTAACCAATCAATGGGGAAACATTGTGTAAATCTAATTTATCACAATTGACTTTCTATGTGAAGTATATAACAAAGCTAGACACTTACAAAATAGTGCCTAAAAATGGGGTCATTGCTGTTTGTGTCTGATTCTCCTTCTGTTGCTATTTTGTGAACCAATCTCCTTTCCTAATAGAAAATTAATTTTTTCTAATGTACCAGTTCATTTCATTTGTTTTAAAGACCCACTTGACTATCCAGTAGAAGCCATGTGAAGCCCTCATTCCCCAAGGAAAGATATGCACAAAATTCAGGCATAAAATTTCAGTTTGTTGTTAGATACCTGGTTAATAATATTTTTTTTCAAATATAAAGAAATTTTCTAAATTCTAATCTGTTATACTTACTGGATAGATGATGATTCCTCCTCTGGGGCCTGGTCTTTGTCTGAATTCCTTATCTCTGTCCTTTATACACATTCTTAGATTATAGACATAATGCTCATTCACAACTTCAATAATTGCCTGAACTTTCCAAATGTGATTGGTTCTTATGTCCTTCCTATACTACAAACCCCTATTCTCTTTTCCATGACCTGGAACTGCTTTGACTACTTAGAGTGTGTCTCCAGGTATATCCTATTCATGCGCTGTTAATTTTTCATTGATTGCCCAATTCCATAAATTTACTTCGCTTCTATAAGCAGATGCTAGTCCAATGACATAGAAAGTACATTCATATAACGTGTTTACGCCAAAAGAGTAAAACCAGGGTATCAATTTAAAGAGATTTCTGCAAATCTTTTAAATCATGGTGCTTTAATTCTACCAAAGTAAATAATGTCATTTAATTTTAGTGTGTACATTTAATTTAAGTTTCAAGAATATGTGTTGGATAATGTAACTCAGTATATTTCCATTATGTGATGGAAAGTATATTTTGAAAAATTTCTCCAAAGCAGAATCTAACAGTTACATCTTTTACTAAAGCTTTTTTTTTTTTAATGGTAAAATTAAAGTTTGAAAATCTGGGTTTGTGTGTTGATTTTCCTAACATGTATCTATCTGCTCTTCAGATAAGTCAACTAATGGGTCTGGTCTCAATTTACTCACTTGTAAATTTTTTTTTAAATGAATTTTTATTAATGGTAATGGGATGACATTAATAAATCAGGGTACATATATTCAAAGAAAACATGTCTAGGTTATTTTGTCATTAGATTATGTTGCATACCCCTCGCCCAAAGTCAGATTGTCCTTCGCCATCCTCTATCTAGTTCTCTGTGCCCCTCCCCCTCCCCCTAACTCTCCCCCTGTCCTCCCTCCCCCCACCCCTGGTAACCACCACACTCTTGTCCATGTCTCTTAGTCTCATTTTTATGTTCCACCAATGTATGGAATCATGTAGTTCTTGTTTTTTTCTGATTTACTTATTTCACTCCTTATAATGTTATCAAGATCCCACCATTTTGCTGTAAATGATCTGATGTCATCATTTCTTATGGCTGAGTAGTATTCCATAGTGTATATGTGCCACATCTTCTTTATCCAGTCTTCTATTGAAGGGCTTTTTGGTTGTTTCCATGTCTTGGCCACTGTGAACAGTGCTGCAATGAACATGGGGCTACATGTGTCTTCACGTATCAATGTTTCTGAGGTTTTGGGGTATATACCCAGTAGAGGGATTGCTGGGTCATAAGGTAGTTCTATTTGCAGTTTTTTGAGGAACCACCATACTTTCCTCCATAATGGTTGTACTACTTTACAGTCCCACCAACAGTGAATGAGGGTTCCTTTTTCTCCACAGCCTCTCCAACATTTGCTATTACCCATCTTGTTGATAATAGCTAATCTAACAGGGGTGAGGTGGTATCTCATTGTAGTTTTGATTTGCATTTCCCTAATAACTAATGAAGCTGAACATCTTTTCATATATCTGTTGGCTATTTGTATCTCTTCCTGGGAGAAGTGTCTATTCATGTCCTCTTCCCATTTTTTTATTGGATTGTTTGTTTGTTGTTGAGTTTTATGAGTTCTTTGTAAATTTTGGATATTAGGCCCTTATCTGAGCTGTTGTTTGAAAATATCATTTCCCATTTAGTTGGCTGTCTGTTTATTTTTATATCAGTTTCTCTTGCTGAGCAAAAACTTTTTATTCTGATGTAGTCCCATTCATTTATCTTTGCCTTCACTTCTCTTGCCATTGGAGTCAAGTTCATAAAATGTTCTTTAAAACCCAGGTCCATGAGTTTAGTACCTATGTCTTCTTCTATGTACTTTATTGTTTCAGGTCTTATATTTAGGTCTTTGATCCATTTTGAATTAATTTTAGTACACGGGGACAGGCTGTAGTCGAGTTTCATTCTTTTGCATCTCACTTGTAAATTGATATATTGGGCTAAATAATCTCAAAAATTTTTTCCACAATAACTAACCAGATTTTAGATTAGTCAATATTTAAATTATGTTTGCTTTACTACAAAAATGAGATTAATCCAGTTTATAAAAATTCTTATAGAAAGACAGACTAAATTAAAATATAAGTAATAAAAGGGCAATCAACAATTGTGGCACCAGTTTTTTTGTTCACAAGGAGCTAAAAACAGTTTCAAATGGAGCAGAAAAATAACTAATAATATGTAAAAACAGGCCTGACCTATGGTGGCGCAGTGGATAAAGTGTCGACCTGGAAATGCTGAGGCCACCGGTTCGAATCCCTGGGCTTGCCTGGTCAAAGCACATATGGGAGTTGATGCTTCCAGCTCCTCCCCCCTGTCTCTCTCTCCTCCCTCTCTCTCTCTCTGTCTCTCTCTCTATCCTCTCTAAAATGAATAAATAAAAATAAAATAAAAATAATATGTAAAAACAGCATGATGAGTCAAATTAGAAATAATAAAATCCCATTTTTCAATACCCAAAGATTTTTTTATTAAGCATATTTTTATTTAATAATGTTTATTAGTTTTAGGTTCACATTAGATAATATGATGTCCTAAAAAACTGCCTCTTTCCAAATATTTATTTGAAAAAAATTACTTATGGATATTTTAGCCATAATGTTAACTGAAAAATCTTTTCAAAGACCAATTTCTTACTTTTCAATATGGTGATTTTTTTTCTAACAACTCTTATCCGAAACCTTCAAACTGAGAGGATGTGAATTAGTAATTTAAAACCTCGTGGGAAAAGACATGGATAGGAAGCAAAGTTGGGAGTTACCCCTCCAAAGGGCTATTTTGAATGTTTTACAGTAAAATAAAATTAACACTGGGGAACAAAATTTTTGTTGCATCCACAAAAAACACTTGTTCTTACCTAATTCGAGTGTGCTGATCTCAAATCTGACATTAGTTTTTCTCTGTAAGCTACAGTTTTTTTGCAATTCAAGATTTTAGATTTTCATCTTATTGTAAAATTTTCAACATTTACTTTAACATAATGAAGTAGAATGTCTTCTTGGGCATCATCTTTGTGAAAACATAATAATTTATATAATACAGTAAATACACAAATACACTAAAAGATATGATTGCATCAGAATTTGTCCACAACTTCAAAATAGAACATATTTAAAAACTTACTTTAATCATAAAATTTGTGCAAAACTTATTTAAATTCTATTCAGGCAAAAATTTGCATTTGTAGCTCTTGCGTTTGTGTACTTGTTGAGGACAATCTTGTTTGATGCTCCATCAGTAGTCTGCTCATCACTAACAGCTCCAAGATTTTCGGGAAATTTATCAAGGTGACTGTTCAGGAAGTGAATCTTAATGCTCATGTTACATCCAATGTCGCAGAAAGCCAACAGCATCCTTTGAACCAGAAGTTCATAGTTTTCTGCTTTTTTGTTGCCAAGGAAGTTCTTTGTAACTGCCACAAAAGACTGCCATGCTGCTTTCTTCTCCTTATTCATCTTCCTGGCAAATTCTTCATCACGTATGAGGATTCGAATTTGAGGTCCATTGAACACACCTGCTTTTAGCTTCTCGAAAGACAAGGCAGGAAAAGCAGAAATAATATGTTGAAAGCATTCACTTTCTCTATTCAAAACCTGAACAAACTGCTTCATTAAGCCAATTTGATGTGAAGTGGGGGAAAATGATCATACCTCAACTACAGGTTCTTTGACAATATTTTGCATCCCTACTTCCAGAGCTTCACGTTTTGGCCACTCCTTCTGTGTCCAGTGTTTCTTCCAAGCTCGGCTGTCCCACAAACACAGAAAGCAAGGATACTTCGTGAAACCTCTCTGTTGTCCTAGCAGAAAATTTACCATTTTAAGATCCACACAAATAATTCAGTTATGCTCAGAAAGTCAAGGACAATTTTTATGTCATTATAACCAATTGGAACCACTGCATAAACATTACCATTGTGTAGGAGAACACATTTCAGACTCCATTTAGAGCTATCAAGAAATAGCCGCCATTCTGTTGGACTGTAAGTGGTAACACCTAGCTGGCTGAAAAGACTACTGATATAATGACAGTAAACAAAGTGTTTGTCTTCGGAAAAAAAGTCCACAAAAATTTGCTCACGCTTCCTGAAATGGGATACTTTAGCTGACTGGTGAAGTACATTCTTTTCTTGAAGCCTGGAGGCTAATAACTCAGCTGCTTTCTTTGATAGGCCCAAATCTCTTACTAAGTCATTCAATTTGGGTTGGCTAAACTGCTGAGGGATTAATGACTGCTTGGCGTCAGAAGAAGACCCTTCAGATTCTAAAACCATTTCCTCATGCATCTTATCAAAATACACTTGGTCACCATGTTCACTTTCTTCGTCCTTAGAAGAAATAAAACCATTGAAAACTGGAAGGAGGAGTGTCTGAGTGTGGGATATGTCGATCATATTGCTGAAGGAATATTAGGATATGTGATCATATGCTGTTTTTTCTTGCCGATGCCCTTTGTATGGACCAGACAGAAATAACAGTTACTGCTGTGGTCCTTAGGTTCACGCCAAACCATGGGAATAACAAAAGGCATTCCTTTGCGTTTTTCTTTTTTTTTTTTTTCATTTTTCTGAAGCTGGAAACAGGGAGAGACAGTCAGACAGACTCCTGCATGCGCCCGACCGGGATCCACCCGGCACGCCCACCAGGGGCGACGCTCTGCCCACCAGGGGGCGATGCTCTGCCCATCCTGGGCGTCGCCATGTTGCGACCAGAGCCACTCTAGCGCCTGAGGCAGAGGCCACAGAGCCATCCCCAGCGCCCGGGCCATCTTTGCTCCAATGGAGCCTTGGCTGCGGGAGGGGAAGAGAGAGACAGAGAGGAAAGTGCAGCGGAGGGGTGGAGAAGCAAATGGGCGCTTCTCCTGTGTGCCCTGGCTGGGAATCGAACCCGGGTCCTCCGCACGCTAGGCCGACGCTCTACCGCTGAGCCAACCGGCCAGGGCCTGCATTTTTCTTTTGTCCAGTCACAAAGCATTTCCTCACAAGTATGACACACAATATGAGGAGCCCAATTCTTGTCTTGATCACCAAGGGGAACTTGAAAATAGGCAATATATGCATGTGTCACAAATGATGAAATATTGTGCCTTTGACATTGAAGTGTGTAACAGCTACATATATAACAGAAGGTGTCAGGACTATTCCACATTTATGCCTACTTGAAGAAGCCATGATTCAGTCTTAAAACAAAATAAGAGAGTGTTTTTATCAGATAATAATTTTTTACATTTAAAAACAACTACAATTATGTAAAAGTAATGTTTGTAAACTATTAATTGTCTTGTGGTTATGTTCAGTCCAAGAGTCATTGCCCTTTAACTCCAATTTAAAAACCAATGCATGCCATTAACTGTAACAAAAAGAAATTAAAATTGCATAAAAACTGTAGCATGCACCAAAAAATGGATTTCAGATTTTGAATCAGCGATGTATATATATATAGAAACAGTTATAAAACCTCATGCAGCAAAAAAGAAAAAAAATTGTTCCCAGTGTATTAAATGTAAATAAAATGAAATTACAGAAAACACATCTCTCCACTTTTTTCTGCTGCCAAGATGACTTCTTAAGAGAATGAATGTTCCTTCACAGACCACAATGTTGGTCATCACAACGTTGTGTGTAGGGGAGAAAAGAGAGTTTGTAGATATATTGGGAATAGGAACATTCCAGATATAGTATTAGGTCACATGTACTCAGACACTGTCAGAGACAATCTGAGTGCAATTCATACAGTTCAACCCTGTGCTTTTGCCTTCTCCAAGATTAACTATTGAGGTTGCCTGGCACTTGGCAGATATCTCAGCCTTTCTGTATGGGGCTTCTTCATCTTTTGAAAGAAAGGAACAAGTTGTTCTATTTTGTTAGTACTTAACTGTTCTTTTTCTGTTTAATGCTATAGCAACAATTAAAACTATGGTTTTGCCTTATTCACAAAGAGAAAAAGTTTCCTATTGATGCTGCAGTGAAGTCTGGCCTTGGAATGAGAAGTTACTCATTTTTTTTTTCAGCCTGTTTCATTTTTTGATGGCCCTTTATAATACCTTTATAACATTCAGATGTAGTCAGCAGTTTCACCTGACTGAGCATCATTAATCCCTCTCTACCCAACAATGGTGTAGTTCACAATTGCCTTAATCTCTTTACAGATAGAGGGAACCAGACATTAGTTGTTATGACCCCATGACAAACTCTCCTCCATACTGAATCTAATAATTCTTGAATGTTTTCAGTATAATGTAATACATGAGTTGAAGAAACACATCTATGTGACAAAGGAGGACAATTATATAAACAATAGGATATGCACAAGATAATGATTTCCAATTCCCAACACCATTGTCTAGTATTATCAGCATTCTGTATCAGGGTGATTTTTTTTTTATGTAATATCCAATTTAATGACTGAAAGGGTTTTTAAAAGAAAAAGATAACTAGTAGTTTTCTCCAAGATTAAACATAAATAAAAAATATGTTACTTGATTTGTTCCCGTGTGCCGAGGTCCAGCCCCTGGGAGAATCCAGGGGTCCCACAGGAAGAGACGGCGTCGGCACGAATCGAGTGAGAGAGCCTAATTCTTTATTTTCTCTTTATTCTCTCATTAGCATTTACTGCCAGGCATCTCTGCCAAATGCTGGTCTAGCTCTCTTTTTATACACACACACACTAAGGTACAATCACATGGTATTTTGAATACATTGATTAATCATTGTTTTTGTTTCACTATGGTTACATATTTCCAGATAACAGTTAATTCATATCTATAAGGTATAAATCAGGTGGTAAGTCATTCAAAGTACAGTTATACAATAGTAATAACAATATTGGTACAAACTTCTAAAAGATTAGTACTAATTAATAACTCTACTTTACTGTTGTTGTGAGTCAAGGGCGCAGAGAGAGTAACAAACGAAATCATCAAGGACTAGCAAAGGACCACCGCTTGCTCAGGCAAATGGCCTTGAGTTCGTGCAGTGTCCTAATTTTTTCACAAGACTACAAAAAGCTTGTTTTACTGAGAAATTGGCATAACATCAAGAGTAAATTTTGCTTAAAGATACATAGAGTGCACCTGCAAGATAGCTTAGTAGCAACATAATATCAGAAGGCATTAATTGCTATTGCTTCTATAGATCCCACCACATTCCTCTCCTTATCTGAAGGGAAAACCTAGGAAAGTACAACAATCTCATGAGAATGTTTCACTGAGAAAAGCCCAGCAACTGCCTTCAGTCACAAAACAATTCTCTTAGCAAAACATTCTTTTCTTGCCAGCTGCACTCCCATCCAAGGCCACGCAACGGGCCACTCCACTACACCTTACCTAAGATTCTATTGTCTGGTCAAATTCTATTTATTTACTATATTCATACACTAGTTAAGTTCTAACTATATTCTTCTCAGAGTGTTCCCCCACCTGCAGGTCAGGTATGCAAGAAGAAAGGAAAGTTTCTCTACTCTATCACATGAAAAGGCTAGGGAGGTAAAGTGATGAATTAAGTGAAGGCTGAAAGGTGCTCTGTGTATAGTTACTATTTCCTACCTATTCATAAGTCACAATCTATTTTTTCTAACATGATTAATAAGAAGAAATTCTCCTACAAACTTAACCCTTTACGAGGGATATCATAGCCAGCCTCTTATATTTATGAGCCCAGTTCAAGGGGCTTACAGGCTTTTCTGTGGAACTCACACCCTCTGTCTCATTTCCAAAGAAATTACTACAAATCTACAGGGAAAGCACGGTACTATTATCCCTGTGCCATAAATAATAACACACACCCAGAAAAAGGGGGGATATAAGGCCAGATTAATTCAAAAGGTCAAAGGGGGAAGTATTGTTGTGCCTTTCCTTTGCGGTGACTTTGTCAACCTGCAGCATTGGTCTTCACTGCGGTGACTTTGTCAACCAGCAGCCATTGGTCTTCTCTGCTGTGACTTTGTGAATCAGCAGTTTTTGATCTTCTTCTGCTGTGACCTTGTCAGCCAGCAGTTGTTGATCGGCTCCCGACACCCATGTCTTGGGTTTAACAATGAAATCAATTGTATTTCTCTGCCTTGAGGATTTGGTTGCTGATGTTTTAGATGTGGTAATGGTGGTATAGGTATACTTGAAAATTCTACTCATCTGTTTGGATGTGTATGTATTTCTTATATTATAATTCTGTGATTATGGATGATCTTCAAAGACAGCTGAACTCCATCATGTACAATGAGCATTTTAAAAACCCTAATATTTTTTTGCTATCCTGTTGATTAAAGACCAGGAATTGAAACCATGTAACCCTGGGACCCCATCCTGGCCCCAGCTTTTTCCAGCTGCCTAATTTAGTGATTTAATACTTAGCTTATAGGTTTTTTTGTAAGAATGAAACATGATCATGTACGTGAAGCATTGAGCACAGTACCTAGCATACAGGTTATTTTATTTGTGATTTAATGAATACTTAAGAATTTTTATTTTAAAGACATCATGTATTTTGTAATATCATTGCAACATTTGATAAATTTTGTGTAATTTGAGGCTTGCAATGTTTTTTATAATAATGTGATTTGAAAGTTCTATATATTTAAACTGTTGTGTGTAAAAATTTCCAAAGTGATTCTTGAATTAAGGCTTTATGAAGTCAATAACACAAGGTTTGGTAGTATCACTAAAATTTAGGACTGAGGACAGTATCCATTTTAATAGACATCATTCCGCCTCACAAAGCAAAGGATATAAAGGGAGTTTTGTATCTCTCTAGCTCCTTCTTATGCATAAAGTCATAGTAATGTGGCTTAGGGACAAGTCTTTTTCCAGTTCAACTGTGACTTCAAACTATGTCATTTGTTTATTGTGTCAAAGTTTAATTGTTTATTTTTTATGGAGTGTTTTTGTTGTCTCTGGATTTTGTTTATATATCACTAACTACAGAAAAGTTAAGAATTTCTAGTTTTTAATTTTAATTTTATTTTATGTTTTCATTTAGAAATTAAATTAAGTGGGGTGACATTGGTCCATAGGAACCACATAAGTTTCAGGAGTACATCTTTATGGCAGATTATCTATTCATTGCGTTGTGTAAGTCTACTTCATTCCGGACATTTGCAAGAATAAAACAGTGGCTCTGCTCTTAAGAAGTTTATGATTTTATAAAATAAAAAAAAGTTTACAATCTTGTGTGGAAAACAGAGAGATGTATATTTTAATATGTCCTTGATTAAGTCATAAACTTTATATACTGTACTATACCACTGTATACTCATTTTTGAAGTCTCTACTTGTCTCAACAATCTATTCAAACATTTGCTGTCTGTTTCACTAGATAACAGTATGCAACTCATAGTTTTTTATTCTATTAAGGTTTTACTGTTTAGGCTCTGTGATGTGTAAGTTTTTTTTTATAAACAAAATAGCATGAAAATTATGATGGGATCATTTAAGCCTATGTTGTCAAGAATATATACCTACCCTGTCAGGTCAGAACTGATAAAGGATAGTCCATACTTTATCCATGTGCATTGCCATTAGTGGAAGCACTATCTTCCAGCCTTTACTGGCAGTCACTTCACAGTATAGTATATTCTTATATTCTATACAAGTACCACATAGAAGGATGAAGTTAAATGATAATGCACTTTTTAAGTGATTTAATATAAATGTAACCACTTATACAAGAAGCAATAGTTTAAAAACCAAATTTGTAAAGGACTGAATTAGCTGTACATCCTTTCTGATGACATTCTCAATGAGCCTCAACATGATAGTAAATTTGAATGATCCATGTATTCTAGATCCAAAATAGCTCATATTAGAAGAGAAAAATAGTAGGCCTGCAAGCTAATGTTTGTGAAACATTTTTATATGGGAAAAAATAACTTCCCTGGCCGGGTAGCTCAGCTGGTTAGAGCATCATCTCAACATGCTGAAATTGCAGGTTTGCTCTCTGGTCAGGGCACATACAGAGGTCAACCAGTTACAGTATGCATAAGTGGGAAGATAAATTGATGTTTTGTTCTCTCTCCTTCCCCCTTTCTCTCTCTCTAAAAATCAATAATTTAATAAAAACTGATATTAGTATGAAATACAGCAACTACATCGACCAATTATGCAATATAATAAATATTTTATATGTAATTATTTGTGCTTACAATACAATTACTACTAAATATATAATTATATAATTAATATATAATATATAATATTATAATATAGTATTATATAGTTACATATCTATAAGTACTAGTTTCTGTATGAGTCAAGCCATGTCATAATAAAATTTTGTTGGTTTTCAAAATTAGGGTGTCTCTATACCTATTTGTTCAAAGGATGGCTCTGACACTGTATCACAGTGAATAAGTTATTTATCTTCTCTAAATTCTTATTTGTAAAGTAAAAATAATCATTAGTCCTACCACCAAAGTTTTTATGAAGATTAAATAAAATTAAATAATTAATATGAATTAGAATAGCTCCTGGCTGATACATGCATAATAATTGATGCTATAAACACTTGCCTTAAAATTGTTCTGTGTGCTAAAATATGTGGGATACTTAATATCATAAATAATATTATGTTGTTTGTAGAAATAGCATACAAAATTTTTTAATAGCTAAGAGAGAAATGTAAGAGCTATAGAAAAAAGATAAGAAAGTATTTTAAAGTAAATTTATATTTATAATTTATAGACATAAATATATAACAAAATTAAATAATATAGAGAAAATATTAAACATGTTTTTTAACATTGTGTATGTTAAATACTGATAAAATTTTAGGTAGCTCTTCATAAGGAATGTTCTTTTAAAAATTCTTGAGGATGTTTTAGGTAGTACTCCATGAGGTATTGGCAATAAAATTCTGTTGAAATAGTAATGAGAGACCAATTTTTGTTTTTGACAATTAACTTGAATAATAGGTGAACTATTTTGTCTCCTGTGGTTTCTGAATTTTTTGCTCCTAGATATGTATAAAATAATTGTCATATTGATAAATACATTCTTTGTTATCATTTCAAAGGGAAATGGAGTAAAAAGTTGTTTCTAAATTTTTCTAGCTTTCACTGATAGCTTTCCCACTTGAAAAAAATATTCTTAATTTAATTCATAAAATTAGATTACTTTGACTGCATCCTTTCCATTGCTGCCCACTCACCAATCTCTACTGAGAACCAATGAAAGTTATTCACTCCTTTGTGAAACACTGTTTATACTTCATGAATTTTGTTTAACTACTTCGCAATTTTTTTTTAACATTTCTAAAAGAGACCTCTCCAGCAAGAATAATAAACTACTAGGGTAATAATTTAGTTCCCCACTAGCTACTGTCACATTCTTTGCTATACTTTGTAGCGAAGGTAAAATTCAACCTGCTGTTGCACATCGATCTATTGCTGATATAGAGACTGAATTTTCCTCTACAAATAATGGCAATGCCCCAAATAATGGAAATAACTTTTCAGGGCAAGTAGACAGGAAGGAAAATAGTAGGGCAACCCTACTATAGAGGAGGATCAGAAGAACCTAGAAGGAAGAGAAAGAAAGATTAATCACGCATAGAGATATTCCTTAGCTAGTTTCTAAGTATGGAAGGAAGACTTGGAAATTTATATCTAAATACTTCATATTCTGTTGGCTAAAAAATGAACTTTATGTAGAACTTATATGCAATTAAGCATAAATTATCTGAATCGTAATTATGTATTGTTCCCATTCCATAGTTTGAGATAACTCGCTCGCTCCCAACTAATTTTTTTAACTGCATAAAATACAAAGTTTTAAAGACAGAAAAAAGAGGGGGGGGGAATGGAAGAATGAGGAAGAGAAAGAAAAGAGAGGGAGGGAAGAAGTAAGGGAGGAATGTGTTGAAACATAAGTGATGCTCAAGAACATTAAAAAATTTCACGAACGCTAAACACTGTTATTTCACAAGGTTTGATAATGAAAAGGGCTTATAAGCCCATCTTAAAAGAGCTATTTGCTTAAAAGCCCCAGAATGAATTAAATAGTATAGTTTCACAGTGATTATTGAAGCCATGTCTGGACTTCTCTCTATCTTTTTTGTTTATACTGTGACACTAATGTTTATTTTACTTTATATTAACACACCATGTGTATATTTAGCATTAAAGCAAAGGGTGTCACCTTTATAGGTAAATACTTGTGAGGTAAGGTAATATGCCATACTTTTTATGGGTGGTTTGTGAGAAAAGGATTTTTATTATCTACCAATAAATCCAGGTCCTTTTGAAAAGAGAAAATTGAATGTTTTCATCAAGACTGTAAAAAGCAGAACTTATTTTACCCTGCAATATCCATTTTTGTCTTGTCATGATTTGGCAAAGGCTTATTAAAGAAGTTGAGAAAATCTTTCAGAAATATACCTTATGGTAAATTACTTAAGCATAAGTTATTTATGATTTGATGATGATTTCAGTTACCATAGATTGTTAGAATCAAGTTATTAATATAATTATTTTTTAAATTGAATTTATTGGGGTGACACTGGATAACATAATTATATAGGTTTCAGGTGCCCAATTCTACAGTACATCTTTGTACACCATATTGTGTGTCTACCCTCCAAGTCAAGGCTCCATTTTTTTTTTTTTTTTTTTTTTTTTTTTTTCTTTCTCATTTTTCTGAAGCTGGAAACAGGGAGAGACAGTCAGACAGACTCCCGCATGCGCCCGACCGGGATCCACCCGGCACGCCCACCAGGGGCGGTGCTCTGCCCCCCAGGGGGCGATGCTCTGCCCATCCTGGGCGTCGCCATATTGCGACCAGAGCCACTCTAGCGCCTGAGGCAGAGGCCTCAGAGCCATGCCCAGCGCCCGGGCCATCTTTGCTCCAATGGAGCCTTGGCTGCGGGAGGGGAAGAGAGAGACAGAGAGGAAAGCGCAGCGGAGGGGTGGAGAAGCAAATGGGCGCTTCTCCTATGTGCCCTGGCCGGGAATCGAACCAGGGTCCTCCGCACGCTAGGCCGACGCTCTACCGCTGAGCCAACCGGCCAGGGCAAGGCTCCATTTTTATCTCCTACACTCTTTCCCCTAACTTCCCTCCAAAATATTAAATTTCTTTTATGTTTCTACAGTTTAGTAATTATAATTTTCCTTTATAATTTTTAGATAAAAACAAGAATTAAAAATGTATAGTAGGTGGATAGATGTTATTGTAATAATCAATGACTAAGTGTTAAAATTAGTATATGTAAATGTTTATAAAAATACAAAAGTATAAAAGCACTAGAGGACTATTTAAGTAGCCTATAAGCTCTCCTTCAAATTGGGGGAGATAGAAATATGAAATAGAAATAAAATATTATAAAATTTATTATCATTTTTTCAGCCCTTCTAACAAAATATCATCTACCTGTACACACACTACAATCTGTCCACAAATATGCCTCACCAAAGAGAAGCAGATGTTAACAGCAGCCTAATCTCTTAAAGAATTATTTGTTTCATTGATCCTGGCAAATGTATATGTAATTTTATCTTTTTCAAAATGCATCTGTATCATTTTATCTCCCTTTATTCTCATAACATTTTCTGTAATACAGGTTCTGAAGAAACAAACCTTGTTTTAGTATGAACAACTAAAATGGAAAAATAGAGATAGTACCAAAGACTCAGAATTCAGTAAAATTCCCTCCCTCAACCCCAAGTGCATTGTTATCTGTAAATGAAAACTAAAATGCATTTGTTACAGAATCAGTAGAAACAGATCTTGGTCCCTCAGATTCAGTAGTTTGATTTTTTATGACTGCATACAGTCTTTGTATTGGAATCACTTGAACAAATTCCCCTGGTTAGGTATGCTAAACTTAGAATTTTATATTTTGACCCATGTTAATGCATAGGTTTTTACCTTGGCTTTATAAAGAAGGTGGGGGAGGAGGAGGAAGAGGGAAAGAGGAAAGAATGAAAAGAAAAAAAGAAATTGACCCGCTTTGTGAAGTTTGCTAATAATATATTCTAAGTTAGGAAAGTTAGGAGCAATCATAAAGGATACTTGCTAAAAACTGTATTTTTTAAATGCATGCTTAAATAGCTGTCCATAAATACTGCAAATGTGTTAAAAGGATCATATGCATTTTTTATCACATAAACCCATATCATTCACTTAACACTCTGTAATTTTAAAAAAATTTTCCATTGATTCAGAGATTGATTTCTTGAATTCTTTTTGACTAAGGTTGAAATGATAAAACTTCAAATCAAGTTATAGAAATTTTATTTCTAATTTTAGAGGAGAAAGAAAATATAATAATTTCAACTCTAATCTAAATTCCCATACTGTCAGAAATGAAGAGTCAAGCAAGTAATTAATTAGTTTCCACTTTTAATTTATTATAATATATAAATGTCAGCATGCCCCAGAATATTTAAGCTTTAATAATATTGAAACTAGTATCTTAAAAATTAAAGGCAATTATTAAAGGCAATTCAGATGAAACAGAGAGAAGTATTAAATATAGAACTTTGTTATTAAAATTCACCTATAATGTTAAACTACTCTAACCGTCTTATGTTCCTACTATAAAATGGATTTAATTAAATAGCTTTATAAAAAAGCATAGAGAACCATCCTGAGACCATGGGATAAAATATAATATATGTATGTGTCGGTGTATGTATGTATAAGAGGTTATTGCATTTTACTTATCATTTATTTTTGCTTGTGATTTGAAATTTAAATTACAAAGTTGGTAAAATAAAATCTTGCCATAAATCAGTAAGGGGTGGGGTGCTTTTTAGTCATACTCTATGTGTCCATTTTCCCCAAATGTTCCTAGATCCACCTTGAATAGGTTTTTATAGTTTAAGTATAACAATGATGGATAAATTGAGCCATTATTTATGATAGGTTTCTATTTGAAATGTCACTGATAATAGCTGTAATGTCAAATTGAAGATACTGAGCACTATAAGTCACTTATTTGAGCAATTATTTTCTACTTTTGGTAATATTGTATTTACTAATTATTTTTATTGTATCACAAAATGGCTATTTAAATTTCCTAATTAAAAAATTGTATCAGCATCATAACATGTATTTATTATTACACACACATATACATATATATAGATAAGTACCATTTTGGATATTAATGTCAATGAAGTTATGATTACTAGAAATTTAGATGAATTGATGAACAATATTCAACTTATATATAGAATTTGCATATCCCATTTTTAAAAATGTTTCTTCTACTAACCTGAATTTATTATTAATTTCTGGAAGAAGTTTATAACATTCATATATGTCCTTCGGGTAGGGATTACGCTACACTCTTCATAACTACCACACAAGGTGCAGCCTCATGGGGCAGCAGCGTGCCTTTGTAGCTGTATTATGAGAGCATGCACGAGAGGGAGGGCTGCCATCACATGTATTCAAACTGCCATCACTCAAACTTTGCAGTCATGTAACATAAATATGTGAAACTGCGATTGTGAGGGTCAGTGGTATAAGATAATGGGAAATGACAGTAACGAAACTAGAGACTTGCCTTAGCCCCAAAAGATATTCAAAAGCAAGCAAAAAGGTTAAAAAAAAAAAGAAAAAATACTAAATCATCATGTGCTTCCCAAACAAAATCTGCCTTCTTGCCCCATTTGCCAAAGGGAATCTCGATCTCTTCTCATTTTTAGTAGTCATACCATATTTTCCCTACTACTGAAACTTGCCATCTGAAAAGGGGTCATTCTCAGGATAGTATGTAACTGTGATGCTAAATCACACAGTCCCTTATCTGAATTTATCCAGGATTTCTCATTACTATGTTTTAGGGTTCTCTGAACTCCTTCTTTCACTGCCTATTGACCTTGGGCTAAATCCCAGAATACTTATTAAACATCATAATTTGTTTTCCATCCGATGGATTCAAGTGCTATTAGGTATGATAGGTATGCACGTGACAGAAAGCATGGTATCGCATATCCTGCTTCCCTCCCGCACTTCCCTCCACTCCACCACTCTTTGTTGAAAGAACAACCTTTGTCAGAATCCTCAAGAAACGCTGCTTCTAGATAATTTCCTGGATAATAACCCTCAACACTGAATGTTGCATTAGCAAAGGATTTCCCACTAACCTTACTTATTGTGGTTTTCTTGGGCCCTGAAATTACTTGTTTCTTTCTTGAGAGAGTCTTACAATTTACTGATGATGCTTTTGGTTATATGTCAGCCATGTTTTCTGGTAATTTCAACATCTGCAAGGATGGGCTTTTTAACTGCTTTTAATGCTCTGGTCTCCACATTCCTTGACCCCTGCCCTCTAGGTGACTATGACCTCCACACTCCCTCAGCCACTCACTCTTACAGCCAAACTCTTAGTATAGATCTTGCCATTGTCTGTAACTGCAAACCCCATGTAACCCCAGTTTCAAATTCTAATTTAAAAGCCCTACTTTCCAAGTCACTTCCAATAAGACTCAGGCCACACCTAGAATTCATTGATCCCAAAATTTTTTCATAGCCCTTACTTCAATTATGTCCCCACTTCCATATTTCTTATTTAATTCCTTTGGACCATCTCCATCATTACACATTTTTGTTCTTATACACTTTCAACAACTATAATCTTCCCTCAATTAATATGTTCCCTTAACGAAACCCAAACACTTGTTAAATCCAACTTTTGCTTAGTCTGCACCTCTGTCAGTGCAGCTAAAAGTGGCCAGAGAAAAACTCACAACCATGTTGACAAGTCTCATTATAAATTCATGATCACTAATCTCAAATGGGACATTAGTGTTGCCTGGCATTAGGCAATTGCTATCTTGTTTTCCTTTACTGCTACTTTGTACCATTACTTCTCTCCTCTTACTGCTATGCTTTTCTTAAACTTAATGTCAGGTCAAGTATAAGAAAAGTATAAACTTGCTTCTTCTTTCACTGACAAAATTAGGGGAATAACTAAAGAATTGCTGCATGATCTCATATCTACCCACCTACCTACACCTGTGCCTGTACACTCTGCCTTCTTTGCTATGAATACCCATGCTCCTGATTGAGGCCAAGCCCTTCTCTTTAACTGTCCAAGTACATCACATCTGTCCTCACTCTCCTTATTATAAATATTTCCCTCACCTACTGCAAGGCTCCTTGTTGTTTCCATGTTTGGCAATGATGAATACAGCCAGTATTCATGTGCAGGTTTTTGTGTGGGCGTAAGTTTTCATTCCGTTGTTGAATAGCAAGAAGCACAATTGCTGGATCACAAGGTACAATAGTGTTTAGCTTTGTAAGAAGCTGCCAAATCTCTTTCAAAGTGGCTGCACCATTTTGCATTCACACCAGCAATGAATGAGAGTTCCTGTTGTTGCACCTTTACTTTCTCATTTGGTGTTGTCAATGCATTGGACTCTAGCCATTCTAATAATAGGTGTATAGTTTTCTCTCATAGTTTTAATTTTCAATTCCCCAATGATACATCATGTTAAGCATCATATACGTGTTTGTCATCTGTACATCTTCTTTGGTGAGGTGTTTCTCTTACTTTTTAAATCAGTATTTGATTTGCCAGGAATTCTGTCAGCTTCACTTCCAAATGTATCTGAAAATGAACCACTACCCCACCTGCCCCTCCAGCACTGTCTGTCTTGACCAAGCCATGGTCGTCTCTCACATGGATTATCACACAGCAACAGCTTACTAACTGACCTTGCTGCTTTGTTCTTGACTCTCTATGGTCAAAGTGATCATTTTTATTTTATTTGTCTTTATTTACCTTTTCAACATTTTTATTGAATCTATTGGGATGAGATTGATTAATAAAATTCTATAGGTTTCGGGCATACAATTCTATAAGGCATCATCTGTATACTGTGTTGTGAGTTCATTTCTAAATTAAAGGTAGAGGAATTCATTTCCCAATGCCCTAATACATTTTTACATCTTTGCAACATCATTACATTTTTTACAACTAATTGCTCTTGTGTCTCTCTGACGGTTGTCCTACTAATCTTTTCTGCATTTACTCAACACTGGATATATTGGGCTCCTTGATATTCTCTTAATATTCCAAGTAAAACTCTCAGGGCATTTGCCCTTACTGTTTCCTCTGCTTGAACCCTCTTCTGTTATCATATCTCTCTTTCTCATCTCTATTAAATGTTACCATGTCTGCAAGGCCTGTATTATCACCCATTTAAAAATGTAACACTCCTTCTTAGTACTCAGTGCTCCCTTTTCTAACTTTGTTTTTCTCCATCTTACTTATGAGGTTCAAACATACAATATATCAGACATACTGATATTTTCAGTTGTCATATCCTTTAGATACTAATGTCAAGAAGACATGGGTTTTGCAGAGTTATTTTTTAAGTTATATCTTTAGCACCTAGAAAAATCAATGTTTAAGCCCACTAGCAATACAAGAGAAAGCTATACTTCCCACAGTCCCCTCAATAAGCATGTTATCAAAATGAAATCTTTATCAATACAAAGTTTTAAAAATTACCAACTATTTTTAGTTTACACTTCCCTTAATATGAGTCTTGATGAACACAGTTTTATGTTAGGAGTCAATTACATGCAGTATAGGAATTTCAGTTATCTATATTAAAAGTATAGTTATTGATCTCTTTTCACTGATTTATGTTGACTTTTATATTAAAATGTATGCTATGAATTAAAAATATCTTTAGCAATTTGTCATTTAAGTTATGTTAATGCATAAAATTTTATCTTTTTAGTTGCATTGATCAATATATTGAATAGTTTTAGAGCTTTGAATCATATTTACAAATGACTTGCAATTCTGAGATCCAAAAATTCTTCCAGGTTTCCTTCTCATATTTTATGGTTTATTTATTAACAATTAAACATCTGTTCCATCCTGATTTATTTTTATGCAGGGTATGATGTTAGGATCCAAATTTATTTTTGCTTTAGAGTGTTATCCAAATAAGTCAATATCATTTATTCTTTCTTCTTTCTCCACTTATTGGAAATACTACCTTTACCATCATCTCCATGTACACTGGTTAATTTCTTTCTTTTTTTTCTCTTTTCTTTTTTTGTGACACAGAGAGAGACAGAGAGGGACAGATAGGGACAGACAGTCAGGAAGGAAGAGAGATGAGAAGCATCAGTTCTTCATTGCGGCACCTTAGTTGTTCACTGATTGCTTTCTCATATGTGCCTTGACCGAGGGGCTCCAGTCAAGCCATTGACCCCATGTTCAAGTCAGAGACCTTGGGCTCAAGCTGGTGAGCTGTGGTCAAACCAGATGAGCCCGTGCTCAAGCCAGTGACCTTGGGGTTTCAAACCTGGGTCCTTTGCATCCCAGTCCAACGCTCTATCCACTGTGCCACTGCCTGGTCAGGCCACTGGTTATTTTCTGAACCCTAATTTCATTCATGAATCAATGACACATTATTTTAAAATACATTTTAATATACTTACTCATCATTTGTGTCCAAAATTGTCAAATGTACTTTAGCTAGTACATTTTTCTGAATCAATTTTAAAACCATCATATATTAACAACCCAAATGTACAAAGACTTAATGTTAATGTTAAAATTGTAGGTGAAATATGACTTCATATCTAATATTCTAAATAAGAACCTCCTAAAACATAAAAATATAGAAAGAGCTTAATTTGAGTCAGTTAATGTTTTCTAATACAAATTGACCATTTTCTCACTACATACTTTTGTACTTTTGAGTAATTCCATAAACTTTTTGAGCTTCTTTGATTACCTGTGAAATGAGAATAAAGTTTAATAATCTCATAGCTTTTGTTGTTTCAAATAAATTAGTTAATAAATCTCAGGAATTAGGTATATGGCACATTGTAAGCAACAGTTACCATTATTAGTAATACTTTAGGAATGCATTTTCACACATAAAAATATGAACAAGGTTATAATACAAAAATACCATAAGCTACCTATTTTGCTGTTCACATAAATTAAATGGCTGTAATAGAGTCAATCTTCATTATCTGTAAATAGTTACAAGTTTATCTACTCATTAAAATTTATTTGTAGCTCCAAAATCAATACTCACGGTGATTTTGCATTGTACTGTGGAAAGTATGAATAACTAACTCTTCTTCCTGGGGTCCAAAAAGGGCACTATTCTCTGGTCTATTTAGTGCCACATTTTTGCTGTGTGTGTGTGTGTGTGCGTGCGCGCGCACATGCACACTTTTGGCTGGAGATTTGGAATTTTCAGTGGCCCTTAAACACAGTATTCAAATGCTGTCTAGTGTTTCTAAGCACAAGAAGGCTATGCTTTGCCTTTTGGAAAAAATGAACAGTTGGTAAGTTTCTTTCAGTTAGGTGTTTGCTGTTGGCTGCAAGTTCAATGTTAGTGAAAGAACAATATAGACATCCAGTAAAAGGAAAAGGAAATTTTATGATCTGTATGAGTCTGCCCCAGTATACTAAATTAGCATCTATAGTGCAAGAGGAAGCTATGCGAAAGATGTAGATTGTTGAGATAGCAACTACTTTAAAATATGTGTAATGTTGTAAAGCTGAAAGTGTTAAGGGTCAAGTATCAGAGTCAAGAAAATGGTAAACCCTTCCCAGCAAGTGTTTCATTACAAAGAGATACTATATATAATTAATTATTTGTAAGAAATATATTAAATACATGGGGTAGGCAAAAGTAGATTTAGAGTTATTTGTATGGGGAAAAATGTATGTTGTGATTATTACAATAGTTTTATTAACTCTGTGTACTGACAACTGTAAACCTACTTTTGGCTACCCTGTATTGTGTAAGGCAGGGGTCCCCAAACATTTTACACAGGGGGCCAGTTCACTGTTCCTCAGACCGTTGGAGGGACTATAAAAAAAAAACTATGAACAAATTTCTATGCACACCGCACATATCTTATTTTAAAGTAAAAAAACAGATCGGGAACAAATACAATATTTAAAATAAAGAACAAGTAAATTTAAATCAACAAACTGACCAGTATTTCAATGGGAACTATGGGCCTACTTTTGGCTAATGAGATGGTCAATGTCTAGTTCCATATTTGTCACTGCTAGCCGTATCAAGTGATATTATGCTCTTCCAGAGCCCTGACACGTGCGTCCTGCATCACCGGAAGTAGTACTGTACATGAGCAATGCTGCGCTTTGCAGTGCTGCAACATATAGTGCTCCTCTCACTGACCACCAATGAAAGAGCTGCCCCTTCCAGAAGGGCAGCGGGGGTGGATAAATGGCCTCAGGGGGCCACATGTGGCCCGCGGGCCATAGTTTGGGGACCCCTGGTGTAAGGTATCTTTAAATAAAAACACATGTTAATCAGTTAATGGAAATGTTGTAACCAAAGGTTTACAGGAACTGAACCATGTATCTTCCCTAGAAGCAATAGTTTCAGTGTTCACTAATTTAGTGTTCATAATAACTTCATACAATATACTACACATGAATAAAAAGAATCATCTTCACTTTAAATTGATAAACAGTGCTCCAATAAGTATTTTGGCTACTCAAAAGATTCCTTGCTTTGTGTGACCCTTAGCAACTCACAAGAGAAGACAACATAAGAGTTGAAAACGCTTCGTCTCACCTATTCTAGTCCTATCACACCTCAGTAGGTATTCTGCCTACTTCAGAGTGAACAGTAGCCAGAAAATCAGGTCATCCATTCAGTCTAAGTATAATTCAAAACTCTTTAAATTAAGTACTGTGTTGGGTATTTTGCACACAAATATCAATATAATGTGATTTCTGATATTAAGAATGAACAAAATTGTTATTACAGTTGATGGCAGGAAATTACCATGTAACCTACCAATTTTTTTTTTTTTTCATTTTTCCGAAGCTGGAAACGGGGAGGCAGTCAGACAGACTCCCGCATACGCCCGACCGGGATCCACCCGGCATGCCCACCAGGGGGCGATGTTCTGCCCCTCTGGGGCGTCGCTCTGTTGCATCCAGAGCCATTCTAGCACCTGAGGCAGAGGCCACAGAGCCATCCTTGCTCCAATGGAGCCTCTGCTGAGGGAAGGGGAGAGAGAGACTGAGAGGAAGGAGAGAGGGAGGGGTGGAGAAGCAGATGGGCACTTCTCCTGTGTGTCCTGGCCAGGAATCGAACCCAGGACTCCTGCACGCCAGGCCTACGCTCTACCGCTGAGCCAACCGGCCAGGGCCCCAATTTTTAACAAGAGGGAAAAAATTAATTACATTAAAACAAATACAGAAACTACCAGGAATAACATGCTTACTATTGAGTTTCCTTATAGTGCATAATTGAGAACATTTATTTTTTATCATAAAAAGAGTCAACTTCTATTTGAGAGTATGTTTTTATCTATTGTGACTTTAAATTTCTAATTTATTTTACTTTAAAAGAATAATGTATTGGTCTTTTGTTCTGATTGTAAAGTATTATAACAGTGAATGTAGAAAATTTTTAAACATTGTGAAATATAGACAGGGAAAATGTCACCAGTAATGATTCATGTATATTGTTAAATTAAATATACAAGTAATGACATGCAGTATTTGTCCTCTTCTGTGTGGCTGGTTCCATTTAGCATGATGTCCTCAAGTTTTATGCATGTTGTCTCAAGTGGAAATGGATTTCCTTCCTTCTCATGGCTGAATAGTATTCCATTGTATGTATGTATGTATGTATGTATGCATGTATCCATATATATTATATCTTCTTTATCCATTGATAGATACTCATATTGTTTTCATATCTTGACTATTGTAGGTAATGCTGCAATAATCAAGAGATTTATATATCTCTTTGAGATTCTTTTTTCCACATCCTTTGTATATATATCATAAATTGGGATTGTTGGATCATTTGGGAGTTCTATATTTAATTTTTTGAGTAACCTCCATACTGTTTTTCATAGTGGCTGTACCAATTTACATTCTAACTAACAGTGAATATATTAGGATTCACTTTTCTCCACATTCTAGCCAGCATTTGTCAACTCTTTTTGGCGACAGCTATTCTAACACGCGTGAGGTAATATCTCACTGTGGCTTTGATTTGTATTTCTCTGATGATTAGTGATGTTGAACACCTTTTCATGTACCTTTGGACACCTGTCTATCCCCTATAGGGAAATATCGAATTCCTCTGCTCATATTTTAACATGTATTTTGAATAATAACCCCTTATCAGATATATTATTTGCAAACATTATTCCCATTTTTAGGCTTCCCTTTTATTTAGCTGAATGTTTCATTTGTGGTGCAGCAGCTATTAGTTTGATTTAGTTTTATGTTTATTTTGTTTTTGTTCTCTTGCTTTTGGTGTCAAATAAAAAAAAATCACTACCAACATACAGATCATGTATCATTGAAATATACACTTGAAACTGTATGAACCTATTAACCTATGTCACCTCAATACATTTAATAAAAAAATCATTGCCAGGACCAATTTAAAAGAATTTATCTATATTTCTCTATTTTCTTCTAAGAGTTCTGTAGTTTCGGGTTTTAAATGTATGTCACTAATCAGTGTTTTTTTTTTCCATTTTGAGTAGATAGATCACTTTGACAGTTATGAGGAAAGCAGGTTTTGGGGGATGAAACCAGGTAGAAGGCTGGCTCAGTAAATGAGGCAAGAAACAGTGGGAGACAGCCACCAAATTAAGAAGTGGTAGTGACAACTATTTACATGAATGAAAGTCTTTAAAACTAACACACTTTATCTGAGTCCTTGAATGTAATTTTTGGCATGCTGAATGATTGCTTGTTTAGGTTTGTGATTTCTCGGTAAACAATCTCTTAATCTTAAAGTGATCTAACAGTCTGCATCTTCGGAAAAGACAAACTGAAGGGAAAAAAAAATGACTTGTCAGCCCAAATGTTGACCGTATAAAAGGTTCTCTATTTACTGTGTTACTTCATGATTCCCTTGTTTTCAACTCTGCTGCTACCCATAATTACCTAAGGTAAGACTGTGGCTGTGGCCCTGACACATTGTCCAGAAAGTTGAAGAAGTGCAAATGACTTCTTGTAAATTGGTTGTTTCAGAGCTGGAAAGTCTGTTTTGAAGTTGAGAAATCCATTTTACAACGTGTGGTTTGCAACGTTGTAGACCACATGTTGTAAAATAGAGGTATATTTATGCCTTAGACCTTGCTGTTTCTGGGGTAGACGACTAAGAACAGTATATACAGCTGTAATATTTTTTGCAAAGTTGCTGTGCAATGGTATTAGCTGTATGTCCTAGGAGAAAAACAACAATAGAAAAATCTTGTTGGAAAGGTACGAGAAAGGAAGTACTAATCTAATAAGCTATTCCATATAGTTTTAGCTAGCTGGAGAAATTAGGCAGATAAAAACTCTGTGCCCCAAACTTCCCCAATCTACTCACTTCAACACATTGGATCTTTAATAGCTTCTATGTACTTCAGAATGTATTTATTAGAAGAGACTTAGAAGAAAAAAAAATGAAATAAGGGCACCAACAATCCATCTTCTTAACCTTTTCCCTTGGTCACAAACCAGGATACTTTTGATGTCAGTGTGACCTCAAGATACACGTGGTTGAGAATTGAGCCATAGCCATAACTCTGCCATTGGGCTACCAATTTAGGAAAAGCAATAGGCCGAGTCAGTTATAAAACGTCACCCAAATGAGCAGTTTGCAAACCAAAGAAACCTCAGCCTGTAACCAGGGCACAGTTCCCTCATGGAAATTATTGTCCCACTTGGGATATTAGATGTCAGAACCTCCTGTTCACTGGTTCCCCTCCACTGAAGTAGCAGTAGTTGGAGCTAGAGCTCATTTTAATTGGCTCATTTATGTCTAAGGCTAACCCATTAAAAGAAGGTTTCTATCTCTAAGTAGTTTAAATGATTTATCTTGCCTAGTGACTTTTAAGTTTAGCAACACAAGAATGAAAAGAAAAACTACTGATTAGAACAAAATGTTACCACATTATTTATCAAAAATAGTCCATTCTAAATCTAAATACATTCAAGTATCTAATGTTTCACTCTTGCCAGAAAAGTAAAATATATTTTTAAGAAACTGTAATCAGACACACAAACACAGACATACACATATGCATGCTCATTACCATAATGCCATCTTTGTAGGAGAATATTGAATAGATAAAACTGAAAAGCTGACTCTTTTATTCTTCAATGGGCCTCTGTCCGGAAAGATTGCCTATGAAATAAACATTGTTTCTTTCTTGAAATGCAGGTGCTTGGGTGATATCCTAGGATGTTCCTGCTTTCTTCCCATCCCATTTATAAAATAATAATTTTTGCTGAGAGCTAAATATATCTAGTTTCTTGCTCTTTACTTAGCAAATTGTGAATTATTTGAAAGCATGGGTATGTTTTCTCTCTTCCTCCTTTGTTAACCATAGAAAAGATGTTGGATATTTGTTTTGTCACTAAAAGTGTAAAAAATATTTTAGAAATAGAGATGAAGAAGTCTAAGAGCATGCTTAGTATTGTAATTTTAATGTGTTCACTAAAGCAGTGAAAGCTTATTGAGGACTTGAAATTTGTCAAGTGAATTTGACATTAGAATATAAAAGGAAACAAGATATTAGTCCTACCCTCAAGTTCAGTGTAGAGGACATTAAATAAGTCAAAACTGTAATATGGTAGGAAACAACCTATTATAATAATAAAAAAACCCATAGAAAAAAATAATACAATATAACACATGAACTTGTGTGTATCAGGAATTTATCCACACTTATGTATGTTTGATATGCATAATCTCATTTTATTCTAAAACTATCCCAAAGAAGTGAACATATCTTCAGTCTACCTGGTGTTACGATTCTCAACAATGTCATCTTGCCTGATGTGGCATTTTTAAAATTCCAATGTTCAACACAAACTGAGCACACACTATGTATTATTTCCTCTTCTAGGTCTTGGAAACAAAATGATGAGTGAAACCTATTCTTAAGGTAGGGGAATCTTCTAGTTCTGAGGAAAAGAAAAAGTATATGAACAAATTATGCCAATATAATGCTACATGTGCTGTAAGTAGCAGTATGAAAGTGATGCTCTGTGACAAAGGTCATACACATGATTCAAAGACCAGGAAAAGTTTTTCCAGAAGATAAAGCATTTGAGACACTATTTCACAGAAATGTTCTCTCTGCCCTGCCAGCCTATGGTGCCCCTACTCGGGCCCCATTAGAGTTATTACTGTAAGTATCAATCTCCCACTTATACCCTGCCCAAAACTGCTGACCTGAATCAAGTGTTACTCTTTGAGGCTCTGGGGATTTACAATTTAGAAGGATTTGTATTTATAAGTTCAATTCAACTTCTTAAGTAGCCACCGCAGTTGGCATGTGTTGCACCTCTAAATTTTACGTTCCATTCTTCACAATTAGAGAAGGGGTAAAAGAGTAATATGTATAAGAACTCAGTGTTTGTGTAACTAGCCTAAAACTAGCAGGGAAGAAGCCCATTTATTATAACAAGTATCTTTTAAA
Organism: Saccopteryx leptura; assembly: GCF_036850995.1. Classification (NCBI taxonomy): domain Eukaryota; kingdom Metazoa; phylum Chordata; class Mammalia; order Chiroptera; family Emballonuridae; genus Saccopteryx; species Saccopteryx leptura. The sequence goes on from NC_089503.1 coordinate 236,049,025, forward strand.
AGAAGCATAATATAAATGTAAATGATAGTTTTATGAAGTAAATGGAGATACTAATGCATTGATTGCCACTGTCAAGAGTTCAATGAAAATGGCCCTATACATCGTGCTGTCTTGAGTTCAGAAAGCCTTGTAAGTAATGTTATAGATTTTTCTTTATAAAAACCAGGGAAAGTATATACTGGTTAATGTGGGTCAGAGCCTACACTTAATGTAAAGTGCACATACTATTTTATTACCAGGGCTAGGCACTAATAAATATTTCAAGATTTTTAGAAAGAAATGCATTTTATTTTAAAGATAAGCTTAGCCATAGAGATAGGTTATCTTCCAAAAGTTCAAGTTGCGAGTTAGTTATTTCGAAATTAGAATTTTATTAACTTATAGTGATATTATTACAAATAATGGTATTTTAAAGAAATAATGCCTAATGCCAAGGTTAGGCTTAAAAGTGGGATACTTTTTTTTATAGTGTGGATGATAGAATAATTCACTGCCTTATTACTCCTGGGTCCAGGCATCTGCACAGTTCTTGTTACCCAGGGATGACAATGGCCAGTGCTGTTGATTATACAGTTCAGAAAGAAATCCCTGGTCTGGCATCTACAAAAGGAGGTTCTCGGACTTTTGTGTAATGCTGTGAGCAGCAAAGTCTAAAAAAGTCATTTGTTATATCCAGAAGCCCATATCTTAAATAAATTTCTGTGGTTTGTTCGTGAGGACATTGAGACTATTGCTTTTCGGCAATCATTTTACTGCATACTTAAACTTGAAGTTATGTGTCTTCCTTTGCAAGGTCTTGATGATTTTCTCAGAATTTGACCCAGCCGGGCCCTTTTTAGACAGTAATATGTTCTCTAATGTCTTTGTCCTGTTACCTTTATTCAATGTACACAGCCTTCACTGTTTTAAGGTATTGCCACATCACGCAGTGGATCAAGCGTCGACCTGGAATGCTGAGGTTGCTGGTTCAAAACCCTGGGCTTGCCCGGTCGGTCAAGGCACCTATGGGAGTTGATGCTCCCTGCTCCTCCCTCCTTCTCTCTCTCTCTGCCTCTCTTCTCTAAAATAAATAAATAAAAATAAATAAATTAAGGTATTGCCACATCAGATGTTACTCACATTTCTGAACAAGGCTTATTTTAGTTTAAAATAAAAACAAGACACACATCATAGGAAATCAAGATTCATGCATTCTACAGTCCCGTGTTCCCTACCCAGGGAATGTTATGGAAAAATTAGATATTATTTATGCTCATTTTTAGCCTTCTCTGAACATAGAATGATTCTGAAATTTTGAGCAATCTAATAGCCATCTAAGCTGGCATAGTTCATTTGGTTTTGCAGTACAGACCTGAATGAGTTTTTATACAACTCACCATGAACTGATGAGGGCACACTGGTAACTACTTTAAAGTGACACTTTTTCTGACTTTTTGTATTACCTCTTTTGAGACAAATGGTTAGGAATGACAATGCTTGGTCATAATTCTATTCATTTATCAATGCAAGAAAATCTGATCTCACCCAAAAAATTTACTTCCCCTCTTTTTTTAAATTTTTTTATTTTTTAATTTTTTATTTCTGAAGTTATAAGTGGGGAGGCAGTCAGACAGACTCTCACATGCACCTGACTGGGATCCACCCAGCATACCCAACAAGGGGCGATGCTCTGCCCATCTCGGGCCTTGCTCCATTGCAGCCGGAGCCATTCTAGCACCTGAGGTGGATGCCATGGAGCCATCCTTAGTGCTCAGGCCAGCTTTGCTCCAATGGGGCCTTGGCTGTGGGAGGGGAAGAGAGAAGTAGAGAGGAAGGAGGGGGGGAAGGGTGGAAAATCAGATGGGCACTTCTCCTGTGTGCCCTGGCTGGAAATCGAACCTGAGACTTCCACACACTGGGCCAATGCTCTGTGGCTTTTTTTCTTAGTCTCCTTTCCTTGTTTCTCTCTTATCAGATCTCTAAATTTTACGATGACCAAGAATTTTGCCTTCTGTTATTCCTTATATAGCTTCTTCTTGGGCAACCTGATCCCTGTCCTCATCTTTAAATATTATATAAATATTGATGGGTCTTGAACTAAGTTGAGACTTCAGAATAGTCTCCCACATTACAGAGCTATATAACTCTTTAGTCAATGTCTCAACTTGAATGTTAGGCATGGAAATCTAATATGGCCAAGATTAAATCATTTATTTCAACAGCAATCTCCAGAATCTACTCCTTCTGGCCATTTCATCCTCACTCTATCAAATGGAACCACCACTTATCTATATAATTGCTGAGATCAAATAGGTAAGAGTATTCCTAGATTTCTTTCTTCCCCTTTCACTCTTTATGGTCCATCAGTAAGCCTCCTCATTTCTCACCATCTCTAAGCCACTTGCATATTTCACTGAATTACTATAATATCTTCACAATTTAATTCTGTTTCTCTTTTTCAGCCTCCTCCATTTCAGTCCTGTATGCAGGAGCCTAGTGATGTGTCTAATACACCCATCACATTCTATCAGCCCTACTTATAATTTCAATAGCTTCCTGTTGTGATCAGATTAAAGAGCAAAGACTGGTTTTTGCCTGCTAATTTCTTGCCTTCTTCCTCTCCAATCTCATTCCACCTCTCTCCATACTGGGTACAATGCCTGTCATGTTGGCCCCCTTTTTTTTCTTTTGGACAAACCAAGCTCATTCTTGCCAAAGATATTGAAAGTTTTTCGATCATTTTCCTGTAACACTCATGGCTGCCACTTTTTTATGGTTCAAGTCATAATTCAAATATTATCTTTTCACCGATGCTTTTGCCAGCTGAAATAGACTCCACTCATATGTACAGAATGATAATATACATTCTGACTGTCAGGTACTCTGTTTACCACAACATTTCAAGTGCCCAGACTTTGCTTGGCATAGAGTGAACACTCAGGAAAGGTCTGTAGCAGATTTTAAAGTCTTCGGGTCACTACTCTCTAGTGACAATATGAAATCAGCCAGCAAGCATAATGTCTAGAAAGATTTCTCATGGCGATTTGACTAGCATCTCATGTTCTAGTTTATGGGTTATTTAAATATTATATTGATGCCTGACCAGGTGGTGGTGCAGTGGATAGAGCATTGTACTAATGCGGAGGACCCAGGTTCAAGACCCTGAGGTCGCCAGCTTGAGCGCAGGTTCATCTGGTTTGAGCAAAAACTCACCAGCTTGGACCCAAGGTCACTGGCTCGAGCAAGGGTTACTCAGTCTGCTAAGCCCCCTCCCCGCCCCCCCCCCCATCAAGGCACATATGAGAAAGCAATCAATGAACAACTAAGGTGTCGCAACAAAAAACTGATGATTGATGCTTCTCATCTCTCTCCATTCCTGTCTGTCTGTCCCTGTCTATCCCTCCCTCTCTCTGACTCTCTCTCTGTCTCTGTAAAAAAAAAATTATATTGTAAGAAATATGCACAGAGCTCTTACTCTAATATAAGTATAGTAGACACAGTTTGCTAATTCAATTTTTTTTCTTTTTTTAATGATACTGGGAGATGTGGTGAAGAATTTGACTAAAAATCTACATGTTTTCCAAGGCACTCACTAATGCAAAACAAATGTTCACATCTCAAATTATTTATAATAGTTCCTGGCTCTTATAGCAAACCACAAAGATCTATTTAACCTTTGCACACAAGACCCTTAACTCTCTGCATAGACAGAAATTTTTACAAAAGATGAGTCCTTGGCAGATAATCTAGAGATGGATAAGAAGCAGAGAGGACTGGCTCAGGAAGCAGAGTAGTGAGGAAGAAGAGGTTAAGTGTCTGACACTTCAGCTATAAAAGGTGTAAGGTAAATCAGAGACTCCTGTAGCGCTGTGTCAAGGGAAGTAGTCAGAGCATGTGATATAATAATATCATATATATTAATTGCCATGTCATATGTATGATAAAGATCCTATATAATGTTAATATTATATAATTATCACATAACTTGAAAAAAGTCATCAACAATAAACTTAACAACATATAAACGTAAGCCTTTTGGATTCATGTTACTCCAGAGCTAAGTCTGCAAAACACACTCCATGAACATGTGAGTTGCTGATGTGACCATCCATATGTCCAAAGATGTGATAAGAATCCAGTGCTAAAGCAGCTACACTAAACACACTGTTACTGGGGACGTTGCAAAGTCTACCATTATAAAACATAAAATCCATGCGTCAAATATACATATTTTTTAATTTTTAAAATTTATTTATTGAGTTATTCTAGATTGAGAAACAATTGTTATTCTGCTTACTTATGCCTTCATTGGTTAATTCTTGTATGTGCCCTGACTGAGGATCAAACCTACAACCTTGGCATATTGGGACGACACTCTAACCAACTGAGCTTCCTGGGCAGGGCTAAAAATGACACATTTTTTCATGTGAAGATAAGAAAACAAACCAAAATAAAAAGATGAGTTTGATTAAATATCCAAGTTCTATCCTCAACTGTGCCCCTAACAATTTATGTTTCCAGGGATATATTACCAACTCTCTGGATCTCATTGGCACTCTAGATATAATATCTGGGCTGTATATTTTATAAGCTCATTAATAACAACAACAAAAAATGTTGATGTTCTCTGTTACCAAGGAGAATCTTCTGCCAGTAAAACATACCATTCTTTGTATTTAGGATACTCAGTGTTCCTTATGAATTTTGAAAATAAGTGAGTACATTTCTCTAAATAACTGAAATTATGTTTTAAATATAATAACAGGCTTTATTTAAATAAAGTATATGAAGAAAATGTTTTGTATTACCTACAATGTAGCTATTGATGTGTAATAATCCCTGATGGGTTAGTACAAATATTATCTCTTAGATATTACATGTGTAAATTTGTAATCTAATACCTCTGTTAATAAGCTCAAAATTTCTAGTAGAAAAAAAGAATATTATGAAAGGCATTGACAGCTAAATTTTCCTTCAAAATTAGATGATTATGTAATGTGAGATGTGAGATATGAGGCCATTAGCACTATCAAATCACTGCCTCTTATGAATGGTAATCTACCTAACGAAGGCATGTCTTTAGTGAAGAAACATAAATTACTCTACAAAGAAGACAGAATTTAGAAAGAAATGTATAAGAAAAACTGGACCTTTCATTAACAAAGTACTGTACTTGAAATGGTGCTTATTTTACTCTAAATCATGCCACTTACTCTCTTTGAAGCCATTTAGGTTTAAAGCTGATTTACTACGCATTACTGCTAAATAAATGAATTTTAAATGACAACTCCACAGTTGACTTGAGAGGAAAGAAAAAGAGATGCACATGCACCTCTGATCAACAAGTATTAATAGTCTGCTTAATCTCCTTGCTTGACTGCTTTTCACCATCTAAAATTTGTCACAAGCTGTTGCAAAAGGTCATGATTAAAATTCAAAAAGTTTTCTGCTTTGGGAGAGGAAGGTTTCAGAATGATACCCCCTGATGTAATGACTTCAGAAAACGTTTTTCTTTTATTTCTTGTTCTCCTAAAGATATTGAATGCATTTACCATTTCTTTTTAAGCCAGTAGTCCATGACAGCACCCTTAGGACAGGGGAAAATAAGTCTAGATTACTAAACAACAATAAGAAACGTGACATAAACTGCTTGTTCCGTTTCTGAAAACATGTGCCATTTGTAAACTAAATAAGAGTGTCCAACTCTGGGTTCGCTTGGAAAGAAATATAGTAAAAATGCTTCCAAGGACTTAATCTACCTCATTGACTGATCTCCACTACTCCATTCACTTTCATTTACCGACGACCTTCTAAAGGCTGCCGCTGCACTCTGGACCACACACACTCCAGAGGCTGCCCCTTGCACATTTATAATGTTACAAAGGAGAACCAGGCAAGTATAAAATTCTATTTACAGCCCAATGATATATACCCCATGAAGAATCAAGTGGCTGGATGGAGTCAGAAAAGGGAGATATTATTGTAACTTGGGAACATTAGCAAAACTGCCTCCATGTTGTTGTCAGTTTTTTAATCTACATGTATTAATAATGTCCCACCTTCAATCCTAGTCCTGCTCCAGTTTTATGTTAAAACATAATTAAACCAGAAAATACATCATCAACTTCACTCCTATCAGATGAACAAGGCCTTTTTCCTAAATCCCAAATCCAGCGAAGTCTGGAATGAATGGTTTTCTTGGATTCTTATCTCTCTGCTTCTCAGATTAGTCCAATTTAAAAACTAGATGTCACCCTGTATTCTCATTCCACAACATAATAGATGTTTTGACAGAGGAGTTTATATCATTCAGGGCCCTTGCCAAACCCTTTCTCTGCAAATGAACCCTAGCTCCTATGCTTCTTTCTAGTCAATGGGGCATGCTTCTGCTCTTTGTAGATGGGTTAACAGATCTAACTGGTGACCAGTGTCCAACACTGGATAGACTTGCCCCTGAAAAACCTGTCGCACGACTATTCCAACTACTAATACTAACAATGGTCAGAGTCACTCCAGACCTCGAGACACGATACCTTGGATCAACATGGATACTCAGTTCCTCATGCTGGTGACAGTTTTGCTCCTGGCTGGCTGTGGGCTCCCCTATGTAGCTCTCCAGCTCACTGCTAGCTCCCAGACCCCCTCACACTGAGCCAACTAGAAGCCAGAAATCCTTTTCACTGGAAGCAATGCTTTACATGATTTTTTCCTCTCATAAGGGAAGGCAATATTTATCAGTAACATAACATTTAAATGTGCAAGATTTAGCTCAGATAAGTGGAATACCTGGTTAGACTTGGCAACTTACAAAGTCTCCTTACTTTTAGCCATCTCAGTTTCGACTCCCTCCTGGGTGTAGATGCTGCTCCCCTCACCACATTGTTTGAAAAAACTCAGAGGACACAGTATTTTACTCTGCCCCACCCCTAAATTTAAAAAAAAAAAAAAAAAAACCCTTCCCTTGGTCCTCTTTAAGAAAAACTAATACTTCGCTATAGCTTTTATAACTTTTAAGAGAGAACCAATGAGAAGTCATCACACAAAGTACATTCAATATGAATGTTCTCATTTATACGGTCAGAGCTACTGCCCATGAAGCCTAGCTTACCTGCCAGGCCTCAAGGGCACCACTCCAATGTTCAGAGGTCAAACAAAACTCCAAACCCAAAGGTACAAGAAGCTGTACCATGCACAGCTGCCTTGTGTGGGCCCCTGCTTCTTGGATCACTGTCTACCTGTACGGGCAGGATGCTACCTACAAGGATAGGGAGTTCTTTCTCTAATTTATCCAAACACTCCAAGTCTCTTTTTCCACTTTGAGGAGTCTTGTCTTAGTAATTAGCTAAACTGCCATGTCACCTTCAGTAGAGCTTTTGCTCTTTAGCCAGCTTTCCAGACAGATGATTTTACCAGGGCAGGTCCATGAGCACAGGTGCTTATTGAAAATAACATAATACAGGGGTAGGGCAAAAGTGGGCTTACAATTGTCCTTTGGAAAATAATACAATAATTAATAAATAACAACATAAGACTAAACTGAGTTTCACACACTCACAACTGGAAACCTACTTTGGTCCCACCCCGGACCCCTACTTTATGTGTCATGCAACCTCTAGGTTGCTAGCTTCGTGAATTTTGGATTCACTGCCGAATCACTGAAACTGTGTATAGTAACTGGAAAAAGGATGTTTAAAAAATATTTGGTGACTGGTTGAATGAATTTGAATTGCATATATATTATAAAGGGGAAAAGAAGAAAGAAATGTTGAGGTTTTATTTATTTTTTCAGCCTTAAATAGTAGTTAGGAGAAATGGAGGCAAAAATTTAGAGTGAGGGTGCTCCAGTAAGGAAAGCCCCTTAAAGAAGGACAATCCAGGAAGGGTGGGGAGTATAATGGGCCTGTTAAGGTAAAAGTGAGCAGTCTTGTCTGCATCACTTTTACGAAGGCTTAGCATTGACCATGCACGCCAGTCTTGTTATACTATATTATATGCCTTAATTTTTGTGAGCTGTGTATTTATTGTGCCATATTTTCTCAAGAAATCTAAAACCTTATGTAGTTACAGTTAGTTTACTTTCCTTATGGTTTATTTTATACTTTCTATTCAGGGAGATAAATACTAAGAGCTGTTTTATAAAACAGAAGAGTTTAAAGGATTGTAAGCACAGTTATTGATTAAAGTGGAAAATCAGTATAAAATATAATTTATTGCTCTTCCTCGAGCAGAAGGGATAAACATAAAATAAAATGGAGGAAAATAAAATTTTTTCCCAGGGTAGTTTAAGACTACATTAAAAAATTAACATTCTCAGGAAGAGAGAGGAAAAATAAATTTCTTAGAAAAAAATGGAAGGCTGGTAGGCAGACATTTTAAAGAATGTGACAGGGTTATTTATAAATGTAATGCCTAATCTGTTACATGGACAGCATGAGAAAAAGTGGAATACACTTTGAATAAAGGCAAGAAATCCATAGTGCTTTGTGAATGTATGTGCCTGTTTCATTCATCTCTCTGTTTACCCACTCTATACCACGTACTCTACTGATGTATAGGGACACAGCAGGCAGGTGTGGTCCCTGATCACAGGTTCCTCCTCCAATGAGTGGAGGCTCACACTACATAAATAATTATACAGCGATCTCTCCAATTACAGTGAGACAAGGGCTGTGAAGGAGAATTACAGGGTACTATCTGAATGTCCAACTGGAAGACCCTACCCCAGTCAACAAATTTATGAACAGCTCCCCTGAAGAGATAATATTTTTTTTTTTTGTATTTTTGTATTTTTCTGAAGCTAGAAACGGGGAGAGACAGACAGACTCCCGCATGCGCCCCACCGGGATCCACCCGGCACGCCCACCAGGGGGCGATGCTCTGCCCACCAGGGGGCGATGCTCTGCCCCTCCGGGGTGTCGCTCTGTTGCAACCAGAGCCACTCTAGCGCCTGGGGCAGAGGCCGAGGAGCCATCCCCAGCGCCCGGGCCATCTTTGCTCCAATGGAGCCTCGGCTGCGGGAGGGGAAGAGAGAGACAGAGAAGAAGGAGAGGGGGAGGGGTGGAGAAGCAGATGGGTGCTTCTCCTGTGTGCCCTGGCTGGGAATCGAACCCGGGACTTCTGCACGCCAGGCCGACGCTCTACCACTGAGCCAACCGGCCAAGGCCAAGATAACATTTTAATATGCAATCTATGGATGACTATTTCATGGTTGTTGCGTGAGGGTCCTCTGATAAATCCTATCCTACTAGTTTGTTACTTATCTATTTAAAGGCATTTACATTTAGAGGCATCATAATTAAGAAAACAATACTTGTTTTTATTTTCCCTACTGAGATTCTATGGCTTGAACACATTAGTGTGAGACTTGACATCTTTCCACTGTTAGGGAGCATTCAACAGGCTGACAAAGGCTCTCTCCACATTTCCATGCAGTGGGGATGCAGCACTAAAAATAATAGCATTTTTTATTTAATTAATTGAAAGTATTTTTTTTTAAATCTAGTTTTTACACTTGGTGATCTTCTCTAGCAAAATTAGATAGGAATTCTGGCATAAAAAAGGAAACAAAGTAATAACGTCCAACAGTGCCATCCAAGTACCTGACTTATATTTCTAATTAAAATAGAATTTCATACAAAATAATCATACACACTTGCATTTGTTACATAATTTATTTTTGTCCTGAGTTTAAGGAAACTGTAGTAAGTACTCAGTTTATCAAACTACCTTCAGTAAAAACAGATTTTCTGTATTATATCAATACTCCTTATGTAAAATATCCAGTAATTAATTGCATTTATTAATATGTAATAGTTCCCACTAAAATTTTAAAAATATGCTGTTTTTGTTTATACTTGTACTTTCTAAATTTGTGTAGATTGATTTGCCATCTTACAAGTGAGTATTTTTTCAAAATGATCCTGATTCTTAAAGTGTGGCTTCATTCTTTGAAATGCTTCTATAACAATATTAAAATGTAGTGTATTTTCACCACAATGAGATTACTTTATAAAACATGTCTTTAATGATTTTGAGTAACATTTTGAAAAAAAATGAAATCTCTACTTTTCTTTTACTAGTTTTCTTTCTAGTTTAGGAAAATATCACAAAAGATGCCAAGGATTAACCCATAGCTGAAACAAAATCAAGACACTATATTCTAAAATGTTATTTATTTGGAAGTAAATAAAATATGAGTTAACTTAGATCTTATTTTTGAAAGTCTATAAAAGTAAAGTGATAGTTGAATTTTATAACATGATTTTATCAACTTCTAGTAATTTAAAATTGCTGTTAGGCCCTGGACAGTTGGCTCAGTGGTAGAGCATCGGCCAGGCGTGCAGAAGTCCTGGGTTCAATTCCTGGCCAGAGCACACAGGAGAGATGCCCATCTGCTTCTCCATCCCTCCCCCTCTCCTTCCTCTCTGTCTCTCTCTTCCCCTCCTACAGCGAGGCCCCATTGGGGAAAGGATGGCCCGGGCGCTGGGGATGGCTCCTTGGCCTCTGCCCGGGCGCTGGAGTGGCTCTGGTCGCAGCAGAGCAAAGCCCCGGAGGGGCAGAGCATCGCCCCCTGGTGGGCAGAGCATCGCCCCCTGGTGGGCGTGCCGGGTGGATCCCGGTCGGGCGCATGCGGGAGTCTGTCTGACTGTCTCTCCCCGTTTCCAACTTCAGAAAAAATACAAAAAAAAAAAAAAAAAAAATTGCTGTTATGTTAGTGGTAAAGTTTTAATTTCTGGAAAAGTCAATACCTAACAAATGAAATACTATATTTTTATGTACTTTCCTTTTTTATTGTCTTTCTTATCATGATTAGCAGCCAAGCTGGCGTTGACAAAGCACAGCACAGTGTTAATTGAGGTTTATTAAATACAAATATTAGAAGTAAATGTAGGTGCTTTGTGAAAAGCATTGGCCTCTGCTTCCTCTTTAACACTTCCTTTACAGGTAAGAACATGCTATGGTTAAATTTAACCTGTATTCATGAGGGTCACTGATTTATCAGTTGTACATTTAAAGAAAATCGAGCTTTTTTCACCTAACAGGAGCTTGGATTGGATTTTGCACTGTTTTCAAAATGTTAACCAAAGCCAGTGCAAAATACAAATGACATTCTTAGGTAATTTTCATTTAAAATGGCCCTGTGAACCTTTCCATAGCCAGTGTCTCTTACTGCACATCTATTGTCTTGTTTCTTTTCTCTTCCCCATCTCAGTATGTTTGTAGACCCCCTCCAAAAAGTCTTGCATCTTATGGAATCTGCATTTACATTGCGCTTGTTTGCAAATTGCACTGGTGTTCCTTAGTAATAATGGCTGTAGTTGATGTTAGCTTAATAACTCACTTTAATTTTCTGGGTGGAGGTCCGGAACTCAACTGGACTACTATGCCACTAAAATATTTTATTAAGCAATACAATAAACTCTTAGGGCATGAGAATTTGAAAGAGATACAGTGGAATAATAAACATTATTTCTAAGCTAAGGAGAAGAAAAGTTTAGCAATATAAAAAGTAAAGGTTAAAGATAATTAAAACCAGCAGATTTCAGGCCACAGCTGGACTGAATCATGCCTATAAGTTATTCTAATACCAGTAGATGACTGTATCATTAGATATTGCATAAGAACCTCAACATTCAGTGCTTTAAAACATCATTATTTGTTTAGCGTATATAAAATAATTGTCAGCTGAAATAAATTGATTAGAGATGTATTTATATATTTTCTACACATTTATCTCCCTATGTTAGTTCTATGTTTCATGCTGTAATTTGAGAGCATCATGACATCTATAAAATGTTAGGATGTAAAGCACACAAGAAGCACAAAAGAAATTAGGGTTAGGAGGAAATCATTTGAGCAAGCACTGTCAGGGAAAATTCACTGAGGAGCTGGAACTGGCACTAGGTCTTGAAAGTCTTAGTAGTTGTGCTAATTGTCAAATTTTGCCTTTCTGTTCCATGCCTACCTTTCTAAACATGGTTTCAAGGTGTTAGAGTCGGGAGTCCATGCACCCATTTTCCTTTGCATTTGGCTTCCTGTCAGCTCTGCAGGCAGGGGGCGCTAGAGGGAGATTAGAAGCCTCAGGAGGAAGAAGAGATCTGCTCATTAAAATTATAAAACTTGAATGGATGTGGAGAGTATTATGCTAACTGAAATAAACCAGAGAAAGATAAGTGGCATATGATCTTACTTATATGTGGAATCTACTGAACAGAGTAAACTAACAAAATAGAAATAGATTCATAGGTACAGAGAACAGATTGACAGCTGTCAGAGGGGACAGGGGTTGGGGGAATGGGTGAAAAAGCTGAAAGGATTAAGCTAAAAAAATCCCTCAAAAACACAGCAGTATGGGATTACAAGAGGGACAGGGAGGTGGGGGTGGTAGAAGAGGGTAAAGGAGGTAAATGGTGATGGAAGGAGACTTGACTGGGGGCAGTGAACACACACTATAGTCTACAGAAGATGCATTATAGAATTGTACACCTGAAACCTATATTATTTTGTTACTCAATGTCACCTAAATAAATTCAATTAAAAAATTTAAACATTTTTTAAAATTTTCAAACTGCAGCTGTTCTACTTCTGACTCATCATGAGAAGGCAAGGGCTCTTTGGAAAAAACAATAATGCTGGATAAAATAGAAGTCAGCAGGAAAAGAGGAAGACCAAATATGAGATGGACTGACTCCATGAAAACCGTGGGCATGAGTCACAGGAGCTGAGCAGGGCACTTGAGAACAGGACATAGTGGGCATTATTCTCAGGGCTGCCACGAGTTGGACCCTACTCAACGGCATGTGACACACGCAGCTGTCATCACAGAGACACTTCCATTGGCAACAGTTTCTTCCTCTAGCAGCAACTGAATCTAGTTTGCAATTTTTCTAGCACTTGCAGGATGAGCTTTACTGTCCCCTCCCTCAGAGATACCTGTATCACCTGCCTGACGTCCCCTCTGCATAGAGCTGAGTCCCTTCTCTGAGCCCAGAGACAGCAGCACCACGGCACAGCTCTCTCTCCCCAGAAATCTGCTCTCAGATCACGGTGTGCCTTGCAGTTGCCTACTTGACTTTATTTCTATATAACAATTCTTGTTATTAACTTGTCTGTGTTCAAATAACTGATACAGTCTCGGTGTAGCTGGTAGGTATGAGCGGGCAATAAACATTCTTGGTAAAGACTAGCCTGTCCATCATTTTAGGTACTTAAGAAAATACATTTTTTTCCTAGGAGAATTCGGCCTAAGAAGGGCAGGGAGCTAAATGATTAGCCTTTGTTGTGCACATCAATACTGCTCACCTCTGAACTTCCCCTGACAAAGGACAGGATTCAGCTGAAAAAGGAATGTGTTTAGCTTATGGAAAGAGAGTCTGGGGAAAAAGGACAAGAGAAGTCTTGAGAAGATTACAGGACATGGTTACAAAACTGGACTTTTAATTGGAAGACATGTTGAAAAGTAGTGGAAAATAAGTATAGATATAAAGGTAGGCAATGTTACAAGTCAGATAGAATTGCTATTTGACAAACACTGTCACCATGTTGTATTAAAGAAATGTTTGAACCTTCGGTTTATTTAATGATGATCACAGGCAAGTCACCATTTCCATTTTAAAGGACAGATGGAATATAATTGGTGGTTCTTTACTGCTTGCTTAAATTTAAATTGCTTATCATATATCCTACTTTTCTTTCTCCAAAAACGTAATTTTTATAATAGCAACAACAACGAAACCTAATTCAATCCTGATTTTTCTATTTCACTGAAATGATATGACTGCTACTGATGATCACAAGCTAGCTGGCCACCTGCTGGAGGAGGAGAAGTGCTGAATTGACTACTGTTGTCAGACTTTTAAGGCTCACCCTCAGGAAATACTGGAGAATGGTGTCTGCATTTTGAAAAAAATATCAGGCAATAATGAGGACAAATGAGATCACTCTGTTTAAAGAATTGAGAAGCTGTGCAGGACCATGGAGAGACCTCGGTGTAACCCCGTGCCCAGCACATGAAAAGAACAGCTAACATTTTATAAACATGTACTAGATGCCAGGCAATAAGCTAAGTGTGTTGTGTGGACTGTTTAATTCAGTCATCATGATAACACTGTGAGAGAGGTGGTATTATCCCCACATCATAGAAAGAAAAAAGAGGCTATGAGCCTGACCTGTAGTGGTACAGTGAATAGAGCGTTGAGTAGATCAGGGATGCTAAGGACCCAGGTTCGAAACCCCGCGGTCACTGGCTTGAGTGCAGGCTCATCAGCTTGAGTGTAGGGTTACTGGCTTGAATGTGGGGTCATCAAAATGATCCCATGGTTGCAGGCTTGAGCAAGGGGTCACTGGTTCAGCTGCCCCTCCCCCAGTTAAGGGACATATGAGAAGCAATCAATGAACAACTAAAATGCCTTAAGTATGAGTTAATGCTTCTCATTTCTCTCTCTTTCCCCCTCTCTTTCCCTCTTTCTCTCTTTCACTTAAAACAGCTATGAGATTTAATAATGCCTACATTCAAAACCACAGACTCTAGAGCTCACCCTCAAATAGTATGCTTTAATACCCACTGAAAAACCAATGGAATGAGTACATGCAGAAAGAGAAGTCTTGCCCTCCCCTTACATAAGGTGTGTTTTCTATTCTCTTCCATAGATATTGAGCACACCATAGCACAATCTACTCAAAAACAGGGAAAAATAATGATTAAAATACAAGGGACTTTCAAAATCAAGTAAAGCACTGAAACTTGAGAACAAACTGTTAGTGGTGCCAGTGCACTGCCTTACCTTTTGGTAAATAGCACCACACAGGATACTGTGAGTCATTTGGATATTGAGAACCATGTTTTGATGCTCTACGCAGGGGTCAGGAAACTTTTTGGCTGAGAGAACCATGAACACCACATATTTTAAAATGTAATTCCGTGAGAGCCATACAATGACCCTTGTACGTTAGGCATTATCCAATAAAAATTTGGTGTTGTCCAGGAAGACAGCTGTGATTGGCTCCAGCCACCCGCAACCATGAACATGAGCGGTAGGAAATGAATGGATTGTAATACATGAGAATGTTTTATATTTTTAACATTATTTTTTTTTAATTAAAGATTTGTCTGCGAGCCAGATGCAGCCATCAAAAGAGCCAAATCTGGCTCATGAGCCATAGGTTCCCGACCCCTGCTCTAGGGACAAAGTCATCTTATTTGTAAAAATTAAAAAAAAAAAGTTATTCTGTGTCTTTCAATTAACCATGCAAAAGGATTGTTCTCTTTAATTGAAACTACTGATTTCACAATTCAGGTCAATTCAAAAATCAAAACATATCTGTACATGAGCTATAACACTCACATGTTCATCTGCACATGCCTGCATGCACATACACACACACACACTCACACACACACACACACACACAAGCGACTCATAGAACATTAGGGCTAAAAAGGCACTAGAACCATCTAGCCCATGTCCCCCAGTTTTGCATATTTCACCCCGCTAGTTCATAGCTACAGCTGGTATTCAGATGAATGCACCACTATTTTTTTCTTTCTTTTATTTTTTTAGGCTTGACTGTGAAATTTATTTTACAATATCTGATGGATTCACAGAACAATAAAAACTAGTGCAATGAATAAAATAAGAATGCAAGATTTAAATGGTAGGGGTAGACTTTGGGCATACTCATTAATAACTTCAGACGCAGTTCTTAAATAATCACCGCTACTCCCTTGAGGCTCCTGAGGGTCTCCAACTCTACCTTGGCACCAGGTTCCCACAGTTTTTACTCCAAGATTCCTGGATCCAGCAACTAAAGAGTGAACTCATGGTGGAGCAGGAAGCCCTTGAACACTGCTCCCACACACACATTGAGCAATATTTTTCATTTCACTTCTGACTAAGGCCTAACCAGAACCTGGTCTCAAATCAGAGTTCTTCCTTGATGGACCTTCTGCCTTTCTTAAAAGTTAGCGTGGGAGTGAAATTCAAATAGAGTCCTTCATTTGTGCTGCAAAGCTCCAGTCATAGCTATTTAAAGATAATATGTCTTCCTGACATAGATACTTAATTCTTTTTAACTTAGTGTGTTTATGTTGGAACATTTTCTCTGCATTGCAGAGTTAATTGATGCCCCTGTTATTCCAACCCCCTTTTATTTTACATTACTTTTGTCTTTAAATGTTCTATCTTCACTTCTGTGTTTCTCCAGTTCAATTGTAGCTCTTTCTTTTCTTTCTTCTTTATGACAGTTTTTTTCCTAACAACCATTTGATGATCTGCAAAGTATACCTTATATGACAGATAAAGGATCTGTATAGCTAAACCATTTTTACTCTCTCTATATTAGTTCAAATATTATTGAAACCCTAACAATTTAACTAAGTGATTCAAGAAGAATTAAGTTGATATATAATGATAAAGTTTTGTGTACAGTGCTCAGAATCTAAGTATTTGTAAGACCTGACTATTGTGATCTCTTTAAGTGTATTCATGCAGTTTTCAAAAATGCCAAAAGCAGCCTAAATTTCTCCTGCCTCGTTTAATTTTCACATCACTCATTTTCTTTGTCAGATAACCCTAATTATTCCTCTACTTTCTCCAAAACCAATCAATGTATCATCCATATGTTTAGAGAGATGGAGAAGTAGAGGTGAAGAAATTCAGAGCTGGTCTATCTAACTACACATATTTATAGTAGCTTCTAAATAATCAAAGACATAGGTCATAAAGGTACCTTGTCTCAGTATCTGCATGTAGCGTCTATGTCTAACAATGATTATTTAAATTCCGCCAACAATTACAGTGTATAGAGGGGCTTTTCCCACACCAAGCTATTCTCTGCCACTAGCTAAGTGTCTTACAATTGAAGTATATTCTGACACTGTTTACCTGGAGATGACATCAGATTCCATAGGGTAAGGGCTCAGTCCTGTAAGCTCCCCACTTCCAACGCCCATCTCAAGTCTATGTTGCTACCTGTGCTTCTGACCTACTGGCTTTAAAGTCAGAGGTTCCCATGACCCCGTTTTGTGGTTTGATTGATTTTCTAGAGATGCTCACAGAACTCAGAGAAACATTTTACTTACTAGATCATTGGTTTATTATAAAAGGTTACAACCCAGTAACAGCCAGATGGAGAGATGTGTAGGGCAAGATATAGGAATCAGGCAGAACTTCCATCCTTTCACCAGGGCACTGCTCTTTTGGAATCTCGGTGTGTTCATCAACCTGGAAGTTCTCCAAGTCCCATCATTTTGGGTTTTTATGGGGCTTCATCACATAGGCAAAGATGATTAAGTCATTAGCCATCGAACCTGGATTCAACCTCTAGCCCCTTTTCCCTCCCAGGAAGTCAGGAGATGAAGACTG
Source organism: Saccopteryx leptura (assembly GCF_036850995.1). Taxonomy (NCBI): domain Eukaryota; kingdom Metazoa; phylum Chordata; class Mammalia; order Chiroptera; family Emballonuridae; genus Saccopteryx; species Saccopteryx leptura. Next base: position 236,066,367 of record NC_089503.1, read on the forward strand.
AAGGTTCCAACCTTCTAATCACGAGATTGGTTCTTTGGCAACCAGCCCCCACCCCTAGGTGCTTCTAAAAGTTACCTCATTAATATAAAACAAGACACCTGTATAGCTCTCATCACAGAAAATTCCAAGGGTTTTAGAAGCTCATTGATCGGAATGGAATGAAGACCAAATTATATATCTTATGTAAATCACAATATCACAGTTATAAACTACAACTTAGGAAATTGTATGAAAATTTAGAAGGGGTGGGAAATTATAAATATGATAATTTGTGTTTATCAATTAGACTGTTACCATCTACCATCTCTGGTCTATATATACTATTATAAACTCACAAAGGTTTTAGAAAAGGGGGCAGTCTGAAGTGTAATAATAACGAACCTTACATTTATTGAGTAGTCACATGTTCTAAGGACTGGTTTAAGTGTTACATGAGTCTAAACTTTCACATGGATTATCTAATTTGATTCTCACACTAACCTTATAGTGTGGAAACTATTACTATTTCCATTTTGTCCATGAATAATTGAGGCTTGAAGAAGTTCACTAATTTTACCAAGTCTACTCTGAAAGCAATAAAGATATTTTGACTTCTGAATCTGTCCTCCTCACCAGCAAGCTATACACTTAATTGCCATTAAAACACTGTGAGGCAGTATTTTATAGTTTTTGTAGAAAAGGAAACTGGTCTGGGGTGGTGTTATAGGTTGAATTGTGGTCCTCAAAAAAGATATGTTGAAGTCTTAGCCACCCTTTCTCATACTTCTAAATGTGACTTTATTTGGAAATAGGGTCATGGCAGATGTAGTTAGTTAAGATGAGATCATATCAGAGTAGGATGCCCCTTATTCTGAAATGACTAGTGTCTTTCTAATGAAAGGGAAATTTGGACACAGACAGAGAGGAGGGATGGCCATGTGGATGCAGGCAGAGATCAGATTTATGTTGCCACAACCAAGGAGTCACTGGGGCTACCAGAAGCTAAAAAGGCAAGGAAGAATCCTCTGCTAGAGACTTTGGAGGGGACATGGCCTTGCCAACACCTTAATTTTGAACTTCTAGCCTTCAGAACTGTATGAGAATAAATTCCTCTTGTTTTAAGTCACCCAGTTTGCAGCAGTTTGTTTTGCAGTCATGGGAAACTAATATGAATGGTTAGGACTTTTGCTGAAGGTCAAGATTTAGTAAGTGGCAATTATTAAATTACTGATATTCATGAATACAACTCTTGGCTTATACAGAATTGTCCAATCAAATGGAATTATTTAATTTCTAAGACTCCAATATCTCCTTTCCATACTCAGCCCCAGCCTCTCACCACCACATCCAACATCTGCACCACCCATTCCATATATAAGCAATATAAGCAATGTTTAAAATTTATCTGTTGGGTCTCAGACCTTCTTGCCTCTTCAAGGACATGACTATATCCTTCCTCTTCTCTTCTTATATCATCATTCATTGGCCCTCTGTTGGCCCTCTCAGTTTATAAGGATGTTTAAAAACAACAAACTTCTTTTAATGAAATTTTTGTGCCAGACATTGCCTCATCTCTTTTATCCCCTTTTCAGAAAAAAATGGCTCAAGAGTTACAGAAGGTGGGACAAAAGTAGGTTTCCAGTTTTGAATACATGCAATAGGAATTTATTCTTCTATTATTACTTATTGATTATTATATTATTTTCCATACCAACAACTGTACACCTACTTTTGCCCCACCCTGTATAGTATAGTGCATTGTATTCACTGATTTGGATTCTTCTTAGAACTATTTCTACTACTACTTTCTCTTATAACTACATCTAGGCCAGCACTCCACTGAAACTTCTCCATCAGGGCAACCAATGGCTTCCATGGTACTCAAGCCAATGACCGTTACTCATCTAACTCTACCAGTTGTTGGTCATGACATATACAGTTGATAAAATTATCCAAGATTTACTTCACAGGTTTTCCAGAATATCAAACCACCTTACTTTTTCTCCTATGTCATTAGTTGCTTCTTGGTATAACGATCGTTACCTCTTCCTCTTCTTGTGTTCCTCTTTATGTTGAAGTGCCTCAGGATTCAGGCTTGTTCTTGGTCTTTTTTTTTCTTTGTCTAAAATACTCCCCTTCTTATCTCATCTAGTTTCATTCAGATGATTTTAGCTCCCAAATTGATATCCCCATTCTCAAATTCTATCCTAAGCTCTGGATTCATATATATCAACTGCTTCTCCTGCTGTTTTCTTAGAGTCTATTCTTACACAGTAGCCAGAGTGAGACTCCTATGTATTCTGTCAGATCATGCCACTGCTCTACACAGAGCCCTGCAAGGGCTTTCCATTTGACTCGTGGTAAAAATCTAACTCTTCAAAATGGCCTATTGACTCATCCATTCTCTGAATCCATCTGCCATTATCTTCTCCACCTTCCAGGGACTCGGCTCCTGCATACTGGCTTACTTGCTAGTCCTTGAGTAAGTCTTCCATACTCCCAATTTAGAGCTTTCCTCCGGCTTTTTCCTCAGTCTGGAATGCCCTGTTCTCTGATGTTTGCTTGGCTTACTCCCACACCTTATTCGGTTCTCACAGACCCAGAACATCCTTCACTGGACATCTATTTAATACTACAAGCTGCCTCTTAACCATGGTCCCCTAACCTCTGATAGCCTACTCCACATTCTCTTTTTGCCATAAGAATTTAATTTACTATACAATTTAATTATTTCTTAAGTTTTCCCCCCTCTCTTCCTACACTAAAGTGTGAGGTCTTCAAAGGCAATGTTTTTACAATTTTTCCCCTTGATATTTCTCAGTATACACTCAGATTCCTGTATATTCGAAATGAATGACGAAACTATGGTCAATGATGTCAGCATTTCTAATTATTAGTACTAATATTAAGATGCTTTTTTTCTTCAAATATAAGAGTCCTATAGGAAATATTGGAATTTCCAAAAGTTGATACTTACCTACTATTTTTATATCACTTATATAAAAATAATTTTTGAAAAAAGAATGTGAAAATTATAGAGCTTGATAAATATTTATTGTTTTATATTGCTCTCAAATGAATAAATTATTTTCCTTATGTCATTTGTCATTAAATGAAAAACCAAAAGGTAGCTATCCTGTTTTGTGCACTGTATTCCTTAGTGCATTTCATTGCACAATCAATACTGATTTACATTAATGCACTACTAATTGCCTCTACCAAATGAGCTTCCAAAAGTCCCCCCTGAATAAATTGGAAAAAATGGTAATAAATGTTCAGCAAATCTCAAACCATAATTGGATAGCTGTGTCCCCAACTGGGAAAAAATTGTATGAGGTACTGAATGCAATCTTATTTATTGATTTCTTTCATTCTAGAGTTAGTGAAGGGCAAAAAGAGGAACAGTTAAATCAAACTATTGTGATTTATTAATAGAAAAAAGTATGTCACATCTTTCTGCACACCAGCAAAATTGCTTATTTGTCCTTAACGTATTTTCAGACAGTGTTTCTATTTGGGAAATTACTACCAGGCCACTGTTCAATAATGTTTATCTCCTTTCAGTAAAAAAATGTTTTACTGATTTTATATTATGACTCATGGTAAATTATTTACAACATGATCAGATAAATGATCTGAAATTATCTCATGATTCCCCCCCCCCAGTCTTTAATTTTATAAGTTTCAATTTCTTAGATATAGAAATTCAGTCAAGAGAGGCTTGGCAACAGAAAAAAAAAAAGTTGACAGGTGCAGTATTAGACATCCAAAAGGCCACAGGCAGATATTTTTCCAGAGGGTTGTAAAGTATGGTGAGTTAAGTTTGCTTTGTCTGCATTTTCAAGTTAGAGACAGAATAGTCATGGTAAAATTTGCTCAAATTTCATTTAACCCTGAACTTAAAATTTCAGCTTCTGTATGACTTTAGAGCACAAACAGACATTAATGACAAAGTTGCGATGATTCTAGGCAATGAAATAACATCATGTTTCTATCATAGGATTTATTCAGAGCAGTTTTAGTTTATGGCCTCTGGGTAGTATGTAAAGTTGATCCTTGGGCTTATTCTATGAAGAGAGTGTTTCATAAGAAAATATTTCTGCATGCCGGTTTGCTCTTTGCAGAATTTACTTGCACCTGGACACTACTGTAATTTTTTAAAATGAATTAAAAATATAAATGTAGTGCCAAAAGTGATGGCAGCAGCTCTTACAGCAGTTATCACTTAGACTGCACCTATTTGGCATGCAGTTGAATTGGGAATTCAATATAATATATGTATATATTAAATATAAATATATGATTGACAGCCTAAGGCTTGAAGCTGTCTACAATAGGGAGAGACTTCCCTGTCCTCACTGAAACAATACCTTATTGGATTAACTTTCTCTGTCCTCTTTAAAGCAACTTGGTCATTATCACATGACCAGCCAGATACTGTGTGTCCTCTGTGTCTTTCATGGAGCACTGAACTATATAATTCCCCATGAACTTGGCAATTTAAAGGTAAAAACTGGAGAGGTGTTTGGATGTCCGCTCAAGCAGAAAATATGTTCTTGGATTTTTCCATTAGAAAAAAATGAAAAACACCAGTGTCTAACAAGGTAGACTACCTGTTCAACTGGTCAAATGCCTGAATTGTAGAATATTTAGAAAATAGTGCTGTTTTACTCTTTAAATATGAAAAGAGAATATAAATATGGCTTGAGAGATTTTAAGAAATACATGCTTAATACACAGAATCTCAGAGAAAGACAAATGCTGTATGATTTCTCTCATATGTGGAATCTAAAACACAAAATAAACAGACAAAACAAAAACAAACTCATACAGAGAACAAACTGCTGGTTGCCAGATGGGAAGGAGGTATCGGAGGGGTAAAAAAGTCAAACGTGATTATGAAATACAACCTGCCATTTATAAAATTAGTCACAGGGCTGAATGTACAGCATAGGGAATATAGTAAATGATATTATAATAACTATATATATGTATATATATAGTATCAGATGGGTACCAGACATACTGTGATGATCACTTTGTAGGTTATGTGTCTAATCACTACGCTGTACCCCTGAAACCAATATAATTTTGCATGTCAAGTATAATTGAAAAATAAATTTAAAAATAAAAATGAAATAACAGAAAATATTAAGAGAAAGAGCGCTTCTATGAATATTATAAAGGTAAGGTGATGCAGGAGAGACTGCCTAACAATGGAATTAAAAGAGAAAATAACCGCTAGAGTATTAGAAGAAAAAATGTTCTAGGAAATAGTTTCTATGTAGTGGCATTTGATTAGTCCCCTTATGTTACAATAGAAATTCACTCAGAAGCAAGACAGTGTAAAAGATAGTGAAAAACTAAACTGGCTGGTTAGTGCAGCCCACCCCTGGCCTCCCTTCCTCTGCCTGTAATGAACAAGAGATCCCAGGGAAATCCAAATCCACACTTTGATTTGTTAATCACCTAATAGCAAAACAAGAGAGTGGACTGCTTTTTATTAAATTAAATTTGGAGGTTTGTCGTAAAATGATTATCTCCAAAAATCATGTATATAAAAGGAGGATGGATTTGACTCTTTTCACCAACACAAGCAAATCACAGGTGACTTTTTCCTGTCAAAGTTTTCTATTCTAGAAATAGAATACCCCATAGGGAAAATGAAGGAATACCTGGTCTTATTGGAAACAAACTCTGCACTTGATTTTCTTTGAATCATTGTGCTTCACAATTTAGCCCAGAAGACAGTGACCTGGAGGTTAGTAGTTGCCTGTTGAGTAACCACATGGTCTTTGCATCTGAGCGTCCCCACCTGTGGTGTCCAGAAGACAGGAAGCAGATGTTCTTAGAACCAGCTTCCCTCTCTTCTACATGTATTTACGTGTATGATCCACTTGAACAAAATACACTTAAAAATCTCAATCATATTGGGGAGTTAAGTTATGAAGTGTATGTATGCTTTTTACCAAAACACAGGATTGTGTTATAGATCTCGAGCTCTGAGGAGTGGAATAAAATTATTTAACTTGAAAATGCATTTACTGAATATTGTATCAGCCACATGTAATAAAGTGAAGTGCAGAAGCCAACATGGAAAGGCTACGTATTATATGATTCCAACTAATGACATTCTGGGAAGGGTAAAACAATGAGAGAGTAAAAAGATGAGTGATTGCCAGGGGTTAGGAAGGAGGATGGAATGAATAGACAAAACACAGAGTACTTTTAATGCAGTGAAACTATTCTTTATGATACTATATTGGTAGATACATGTCAATATACATTTTATAATCCCATCAAATGCACAAAACCAAGAATGAATGTTACTAAACTATGGACTTCCAATAATAATGTGTCAATACAGGCTTATCCATTATAACTAATATGCCACTGTGGTGGGGGATATTGATAATGAGGGAGACTGTATGGGGGCAGGGGATATATTGGAATTGTCTGTACTTTTCCTTCAATTGTGCTGTGAACCTAAAAACTACTCTAAAAAATTAAGTATTGAAAAACCGCAGGGCGGAGTCGCTCTCGGATAGGCGCTCCTCATTTCCGTTACCTTTTGACTACCCTAGCCAGAGTATCATTAGTTTCCTTATTTCATTCTCACTCATGACCTCCTTTGTGGCCTCATTAATGTGAAGTGTGACTTCATTTAGATTTAAAACTTTTGCTCTTTGAAAAGCTGTTCTTATCTTATTGGACCAATTGCCAAATCCTTTAATAGCTAAAATCAAATGAGCTTATTTAAGTAACTATGATGTAAAACTCGAGAGCTAAGAATTAACGAGATAAGCAAGAGGGAGTGAAATAGAAACCCTGTCCTAGGTAGTATCTATTAGCTGTTGTTGTGTAATAACTCATGCCAAAATTCTGTTGCTTAAAACAATAATCATGTATTGTTGTTTATGAGTCGTTTAAGCGGCTGGACAGTGTTTCTGGACTCACTCATGTGTCTGTGGTCGAATTTGGGTCAGCAGGTTTGGCTGACTTTATCACATATGTTGGCAGAGTGGTTAGCTGTAGTCTAGGCTGGTGTTGGCTCAGTATCCAGGCTTTCCTCCACTTGGTCTTTGTCTTCAGAAGGCTCGCCTAGGACTGGGTGCAGGGGAGAGAATTTAAGCACACAGTGCTTCTTGAACCTGAACTGAAAACTGTCACATTGACATTTCCACTGTGTCTTGTTAGCCAGAGCAAGTCATAAGTTTAGCCCAGACCCCAGAATGGGGGAAAGGCTCTCCCTCTTGATAGGAGTTGCACTGACCTTTCACGGAGAAGGGCAAAGACACAGGAGGTTACTCATCAAGGTCATAAGTATACATAAATATACTTATATGTGAAACCCATAAAGTTACACACACTGGATGCTTGACCTTTAAGATTTAAACTTTCTCTTTTATGATCATTCGAATGCCCCCCAAACATGTAGCTGTTTGATATGTAGTGGTTAAGATATTCTTCTTTATTTGACAATGTCTTTATTCATCTTCCTATTAAAATGTAAACTCCATAAAGGATGTTGTCTTATTCATCACCATATTCTCAGTGTCTGCAAAGTACTCTGTAACTAGTAAGTACTCCGTAAACACTTCATTGACTGAATTAATTCATTTATAAAAGGTGTGAAGAGCCTGACCAGGGGGTGGCACAGTGGATAGACCATCAGCCTGAAATGCTGAGGACCCAGGTTTGAAACACTGAGGTCGCTGGCTTGAGCAAGGGCTCACCAGATTGAGCACAGGGTCACTGGCTCAGCTGGAACACCCATTTAAAGGCATATATGAGAAAGCAATCAATGAACAACTAAGTTGCTTCAACAAAGAATTGATGTTTCTTATCTCCTTCCTGTCTGTCTGCCTCTATCTGTCCCCCTCTCTGTGTCTTTTCTCTCTGTTTCTCTCGTTAAAAAATTAGTTTAAATAAATAAATAAAAGATGTGAAGAGATCATTAACATTTTTATTTAAAATTTCTATTACCAAGTTTCTTCCTTTGTAAATGGAAATAATATCAGTCCTATCTCGCAGAATAATTGTAGGAATTATAATAATGTAGGTAAAGCATTTAAAACAGAGGGTGATTGGCAAATGGCAAATATTATGTATATATTTGTGTAAATATTATGAACAAAAATCACATTTATAATATTTAAAATTCTATGTGAACAATTGCTTACTAAACATTGCCTTAGAAATGGAAGATTTATAAAATTCTTAGCACACTCTTTAAAGTACATATACCAGAAGCCAATATGGAGGTGTCAGAAGAGGCAGAGACCAGGGGAAGGGATGACGTGAGGCTTCATGAGAGAGAAAGCATCTGAGATGGATCTTTGAAGAAGGCCTAGAATTTCATAATGGGGTGGGATTTTCATGGAAAAGAAAACATTATAGAGAAAGTTAGGGGAAGATAAAAAAACTGGCAATAAAAACCCAATGTGTAGTCTGACCAGGGCATATATTGGGAGAATAATAGATAGTTAGCTTGGGCAAGGAGATAAAGGGTCCATCATAATGGCCCTCTATACGGGCTTCTGCAATTCAGTAGAGCATGAATAATCATTAACAATCTTTTTAGCACTGGCTGGTTGGCTCAGTAGATAGAGCATCGGCCGGGAGTATGGACGTCCTAGGTTTGATCCCCAGTCAGGGCACACATGAGAAGTAACCATCTGCTTCTCTCCCCTTCTCTCTCCCACTTCTCTCTCCCTTTCTCCCTCTCTTCCCCTCCCACAGCTGGTGGCTCTATTGGTCCAAGTGCGGCCCCAGATGCTGAGGATAGCTCAACTGATCGAGGATTGGCCCCAGATGGGCTTGCTGGGTGGATTCCGGTTAGGGCGCATGCAGGAGTCTGTCTCTCTATCTCCCTTCCTCTCACTTATAAATAAATAAATAAATAAATAAATAAATAAATAAATAAATAAATAACAAATAAATAAATACAATCTTTTCAGCAACAACAATTTATGTTCCTTGATAGAAAAATTCATTTGGCCACAGTGTCTAGATCTATTATGGTTGAAGAATAATAGAAAGTTGAGAGAAAACATAGGAAAATAGTGATTTAATTGTCAAGTTTTGGGGTTTTTGCATGGGGTGAATGCAGTGAACTGAAGAGGGAAGGAAGAGATATGGGAAAGATTTGATATTTGAAGAAAACAGGGGCTGGGACACAAAAAGAAAGAATGACCATCTACAATGTCCATTTGGAAGGGATGAGTGCATTAAATGAAACTGAGAAGTTAGAAGAAAGTTTTTGAGGCTAGAAGGGTAGATAAAAATAAATAGCTTGGGATATAAATAATTTATATGACAGTATAATTTCTAACTGGACATAGCTATAATATGAATTTAGAGCTCAGAGAGAGAAGATATATATGTTGTATATATTTTCATAGAAAGAAAGGATTAAACCCAGGATATGAAGGTGGTCATTGAGGAAAAAAGAGACCAATGAAAAATGGTTCATGGACAACCGTGAGAAAAAATATTAATTTAGAACATGCTCTTTGTTTTGTAATAGATTCCTTCTTCTTGTTGCTTAGCTTAATAATTAGTTGTGGTTGATTTGTGATACACCGTGTAGAAGATCTTAGAGAACCTCGCACAAAATTAGAAATACCCATACTACTTTGCAAATGTTTCCACAGGTATTGGCCATTTGATTTTTTTTTTTTTTGTTACTGTGACTAGAATTTAGGAAAATGCCTTATTTTCTTTGGTTGTAAAAGGTTTTCCTGAGATGAATAACACCTGTTTGTAAAGGTACTAGTATAACAGGATGCAAATTCAGTAATGTTTAATAATACACTATTGATGGAAAGTGCTGGTTGGAAACATCTGTGGTGCTGATTTTTATTAATGATTTTTCCTAGATTGCTGAATAATTGACATGGAGTAAAAGGTGACTCAGAATTGATTTTTTTGTTGCTTGGCATAGATTGTTGAAATGTCAATAGCTACAGCACCTTATTAAGTGCACCATATCAAGAAGTAAATATTTCAAGTACAGCTTTCTCTAAAGAGTCATCAGTGATTGCATGTTATCACTTTGTAAAAATAATAGGAATAATTTGTTTACATAAATGACAACAGGTACAGTTTACATAAATGACAACAGGCACAAGACATTTTTAGTTAGTGACAGAATTATAAATGGAACTCAATATAAACTTGTTTTGGAGGAAAATATAATTTTACTTTATAAATTCTCATATACAAAATTGTATGAAGTACAATATATGGTTTTAAAGGCTATATCTTATTAATGTTTAAAATTCATTGGTACTATTTTTTAAAGAATCTTCATTTGAAATATGAAGCGGTATAATTAGAAAAAGAAATATTTTGTAATAGATTTTAGTTTATCTGTATTTTTACTTAGGACAAATAGCATGCCAAATAATTATTTTAGTAGCAATAAAAATCTTGTGCAGCCCATACAAAAATGAAAAGAAATTGGGGAGGGGCAATTTCTGAGAAAGCAGTCAATGAACAACTAAGGAGCCACAATGAAGAATTGATGCTTCTCATCTCTCTCCCTTCCTGTCTGTCTGTCCCTATCTTCCCTCTCTCTGTCTCTTTGTTTCTGTCACACACACAAAAAAAAGATAAGAAATAGAAAAAAGGCATTGGTTCTACATAAAGCAATGAAAATAACTTCAGGTTGTAGTATTGTTCCTGGTCTTCTCTCTCCTCCTTTTTTTGGTAACCTATACTTCATGTTCACACTATTTATTCACCAGGTGGTGTTTTTTACTGTTTAGAAAAACATTTTTTAATTTGTGGTCACGGCCTACAAATCTATTTTATGATTCATGATCAGAACTTTTAACATGTAATAATAGAATAGGGTAGAATAAAAACATATCAGAGTGCATCTCGCATAGTGTGACTAGGTTCTGTTTTATGTCTGTTTTATATATGCTTTACACATATGTGTGTATGTGTGCTAAGTCTCAAAGTAATACGTATTTCTTAAAGAAAGTGCAATAGCTATTGATATAGTCAGCGGTTACCATTGTGAATTACTCATTTATTGCAAATTAGTTTTTAATAATTAGGTTTTAATTATTAACTGCCTGCTACGTCTGTGAAAATTAACCACCAAAAGGAAAACTTCTAACCTCTACTATAAATGTTTAATATTCTGGGAAAGATATGTACCAAAAGGAGCACTGGAAAATCAAGTATTTGCTGGGGCATTGTTCAATACAAGTGTTTGGTTTCTTTTATATCTTTAAACTGTATGCCAGTATAATTTATTTTTGTGCCAAGATTGTTTCTAATGTGTTTAAGTAGTAGAAGTAATGCTTTGAAGCAATTAATGGGTTCCTTATAGACAACATATATTAGAGTCTTATTTTTTGATCCATTCTGACAATCTCTATCTATAATTGGTGCATTTAGATCATTGATGTTCAAAGTAATTATTGGTATAGTTGGATGAATACTTATCATAATGTTTACTGTTTTCTATTAGTTGTCCTTAGTTTTTGTTTCTATTTTTGTCTGCCACTCTTTTTCTTCCTTTTCTGGTGTTTTTTTTTTTTAATTTTTATTTATCTAAATTTTTTATTGATTTTTACATAGATTCTAGTGTCGCCCCAAATGCATCCCCCCGTATTCAAGCATTTTATATGACTCATTTTCTCTTCTTTCTTAGCATTTTAGTTATATTTTATTTTTAACTTTTGATAGTTGTTGCCATAGGGTTTACAGCATCCAATTTCAGTAAAACCAAGTTCACTTTCAGATAACACTGTACCACTTCAAAGATGATGTGAGTATATTATTGAATTGCTCCATCTTGTGCCTTGTATATTGCCTGTCATTTATTCATATATACAATAAAATACATTGTTGCTAAGACTATTTTGAATAAATGATCTATTAGATCAATTAAGAATAAAAAAATAAGTTTAATGTTCCCTTCACTTATACCTTCTTTGATGCTGTTCCTTTCTTTGAATAGATCCAAGATTCTGACCTATATTATTTTTCTTCTTCTCTCTAATAATTTTCTTTTAGCATTCCCTGCAAAGAGGGTCTAGTAGCAACAAATTTTCTCAATTTTTGTTTGTCTGAGAAAATCTTGATGTCTTCTTCACTTCTGAGGCTAATTTCACAGGGTACAGACTTTTGGGTGGGCGGTCTTCGGGGCAGCCCTGGTTGGCTGGGGCAGTGCAGAGGGCGTGATGCTTATTTTATCTGTCCCTGCAGCATCGCCTGGCTGCTGTTGGCTTCTAGGTGCATTGGAAAGTGTGGATCATGACCTCTCCCTGCATATTCAAGTTTTACATATCTGATTAAGCAAGGTGAATGCTTCTGAGATTTCTGTGAAATCTACTTTAAAAATTAATTCACAGTTTATTAACTTTAAAAAAAGGTTTTTTCTCTCCGCTCTCTGTTTGCCCACATAGTTTCTGAGAAACGGTTGGATATAATTCTTTGTTCTCTATAGGTAAGGTGATTTCTTTCCCTCTGGCTTCTTTCAGAATTTTTTCTTTATATTTGATTTTCTATCATTTAAAATTATATGCCTAGGTGATTTTATTTTTTTGGCATTAATCCTGTGTACTCTGAGCTTCCTGAATCTGTGGTTTGTTATGTGACATAGTTTGGAGAAACTCTCAGTCATTAATGTTTTAAATATTTCTGTGTTTTTCTCTCTTTATTCTCCTTGTGATATTTCCAATATACAGATGTTATACCTGTTATAGTTGTCCAACATTTATTAAATATTCTGTTTTGTTTTATTTTCAGTCTCTGTTCTTTCTGCTTTTCACTTTTGAAAGTGGATTCTTTCCTCAGCCATATATAGTCAAATAATATAGTCAAATAATAAGCCCACCTAAGACATTCTTTTTTTTTTTTTTTGTATTTTTTCCGAAGTGAGAAGTGGGGGGCAGCAGACAGACTCCAGCATGCGCCCAACCGGGATCCACCCGGCATGCCCACCAGGGCGTGATGCTCGGCCCATCTAGGGCGTTGCTCCACTGTAACCAGAGGCATTCTAGCGCCTGAGGCAGAGGCCATGAAGCCATCCTCAGCACCCGGGCCAACTTTGCTCCCATGGACCTTGGCTGTGGCAAGGGAAGAGACAGATAGACAGAAAGGAGAGGGGGAAGGATGGAGAAGCAGATGGGCACTTCTCCTGTGTGCCCTGGCCGGGAATCAAACCTAGGACCTCCACACACCAGGCCGATGCTCTACCGCTGAGCCTACCAGCCAGGGCCTAAGGCATTCTTTATTTCTGTTACACTGTATTTTATCTCTGAAATTTCTTTTTTGCTTTCTTTCTTTCTTATTTTACATTAAGTGTGAGACAGGAAGGCCGAAACAATATCTCCTCATGTGCCCTGACTGGGATCCACCCGGCAAGCCCCTACCTACCAGGGGATGCTCAGCCCAGCAGTGCCAGATCTCCATTGTTTGGCAACTTAACTATTTCAGCACCTGAGGCCAAGGCCATGGAGCCATCCTCAGTACCTGGGGCCAACTTTGCTCAAGCCATTCAAGCCAGTGCTGCAGGAGGGGAAACAGAGATAGAGATAAAGTGGCAGGGGTGGAGAAGCAGATGCTTGTGTCTCCTGTATGCCCCAATTCAGAATTGAACCCAGGACTTCCACACGCTGGGCTGACACTGTACCGCTGAGTGAAATGGCCAGGGCCAGTTCATTCTTAGGATTTCTAATTCTGTGCTTTCATTTCCTATTTGTTCTTGCATGCTGTCTACTTTGTCTATTAGAGTCCTTAGCATATTAATCATAGTTGTTTTAAATTTCGTGTCTGAAGCCCCAACATCTCTTGTCATGTTTGGTTCTGATGTTTTCTCTCTGTCCTTTCAAATTTAGTTTTTTGCCTTTTTGTATACCTGTCATTTTTTGCTGATGACTGGACATGATGAAACTGCTGTAAATAGGTCTTCAGCAATATGGTGGTAGGTATGGAGGGAGAGGAAGTGTTCTACAGTCCTATGATTAGGACTCTAAACTTCTCAGTGGTTTCTCAGGTCTTATCTCCCTCCTTAGCTGGGACAGATATGGCTAGAGTGAGCTGAAGTTCGATATCTCCCTTCCTCCAAATCAGTTCAGCTCTCTAATGCTACTTCCAGTTGGTGAGGCTCTGGTTAACTAGTTTTCCCTGAGGGAAGAACTCCTTAAGAACAGAGTGCTCTAGTGTATTTTTTTTTCAATTCATTCATTGGTTGATTCTTGTTTGTGCCCTGACCGGGTATCAAACCTGCAGCATTGGCGTATCAGGACAACACTAACTAATTGAGCTACGCACCCAGGGCCTCTAGTGTATTTGCAAATGGTTCATTTTCTCCTCCTCCTGGAAACTGGAGGTGATTTTTTCCTAGATATTTACTGTGAAAACCTGGTGGAGCTCCTGGAGGTAAATCACACAGTATTGTGCAAGCCCCGCTATGACTCCTGGAGCTTTTGCCTCTCCGAGTTTGTCCGCACTGAACTTCCTGCCATTCAGCAGTTACGTTCCCAGTTTTCCTGCCTGGCACTGGTTCTTGCAGCTCCACTCGTGCGTCCTGACTTCTGGAAGCAGTGACTCCCAGTGTTTGCCTGTCTGTCTCCCTGTCTTGGGGCCAGCAGCTTGCCCTGTGTCTTTCCCTCTCATATGGATACAAGTAGAGTTATTTTTCAGTCTGGTTAACTTTTTACTTATTGTTAGGATGACAAGGTAACTTCTAAGATTTTTATATTCAAAACAAGAAACTGGAAATTCTCCGTCAATTTAAAAAAAATTTTTTTTGCAGCAATTATTAGGCACTAGGAAGCACCTGAGCTGCTCAAGGTAAAACAGTAAGTATATGTGTATGCTCTGGAGATTTCAGTCTAGTAGAGGAGACTGGAATATTTTAATTTACTTTTCTATGTGTTTTCACTTTAGTTTATAGGGAATAAAGAGAAGGCTCTTAGCAGCAAGGGAAAAATGGCTCTTATATAAAATGCCACATATTTTTGTGCAGGTCAGTGTATGTGGAAATGTTTGATAAAGTAACAGGAAAATCTAGAAAGCTAAGGATAGAGGGGTGAAAAAGTCAAGGAAGGACTGCTGGGATGTCTCCTACATGCTCAGTTAAACTTAGAGAGATATGCAAAAACTACCGGGTAAATAGGCTTGGGTATAAATATGAAACGGAAAATTTAACTAATATTACTTAGCATCTTGTTTTCAAGCTCTTTAAAAACGACTTTCAGCCCTGGCTGGATAGCTTGGTTGGTTAGAGCATCATCCCGATGCACAAAGGTTACCGGTTCAATCCCTGGTCCGGGCACCTACAGGAACAGACCAATGTTTCTCTCTCGCGCTCTCTCTTCCTTCCTTTCTCTCTAAAATCAATAAATAAC
This sequence comes from Saccopteryx leptura, assembly GCF_036850995.1. Taxonomy (NCBI): domain Eukaryota; kingdom Metazoa; phylum Chordata; class Mammalia; order Chiroptera; family Emballonuridae; genus Saccopteryx; species Saccopteryx leptura. The sequence continues at coordinate 236,081,723 of NC_089503.1, forward strand.
ATTTAAAAGAATTTTTAAAGTGAATAAAAATAAAAACCACTTTCAATTTTGTTGTTTTGAGAAGAAGGATTAAACAGGTCACTAAAACTGTTCATAAATGCCAGTTCTGCTAGACCATACCATTCCATAATTTTCTATTAGATTGTCTCTAGTTTCCTTTTAGAACACTATTCTAATGACCTTGTAGACAGCCTGTATTTCTCTTGCTGTCTGCTAGACTGATTTTGTATTCAAACAGCTTATGTATTCTCCTCATATTTCCTCTGTCATGCACAATATTTCCTTTAATAGTAGCCTTCTGCTTTCTTGCCGCGGACCTGCTGAGATGCTCTTATGCATAAAAAAACAGATGCCCCAGTTCTTCCTCTTAAAATCATCTACAAAGCATTTAGCAAATTATCCAAACTTTCTTAAAGTAAATTCAAGATGCTCGTGGATAAGCACAATACCCCAACAGGGTAAGAAAGACTTGCTTCAGTCTATATAAAGCAATAAGTTTAAATAGACATTTTTCATGAGATTGGCAAGCAGTATAAATCATCTATTTGAACAAATAATTAAGATGATAAAATGTGTACCATACTATCTCTATATTTCTAATTTGATGCAAGGTTGGTACCCATAATAATGAGCAGTCCAATTGCTTTCTTGAGCAGCTGAGTCTGAGGTGAATAATGAATTTTCAAATAAAAGGTCTTAGAGAGAATCTTTCAAGTATAATAGCAAAAAAAAAAAAAAAAAAACCAATAAAACAAAAACTTGAAAATAAATACGAACAAATGTAGTAAAAGATAAAAATTGAAATCCTCACTAGTGCTTTTTAAAAAAATTATTGGCGACCTACTTTTTAACAGCTCATTCTCCAATGTATAAGGTATCAAATTAGTATTAGAGATATTTTAGAAAACTGAAACAGAGAAACATATGTAACACATACAGTAAATACCTGCAAGGCCACAGTTATCTGGAAGATGTTCATGTCTGTGCTCTATGACATTTTAATATCTTCATCCTAAGTTTCAGAAGAATTAACTATTACCATAGAATTATTTGAAAACACAACAGAGAACAAATACGCTAAGGCTGTGATGTGGAGGCATTCCATCAACTTAGTTCCAAATTCTAATCTTGTGTGTGTGTGTGTGTGTGTGTGTGTGTGTGTGTGTGTGTGTGTGTGTATTTCCAAAGCTGGAAATGGGGAGGCAGTCAGACAGACTCCCGCATGCGCCTGACCGGGATCCACCCGGCACGCCCACCAGGGGCGACGCTCTGCCCACCAGGGGCGATGCTCTGCCCATCTGGAGCGTGGCTCTACTGCAACCAGAGCCATTCTAGTGCCTGAGGCAGAGGCCATGGAGCCATTCTTAGCACCCAGGCCGACTTTGCTCCAATGGAGCCTTGGGTGCAGGAGGGGAAGAGAGAGACAGAGAGGAAGGAGAGGGGGAGGGGTGGAGAAGCTGATGGGCGCTTCTCCTGTGTGCCCTGGCCGGGAATCGAACCTGGGACTCCTGCACGCCAGGCCAACACTCTACCACTGAGCCAACCGGCCAGGGCCTCCAAATTCTAATCTTTAATTACTATTCTGAATAATGATGCAAACTATTATTGTATCCCTAGAGTTATGAAAACACATATTTGGAATCTAAAATGACAGAGCAAAACAGAGAATAAAACTGTGGAGGGATCTGGGAGTCTCCTCAATGTACCTACCTTCCTAGCACATTACAGAAATTCTCTTATCAATGTCACTCTTTTTATCTTGTCACAGAGTTAGAAAAGAAGTTTTATTTAACCAAAAACTTGTATGTGCTTTAATTACTATTGTTGCCAAACAAGCCTTCTCAACATGTATTTTATTATACCAGTGGGTTCTGTGGATCAGGAATTCAGACAGAGCTCAGGAAAGATGGCTTCTCTCTGCTATGAGATGGCTGGGCCCTCATTTGGGAGATGATGACTGGGGGTGACTAGGAAGCTGGGGGCTGAATACCGTTGCAGACACCTGCATTCGTACATCTGGTTTTCGGCTGGAGCACGTGGTGTGTGGGGACCTAGATTCACGACATAGCAAGCTCAGGGCAGTCAAACATCTACCTGGCAGCTCAGGAATCCAAAGACGAGTGTCCAAGGATACCAGGAAGAAGCTCCTTCAGCATTGTTTTATTAGCGTCCTGGATCAAATAGCATCTTTTCCTTGTACGTTATTTCCTGGAGCAGTCACAACCTGGCCTCGCTTCAAGGGAAGGGGCAAGAACACCACCATTTGATGAGAGCTGTGTCAAAATATTTATAGACACACTTTAGAGCCACCAGAGCACGTAAGCACTTCATACCTCTGGTGCCAGGAAAGTATGTCTTCTGTCCTCTGAACGCGGTGCTGGCTGAGGTGGGTACCAGCTCTGTGGACAGCGGGAAAGAGCGGCGTTCTGTTCCACAGGACATAAGTTTGAGACCCGGTCTAGCAAGAATGACGTTTTTGAATGTTCCTGAGGCCCCAGCCATCCCATCCCTCTACTCAAGTCAACAAAACTAGAAATGGTTATAAGGAGCTTAAATAAATGTGAAATGATATGTGTAACTTTTCCATTTAACACATATACCCAAGCACATCTTACTATGTACGGTAGTTTTCTCATAGTTCAACTCTCGAGGATGTTTTTGATTTTTCTCAATTTAAGAATCTTACTGCCAATGTTTTAGAGACCTTGCAATTTATCCAGTGCAAAACATCATCCAATTGCCCCACCTAGATATCGCAGTTCCCCAAACAATTGAAATTCACAATGACCATTGTGTCTTGGTAGTATTCATATATATAGGCACACATATACATACAGATAGATATATAAAAACAAATAAACACTGGCAAACACTTATACAAATTCTAAATATATATAACACTTGAGAAAAATAGAATACAAAATTTCAGAGATGGAGGGATAGTTACTTCATTTGAAATTGAGTTATGCTGTGTCTATAGGTAAATAATATATGTTTATATATGGATTATATATGGATGCATATATATGGACATACACTAGATGGATATGTAAACCTGCACAGTAATAAACATATATGTATATGCATGTGCATATAAATACACAGTGCAATGAATATGACTATGTAAAATAAATTTGCTCATGCTTTATACTAATTCAGAAGTAATTTTATTATTGGTAAGCACTTCTGATTAAATGAGTTTCATTATCTATTAACTTAAGCATGCTTGCTTATTAATTTTAGTAAAATTTCCAGAATTCTTTTTTATGCTTAACATGAGCCTACACTTAATAAATATCTATTTTAATGGAAAGCTACACCTGTATTATACTCTCAGTGCTTGCTACTCAACAAGGAATATGTCCTGCAGAGAAGAATTAAAACCATGGCCATATTATTGCTAACACCCACTGATTATGTGGTTGGAACATTTGGTGAAACTGTACTTTCATTAAATAATATAACAATTACCAGTTTTGCAAGATGCTATCCTATTCATTTACATCTATTTTACCATGTTGCATATTAGGTACAAAATAATTAGATACTAAGAAAGGAGTAAAAATGTGGGTAAGCAATCTGCTATTGCTTCCAACATACGCAACTAGTGAAGCAGATGGAATTGTGTTGTTGGGATGTTTAAGGACTTTTAGAGTGCCTCGAATCAGCAGCATCTGGAGACCAATTACTGAACACTCTCCACAGGAGTCTTGCCTCAGCGTTTTTAAATGGATGAATAATATATCAACTCCATGACGTCCCACTGAGAGAGACTGAAGCAGCATCAGAAAGAAAGAGTGTATTTGAGTTGAACTAATAATTAAATAATTTGAAATTTGAACTGAAGTCCTTTGTGTGTACATATGTAGTTGGTTGTAAGGTTGCCATGCAGTAGCATAATGCATGGGAGGAGAAAAAAACAGTGGAAGCTCCTGCCTGCCTTTTCCTGAGTCTGGAAGAAAAAAAATGTGAAAGGAAAACTAACTTCTCAATTCATACCTGAAAATGATTTATGTAAGAATTTGTAATATGGAATGAATGAAAGAAATTTGCTGCATGTTAAAGCCCTAATGCATCTTAGAATGTATCTTCTAGATTGTCTATTTCAAACTCTCATATCCCATAGGTCCTGGGGGACCTGAATAGCTTAGCAAATTGCCCACAAACAACCATTAACAGAGAGGATGCTAGATTCAGGTGTTCGTTCTCCTCTGCCTCATGCTGTGATCACGTTATTGTACAATAATTACAAAAATAACAGCAACGCTGTTACAAAGGGAAATTGTTCCTTCTAGGTTCAATGAGACATTCAAATATAATATCTCACTTAATTTTAACAACACTATACTCTGTGGCATAATATCATTATTGTCATTTTACTGGTAAGAAAACTAAAGTCCAGAGAAGCACTAAGATTCTGGATCAGGCCTGAGAAATTCAATGTCTTTAGTGGAACTTACAAAATCTACCTTATGAGTATTTTCTGGAGGAGTTAGATTGTATAAAAAGTTACTAAGATGCCTGGAGAGTAAGTACCTTCTAAGAACTTCAGTAGCTCCCTCATTCATTTATTTGTTCATAGACTCTTATGAAGCATATATTTCTCCCACTTGCCAAGCACTGAGAGAAAGGCTGGGGATACAGCAGTGAGTAAGGCAGGCATTTTCCTAGGTACCTTGTAGCTTGCAAGCTTATGTTAAAAAAGAAAGAAGAAACTTCCTTGTGAAGTTATCCACTGTTACTGAATTTCACATGCGATAAAAACAGGAAAAAATATTAACATTAGCATGAACAAAGTCAAAGTCAGATCACTTAATTCCTAGAATAGTTTACTCTCCTTTCACATTAAATTAATTATTATTTAATAAGGATCATCATCATATAATTGTAATTAATTAAACAATTAAAAGCTTGGTTGCCTTCAATTTAGGCTATGCAAATAAAATTTATGAGTTATTTATGGTCTGCCTTTCCATTTAGTCCTTGATTTATTTAATGAGTAGAAACAAGAAGAGGAGGGTAAATACCTATATAGAAAAATAAAAAAAATTACATTATTGATGACCAATAGTAGTTTCTAAAAAAAAAAATTCATTTGCCCTTGGCCAGATGCTCAGTTGGTCAGAGTGTCATTCCAAAGTGCAGAAGTTGCCGGTACCTTCCCAGGTCAGGGCACATAGAGGAACAGATTGATGTTCCAGTCTCTCTCCCTTCCTCTCTCTTTCCCTCTCTCCTTTCCTTTCTCCCTTCTTCTCTCTCTAAAATCAATAATAAAAAATTTTTTCTAATTTAAAACAAAATCATTTGGAGTAAAGCTCTAAAACCCAGCACTAATAGGGACTATCTAGTATTTCCCATCCCAAGTCTATCTTACTCATTTTGCAGTGGTCAAAAATTAGATACATTTCTTTTTATAAAATACCATTATAAACAGAACTAGAAATTTTGAGATTGTTGTTTTACACTTGAGAAAAGCAATGGACTCTCCCTAAATGAGGTCCTGCAACAAATGTGATTTCATGTCCAGCCATTGAAATTTTCACAGATACTAACCTTCAAAAAGTTGGGCATGGGACCAAGCGAATCCCCTCTGGTTTCCTCTAACAGTCTCTCAGCAGTGAAGGCAAATACAGTGACCACAAGAAGCAGGCAGAAACAAAGCATGATATTACTTGCCAAGGTAGCTTCTGACGTTAACTTCTTTATTATGTAAAATTTTAAACGTACAAAAGTAGAAAAATTCCCCATATAGCCATCACTCAGCTTCAGCAATTTATAGTCTCATCAATATTCTTATATACTCCTCTCTTCATATTTTAAAATATATCCCAGACAGCATATAATATTTTCTGTAAATATCTCATTGTGAATCACACACAACACAAAAAAATCAAATATATATCACACTCAAACTATTTTAACAGTAATTTCTAAAGGAGAGTTTTAGGAAGAACAAAATAAGCATCTAACAAAAAGAATGAAGATAAAACACTGTTTTTAACTACAGTGAGTGCTCCTCGTGCAAAAAGTGAATTTGTAGCACTCACTTTCAGGGCTGGGTTGTTAAAAATTGAAAATTGAAATTGACAGTCTTCTCAAGATAGAAAAAGAATTTCATCATGAACACACACACATGCACCCACGTATGAAGCAATTTGTCGTGAATTGTCTTCTGCCTGCCTGGCATCATTTGTGTGGCACTGAGATGATTATTTTTCAGCTGTTACCTGTAGAGTGACTCTATTCTTCCATGCTTCAGGACGATGTTCTAATCTAACCAACCCAGCGAACTGGCCAGGCCATGACTCTCTATTCTTATGTGTAGATATGGCAAAATAGCCTAATAGATTAGAATATCCATAGTAGCCTGACCTGTGGTGGCGCAGTGGGATAAAGCATCGACCTGGAACACTGAGGTCGCCGGTTCGAAACCCTGGGCTTGCCTGGTCAAGGCACATATGGGAGTTGATGCTTCCTGCTCCTCCCCCTTCTCCCTTCTCTCCCTCTCTCTCTCTCTCTCTAAAAATCAATAAATAAAATATTTTTTAAAAAAAGAATATCCATAGTATTGATTGTTTGAGTAATAAAAGTTTCTGAGACTAGAATTGAGAACTCTGGGGCAGGCTAGGAGGAAAGCACCTCTGACTGATCTCATGAGTATGACATTGTATTAGGAAGGCTGATTTCTAGACATAGACTTGTGAACAGTAGGTCCAAAGATGTTTGCAGACTAGGAGATAACCAAGGCTGGAGCTTGGAAGATGGAAGAATACAGCTTGTCTTAATAAGCACTCATTCTATTTCTTTTTATATTTTTTATTTGAAACACTTTAAAAAATATATTCCACCCCTATTTCAACAGTCTTAAATTTGTTAAGAAAAAGGTTCTATATCCATAGTTGCATCGTATCTAATGGGGTCACAGAAGCAGCATAGGGATGGCATTGGTGCCCCTCAAAAGGAATATGGAAGTTGAAAGAGGAATACCTATATACTAGAATGTTTTCACCTTAGAGCATTCTTACTCAAATTTGTCTTATTATGGAAGGCTGAAATTCTTTTCATTTATTTTACAAACATCCATTGAGGACTTATAATATGTCAGGTACTTGCTAGGGTCTAGGGATATAACAATGGGAAAACATTAACATTCTAGTTATTTCCTTACACAACTTATTCAATAATGGTGTTTAGGCTAATAACAGTTATTTTTTCAACCAGCAAAAACCCTATTTTATATGAAACCCTAATATATTAAATATATTAATATGATATTGACTTTTATAAATGATATATCTAAGTGCATATTTTTATTATTAAATTAAGAAGGCCCCCAATCACACCAATAAAAGTTTTTGAAAAAACAAAACAAAACAGAGATTATAGATAACTCAGACTTCTATCAGAAATAATTTATCTCTGTATTATATTTTGACTGCAGCTACTCAGAGATCTGAAACCTAATACACATAATATCTTAAATTTCACATTTTTGCTAAAAAAATATGCTGAGAATGTAAATAAACTTTTCAGTTAATTTCTCAGTATTAGGAAGAAACTTTCAAATTCAAATATCTTTAATATGATCACAGTTTAATATTCAGAGTTAAGCCCTGGGGTAAAAACTTTGTTTGCATCCCTGATCTGCATTTCATTAACTGTGCAGCCTTGAAAAAATTAATCAGTTTTTCTATGATTTATCCATAATTCTAAAATAGAGGTGATACCAGAATTATTGAAATGATTAAATTAAATTACATATAAAATACTTATGTATGACTTGGGTCCTTCTAACTTTTCCATATAAACTATTTGGGCTCTAATTCTAGTTAATAAACTTAAAGTCACAATGGAAAAGCGAAAGCTCTATCACAGTAATAGGAATTCAGTTCAATTCACCAAATCTTGACAACTGTGCATTACATACATGCAAAGTGGTGGTGACTCAATGGTGAAGATGCCATGTGTCCTGCTTGAAAGAGTAATCCAATCAAAGATATATGGAAGGTAGGGAGCATTCCATGCAATTAAACAGCTTGTGTGAAGATATCAAGAGATTTCCAAAAAAGAACACATTGTACTTTTCAGTGTAACTATGATTAAAAAAAAAAAAAAGAAAAAGTGAGGGGAGTTGAATGGCATGAAAGCATGATGTTGTAGATCTAAGCTGGATCAGATTATTCAAGCTTTATAAACTGTGTAAAGGATTTGAAAATTTTATCTTATGGGACATTGGGAGGCATTGAGGTTTTATTGACAGTTCAATGATTTGGCAATATCATGGCAATTTGTTTTCAAAGGACCTCCCCCCAAAATAAATAAAAGCAAGATGGTCAATTAGAAGGCTGCTGCAGTAATTAAGGAAATAAATGAAAATAGCCTGACTATATAGTAGCAATAAACCACCAGAAAATGAACAGATTAGTAATGTTTTGGAGATAGAATTGATAGGTTTTGGTAATTGATTGGTTGGGACAAATGATGGAGAGAGAGGGATCAGAAACTCTTGGTTTTCAACTAAGATACTGAAGAAATAATTATGCCATTTTCTGAAATTATGGATTGTTAGTGAAACTAGTTTGAAGAGAATGTTTTCCATTTGGTACATTTTATATATATAGCTTAAAGTTTCAATGGAGAAAAGCATTCATTTTAATTGTGTCAGTAGACAATCTCCAGAACGGAGTGGTAATCAGGATGGAGAATTGGACTGGAATGACAATTTTAGTTTAACTAGCATCTGATTGTTTATTAAGCCTTGAGAATGAATTAGATCATATTGAAAGAATATGTGGAACAAAGCTACACAGAGCTCCAACAAGCCAACATTTAAGGCAGGGGTCCCCAAACTTTTTACACAGGGGGCCAGTTCACTGTCCCTCAGACCATTGGAGGGCTGAACTATAAAAAACAAAAAAACTATGAATAAATCCCTATGCACACTGCACATATCTTATTTTAAAGTAAAAAAACAAAACAGGAACAAATACAATATTTAAAATAAAGAACAAGTAAATTTAAATCAACAAACTGACCAGTATTTCAATGGGAACTATGGGCCTGCTTTTGGCTAATGAGATAGATGGTCAATGTCCGGTTCCATATTTGTCACTGCTAGCCATAACAAGTGATATGACGCGCTTCTGGAGCCGTGACGTGTGCATCCCGCGTCACCGGAAGTAGTACTGTACAGTGAGCGTCACCGCGCTTTGTACCAATGAAAGAGGTGCCCCTTCCGGAAATGTGGTGGGGCTGGATAAATGGCCTCAGGGGGCCGCATGTGGCCCGTGGGCCATAGTTTGGGGACCCCTGATTTAAGGGGTATTATAATGCAGAAAAAAAGGCAAAGAAAATGGTAAGGTAATGGAAAAAGTGATGAGAAAAATTAAGAGTATGAGAATTCACAGAGGCCAAGAGGGGACTGTTTTTTGAATGATAGTCAACTCATGATAAACTCCTTCTGGGACACTAAATCCATGGACCCTGACATGTGTCTACTCGATATAATGATCTGAATGCAGTTTAAGTGAAGTGATGAAAGAAGCCATATTGTGATGGTTTAAATTCTTTTTTTTTTTTTTTTTTTTTTTCATTTTTCTGAAGCTGGAAACAGGGAGAGACAGTCAGACAGACTCCCGCATGCGCCCGACCGGGATCCACCCGGCACGCCCACCAGGGGCGGTGCTCTGCCCCCCAGGGGGCGATGCTCTGCCCATCCTGGGAGTCGCCATATTGCGACCAGAGCCACTCTAGCGCCTGAGGCAGAGGCCACAGAGCCATGCCCAGCGCCCGGGCCATCTCTGCTCCAATGGAGCCTTGGCTGCGGGAGGGGAAGAGAGAGACAGAGAGGAAAGTGCGGCGGAGGGGTGGAGAAGCAAATGGGCGCTTCTCCCATGTGCCCTGGCCGGGAATCGAACCCGGGTTCTCCGCACGCTAGGCCGACGCTCTACCGCTGAGCCAACCGGCCAGGGCGATGGTTTAAATTCTAAAGCGAAAGTGAGGAAAAGAAATAAATGGTGTGTTTGTTTCATTTCATGTAAATAAGGAAAGTATGAAATAACTGGAAAGGAATAAAAGATCAAGTGGGGTTTTGATTTCTTATTACAGATTAAAGAAACCTGAGAAACTTAATAATGTTTTGGAGAAATACCTAACAGAAAAGACACAGAAGTCAGTGATGGGGGAATAAGGGGTGGAGCAAGATCCCAATAAAACAAGAGATGTGTCTCAGAGGAGGAGGAGTAGATTGTATGTAAGTTGTAGGAGGAATCATGGATGCAGATATAATAAAAAGGTAGATTCAGACTGAAAGTTTATTGTGGGGGAATGTTTATTGGGGTTCTATTTTCTAAATAAAGCAGAAGATAAGGTCAGTTGTTATGAAGAGTACTCAAAGGAATAACTGGATAATTGGATTCAATGTTGTAGCCGTAGAGAATGACAAATGTCAAAATAAGACAAGTTCATAGCACAAGTTAATGTGCTATTAGTCTCCAGTTTTTAAAAAATTTTCATTTAATCTAATACATTTAAAACTGGGCATTGTTCTCATTATCACTAATTGTTTAATATTTTTTTTAGTAGAATCAAATGTTTGAAGAATCCCTGACAAAGCCCTGTTTTACAACCTCTGTAAACTTGTTATCTCAAGATACAGAGTAAATGCACTTACTCTAAAACCCCACCTCTCTAAACCTTTTCTAATATTCATCTCTCTCTCTCTTGCAATCTGCAGCTGATCTATTATTCAATGTATTGCTTTTTTATTTTCAAATGTCATCATACATTTTAGTTTTGAAATATGATTTGTAAACATGGATTTTTAAGAACTCTGTTCAATTTTTAGCATTTATCTGACTTCTTATTATGATGTTAATTTCAGATTTACTAGTAAGAGCTAAAAAATACCAGAATAGTTATATGTAATATTTAAGAGAATGTCAAATATATTATTTAGAGAATGTCAAATCTATTATGTCAAATCTAATCATTTATAAATACTCATATCTAACAATTATATGATCCTTAACTTAGATCCTAGTGGCTTAGAGCCTGATAAGTTTCTAAAGATATCAAGATTTTTTAAGAAGTTTTTGAGTTATTAAAACTTGGACTTTTTTAAACCAAGAAATAGTTTTGTTTTCAAAGAACTCAAACATAAACTGTAATTTGAGAGTTTAGAGGGGTTGCTGCCAATAAGAGAAAAAGTATCTTTAAAAGTTTAAAAAAGGCTCTGGCGGGTTGGCTCAGTGGTAGAACATCGGCCTGGCATGCAGGAGTTCCGGGTTCAATTCCCGGCTAGGGCACACAGAAGAAGCGCCCATCTGCTTCTCCACCCCTCCCCCTCTCCCTCCTCTCTGTCTCTCTCTTCCCCTCCCACAGCCGAGGCTCCACTGGAGCAAAGTTTGTCTGGTTGCTGAGGATGGCTCTGTGGCCTCTGCCTCAGGTGCTAGAATGGCTCTGGTTGCAACAGAGTGATGCCCCAAGATGGGCGGAGAATCGCCCCCTGGTGGGCGTGCCGGGTGGATCCCGGTGGGGTGCATACGGGAGTCTGTCTGACTGCCTCCCCGTTTCCAACTTCGGAAAAATACAAAAAAACACAAAACTTTAAAAAAGACTACCATAGAAATTTGGCTAAGGAAAATCACTAGAAGATAGAAGTTTTTGTGTCAGAGAAAGTGGTGTCTCCAAAGAAGAAAAAGTACTTTTATTTAGAAGGGCAGTTGCATTGTGCAATCGAGTTTTCCTTTGCAAAGGTTATATATTCATTTTCTGAACTGATAACTCTGGATGACCAATATTTCCAGCACTTCTTTGGTACCAACCTTAAGTGAGAAAAATGTGATATACGGCTAGTGATTACTTACAACCTTATCTGACCTTAGAGAAAACTTTCTTAAATAAGTCCATGATCCCTTCTCAGAGAGAGCTTATCAGCAAGTATAGCTGAATAGACAGTAGTTTCTGTGGTGCATTTTGATAAGTAATACCATTTATGAAAGCTTCATGGAAGTCTTGCCAGAAATGCAGTTATTAAATTAATTTTAGAATCTGTGTCAAGGGTCTTAACAGCATTATAGTCAGTGAATCCTCAATTAAAATGCAGCCTCACCCTGGCTGGGTAGCTCAGTTGGTTAGAGAGTTGTCCTGATATGCCACACATGTGGGTTCGAACTCCAGTCTGGACACGTACAAGCAACCAATGAATGCATAAATAGGTGAAACAACAGACCGATGTCTGTCTCTCTCTCTCTCTCTCAAATCAATCAATAATTTTAAAAAATGCAGTCTTTCAGAGCAAAGCCTTTTTCCCTCAAACACTCTCCATCCAATCTCAATCCTCATAACAAATGCTCCCATTATAAGATTTAGTTCACTGTATGGATCATCTCAAAATTTCTCCTTTCCTCCAAAATTCTTCCCAGTAAGACTTTAGGTCTCTCTGTATTTTTTTAACTTATACATCCTGAATCTATCCATACCACAGTTCTTTAACAGGAAAACTATTTATCTTTTATGCCACAAAACCAAGCACTATACTTTGCATAGAGCAAGACAACAACCTTTGTAAAAAAGAATTGGTTAGCAAAAATGAAATTTATTGACCACCTTTTTCCCTATACCATATAAAGCATTTGAAATATATGGCCTTTAAATTTATATAATATTTCTTTACGAAGATATTTTCAGCCTTGCTATAGAGGAGTAAGAACTAAAATTAAAATAAATTAGCATACCCAAGATTAGGATTAATGTGGTCAAGATACAAACCCAATTTTCTCTTCCGTATTTTAAATGACATTTTCTTTTGACAACATGATATGGAGATAACTAACCAATACTTCTCAGTACTTTCTCCTTACAACCGCACCCATCATCCTTCTTGGAAGGAGGGACCCAGTAGCTGCGCAGCTTGGGAGTGAATCCCAAATGAAAACATGAAATTCAGACAACTCTTAAGAAACCCGACTAAAGGAAAGGCATGCAATCCAAGTTGACATTTGACAGGTTTTTACAACACAACTAATTGAGCATGTTTACATGTAAAGACTGAGAGCCAGAAATCAAGAAAAGGCAAAAGTGAAATAATAAGTCAAATCAGTTAAGAAGCTGAAAGAAGAGAAACTCAATGATAAGTTGCAAAGACCATTGGTTGTAGGGGCAGGATGGTTGCTTGGAGGAAACTTTGTACAAATGGCAGGGTATTAAGCTCTACACTCCTTAGCATTGAACTGAGGAAGCATAATCAACTCACAGCAGCCTTACTGTTAGCTGATCCACAACAGACTTTCCAGTTCAGTAAAGAGAACTGTACATTATGTGAGGTTACAAACTCTCCTTCATGCGCCCTTCCTTCTATCACATCTTCGGGGCCTTGTAATCCCCAAACACTCTTACCCTCCTGTCTTCTGGAAGACCTAGTCTTTGTGGTTTATTCATCACTTTCCACCCTCTTTAGTTCTGCTGGACAAAAACAAAAAATAAAAACCCTGCAGTTTCAGATCCTGAAAGTGGAGGAGGTATGGTGGGAAAATGCCCCTAAAACTTGGTTTTTAAGTATTAATGTACAGACTAATCAGCATTCTTAATGGAGACCTGTAAGTCTGTATTTCTAATACACTTTCATGTATGAAGATTGCTGGTCTTCAAACCATATTTTGAATAGCAAGACTTGGCATTTCAACTGTAAGGGAAAAAATGTAAAAATGGTTCTGCTTCTAATACAAAATATTATGGTGACATACAATTTCTCTTTAAGTTGGCCTGGTGGCAGTGACTATGCCTTATTTAACATTCTAAGCACCTAAAAGATTTCTAAGAATTATATAAAACAGAACTGAACTGTAGTATGTGTTTATCTTTATAACAACTAATAGAAAATTGATACAGTGTATACTTTCAGTGGAGTCTGATCCCTCCTGTTATATCTGTAGTGTTAAAGTATGACTTTATTGCTAATAAAAAAATTTAGGTGGGAACAGAAAGCTAAGGTTTGAAATCCAGAAGGTCTGTATTCCCAATTTCCTCTTAAACAATTACTATTCTACCCACTTCCAAAATATGCTTTGAAGCATTTAACCTAGAAAGTTTTATATCTAGTTCATAGTATTCACTTCAAGAATAACATATTTTACAAAATTAATGAATTTCTGAAAAGTTGCCTAAGAGTAAATGGCTATCTTTGGAATTTCTGGATGTAAATTGTATTTCCCTTTAGAATTCTATTATTAAATTTCTGTTGTATCTCATGATACAGAGTATATTTTAGATAATATATATAATGAAAAAAATGTTAACTCAGTATTATAGCAGTACTGCTCAACTTGCAATAAAGAAACTTAGTATCTAAATTCTGTGTCTGCCACTGCTAGCTCTCCGACTTTGGGACAGTAAGCCACCTGGGCTTCATTTCTCTCATACGTAAAACAGTAGTTTTGGATTTCATGACTCCTTGCAGTATTATAACTTTGTGATTATTTAAATATCAGAAACGATTCTTAAAGCATGTCCAATTTGTTTTTAATTTAGGACTGTAGCTTAAAAGTATAATGTAAAATCACAAGACCTATTAAAAGATAATGTCTAAGCTAAAAAGTAAAGCATTTTCAATCAATCTTCCCAAATTCTCTCCAGCAGAGTGCCTCTGTCTGATGACTTCTGAGCAGTTAATTGAAGCTGCTGATTCTTTTATGGGTTGATGCTGATAAGTGGGACTTATAATAGAAAATACAGAATCCTAAGTCGGAAATAGAATGGTAAATAAATAAATATGTCAATGTAGTGATTGGATTTAATGAAGAGTTAGTGAATAGTAAAGGTTTTGTAATAGCTTTTTACAACATCTTTAACTGAATAGTGACTTCACTTTCTGATATATAATCTGCATTAAGTGCTTATTATGTTCCTATAAAATGAGACCATTTCCTTGTGAATTAAAATTACCTGATGACTTTGTTAAAAGTATGGATGCCATATTCCACCCCCACCCACGACCAGAGGAATCTGATTTAGTAGGTTTGAACCTCTGGCAATTCAGATACACAACAAAGTTTGTGAAGTTTTCTAATACATTGTTTAACTTGTCATACCTACCATTGACTTTCATGTCATTTCTTTTTCTCCATGAAGTATTATTGATTCTTTATTCAAGGGATGATATAACAAATCAGAAGTATGCCTTTAATAGGCTGAGTTTCAGGTCAATACAAAACTTTCCACTCAGAAGCACCATTAATAGAAATTCTATTAGGTTTCTATTTCATATCTTCCAATGAAACAAAGATTTTTAGTTGGGCTCAGTGCCTATTAAGTAGTTATATCAGGGCTTCAAGATTATTCAAAGAAACTAAACACATTACAAGCTGCCTACCTAAAATTCTTATTTTCCTTTGAACATAAAGAATCACTTTTTAGTAATTAATTATAGATATTCTCTACTATTAAAATGAAGAAGAATACCAAAGTTATGAATGAGTCATGTTCTAAGTTATCACCTTTCTGGTTTATGAAGACAAATTCATAACATAGGAAGACAAGTTCTAGTATTAATTTTGATAAGACAATGCTAACAGAATGTATGAAAAGTTTTCCAACCTCAACTGCTGTAATATAGATTATATATATATATTTCTATCTAGCATATATATGTTTTCATCAGTAGTTACACACTACAGAATAAGTCATGTTTTAGTAAACATTTATACTAGTTCAAATAATCTGTTTGCCTTAAAGTTGTATTGCTTTACAAATATATTTACAATATAATTCTATTAAACCCTTTTATAAAATTTATATTCTGTAATATTATGTAAATGTGTCATTTATTTTTCTTAATTTTTGATCTTTGTACATAATTTATTAATTTTGTGAGTTATAAAGAAAAATATATACAATTGTAGATGAATATATTCAGTGATATACCCAGTTTTAATTTTGTGTCTCAGAGTAAATCTTAGTTTTAGATTTTGTAAGCAAGTACTTATAAATTCATATTAACTGAAAATCTAGAAAATAATTGAACATGTGATTGCATAATTTTGTAAGCTATTATAGCTTAATGGAAGCATACTAACTAACTCACATATTTGGAGTTTAGTTCCATAGTCAGGTGATGATGAATAGGTTTTCAAGGCGATGTGCCTTAAATTTTTCAGCATAGAATAGACAGTTTTTTTATTTTAAAACATCAATTTTAAGTAAATCATTATGCTAAAAACAATAGTGCTGACCTTGCTGCAAATTTTTCTAATATTTATACTTTGCTTCTAAAATGATACTTTTAGAAATCCAACACAGTAACATATAAAATGTCTTCACTTTCAAATAATTCATAAGTTATATATTTCTTACAAAATAAATTTACTTGTTAAAAATGTTTATTTTGTGTCAATAATGAACAAACACATGTGTTTAAGTCAGCTATACACTATAATGTGATGAGCGTGTTAACAGACCTCATGCATGCCCCTTCAACCATTTACACCATTGATTCAGTTAAACTATTTGTATCATAAATTATAACTTTATATAAGCCTCTTGTAATGCTGGCTACTATATTAAAATAAAATTTAAAAATCCATAATTCATCAGAACTAAAACGTGACTATTATTAAACCTATTTTATACAGTTGTGCCTTCCAAAATCATAATATTATTTTATGGTTGCGTTAAATATTCAGGAACTATTGAGAGGTGAAACAAGTAGGTGATTTATTTCAGTGCTTTGACAGTTTTCATGAACCATCTCTTGACTATTTGAGTTACAACCATTGTTTGGTTTACTCCAGCATCAAATTGTAACTAAATGGACATTGATTCAACTAAGTCATTTTTCAAATCATAAATGAGGCCACTTCCGCTCATATTGTTGACTCTTCATTCAAGGGACTATGTAACAAATTGAAAGTATGCCTTTAATAGGCTGAGTTACAAGTCAAGACAAGACTTTCCACCCAGAAGCCCAATTAATGTGGGCTAAGCTTTGTATATTAAAGAATGAAAAGTCCTGAGATTTTAAATACTGTGACTTTCTAGAAATTGAGTCAGTTTAATAAGGAAAAACTACATTTAATAAAGACATAAACAGTTAGTGGGCACTTCCTCTTTCCAAAGGACTCAACATGTTTTGGGGTCAATTACATGTTAGTGTCATATGAAGGAAATTGAAGCTCAGGCAGAGGTTAAGTCACTTGCCCCAGATCACAGGAGCAGCATGGCCTTTCTAATCTTTTAGTCCATACCCAAGATTCATCGTAGAGGAAAGAATTTAAGAGAGGAGGCTTGTAAACATTCATGAAGTAATAGCAAACTAAATTTACAGAAATTCTAAGTAACATTTAAAAGCTCAAATTTTCCACCTAGACAAATGGAATCCAGACCCAAAAGGACCCCCTGGGTCCCCAGATGGGCGACTGTGCCATAACAAGTTAAAGGAGCAGCAAGTTTTTTGAATCACATTATCATGATGTGGCATTAAAGTAACTTGAGTGGGAAGAGTTCATCAAAAGCTGAGAAAACTGTCCCAAGACTGGGTGTTTATTAAAGTTTTTATTTACTTACTGGATTAATGACAGGGAAAGTTAATTGACCATTAGTTTTAAAGTAAACTCCATGGAAGTAAAATATCCTATTAAATATTTATCAGGGACATAGTATACTTATTTCTTAATTTAAATAATCTAATTATAGCAAGCTAATTAACTAAGCTGATCATAACACTTAAAGTTATTTACTAGAATACAGCTTACTGTGACTTTGGTTTCTGTTTTTTCTCATGTAATTGTTTTACTGTGAAATTTTTTTCTGGAAAAACATTCCAATAATATTAACAACGTAGAACTGAGAGTTCTTAAGAATAAAAGATCAAATAAACATTACCCTAGTATGCCAAAAAACATGTAATTTAGAACAAATATAGAAGAAAGAATATATAAAGATAGTCATGCTTCTGCAAAATAAAACTATATTACATTTGAGTCAAATGTACTGTGGAAAAAATGGTGGTGGTGATGGTGATAGTGTTAGTGTTGGTGGTGGTAGGGTAGAGGTAATGAAGCCCAAAGAGTTTATTTTAGAGTATCTGAATTTGACTGTAGAACTGTAATTTTTCTACATTTACAGTTTAAATAAATGACCTAGAATTTCATAAGAAATAAAATGTTTCACTAAAGAAAAAAAAGGGCCTGACCAGGCGGTGGCACAGTGGATGGAGCGTCAAACTAGGATGCCGAGGACCCAGGTTCGAGACCCCGAGGTTGCCAGCTTGAGCCCAGGCTCCTCTGGTTTGAGCAATAGCTCACCAGCTTGGACCCAGGGTCAGTGGCTTGAGCAAGGAGTTACTCAGTCTGCTGAAGGCCCACAGTCAAGGCACATATGAGAAGGCAATCAATGAACAACTAAGATGGCACAATGTGCAATGAAAAACTAATGATTGATGCTTCTCATCTCTCCGTTCCTGTCTGTCTGTCCCTATCTATCCCTCTCTCTGACTTTCTCTCTATCTCTGTAAAAAAAGAAAATTCATAAAAGAAAAAAAGGTATATCTAAAGAATACGGCATATTTATGCAAGATCATGGAATATCATTGTTTGGCATTATTAACAAATGAACAAACTTGAAGTCCTTGACATAATGAATCAAAATTTCTAAAATTCTGTAAATCTAAATTATAAACTAAACTATGCTATGTACATGTTCAAACTATATACATTAGTTTTATATGAGAAGATTGTGCTTCTGGTTAGCATATCATTCAATTTTTAATGTGTGAAATTAGTATAGATACTTAAAAGACTCTGTGCACTACTCTGAAACTTACCAAAATATCTCAGAATCAAATTCAACCATCTGTACACAGGCATACTTTATCCATACCTTTAACAACCAAAATGGTATTCTGAACAGGAAAACAGCAAGGGGCAGCTCTAATTAAGTGCTAGAAGTAATAAAGATTACAGCAGAATGGACAAGTAATACCCAAAGAAAATTCTGTTGTTAAAGAGGAAACAGGTTTAAGTATATTGAAATAAGTTTAAGCACAGATAAAAATCTTTCAAAATCTCTTCTATTTTATTCTGCTTGAAATACAGTGTGTCCATAAAGTCATGGTGCACTTTTGACCGGTAACAGGAAAGCAACAAAAGATGATAGAAATGTGAAATCTGCACCAAATAAAAGGAAAACCCTCCCACTTTCTGTAGGATGATGTGGCAGCATGTGCACATGCGCAGATGATGACATAATACTGTTTATACAGCGGAGCAGCCCATAGCCATGCCAGATGAGATGTGGATGGTACAGAGGAAAGTTCAATGTGTTCTGTGGCTCGCTAAATTCAAATTTGTGACCAAAGTGCAACGTGAATATTGGCACGTTTATAACAAAGTGTCACCACATAGGAATAACATTACTCAGTGGGATAAGCAGTTGAAGGAAACTGGCAGTTTGGTGGAGAAACCCCATTCTGGTAGGCCATCAGTCAGTGAGGAGTCTGTAGAGGCTATACAGGATAGCTACCTAAGGAGCCCTAAAAAAATCTGTGCATGAGCCCACATCGAACTGCACTGAATAGATATGAAACTGGGAGAGTTTTCCTTTTATTTGGTGCAGATTTCACATTTCTATCGTCTTTTTTTTTTTTTTTTTTTCATTTTTCTGAAGCTGGAAACAGGGAGAGACAGTCAGACAGACTCCCGCATGCGCCCGACCGGGATCCACCCGGCACGCCCACCAGGGGCGATGCTCTGCCCACCAGGGGGCGATGCTCTGCCCATCCTGGGCGTCACCATGTTGCGACCAGAGCCACTCTAGCGCCTGAGGCAGAGGCCACAGAGCCATCCCCAGCGCCCGGGCCATCTTTGCTCCAATGGAGCCTCGGCTGCGGGAGGGGAAGAGAGAGACAGAGAGGAAAGTGCGGCGGAGGGGTGGAGAAGCAAATGGGCGCTTCTCCTGTGTGCCCTGGCCGGGAATCGAACCCGGGTCCTCCGCACGCTAGGCCGACGCTCTACCGCTGAGCCAACCGGCCAGGGCTCTATCGTCTTTTGTTGCTTTCCTATAACCGGTCAAAAGTGCACCATGACTTTACAGACACACTGTATATAATGCTACCAACCTGAGATCTTAATCTTATGCTATATAAAATTTAAAAAGAAGAATGAAGAAAGCAACACAATCAAGTTTATCGGTATATTAAATTAAAGAAGCATGAAGATTATAGTTAAAATGAAGTAAGGAAAGCAAAAATATTACAATTTAAGAACTTGCTCATTACATGGTACTGGTCCCACTCTGGGAGTTAGATAATATGTAGATTGGTCATGTTCAAGGTAGCAACAACTCCTTGTTCAACTAATCCAGAATTCTACACAGTTAAATCTTATCAGTACATTTGCTTGGAATAGCTGCACGCAGCTGTTAGCTGCAAAGTCGTCAGTCTCAATAACATTGCTTATAGAAGATAGTTTTGGAGCAAGGTGCCCACCAAAGTTAGGCTCTTACCTTCCCACAGAAACTGGGAGATAGGGGTTCTATCTTTCTTGAAGATTAAGAAGAGATGGTCCTCAGATCCTTAAGAAAGACTTTGCTGGATCATAATGCTGACAAGAGGTTTATTTAGTTGTTGTTTTTTTAAGTTTGCATACTTTTCAAAGAGATTTATGTAGATTTACTCGAAGAGAAAGGTTTAGAGGCAAGTCTCTCTCCTTATTTTTAACAGAGAGAATCACCCTCTTTTTTCTCATTTCTGTGTGTCCTTACATACTCAAATAGACAGCACATGGCTCAGAGCTTTACATACACAATTCAAATTGCATCCACTAAAGTAAGACTTTATCCCATTGTATTGCCTTGTAGATGTACTGCTCACAAAAATTAGGGGATCAGAGATCAGGAAAATTCTCCAATATTTTCAGCCTTTTGTATAGTGTATTTTCACTAATAAAAAATACAGTTGGTTTTGCATCTCATTTGCATAATTGAACAACTTTCTTTGACTTGTTTGCTTTTCTGATGTTCTTGTTTAATAAAAAAGGTCAAATGCTGCTTTTATATCACTTTATATTTATTTTGAAATATCCCAGTTTTTATGAGCAGTCTATATTCATGCAAAGAATACAAAGATTTGCCTGACCAGGCAGTGGTGCAGTGGATAGAGCATCAGACTGGGACACAGAGGACCCAGGTTCAAAATCCTGAGGTCTCCAGTTTGAGTGTGGGATCATCTGGTTTGAGCAAGGCTCACCAGCTTGAGCCCAAGGTTGCTGGTCGCTGGCTTGAGCAAGGGATCAATTGCTCTGCTGTAGCCCCCCTGTCAAGGCACATATGAGAAAGCAGTCAATGAACAACTAAGGTTACACAATGAAGAATTGATGCTTCTCATCTCTGTCCTTTCTGTCTGTCTGTCCCTCTCTCTGTCTCTGTCTCTGTCACACACACATACACACACACACACACACACAAATACAAAGATTTTGGTCAATGACACTCTGAAACCCTTTTAAGTTTAATGACTGAATTTATGTTTCCTTACGCTCATTTATTTTTTAAACTAATCTTGCTAAATAAGAACTGGCATAAATTTTGATCTGGGTAGTGTGCTGGAAATGAGGGTTCTGGGAAAGATAAGAAAGGTGAAATTTTTTCTAAATGATTATAATGTCATTTTCAAACTGTGCATTTTGGGTTAATTCTATAACTTATAGCCCATGTCTCAAATTTATGAGTAATTTGAAGAATAATTCTATTAACACAAAACTTTGGTTAGGATAGACAGTCACTAAATGATTATTCCAATGCTTCTAGCGGTTAATTCACAATAGTGTATATGCAAGTGTTAGGATTTCCAATACCTAGGCACAGCAGCCACCCAGGATCCACGGTTTCAAGAAAACACCTGCAAAGATTCACTTGTTTGATTTATAAGGAGCAATGACACTGATAAGCCCCCATGAAATTCAGATCATCCCATTAAACACCTCTCTCTTCCTAGACCAAGTTGTTTTAAGCAAAGACACTCTACACCGAGAGACTTTGGCAAAATGAGTGTGTAAGAACAGGGTGGGATAAGTGTAGGTTTACAGTTATGCATGTGGAAAACAATACAATAATTAATAAATAGTAATACAAGAATAAACTCTATTTTGTATACTCACAACTGTAAATGTAGTTTTGCTCCACCCCATACAGATATTACTCAAAAATAAACATACTCCAGAGATTTCTATTTTGATGCAGAAATGTCCAGTTCATTCCTTCCAGCCTTTCAAAGCAACACCCTTTCTTAATTTTATTACTATTCCAAAGTTAAAATTTACCTGTATATGAAGTTATCTTTCTTTGATAATGAAATTATTCCCAGATCAGAAAACAGAACCTTTAAAAACACTCTTCTGCCCAGTGAGCTTTATTTTCCCTTAACTGCCTTCCTCTCCTCTAAAATTAGAGCCCCTATTCATACTCTATGTGTTTTAACATACTTTGAACTATAGGGGGGAAAATACTACAGGTGGGCCTGGCCTTCAAGAGCTTTGATTCTAAGAAGAGCAGCCTAATAGAGGACTCAAGAAATACAGTATTATATTTGAAGCAAGGCAGAGTGGGGTTACTCAAATTAAAGTTCAAATAAATGTCTCGGCCAAACAGTAGAGAGACTTTGTAACACAGTGAAACTTTAGCAGGAGGAGACAAATTCAGAGCTATGCTTTAAAATTATGTTATCAGCAACTCCTGTTGACTCTTAATCCAAAAAGGACCCTAATGCTTTCTCCATTATTCCCACCACCATCACCATGCCAAGTCACATCTCCATCCTGGATGACTCTGGCAAATTCCTGGCCAACTCTGCTTCCTCTTTTGCCCTTCTACAAGCATGTCTCCACACAGCAGCCTAAATCATCATTTAATAAGTAAATCTTACTATACATTTTTCTGCCTGAAATAATCCACAAATTACCATTGCACTTAAAACCCAAGCTTTTGTCCTGGGACCTAACGCCACTGCACTATCTGGCTACTCCATCTGCTCTAAACAAATCTTCCTCCACTCTCCATCTCACCATCACTCATGAACCTCCTTGTTCCTCAAACGTGCCAAGCTTATTCATTCATTCTCTAGGGCCTTTGCACGAGCTATTTTCTCTTCTGGTAACTCCCTGAAGAGCATGGCTAGGTTATATGCTTTTAGACCTCAGCTTAACTATCATATCCCACAAGAGGCATTCTCTAATCATCTACCTAAATTATCTTAAATCACTTTCTATCACCTATTTCAACTTTCTATATGGCTGTTATAATTGTGTTTTTTGGTTTGTTGATCAAATAAGACATCTAACTAACATGTTGTTCTATATCAAATATTCTGCTCTAGTTTGTCAATAGAGGCTTAAAAGACTATGAATATTTCCTTTTTGGTAATAAAATGAGGGTCATCAAAAGGATCCTGGAGATTTATTAAATAGTTTCTAGCCTACAGGATTATAAAATCTTGGAGGAAATGATGATAAACAGAAAAGCACACTAATTTTATTTTTATCTATTTTCCCTCTTAATTCTTGGGGAAATGATTCGGAAATGTCTAAAAAAATAGCAACCTGAACTAAAAACTCTGAAGGAAACATTATTTGATAAATGAGTTATCCTTAACTAAGATTCAAGGGCCTGAATTTAATAAAATCATAAGCATCTCCTGTTTTTAAGACAAGCAGCATGTATTGTTAATTGGATACTCAACTTCCCTTGTACTAGATCTGTTCCATACATAATGCAAGTTTTCCTTACTTTCTTAAAATCTGAAGAGTGCTCCTGGCTGGTTGGCTCAGTGGTAGAGCGTCGGCCTGGTGTGCGGAAGTCCCGGGTTCGATTCCCGGCCAGGGCACACAGGAGAAGCGCCCCTCTGCTTCTCCACCCCTCCCCATCTCCTTCCTCTCTGTCTCTCTCTTCCCCTTCCGCAGCCGAGGCTCCATTGGAGCAAAGATGGCCCGGGCGCTGGGGATGGCTCCTTGGCCTCTGCCCCAGGCGCTTAGAGTGGCTCTGGTAGCGGCCGAGCGACGCCCCGGAGGGGCAGAGCATCGCCCCCTGGTGGGCATGCCGGTGGATCCTGGTCGGGCGCATGTGGGAGCTGTCTGACTATCTCTCCCCGTTTCTAGCTTCGGAAAAATACAAAAAAAAAAAAAAAATCTGAAGAGTGCTGAAAGTGACAATGACTCTGCTCTGTGTCCTTTCTGCAGAGTCTAAAGCATTCTCTCTCTATCTCTCTCTCTCTCTTTCTTTCTTTCTTTTTAATTACAATGGTTCACTTCATCCTGCGGACATTCTTTTGATTCTTTGGTCTCAGATTTTCAGGTGCAATTTTTATCTATGCAATATATTTTAATTGATAACTCGTTATAACTTCTAATGGGTAATATTTCAAAGTAATTTCCTAAACAACTTCCAAAGTCTTTTGAAAGAGACTTAACTATCCATATATGGAGAAATAAATGCAGTTACCATTCAAGAGACTAATATAATAAGAGGTTAAGTAATCAAAGTACATTCATTGCTGGTATGCTTATGGTGTTTCTGAAATGTTATTGCATCATCTTAGAAGTGAGTTTGAGTGTAGTAAAATAAAAGAAAAGCACTCAGTCTCCATTCTTTTGACTGTTTTTCTGCCTGTAAACTGATGATGTTAGGGAAAGGCCATTGAAAAGCATTTACAGTGTTTAGAGCAGAACCCATAATCTCAACTAAAACCTAGTACTGATTATGGTGAAATATAAGCAAGTTATCAGGGTATCTCACGACGTCAATGTCATGTTTTCAATAATGTACTTTAGGGCAGTGGTCCCCAACCTTTTTTGGGCCACGGACCGGTTTACTGTCAGAAAATATTTTCACGGACCAGCCTTTAGGGTGGGACGGATAAATGTATCACATAACCAAGACAAGTGTTAAGAGTGAGTCTTAGACAGATGTAACAGAGGGAATCTGGTCATTTTTAAAAAATAAAACATCATTCAGACTTAAATATAAATAAAACGGAAATAATGTAAGTTATTTATTCTTTCTCTGCGGACCAGTACCAAATGGCCCACGGACCGGTACTGGTCCATGACCCGGGGTTTAGGGACCACTGCTTTAGGGTATACACACATACACGCATACGCACTTTTCCAACTCCTCCAAAAACTTGTGATAAAAATAAATAAATACTGGCCACTTTCCTTGCAGCAGTGATATGTAAACAGGGATAGAATATGTTCTAGCTAAAGGAAGAAAGCAACAGAGCTCAGAATAAAATCTTACATTAACTACCTTTGCTAGCTAGTAATTAACCAATGCTCTTGACCAGCAATGTGGAAAATGTATTACTAAATAACACTATGCCTTCTCACAAGAAAATGGATTAGTCTTTGATAAATAGCAAATGACCTCTCTCTTTTTCTCTCTTAGTTTATAGCTACATATATTATAAATTGAATCATCTCTTCCATTTATAAAGATATTGTGTGTCTCTGTCTTGATCTCCATTTAATTTAATCCAAATGGTGTAACTATATGTAATGTACATAGTTTACTAAATGCATACTGGGTAAAAGATGAACTAAGTGGATCTGGGTTCCTTGCCAATCTTGAATATTCCGATATCTCTACAGTTCTTTCCTCTACTTTTTATTCCACCTGGTAAGTGGATTTTATATGGTTCAGTTGTTAATGACCTTTCAAACAAAATACTAAATCTAATAGCATCTAGAGAATTGAAACTTAACACTAATAGTCGTCCTAAATTATGATGTTATTACAAGAACATCAAGGGTAAGACTTCTCCTTGAACCAGACTTTTCAGTGAAAAAGATTAGCTGATAATTACTGTGTGTACTCATAAAGACTTAAATATAACCCTTTGAAGAAATATTTCATTTTTAAAGTGTGCTATTATCAATAGTAATACTTTATATATGTGTGCAGTAATATAAAAATATCATCTCATTTAAATTGTATGACAGCCTCTTGTGGCAGGCTTTATTATTCTTACTTTCAAACAAAGAATGAAAATGTATCAATGCCACAGCAAGAACCTGAACACAAATCTCCTAATACACAGTCTACTACTCTTCAAAGGACCATGCAACATTGTTAGTTGAATTATATTTTACACTTTGAAGTAATTCTAATTAATAGGGAATAAATTTTTTTCACTTCAATTTACTTTTTTTTCTCTTTTAACATACAGTCCTCTCTGGACTATTTATTGTTCATGGAAATTACTCTGAATACTAATAAACTTTGAATGACTGCTTATATTCATTACTATTAAAATTATTGTATATTGTGAACAAAATCCAGAAGTGATGTTATTGTTGTTATTAACACTTCAGTTTGTAGAGCAATTTTAGGTTCAAAGCAAAACTGACTGGAAGGCACAGAGAATTCTCATGTGCCCCCTGCCCTCGCACATGCACAACCTCCTCTATTATTAACATCCCATATCAGACTTGTACATGTGTTACAATCCATGAACCTAGTGTGGCACATCGTTATCACCCACGGTCCACAATTTACATTAGGACTCACTCTTGAGGTTGTCCATGCTATGAGTTTTAACAAATGTATAATGATATATATCCATTATTATAGTATCATACAGAGTATTTTCATTGTCTTAAAAGTCCTCTATGCACTGCTCATTCATTCCCCCCCCAGCCAACTCACCCAACCCCAACTCCTGGCACCCACTGATTTTTTTACTATCTCCCTTGTTTTCCTTTTCCAGATATCACAGTTGGAATCACACAGTATATAACCATTTCCAATTGGTTTCTTTTACTTAGCAATAGAGTATGCCTTTAGGATTACTCCATGTCTTTTGAGGATTTGATAACTATTTTAACAATAAATAAGTATTTTATCATATGGAAGTACAACTGTTTATTTGTCCATTCTCCTACTAATGGACATCTCAGTTGGTTCCAAGTACTGAAAATTGTAAATAAAGCTTCTATAAACAGTCATGTCCAGGTTTTTGTGTTGATATAAGCTTTTTACTAATTTGGAAAAATATCAAGGTGTGTGATTGTTAGATTGTATGTTAAGAGTACATTTAGTTTTGTAAGAAACTGACAAACTGTCCCCCAAAGTATCTGTATTGTTTTGCATCCCCACCAGCAATGAAAATGAAAAAGAATTATTGTTGCTCTATATTCTTGTCAACATTTGGTGTTTTCAGATTTCCAAATTTTGGCCATTCTAATAGGTATCTTGTTTAATTTGCATTTCCTTGATTAAATAAGATGTGCAGCATCTTTCATAGGCTTATTTGCCATCTGTATATCTTCTTTGGTGAAATGCCTGTTAAAGTCTTCAGCCCATATTATTTTTTGTTTGTTTACTTGTTTATTTCTCTTTTGTTACTCTCTTGGCTAGTCATTTTGAATCAGAATATTAGAATATATGTACAGAGATATTGCCAAAGAAAGCATTTCTTATTCTCCTCTTTGAGGAATACAAATGCATAATCAGAGTTCCATACTGATTTTAAAATTAAACTTTTTCCTTAGAATTAAGAAGTATTTTGATAGTAAAAGTGCAATGTTTGAATCTAGAAATTCAACTATGACAGTCTCATGCTTGGCCATGTTACAGATCCATTTAGAATTTCTTTTATGATGGAATAATGAAACTTACTGTTGAAGAGAAATATTTTATAGACGTACCAATTACCTATATCTACAAAAACATAAACACATACACACCAATGCAGCTAAATGCTACTTTCAAAAATGCCACTTAGAGTAAGAGTTGCATCAAGAACATTTTAGCTGAAAATGGATATTTTCCCCAAACAGGTGTAAAAAGTTAAAAGTTGTAAGAGTTTAGAGGAAAAAAAAACTGAGAAAATGTTTCCTTCCCATTAGCAAAAATGTAATTTCTCAGTGTCTATAAAATTTTCAGGTATTTCCTAGAAATACAGAAGCATAGATTATAATATATGGAATAAGGTTGTATATCCATAGCATAGACTAGAGAGCATAAATAGGTTGTACATTTTATTAATCATTGACTATTTAAAATGGGATACGAAGCTTTGAGAGAGCTTCTCTTTTGTTCTGCAGTGCCATTGCCACACTCTGCAAAGACAATCTGCAAATAGCCTTTCAGCGGTTGAGTGATAAAGTCTTCTAATTAACAGTTGGTATGAGACATTTTGCCATAAACAGAGCTCTGTCATCTCTAACACATTGCAAACAGATGTTGCAATTTGCTATTGTTTTTAGTAACTTATCATAAAAGAGAAACCAAAACTTCATTTCTTAAATGTAAACAGCTTATTCTTATGACTCTTCCTGCTGTGGTCTGCCAACTACAAGGCATGAGTAACAAAAAAGTGGACCCTTTGGAGCAGCCAATTCTCAGAAACATTAATTTCCTTTCATATTCCAGTTTCATTTCAGGAATGGGCAAGACAAGAAGTAAGACGTTTCATGTCACTTTAGGATAATATCATGTAATTCTAGGGTAATAAAGAATTCATAAGTGATCCAATAGTGGAAAGTTCATTTACATTCTCTCCAGAGAGTTTTATCTCTTCAGATGTGACCTTCCTTGTATAATTAAATATATTTCAAATATCAAGAGAAACAGCAGCTAGACAGACAATGGAATTCTTCATTTTATGCGGTACTGAAATAAAGGGAAATTAAATTATATGAAGCAGTCAATGAAATAGAAGATAAAAGGTTCCACTGAAATTCTTCCTATCTGATCTTATTCATTAGCATTTTATAAGAGGGCAATTATATCATATGCTGTGTAACTTGATTTTAAAACTGGCACTTCATTTCATTAATACCTCCCCAAAAGAACTTAAATGAAGTGTCTCAGAGACTCACTTGTAAATATTACTTTAATTCAGGTCATTCATATATATATATATATATATATGTTGGACCCAACATAGGAAATGATTCCTTTTAAAATAAAAGACTTTTCAAGTCAAAAAGAAAAAGAAAAAAGAAAAACCCACTTAGTGCTCTGTATTGCAATTGAAATTTTGATTAAATGTATCAAGAAAGATAATTAAAACCATATCTTAATTATCTCTAAAAAGAAAAATCTTCAAAGAAACTCTAAGAAAATGACATATGAATTCTTTTTCATGATAGAAGTAATTATTAAAAACACAAGTGTAATTTTATCACAATACTTAAAACTAGCATCTTACTTTATTATCATCTTTAGAGATTTATCTTTCCTCCATTCTCTCATTACCAAAGACATAAAGTGCGTTTTACCATAATCAATTTGATTACGAAAATAAGTTTTAATTTTGTGTGGATTAATTATCAAATCAATTGTTATCTACAAGGTACATGAATTTCTAAACTCATTATATTTTTTACCCTCTCATTATGATATATATAATAAATGTACAGAGCAGTATAGAAGTTTTGTTCTGTGTTCAGTAAAATAAATTTATTATAAACCAAATGTTCATGCAACTACTATCTCAAGAGATCAGATATTACAGCATCCTCAATCCCTCTCTTGACTGCTCCCAATAACTAATCCTTCTCTCCCTATTTCATAAGAAACTACTATCCTGATATTCATGGTAATAAACTTTTGCATTTATTTATAATTTTATTTATTGTGTCATTCTGAATATGTATAAATAGAACTTAAATTGTTTTTGTTCAACATTATGTTTGTCAGATCTATGATATACCTCATTTCATTCATTTTAATTGCTGTATAATAATCTGTTATGAATCTATGACAGTGTATTCATGCATTCTGTTCAGCAGCATCTGGAGACCTGAGCAAGAATGGTGCCTGCTCCAGCTCTCCTTAAGTTACACAGAGACTATAGCACCAAAGTAAAAGGAGAGAATATATTTTTAATATTTTATTTGTTGGGGAGCATTCTAAATAACTCCCAATATTTCCCACCTCACCCTGTGTACATACATACCTGACATCATCCTTGGGTCTGTGACTGTGATGGATTTTATTCCCTTAAGTAGGTTCTATCATACAGCATACTTATTCAGATAAGGAGACTTGATGTGGGACAACCCAGCTGTTCTGATGAGAAAAGATACAAAAACTATGTGACTGATTCTGAAAGCATAGCCTAGAGCAGTGGTGGTCAACCTGGTCCCTACCGCCCACTAGTGGGCGTGCCAGCTTTCATGGTGGGCGGTAGCAGAGCAACCAAAGTATAAATATAAAGATAGATTTAACTATAGTAAATTGTTATATAAAGATTTATTCTGCCAAACTTAGCAAAAATCCGAAATAAAGTACTTGGTAAGTAATTATTATTATATGCTTTAACTTGCTGTAACTCTGCTTTATAAATTTTATAAAGTAAAGTTACTTCCCTACTTTATAAATCACCATTACTGTAAAACCGATGAGCAGTTAGAAAATTTTACTACTAACAGAGATACAAAAGTGGGCAGTAGGTATAAAAAGGTTGACTACCCCAGCCTAGAGAAAAAGCTGATCTTATGGCCATAAGACTTTTTGCTAAAACTTAAGAGAAATCAAACCATTGGTCTTCAGTCATCTATGTTACCCTTTCAAGAGATTAGGGTGTGTCTCACAGATCTGGAGACAGAAACAGGAAGCATCTTTGTAGAATGTTTAAGGTCCTTGTTCCTCAGATAGCTCAGCAGAAGCTGAAGTTAGAGAAGAAATTCTCTTTAAAATATCTGTAGATAGAACTTAATTTAATGGATTGAAAAACAGTGAAATTCATGCAGGGTTCCCACAGTTCTGGAGAATATTACATTAGCAGAAACGCTGACAAACTTGGACTTAAAAGGATAGAGAAAATATTAGCAAGAAACGGGTTTAATTAAACTACTCAGCTGCAAACATGGGCTACTTTTCATGGAAATGGAATGATGACTCAGAAAATGAAATCAAAAGCCCAACTGTGGAGCCCAGATGGCAGAGTTTAGAGCCACAGAGGATTATTCCTAGTCCTGGAAACCTAATCTGGGAATTACGGCTAGAGTTCACCAGGCTGCAGTTTTAAAACTGCTTTGGACCAATTCATTTTACTTTCTATTCCCCCCTTTTTAACTATTCCAGTCCTACTGTTGAAGGTTGAAAGTATTGAGAGAATACTTTAGTTTCAGAGGTACAAACATAGAGAGTTATTGTGTCCTAGGAGTTGTAGTCACTGCAGTAGAATATACCCAGGGAACCTCATCCACACTTGGTTTATATGATTTAGATAATGAGATTTTAGACTTTTAATCTGATGTAAATTTGGATTTGAAATGATATAACAAAAGGATGAAAACTTTGGGTTTCTTGGTAGGTAATAAATAAACTTTGCGTTTGGAAATGACTGAATCTTTGGGAGCCAGAAAGCAGACTGTGGTAGGCAGATGCCCGCAATATTCCTGCCCTCCTTGGTGTACATGCCCTGTGTAGCCCTGGGACAGTGAATATCGCTTTTATAGCTAACGCTAGTTAATGTTAGACAGCCCAGTGAACCTAAAAACTGGGAAATGAACCAGGTGGGTCTGACCTAATCACATAGCCTTTAAAAGCAGAGCATTTCACGGGAAATGGAAGTTAGGTATTCAGAACACCTTAATAATGGAGAGGGCCATGTGGTAAGGAATGTGTTGGCTCCCAGTTCAGAATAGCCCTGAACTGCCAATCAGCACAAAAACAGAGTTTCAGTCCTATAAATGAAAGGAAATAAAGTTTGCCAGTAACCAGTGAATTCTCAATACCCTGATCTCCAGTTGAGAAATGTAAACCCAGTGAATGTCTGGATTTCAGGCCAGTAAGACTTAGAGCAGAGAATCCAGGCACATCATTCCAGACTTCTGACCTACATAACTGTGAACCAGCTGTGCTATTTTCAGCCACTAATTCTGTGGTAATTTGTTCCACTGCAAGGGAAAAATGAGTACAGTTTATCTTGAATCTAGAATTTTAAACTTTTAGCTTTTAATTGTTTAGATATGGGCTATATGTTGCCTCTATTTGTCCTCTTGCTCCAGATCACACCAATTTTATGGGTTGGGACTATTACTAGTAGTGGTTGCTTTCTGTTTTGGATTATTATAATGATGCTGTTGACAATAACCTTGTGCTTGTCTCTTTGTTCACATGTACGTGTGTGTTGGATTCGTATATACATAAGATGGGACTTGTTGGGTTATAAAATAGACAAGATAGGAATATAATGTCAAGTCAATTTGAATAATGTTTGTTTACATGTTTATTAGTGGTACTGTTTTTCTCCATCCTTGCCAGTGCTTTTTAACTTAAACCATCCAGATCAGTATACAGTCCTATGACACTGTAGTTTTAATTTACATTCCCATGATTAATAATCAGTTTAAGAACTATTTTACATGTTCCTTGGGTATCTATATATTCTTTTTTTTTTAAATGCCTCTTCACTCTAGTACCCATTCTTTTACTGCATTGTCTGTCTTTTTCTTACTGATTTTGTAAAAAATATATATATATATTCTATATTCAAGCCTTTTATAACATCTAAGTATTGCAATGATTATCTCATATTCTATATTAGTCAGCTTGGACTGCCATAACATGATGTCATAGATTGAGTGACTCAAACAACAGGAATTGATTTCTCACGGTCCAGAGTCTGGGAAGTCTGAGATCAAAGTTTCTGTAGAAAACTGGTAAGAACTCTATTCCTGGCATGCACATTGCTACTTTCTGAATGTGGCCTCATATGGCAGAGGGGCTGGGAAGGGGAAGAAAACTCTCTGGTGTGTTTTCTTATAAGGGCATTAATCATGTAATGAGGGCCCCTCCCTCACAACCTCACCAACTCCCAATGACTCCATCTCCAAATACTATCACATGAGGTATTAGGAAGTTAGGACTTCAGCATAGGACCTGGGGGTGGGACAGGGGAGAGGTAGAGGGGTGCAGTTCAGTTCATAGCAAGTTCCATCTTCTCTTAGTGGAATGTTTAAATCAGTGGTTTTCAATGGCTGGTCTATGAAAGAGTTAACCACCCTGTATGAATATTACAGAGTCTACAATCATTGGGTCATATAACCTTCATACAACATCAGGGTGGCTAACTCTTCCACCCACAGGCACAAAATTTCTTGTTGGACTGGCAGTTAAAAAACACTGATAACTTTTCTTTTTATTGTTTTAGTTTTTATTGTTGAAAGGTATAATATATATATGCAGAACACTGTGCAAAAATAAAAGACAATAACTCAGATATACTATATCATAATTTATCCTAGAAGAACTCCCAAGATAAACATCACCCAGGTAAAGAAATAGAAAAATTGCCAGCACCTTGGAAGCCTACTTGTGACTGTTTCAAATTACTGACCCTCACTTTCCCAAAAAGAAACCTGAATTCTGCGGAAATTACATCCCTAATTTTAGTTATAGTTTTATGATCTAAACACACATGCCTATAATCTATAACTTAGCTTTGCCATTTTAAAGCTTTATTATAAAGGAACTTATACAATAAGTATTCTACTGAGTGTGGATACTTTTGCTCAGCATGTATCTGTAAAATTCACCTTTCTTTATGTAAGTAGCTGTATGTCATTCTTTCTGATCATTGTACAACATCGCATTGAGTGAACATACAACAATTTATTCTCTCTTTTATCAATAGTCATTGGGAACATGAGTGCTTCTATGAACATATTTGTACAGATCTCTTGGTATACACATGTGCACATTTCTGATGTGCATGTTGCTTTATAGGAATTCATTATACATTCTGGAGATGAACCTTTCTTAATTATATATGGTACTAATAAATTTCTCACCTTTGTCTTCTCTTGGCACTTTCTTAATGATATCTTTTAATAAAGTAATAATAATTCTAAATTTCAGTGTGGTTGAATAACTGTTTCATTTGTTCTGTTAATCATGCTTCCCTATCCTGATGTAAAGAAAAGAATTTCTGCCTAACCAGCCTTTAGCACGAGCTCCTCCGGCTTGAGCATGGGGTCACTGGCTTGAGCATGAGATTATTGACATGACCCCACGGTCACTGGCTTAAAGCCAAAGGTTGCTGCCTTGAAACCCAAGTTCGCTAGCTTGATCCCAAAGTCACTGGCTTGAGCAAGGAGTCACTTGCTCTGCTGTAGCCCCTGGGTCAAGGCATATATGAGAAAGCAATCAATAAACAGCTAGGGGCTGCAACGATAACTTGATGCTTCTAATCTCTCTCTTCCTGTCTGTCTGTCCCTATCTGTCCTTCTCTCTGTCTCAAAAAAAAAATTTCCTCTGTTAAGCTTTACATGCCTTCTTTTTTGCCTTTCGCATTTAGATCCATAATCTACCTGCAGTTGACATTTAACTATGATGTGAGGTAGAAAGCAAGTGCCATTTTTTAATGAATATATAATTTTCTTGGAACTATTACTTAAAAGGGTATTTCCCTCACTGCTTTCCAGTTACATAAATGAACTGTCCATTTCTAAATTCTTTATTCTATTTCATTGTTCCACTTGCCTTTCTCTGTATCAATAGCACACTGTTTTCATCATTATAGCTTTACAATCAGTGTTGCTATTTGGCAGAGCAAGTCCTCTGATCTTTTTTATTCCAATGATTTTAATAATTTACCCAAGGATTGTTTGGACTTTTCTGCTTAATAAAATATTGCCATTTATTAATAATGAAAATAATGTTTTTCTTTTCAAATACTTATACATTTTGTTATTTTCCTTAAATATACTGCACAACCTAGGAGCTCTAGTATATTAGTAAGGAGAAGTGTTACCTTGATGGTCCTTTGTATGTGATTTCGTGCTAATTCTCTGCCTGGCAGAAAACTAACTGCTCGATAACTCATTGAGGAAATTACTTGTACTAGTAAGTTATAAATTGATCTTAAATAAATAACAAATATCCACTTGTATTTTTATTTATGTAAAAAGTAGGAATTGTGCCATAATCTTTAGGTTTTAAGAATACTATATTTACTTTTTTGCTTTTTTTTTCTTAAGAAAAATCCTGATGAAATCACCAAAGTCATTGACAGCTTCAATAGCATTCATTTCACCAGGGAACAAAATGTTGTTGCATCCACAAAAACACTTGTTCTTACCTAATTTGAGAGTGCTGATCTCAAGTCTGACATAAGTTCTTCTCTGTAAGCTACAGTTTTTTTGCAATTCAATATTTTAGGTTTTCATCTTATTGTAAAATTTTTAACATTTAGTTTAACATAATAAAGTAGAATGTCTTTTGGGGCATCATCTTTGTGGAAATATAATCATTTATATAATGCAGTAAATACACTAGTGCACTAAAAGATATGATTGCATCAGAATTTGTCTACAATTTTGAAATAGAACATATTAAAACACTTATTTTAATCATAAAATTTGCTCAAACTTATTTAAATTCTATTCAGGAAAAAATTTGCATTTGTAGCTCTTGCGTTTGTGTACTTGTTGAGAACAGTCTTGTTTGATGCTCCAGCAGTAGTCTGCTCATCACTAACAGCTCCAAGATTTTCGGGAAACTTATCAAGGTGACTGTTCAGGAAGTGAATCTTAACACTCATGTTTCATCCAATGTGGCAGAAAGCCAACAGCATCTTCTGAACCAGAAGTTCATAGTTTTCTGCTTTTTTGTTGCCAAGAAAGTTCTTTGTAACTGCCACAAAAGACTGCCATGCTGCTTTCTCCTCCTTATTCATCTTCCTGGCAAATTCTTCATCATGTATGAGTGTTCAAATTTGAGGGCCATGGGATACACCTTCTTTTATCTTCTCAAAAGACAAGGCAGAAAGAATATGTTGAAAGCATTCACTTTCTCTATTCAAAGCCTGAACAAACTGCTTCATTAAGCCAAGATTGATGTGAAGTGGGGGGAAAATGATCTGTCTCGATTAACTACAGGTTCATTCACAATATTTTGCATCCCTACTTCCAGAGCTTCACATTTGAGCCACTCCTTCTGTGTCCAGTGTTTCTCTTGAGATTGGCTGTCCCACAAACACAGAAAGCAAGGATACTTCATGAAACCTCTCTGTTATCCTAGCAGGAAATTTACCATTTTAAGATCCACACAAATAATCCAGTTATGCTCCTCATACTTCAGAAAGTTGAGGACAATTTTTATGTCATTATAATCTTCTCGCAGATGAGTTGAATAACCAATTGGAACCACTGCATAAACATTACCGTTGTGTAGGAGAACACATTTCAGACTCCATTTAGAGCTGGCCAGAAATAGCAGCCATTCTGTTGGACTATAAGTGGTAACACCTAGCTGGCTGAGAAGACTACTGATATTATGACAGTAAAAAACATGTTTGTCTTCAGAAAAAAAGTCCACAAAAATTTGTTCACGCTTCCTGAAATAGGATACTTTAGCTGACAGGTGAAGTACACTCTTTTCTTGAAGCCTGGAGGCTAGTAACTCAGCTGCTTTCTTTGATAGGCCCAAATCTCTTACTAAGTCATTCAATTCAGGTTGGCTAAACTGCTGAGGGGTTGGTTAATGACTGCTTGGCATCAGAAGACCCTTCAGATTCTACAATCATTTCCTCATGTATATTATCAAAATACACTTGGTCACCATGTTCACGTTCTTCATCCTTAGAAGAAATAAAACCATTGAAAACTGGAACTGGGAGTGTCTCAGAGTGTGGGACAGGTCGTATTGCTGAAGGAATATTAGAATATGCGATCATATGCCATTTTTTCTTGCTGATGCCCTTTGTATGGATCAGACAGAGATAACAGTCACTGCTGTGGTCCATAGGTTCACGCCAAACCATGGGAATACCAAAAGGCATTCCTTTTCATTTTTCTTTTGTCCAGTCATGAAGCATTTCCTAACAATTATGACACAAATATGAAGAGCCCAATTCTTGTCTTGATTGCAAAGGGGAACTTGAAAATAGACAATATATGCATGTGTCACAAATGACGAAATATTGTGCCTTTGATGTTGAAGTGTGTAACAGTCACATATGATATATAACAGAAGGTTTCAAGACTATTCTTAAGTTGACGCCTACTTGAAGAAGCCATGATTCAATCTTAAAACAAAATAAGAGGGTGTTTTTATCAGATAATAATTTTTTACATTTAAAAACAACAAGGCCGGTTGGCTCAGCGGTAGAGCGTCGGCCTAGCGTGCGGAGGACCCGGGTTCGATTCCCGGCCAGGGCACACAGGAGAGGCACCCATTTGCTTCTCCACCCCTCCGCCTCACTTTCCTCTCTGTCTCTCTCTTCCCCTCCCGCAGCCAAGGCTCCATTGGAGCAAAGATGGCCCGGGCGCTGGGGATGGCTCTGTGGCCTCTGCCCCAGGCGCTAGAGTGGCTCTGGTCGCAATATGGCGACGCCCAGGATGGGCAGAGCATCGCCCCCTGATGGGCAGAGCGTCGCCCCATGGTGGGCGTGCCGGGTGGATCCCGGTCGGGCACATGCGGGAGTCTGTCTGACTGTCTCTCCCCGTTTCCAGCTTCAGAAAAGTGAAAAAAAAAAAAAAAAAAAAAAAGTAAAAACAACACAATTATGTAAAAGTAATGTTTGTAAAACATTAATTGCCTTGTGGTTATGTTCAATCCAAGAATCATTGCCCTTTAACTCCAATTTAAAAACCAATGCATGCCATTAACTGTAACAAAAAGAAATTAAAATTGCATAAAAACTAGAGCATGCAGCAAGAAATGGACTTCAGATTTGGAATCAGCGATGCAGATATATATAGAAACAGTTCTAAAACCTCATGCAACAGAAAACTAAAAAAAATTTGTTCCTCAGTGTTCGTGATTCTCCTCCCTCTTCACTGTAATTTCATGAGGTCAAAATTGTAATAGATCCATCTCAGAAATAAAGCCTCAATGAGGAAACTGAGACTCAGATAAGTTTAAGAATATCAAGGTCATAGTAATAAGTAGTGGAGCTGAAGTCAAGCCCTGGCTGTCAACTCCAAGATTCTTTCTTTTCAACCATTAGGATGTTTAAATTCTCCACTTTATATTTAGATATAACATAAAAAAATATATTTAAAAACACTATGTAAACTATGTGATGCTATGTAAAAATGCCATTACTAGGTGTTGTTTTAAACTGTTGCATTACATTTTTGTTTTAAATCTGTCTGGGCTTCCAGGAGGAATGTTTTTAGTCAATCTCCATGCTGTTATGTGGTGAGAGGAGAGCTGTGGCCAGTGTGAAAATTGAGCAGAAATTTAATGTGATGGTTTCATCCAGTCCTATTATTAGACCCTTTACTCTTATATACACGCCACGATCATGTTCAAGGAAACTAGTTTCCTTCCCATCTTTCACTTTCTTCCTTCTAATCCCTATTTTCCTCTCAACAAGGATCACTCCTCCAACCACTCTGATCCATATGCACTAGTTAGGATCTTTATAAGCTGGTCTTACAAGGAAGGATATTTGGCTTTACTTTCCAGTAAAATGTCACCAGAAAACTAGAGCCAGTGCCATGTTATGTTGACAATGATGGGTCCTGGATGGGTGTGGTCACTAGAGAATACTTTCATTCTGTTGTTTTTAGTCACTTTACAAAAGTTTTGACATATGTCTAACTCTTCTTTACACTGCTGTGTAATTCCCTATGAAATAACCACAGATCTGAATTACAGCATCATAACAATGCCATGCAAGGTAAATTAGGTAATTTTAAAGTAATTTCTTTGCATATGGGGTAAAGGAAAGAATAATAATAAGATTTAGTGGGGATACTCTTGCATCTAAAGTAAATTTTGCCAGTAGCACATCTTATTTAGAATTTGATCTTACAGAGAGTCTTTTCCTCCCTCTGATGGAATGGCTGATTATGGAGACTGACCCTAAATTACAGGGAAGAGGGAAATCTTCTGATTGCCACCAGCACACTGACCAATCTGCTTAAAATTCTTGTAAATTGCATTTACATAATTGACCTGGAAAAGCTTGAAAGGCAGCTGGTTGATAATAAAAGATGTGTAGGTAGGAGATTATCAATTCTTGCTTAGCCAAGTGAATGCCGACACCTTTGGGGTGATTCTGAATGTCCTCTGTGAA
Source organism: Saccopteryx leptura (assembly GCF_036850995.1). NCBI lineage: Eukaryota > Metazoa > Chordata > Mammalia > Chiroptera > Emballonuridae > Saccopteryx > Saccopteryx leptura. The sequence goes on from NC_089503.1 coordinate 236,120,751, forward strand.
GTAGCCCTTACACATTCTCACCATGAAGGTTGCTTATACCATGTTCTCTTGTCAATGCACATTTTAAACTGCTTTCCATGTCATCAGGTTTTGTGTTGCTTTCAGAAGCATTGTTGACTTTAAGGGCCCATTGCAATGTTTTGGTTTTGACACATAAGGTCAATGTATATATATATATGTGACTAATGTTATGATTCTGTGGCAAACCCAAAACAAAGCTTATTGTCTATGTTCTATTTTACTTGTAACTTTTCAGTGTAGTTGAGGAAGTTTCAGGCTTTTTAAATGAGACTTATCACGATAGTTTTGTTATGTTCTACAAATTTGATGCGTCAGGCCGTTGGGTGACAGAATTGATATTTCCGTCCTCAACAGTTTAGCTTGGATCTCAATGTTTATAGATTTCTGGTGAATATTAAAAAATAAATAAATTCAAGCTTCTAGCTAGTTACTAAGATTTACTACTTTTCTCTATAATTGTATAGGATTTTAATTGTTAATGTTAATTTAGACTAAATTTGCCCATATTTAAATAATTGACAGGACTACATAATTCAGAAAGTATAGAGTATTCAATCAGCTGCAGTATTCAGGTATCTGGTCCTTCTTCGCTAGAAATCTTTTAATTTCACAGTTCAAAAAGAGCAAAACCACTTTCTGATCTTTCACTCATACACCAACACTTTGAGAAAATTGAATTTGAACTTGCTATAATTTTTGGGATTCAGCCTTTAGTTGCTGGTCTGAGAATGTACAAAAGTAAAAAAAAAAAAAAAATGACACTGTAAAAATATACTGGCCTAGCTAGAAAGAAAAGTTAACTACTTTATGATATTTATTTTAAGAGTTTGCTATACAATCAAGTCAGTATTTGGAAGCTGAAATATTTTTAGAATTAAAAATGCTTTTGAAATTTAGGACTTTTTTACTCTCAAGCAAACAATGTTTTGTTTGTTTCACAAGTTTACTTTTATGTTTTTCTGAAGTATTTAGACAAATTCTATTATATTCTGTGTGCTATGTTAGGGATTTATATATATATTATATAATAATGTTTAATCATCATATGAACCCTGAATTCTAAATATTCTTTTATTCTCAATTTGTAAATGGGGAAATTGTACCTCAGATATTTTAACTGTTTGATCAAAAAGCTTTGTGTATCAGAAATAGCAGAGGCAATACTAGAACCCATATTTAAAATTTTAAGTACAATGGCCTTTCAACAATATGACATTGGGATATTAATGTAGACAAAACTGGTAAAATTCAACAGATATTTCTTAAGTGCCTACCGTATGTCAAACTGTAAGTAAAGAAATGGAAAGATAAAATTATATTTTCCCTAGAAATACATTAATCTAAAACAATAGGCCCTGGCTGGTTTGCTCAGCAGTAGAGCATCAGTCTGACATGAGGAAGTCCCAGGTTCAATTCCTGGTCAGGACACACAGGAGAAACAACCATCTGCTTCTCCACCCCTCCCCCTGCTTCCTCTCCTGCAGCCATGACTCAAATGAGCAAGTTGGTCCCGGGCACTGAGGATGGCTCCATGGGCTTGCCTCAGGCACTAAAATAGCTTGGCTGTTGAGCAACAGAGCAATGGCCACAAATGGGCAGAACATCAGCTCCAAATGGTAGTTTCAAGGTAGATCCCATTTCGGTGCATGTGGAAATCTGTCTCTGTCTCTCTGCCTCGCACTTGATTTAAAAAAAGAAAAGAAAAAAAAAATTTAAACAATAACTTTTGTAAACTGAATGATTTTAAATATAGTTGACATTATATTATGCTGGTTTAGTTTAGATATTTTAATAAGCTTTCCTGTGTTAATTGGTTGATAAATATCAAGTCATCTTCTATACTACTTTAGTTCATGAAACTGCTAAATAACTATCAGTAATATAAGACTTATTGATGATATTATTGTTTTCATTTCTATTCTATGTGATGCTTAGTTTTGAAATAAGTGAAGTATATGTGAGATATCATGGGCTGTTTTGACAGCACTCTCTTTGAAGAATATGCCCTCCATTTAATAATTACCATATTTCACAAGGTATAAGACACATTTTTTTTAAATTTGGAGTCAAAAAACTGGGTCTGTCTTATACAGTGGTTGTTTTTTTACTTGTACTTCCAGCTTTTTTGCACTTGTTTTTGTGCTCATTGTTGAAGACAGTATGATTCGTCATCGGATACAGATGAGGACAAGCTAATGGATGGGAGTTTTGACAATGATGAGGAGTCATATGAATTATATGATGAATAAAACTTGTGTTCAATAACTTTCTGTAATGCATTTTTTTTCAAATTTCAGGCCCCAAAATTAAGTTATACATAGGAGAGTCTTATACATGGAGAAGTACATAATATACACGGATATCATGAGATTCAAGAATCCCCCCTTTCTCTTCTTCCCCCTCCCCTATATGTATTGTCTCAGAAGAGAGCATAAATGTGACATCAGAATCCCTATACCTTATGTTACTGAGTTAGAAAAGCTAAAAGGAAGTTTGGAATTCTCATTTAAAATTCTTCCATAAGGCTAGAGCTTTCTACAAATTCTAAGCAGCCAGCCTCTAAGACTGTCTTTCATCCCTGTGCTAATTAATATTCCAGAGTTAAAACCAACCTCGCAGGCAAAAGCATCTGGTCCAAGATATATGTGCCTCCTCCCAAAATTCTTCTTCAAAGACTCAGTCCTTTTCAGGTCACCTATATATAAAATTCTTCTCTCTCTTTAGTAAAATATTCAATATAGGTATGAAAGGGAAAACTTAGCTGCCTACCCTCTCTGGTCCTAAAGCATTTTGATTCCATTTCTAGAATTCAAATTTAAGCTTACTTTTATTAATATTAACTGATATAATTAATCAGTTCTTAGTTTTTGATAAGACAAACAAATTTTACATCCTGCTTTACCATTTTTTATTTTTGCATTATTTGACAAATTATTTTACCTCTTGAATCATAGTCTTGTAAATAGGAATGTTAGTGTTCCCTCACAGAGGTATCAGAGATTAAACAATATTTAAGACACTCAAATTATTTTAATTATAAAGAGTAAGTAGCTTCTTGTTGTTAATCTTACACTCTGAGTATTCATGATTTTTTTCTTTTTTAAAGATAAATATACAATGAGGGCATGAGAAAAATTTTGATAGCTTTGAAATAATATAGACAATTTTATAAAGAAAAATACTCCATATCGTCATGACAATGCTCAGCTTTCAAAGGAAGATAAGACATTACACAACTTACTCAAGTAATTCTGAATGTAAACAATGTTTGTAAAAAGGCAAGCCATCCATGATTATACTTGCTGTGTGATATAAACAAAATCACCTGAATGTCATTTCAAAATGACAAAAAAAAATTCATCACAACTTTAAAAACAGAAAGTTCTTGGTTTGTCTGCATCAAGCTTGAACTGGTTTGTGGTTCAGTGACACCAATGACACATCTGTAGGGCTGAAATACTGGAAGAGCCCTGGAACGGTATTAAGTCCTTGATCGGTTTTTAGAAAGTTCATTATATTTCAGTGAGAGTTCTAAATGTTTCTCAGGAAAACTACTTATTGCAATTGTCTGTGGCTAATGCGTTCTTTAGATCAGTGTGGAACTATATGGCATGCGGCTAAGAGTGGGTCATGTGAGAGTAAATGAAAAGGCTTAAGGCAATTTGCTTGGGCTGTCTCCGAAGAGCTGAAAAGGGTGCTGCACGGAATTAAAAACTAGAATTTTCTCTGAGCTTTCATTAGCAGGTGTGGGGTTTAAAGAGCTATGTGACTTCTTTCTGAGCTGACGAGCGAGCTACAAAGTATCACAGAACTCTGCCTGCTAAATCCTTGCATCGACTGAAACTAGACTCACGTCAGGATGTTTCAAGAGGCAGTTTTCTACAAGGACAAATAACCTTAGAGATTATTTTAATACTTGAAACATAATTTTAAAGATATTACCAGATAAATTCAATTGCATTCTTATTTTATTTCACAAAAATTATCTCGTGAACAGGAAATTGACTAAAAATTGGAACTAAAGTGAAACTATAGTTTGACAGCTGGTGTTTATCTTATGAGAATCTGTGACTCTCTGCTTTTTTCTTAGTCAATATAGTAGAATTCTTTAACACTGTCAGCATAAATGGATTCTTAAAATATCTGCAACACAGGTATTTTCCTAGAGATTGAAGGATCATCGTACCTCCCATCTAGTCTGTACATAAATGTCTCTATTCTCATTAAACGACCTGTTTGTTTGTTCTCCTCACAGAGATCATCCTCAATTACTCCTGACAACTAGCACAGTTTAAGCAAACCTTACTATAAGTGATCATCTCAATTTAAGGCTACTTATTTACTGCAGGATATTTTCCTGCTCTATTTGTTGTTTTGTTTTTCATTTGCTTTTAATTTTTTATTTTTTCTCTCCTGTGCAATCTTTAAAATGGTTACCATCAGTAATCAGATGCTTAACTGAGAACCAAGAATAACAGCAACCAAGTTAGAATTCAGTCCAAATGGGGTGAACAAACAACCAAATAACAAGACAAAACAAAACAAAAACTGCAGTGAGTTTTGGGATAACCACTGAGTAGGAATGACTAGAAGCAGAATCAGCTCCCTCATTTGTCCCACACAGTGCAAAAAAAAAAGGGGGGGGAGGCAGGGCTCCTTAAAACACTTTGAATTAAAATTCAACTTTGCCTTGGTCAGATAGCTCTGTTGGTGAGCACATAGGCCTGAAGTGCTGATGTTGCTGGTTCGATCCCCGGTCAGGGCACATACAGGAACAGATCTATGTTTCTTTCTTTCTTTCTTTCTTTCTTTCTCTCTCTCTCTCTCTCTCTCTCTCTCTCTCTCTCTCTCTCCTTTCCTCTCTCACTAAAATCAATAAATGAAAATTAAAAAAAAAATTAAAATACAAAATTTTTTCTTTCTTCCACAGCTTCTGGTGGTTTTTTTAAATTTTCTATTTATATACCTCAGGCATGGGGATACTTTTTAAGCAAGTGCAGACCCTTACCAGGCCTGGGCCCTGCCCCATAACTTAGGTCTCGCCATCCACTGGCTGAGGGACCCCCAACCTGACTCCCTTGCCAATCGGCAGCTGCTGGACGGAGTCACTGCAGAAACAAATCAAGCCAGTCTTCTCGCCTTCAGTCTTTTCCCCATTGGAAACCAGTGGGTAAATGCCTCCCAAGGATTGCAGCCTCCACACCAGGATGCACTTAATACTTGGATCTGAGGTGGTGAGAGGTTTGTCCCAATCAACTCACAAAATGCATGGTGGTGCTGCCAACCACTGAAGAAGCACCTTCAAATTTATAATATGAAAGCATACTTTGTTTCAGTGATTCTGACATTCAGAAATCATCTTTAAAACTGGCCTGAGATTTTTCTACAAAAAAAAATTTAAAAAACCTACATAGATACATAAACTTATTGCTTCGGAGTCACACTTTGTTTTTCACTGTAAAATTGCATTACCCAGGTTGATCATCTATTTTCACAGACTTAACTATGAATTACTTTCTATTGCGGCCAAAAAAACAATTCCTTCTCAAGATAATTTTTTTTATCACTGACAATATTACAAAGAATAAGCATTTGAACAACAGTCATGTCATTAAATAGACATGTTCATTAAACAGTCATGTCAAGCTTCCTGAATTATTTTAAACAATACACAATAAGATACATACATTTCAATACTACATCCACTTCTAGAATGTGTTATTATATAATAACAAATCACCATATATCAAACTCGGGAAAGGTTAAAAAAGAAGTAGTTCATGAAATAATTCATAGAATTTTCTTGAGAAGCTTCAGTATTCATGGATGGCAACTGGAAGAGCTGGCATGCAATTTGGGCTCTACAAATTGACTAGACTTTAATCAACGAGGTTACAGTTCTGTATGTTAGCAACAGATTGTGTGTTTTTGTTGGCTTTTGTTGTTGTTACCATACCTGATTTGACATTAGTAACAAACAATACTTGTTGGAGAGTTCTAAAAAAGAAAAAAAATAGGACAGACTGAATAGATTGAGGTGCTGTGTCTTAGAGGATAATGGAAATCAGATCGTATAACTCTAGTGGAACCAAGATAATAGAAGACCTTGAAAACTACCACAAAGTGATCACATGCAAGCAATAAGGTGCCACTGTGTATTTCCTTAGCAAACAATTGGTTAGGAAATACTATATGACCTTTTATAGGGATGGAGAGGATAAAGTCAAGCAAACAAATAATAAGACTTGCAGGAGGTACAACTATTGACCATCAGGATCAGAGGAGCAGCAACAGAGATAGAGAGAGAACAAATGTAAAAGCTATATATAGACCTTAACAAGGAAAAATGATTACAATTTTATCATTAGCTACATTTAGACACCTGAAAAGAAGAATGAGTTCAAGTGAACCAGAACATTTCAAACGATAGTAAGCAGAAGATGCCACTTTCTCAGAACAATATGAAGCAACAGGTGAGAGGGGGAAACATCTCTTGAAGATAATTTTGAAATGACAGTGGAATAATTTAAGAAATAGGTAATTAATGCTATCTATTTTTGCTCAAAGTTGATTAGTAGATGATAGATAGATGATAGATAGATGATAGATAGATGATAGATAGATAGATAGATAGATAGATAGATAGATAGATAGATAGATAGATAAATGATAGATAGATCTCCAGCCCAGAAAACCACTTCATAAATGTAGAAGGAAAATACAGTTTTGTTACTGAATTACTACTAAACCAGAATATGATGTGCATCACAGGAAATTCTTAAAAGAGATTCAATGGCAGAAAGAAATCCTACCCTTTTATATAGTCAAGGAGATGCAATCCATTATATATATTTTCTCAGGATAAAAAAAAATAGCTAGTTTTCAAGAGGACTTGACAGCACTATTTTGTCACGCATCATTTATCCTAAACTTACATGGTAATTGAGGTGACCATAAGTGTTAGCTAATCGACTTTATAAAAAAATATATAAGTCAACTTTTTATATCTTTCTCATTTCCTGTTGCAAACTGGGAGAGAGGGGCCCTGTCTTCCTTGATGATTACATTTTAAAAGGCTAGTTCCCAGATCCTTGACAAAGACATCCCTAGGTTGTAAAGCTGACAAGAAGCTTAGTTAGCTGCTTAAAAGATTTAGATACATTTCAAAGAGACAGAGATTCATTTCCATGCCTGCTTGCCTTTTCTGTCCTCTCTGGTTTCTTGATCATAGAACTCGGTTCTAGCATAGCGTACTGTCTTCCTGTCATGCTTCTACACTCCATTGACTTCTAGTTTCTATATCTCTGATTTGGATTCCAGTTTTTAAGTGTTCTTTTTATCTTTTTGGCCCTCCCAATTCAAACTTCCCACCCGTTTTAAACACACCCATCTATACATCTGCTATATTCCTCATTCAAACTCACTGGTGCACCTGCACAACTGGGGGCTGTGCCTAGGGGCAGAATAGTTGCATGAATGATGAAGGTCACTTTTAAAGGAGCATTTTACAATCTTTTCTTCTCCTCTCAAACATATGTATTAACTCCATCTTCTAAGGAGAAGAGGATTAATGGGACATACATGCCCTTTTCACCCAAAGAATTATTTTGTTCTTGTTATTATTATTATTATTATTTAATATGCTCATATTTTAAATGAAGTGGAGATACTTTCATTTCTCTAACATGAAAAGATCTTAATGAGTCTTCTAACAGTTTAACCCTACCATATGTATGGTCTGGAAGTAAAACATAACTGTTGAATTGTATGTGTGAGGAAATAAATTCCCAATCACATATACCTGTGAAATCTAACTAGCCATCTGTTTTATACTACTCAAGGGAATCTAGATTTTTTTTTCTTTTACTTTCCCGAGATTTTGTTTTATGCTTACTGAATTATGAATGATACTTTTGAAAAAGTACTCCAGACTTTCCCCAACACTTAATTCCGTAAATGTAGAGTCATAGAAAGAGACTAGAAATTTATACGTGCCTGAATGTTCTTCTATAAGATACATATGATATATATTTTATAAACATGTATCTCTGTTTTTAATACCTTACTCCTCTAGTATGTAATTTTTAAATTTTTTTGCACATTGGTAATGTCACTTCCAATAATTTTTGTTCTAACTGGGCAAGACAGGCATTGCTAATGTATAATTGGGGGAGTAACTAAGGCACAACTAGGCAATATGACACATATGTAGCTGCAACAGTTCAGAGTGAGCAAAGCTATCACAGCGTCTTGTGTTCCCTACTTTGTCCTTTACCCCACTCTTCGTAAGAGCTGTGAAGGACAGAGCTGAAGACGTGTAGGTGTGAGAGAGGAAGGGAACCCTACTGTTATAAACTGTTGTGCCAGAAGATAGAAATCAAAATCTCTCAACCTTACCTCCCTCCAATTCATCTTCCTCTGGGAAATAAATTATCTTCCTAATTAATCATGTACTGCTATTATATTTATTGTGTGGATTTCTGCAGCCTGTGCAAAGAGGTCCTAAAGAAGCCTGGAGTAGGAGGCAGCCCCAAAGTCTGCCCTTCTCTTTGTTCCAGAGCTTAAAGTACTGCCCTTTACCAAAGCATTTGCTCATGTGTTTATGTTTCTCTTTCAATATCTGGCAGGGCCTTCTTAGATACTAGCATGGTGCCCAACACACAGTAGGCCTTTGGTAAAAGAATAGTGGATGGATACATAAAGAAATTGATGAATCAATGTTTATATTAACTTTTATTAACTCTAATAGGCTCATAAGTAAGCTTTGTTACTAAGTTGTTTTTGCCTCAGGAACATACCTATAAACTATATATTGAGTGGTGGAAGGACCCAACTTTTTTATAACAAGCTAACCAAAGTATGTGACAAGATCTATATCATACTTGTTTAAAATAAACCTTACAATAACAATATTAAATAAATAATAGTACTTAGTATTTATTAAGTACATACAATGTGCTAACACATTATTAAATGTATGTTTTAAATGTATGTATACATAAATATGCATATACACACAAACACATATATAAGTGCAATGTTAAGAAGTGGAGAAAGAGGCTGCATTTTATAAATGATGAAACTGAGTGTCACCTGAACATCTTACTCTTCCATCTCCACTCATCATAAAGAGAATTTTTCCTATGATAAAATTAGTATGATCACAGACTATGCTCATTGGAGGGATACAGTGCTGACTAAACAATAAGATTTCTTCCTCCTGACAGTCACTGATGTGCCCATGACTGTGTCTTCTTACCTCTCGTGTCCACATTGTCAGTAAACCTAGACACAAACTGGTTTCTGGAAGCAAATCTCACCTAAATCTTTCTTTTCCATTTCCTGCACACATACTGCCACTTGGCTAAATTCAACAAAATTTGTTTTGCAAAACTGAGTCCCTTAGATTCAAATGTGTTAAAAGTAAGACGCTTTATTTCAGACACGGGACCTTACAAATATTTTGATGGAATTTTTTAAAGCTGTATTTTAAATTGTGGTAAATACACATGACATAACATTTACCATCTTAACCACTTTTAAATGGACAATTCAGAGGGATTAAGTACAATATGTTCACATTGTTGTGCAGCCAGTGCCATATCTACTTCTAGAACTGTCTTTTATCTTTCAAAACTGAAACTCTGGCCCTGGCCGGTTGGCTCAGCGGTAGAGCGTCGGCCTGGCGTGAGGGGGACCCAGGTTCGATTCCCAGCCAGGGCACATAGGAGAAGCGCCCATTCGCTTCTCCACCCCCCCCCCCTTCCTCTCTGTCTCTCTCTTCCCCTTCCGCAGCCAAGGCTCCATTGGAGCAAAGATGGCTCGGGCGCTGGGGATGGCTCCTTGGCCTCTGCCCCAGGCGCTAGAGTGGCTCTGGTCGCGGCAGAGCAACGCCCCAGAGGGGCAGAGCATCGCCCCCTGGTGGGCGTGCTGGGTGGATCCCAGTCGGGCGCATGCGGGAGTCTGTCTGACTGTCTCTCCCCATTTCCAGCTTCAGAAAAATACCAAAAAAACAAAAACAAAAAACTGAAACTCTGTCCTTATTAAACAATAACTCCCCATTTCCCCTATCCCCCAGCTCCTGATAACTACCATTCTATATCTTGTCTTTATGAATTTGACTACTTTAGGTATCAACTCAACTTTTATAAGACAGACATCCATTAGTGAACGTTAATGGTTTATTTGGTTCTTACCAACTTTGTGACATTTTTCCTATTTGGATAGACTGTCTATTGGTTAGAGGGGTGAAGAGAAGTTGGGACATGGGATTTAGTGCATGGCCACAATGCACCAAAACTCAAACTCTGTCTCGATACTCATGGTGATAGCACTAAGACTCAAATTGAAACCTATCACGTGCTGAATCCTGAGCCAGCGCTCTCTTCATTATGCCGAAATAGAGATACCATTTCTTTGTATATTCAACTATTTGGGGCATATTTTTCATGAACAAATCCAGCTTACTCTTCAAAAAACTGGTCCTTTGCTATTCACAAGTACCTCCATAAAGAAAAAATATCTGAATGAAGGGAACACATTATAATTATACAATTAATCTGAATATTCAATATAGATATGGATTGATTCATTGATTTTTTTTTCTTTCATGCCAGAAACACCATGTAAAAAGTTTATGAGCAAGTCAGGTTTCTTTATATCATTTCTTATTTCATCTTGAAGACAGTCTCACTTATGCTTCCTCTGTCTTTTTCTGTAGAAGTAATGATGTGATCTGATCTCTATATGACATTTTTTATTAAATTTAGCAATAAAAATGGCAAGTGCTAATGGCTGTGACCCTGTAGATTTTTCTCTCCTTCACAATGCTGATAGAAAAATAACTTTTCATTCGAGGAATTTATATTTCTGCTCTGCCTCTTAATGTTTAAGCCAGCTCCCCACTGTGCTAAGTCAACCTTCCCAGAAGCTAATCTGTCATTCTCAAGTGGTCTTGCTTCTGGAATTGGTTTGATGCTCTAGCATTAAAGAACTCCTGTGTAGTGAGGGTTTCATGGGTTTAACAGCTACTTGGGCTGGGGCTTGTCCTATTGCCTTAGCAACAATGACTTGTGTGTCTGCCCTAGAGAACAGTGGGAAAAAGGGGTGTTGCATTAATTTGCTGAGTGTCCCAAGTAAAATTAATTCTAAAAAACATTGAGGAAGTTTTATAACCTAAATTGTGTGTGTGGTGGGTGGGTTGGTTTTGGTTTTGACTGTGTCAGTATCAATGAAGAGGCAAAAGAATTAGATCTCTACCTTACTGCTGCCCTGGATAAATAAATATGTATTTTTATATTTATGAAGCTCTTTGATTTTAACAATAAATTTAGAAAAAGATAAACATAACATCTGCAAGTACAAAACCTTTACCAATTGATGTTAACATGTGGCAGTTGGAGAAGGTCACTGAACATTAACATAATGAAATGTAGCTTTTGGTGGAAGACCTCACCTGTTTATTTCAGAGAATAAAAGGCAGGACAATTGTATTAACAAGATTTTCATAGGAATGCACATTGTCACTATTAACAAACGGTTTAAAGCAAAAGTTCCTAGTGCATGGTATGTGGTTTGATTTCAGTTATATGAGCATTGGAGAAATAATAATGTTTGAATTACATTTTAGTTATACTTGAGGCTCTATTATCCAGGAAAATGCAATTTCAGTCTCTGTAAATATAAACAAAAATCAAAATCCAGTGACTGCCTTTGTATTTATAACATTTTTTTCCGAAGTTCACACTACCCCGATCACAGAGTAGAAGAACAAATTTTTAAAACACAACATATATTATTCATATTCTTGTGCAGGTTTAGACTGAGTTTTTTAAGTGTTTCCAGGAGCTAGTACCAAATCATGGTACATCTGTGAACAGTAGTAAGGAAATCTGAAGATCTCTGCATCTTCTCATATATAGAAATGTTACAGATGATGAGGATTTATGCAGACTGTTTTTAAAATATAGTTTTATAATATAAAAGTTTAACGTTCTGTTCTCTCAGGGTATTTCAACTTACTTTCTCAGTAGATACTGAACTACGAGGTAGACATATTGTTTTCTTCATTATTGCTGTTGTATTTTATTTTAAAGACCAAGTTTATTGAAATGTAATTCCCCTTTTTTAGGTATATAGTTCTATAAATTTTGACAAATGCTCACAGTCGTAACCATTATCCAAATCAAAATATGGAATATTTTGATTACATCAAAAAGGCGCTTTGTGCCTCATGGCGGTTAGTTCCCTCACCCCAGCCCAGTTCCTGGTGGCCACTGATGTTTTCGTTTTTGAACTATAATTAAATAGGGCATTGTGGGAGCAGATTGTCAGGCTAGTAAGAAGCATAAAGCAGGTTACAGAAATGATTTTAATATCCTAGATTTTTCCAATACTCTTGCCACATTGAGCTGTAATGTTGTTTGAACTTGCTAACTGTCATCTCTTCAGGAGACTTTCTACTCAGTAACATATGCCTTGTGACCTAATTTTACTCGTGTTAACTTTGACATGCCACTTAACCATTTTTGTTCATTTTCATTAATATGTAACAAATTGGGGGATATTTCAAATTTTAAAGTATTAAATCCTTTAGTCTAAGGAAACTCTACACTGTTGTATAGGTTATTTTTTGACTGTCCACTACAACCCAAACAAAGAAAAAGGACAAATTTTTGCTTGTTTTCTCTGTCTCTTTACCTCTAACATGGTCCATTTACAGTAATGTACTCAGGCTAAACTGAGTAATCAACTTTTTAAGCAATATTGTCTCTATATTTTTAAGAACAGAAGTGTTATAGGCAGGCTAGAAAAAAGAAATATCACAGTGTAATTGCTAAAGCTGAAGGTGCTCTGCCCCATCCTCTTACCTTTTACCATGAAGGATACCAGTTTCAAGAGTTTGATGGACACTCAGCCAGACTTTCCATTTATAGATAACATTTTTAACAAAAAGAATACAAAAAAGAAAAAAAATGCATAACTTGATCTTCTGTCTCAGCAATTTATCATAAATATCTTTCTGTGCATATAACATAGACTTAAACCACATTCTCTTAACTACTGAATAGTTTCCCACAGTAAAGTTTTGCCATAATTAACATTCAGGCATTGATGATCCTGTAGTTAGCCTCAAATTCTTCTCCTTTATAGATACGTATATATTTGCACAATTGTGTGACTATTGCTTATGGTAAAGATACCAAGAGCTGAAATTGTTGTTACAAATGATCTGTGCATTTAAAATTTTGATGTTTGTCCACTTGCCAAGGGAAATACTGATTATACTTCCATCAATGTTATGAGAGTTCCCACTTTCTCACATGCTTCTCAACAAAGAATGTCAATAATTCTTTTCATTTTAGCCATTTAGATAGGGAGGATATAGTACATCACTGTTTTTAAAGTTAGAGCTTCCTCATCATTAATAAGGTTAAGCATCTGTTAGGAATTTTTTAGGGATTTGTATTTACACTTTGGTAAAGGCTTAGTTCACAGTCAGTGCCTGGTTATGTTGATTGGGTTTTGAATCTTTGAACATTAATTTGAAGAATTCCTTTTCAGGAAAATTTACTCTTTGCCATAATGTATGTTACAAATAATTTTCTCTGAATCTACCTTCATCTTTTTAACTTTGTGCAAACATCAAAGAGTTAATTACTCATGTTTTACTCAGGAACAGTGGTTCTCAATTCATGCTACTGACTAGGATCATGGCATAGCCTTTACAAAAGGACTGCAGACTGAGATCCTACATGCACAAGTTCAGGTTCAAGTGATTGGGGTGACATTGGAGCCTAGCCCTCCAGAGTTGGAAAGAACTAACTGCATACAAATCACTTGGGCATTACGTTAAAGCCCAGATCCTGAGGTGAAGCGTGAGACTCAGTATTTCTAATAAGTTCCCAGGAGACAACCTGCTGCTGTTCTACAGTTCACACTTTGTTAGCAAGGATTTATGGTGTCTGGTTTTTGGCTCTTGTTTAAAATGACTTTCTGTACTAAAGATTATAAAAGAATTTTCCTATATTTTCTAATACTTTTTTATCATTTTATAGAGATTGTAACTGCATTTGGACTTTCATTTTTAAAATAATATAGATCTAATTTTTAATAATAGAGATCTAAGTGTTTTAATCAATATGTTAAATTGAGCTAATCCCACTTATTAGATCAATATAAACAGTTTGATATTTCAAAGTAATATATATATACACATATATATACATTAAAGTCTATCAAATATTCATATTTTGATAAAAGTAGACTCTTTGATGGTTTAACTGAAATTTAGGTTTAAACTTTTAAATTCATTTTGTATCAGAGAAATAAATTAACTGAACTAAGTAAAATTTTAAGGTCAAGTAATTGTTCTTTTTGTCCATTTGATCTTTAAATTTCATATGTGTTGATTTTCACAACCTTAATATGAGTTAATGTTAAATGCCAAATTCAAGAAAAACAGCATGGGGCATGTTTCTATTTTTATCCATGTTTGCAACAGCTCCATGGGCTACTGAGGCAATCTCAGTAATTTAGTAGTGAGACTGCTATTATTCAGGGGAACATAGTACCAACAGGAAGCAGCTCCTGCTGAACTCAGGGTACAAAGTTTTTCTGTCAATCCTGTATACATACTATCATGTACAAAAATAGCCCAAAGTTGAGGATTTTCAAATAAACATACTAAGATATTGACAATATCGATACTTATAAGGTGAACAAAACAGCCACTTTGCGCATAGGTTAAGGTAGCCAACTCAGGTAGGAATGTACAGAGAAATTCAAATGTGTGAGAGTTTAAATAACTTATGCTGATAAATCAGGAGTGTAAATAGAAATGAAAACTGAAATAAGTCTTATAACCTATATTAAATTATCTCACAATATAAATACTACTTTTTTCTAAAGAGATAAATGATTAGTGAATAAATGAGTCAAGCACAAGCATGGATTTTACTAATTAAGCCTAGCTATTTTCCATTATGATATTCTAGTAGAAATAAATTTGCATTGAATAATCTAACCCTTGGGAACTCAATAAACACATGCCTTTTTTTTTCTAGTAAAGTCACAGCTATTTAATGAAATTAGCCACTAATACTCAGTTATATCTTCCATGCATTTTTAACCAAATGCTATTTCTTGAGGTAGAGAGTCAATCCTTTTTCTGTATCTGAAATGTTTTTTAAAATTTTTTTAGCTAAATAATGAAGTTCTTTAGCCAAGATTTCTTTATAAGTGAAAGGAAGGGAGACAGACTCCCTCATGCACCCCTAACAGGATCCACCCAGCAATCCCCATCTGGGCTGATGCTGCAATCAGTTGATAATCCTCAATGCCCAGGGCCATGCTCAAACCAATCAAGCCTCTGGCTGCAGGAGGGGAAGAGGGAGAGATAGGAAAGAGGGAGGGAAAGAGAAGCAGATGGTTGTGGTTGCTTTTCCTGTGGGCTTGGACCAGGGATCAATCGAACCTGGGACATCCATACTACAGGTCAACACCCTATCCACTGAGCAAACCATCCAGAGCGCCAAGATTCCTATTATTAAAAGAACAGTGGCTTTGGAGTTCACAAAGCAAATGTATTTTTTCTGCTAAGCTAGAAATATCATTCTTTATAAACTTCTAATATTTGTGTTTTGGGTGTAAATTAATACTTTGCCTCTTGTCCTTGGGCCATGGGAATCAGCTCAGACTGATTTGAGCAACCTCTATTAAAATAGATCTCTGCTCTCTGAGCCTTTGTAGGCAAAGCCAGTCTTGGGATGCCTCTACCACGGTACACTATTTCTAGTGACTTAGATGAGAGCTCTTAACTGCTTGTGATTCCTTTTAGTTGCTAGTTACTTACAAAAGTCTCTTGGGGGCTTAAAATCTGGAGGTTCTTCATTTGAACTCTATATTTTCCTAAGGAAAGAAGTTTATAAAATGAGGGGTTAAATTTGCCTTAAAGTATGTAATCATATTATTAATATTATGTTCAGATATTTCCTAAAAGTATATTGAACTACCAAAATCTAATTACTATGTGATTTATCACTAATACAAGTTATTGCTTGTCTTAACAATATTTTCCAAAAAATACAATATAATATTTAATAGAATATACATAGTACAGATGACTTTGCAACACATGTGCCAGATAGTCTTAGAAATTTTGCTTTTGCCTTAGTTTTATTTGCTAAGAGACCAGCTTGAGCTTGGCGTCTTATCTCTGCTGTGCCCTGGCTCCAGTTGCCATTGTCTAGTATGTCACTTCCCAGTTCTAATTCTCAGCTTTTTATTCTGATTGACATTTGGCTTATTCTAAAACTGGAAACTATATATTTAAGATTAGTTTTATCTCATTGGTATATTTCTCATCAAAGCACTGCATATATCAATATTTCCCCCAATTCTAGTGAATTATTTTAGAAAATTGATAAGAAAAAGGGTCTGGACTGGACTTACTCTTTTCCTTTCTAGGTGGACATTGGTTTCTAATGATACCCTATTAGAAACTAAAAGGATTGACAATACAAATCATAAAACATTTTTCTTTTGCTTTTCAAATTCAAATTCTTTGAGTTTTTTTTTTTTAAATTTTGTTCTAATTGAAATATAACATACAGAAGAGTGGCCAAGTTAGAAGGATTATCTCAATGTATTCATGTGGTAGCCAGAATCCAGAAAAAGAGACAGAATATTAGTAGCTCCCTGGAAGTCTAATATCTTCTTACCTAAATGAAAGAATTACTTTCATTTATGATATCATAGTTCAAAGTTCCTGATATTAAGCTTTATCTAATTGGAATCATAGTGCCTATGCTCTTATGTTACATATTTTACTAAACATTATTCGTAAGAATCATCCATGTGTGAAGTACAAGTGTAATGCCTTCATTCTCATTGTTCTAGAATAATCCACTATATAAATATACCACAATTTGTTCAATTTGCTCTAATGTTGATAGAAATTTGGGTGGTTTCCAGTTCTTGGCTATTATGAATACTGCTGCTATAAAAACCCTATTATTTCTTTTGGTGCAGAAGCACATGCATTTTGGAATTGCTAAATTATAGGATGTATATGTGTCAAATTTAGTAACTAACAGTTGCCAAATAGTTGTTCCAAATGGCAGCAGTAATTTGCATTCACATCAGCAATGTATGATAATTCAGTGTGCACCATACCCTCACGAGCAGTTGGTATTGCCAGACCTATTCCTTTTAGTTATTTTTGCAGGTTTCCAATAAAATATCATTTTCAAGTTGATTTTTATTTTAATGATTACAATAAGTTTGTACAACTTCTCACTATTTCTATTAATCAAAAAATATAAGAAAATATTAAATTCTACAAACTTGAAACATACCTTGAAGAGATAAAATGTTATAAACTCACTTAAATTGTTTCAGCTGTGCTGATATTCTAACTGTAAAAGTCTAAGAAAGGTAATATAAAATCTTATACCTTTATATTTAGAGCCTTTGCTATCTGTGAACACTAGAATTTTTAGCTCTTTACCATGTGCTCCAAGAATTTTACAGATATTTAACTGATTTAGCTTTTATGACACCTCTATGAATCAAGTACAATTATTATTACAATTCTACAATAAAAAATCAGGGCACAAGGACATAAAATAACTATCCTTTGGCCACATAGAAAGTGACATAGCCAGGATTGTCATGCTATAAACCTCCCCAGTTTTTATTAAAATAGCAGAAATTATTCTAGAATAATAAATCACGATGTTATTCCCAAAAGAATAACTATAGAGAGAGCAAGTTTGAAATAATTTTAGGAAGTGCAAATTGAATATTTATACCATATTTAACATTTTCTAAATGTAAAAATGGCTTTTTGTCTTACTAAACAAATACAACACAAGTTAGTTATGACTTTAATGAAAGACTGTGAGGTAAACAAATATGTTTTAAAAGAATTTCAACTCTAAGACTGAGTGATTCTTCCTACATTAGTGTAATGAGAATATTGAACCTTTGAAATATGTTTAAAATATGGAAAATGTTATGATCTTGAATTGCACATATTTTGTGCTATGCACGACATTTCTGGTTGCTAAATGTTAACTCTATTATGCACAATGCCTGATATGGGTGAGTTAATGTTGCTAGGGAACTTTTCGTTTCTAGATTGCCTTGCTGTGTGTAATTAAATCTGCAAACTCAACATTATGTGAGTATACCTTCTGGCACTTAATTAAGTAAGTTTCATCCCATGATTTTAAACTTAAATATGCTTTAATATAGAAGATCTTTTTTATTTTCATCTCCCACTTCATTCCTGGTTCCTGGTAGTTATGATAATAATATATAATATACTAAGGCACTTTACCATTCTTAGGAGACTTGAGTGCAAATATCCTTAGCACATCTTTAAACAATTTTATGAATATGCATTGTTGTTCTCCTAGGTAGAAATTTTTCCTTTTTATGGGTTATTGAATTAATATACCTGACAATTACCCCCCAGCACAGGAGTTATGTGAATGCCATGGCATGCCCATATTAAAGACACAGAAGTCTTAGTTTAGGTTATTAAGAGAAGGCTCCCTCCCCATACATCAATCACATACCTGACCCTCTAATTAAGGGTTGCCCAATTTAACAAATAAATATACAATACACCCACCCAGTTAAGTTTGAAAGTATATTCCAAATATTGCGTGGAACATACCTATACTAAAAATTATTTGTTTATCTGAAATTCTAAGGAAACTGGCTATTCTGTATTTTTATCTAGCAACCCTACACTCTAAAAGAGCTCAGGAGAAGAGTGTTGATACATGAAGTCAACTACTGCTACAACTCTCCTAAAATGTTTACTATATGGTACTCACAGCGAAGAAGAAACACCACCTTTTAGTTTTAGTAATGCCTTCCAGATTCAGGGACAGTGGGAAAACCACTTTGGCTGGTGACTAGATATAAAGGTGATTTAAGGATAGAAATTGGACGATCAAGAGAGAATAAACCTTTCTTGTACCTGGGGACACACAGAAATTTATAAGTTCTATGGAACACCCTAACACACTTCCAAAATACAAAGCCATTGGACAAGACTATTAGGAAGTAGCATGCTAAATTTCTTTTTCTCTTATAGAAATTTAATTGAGTCAATGAATATTTATTGGGCACGAGTTTCCCAAACTGTTCTACATAGTACATAAGTGTCCTATAATGTAACATTAGATGCTTTTTTGTAAAAGTATTCATAAGTCAAAAAGAATGTATAATATTTGGTTACATTTTCCCTTTTGTAGTATAGCCAAGGGAAGCCTCACTAGTGGTAATAAGTAAAAATTACTTAAGCTCAAGTCTTGTTTCAAGTAAAGTTAGACTGCAGGGAAGTGATTTAACCAGCATATGCCTCAGTTTCTTCATCTGTCAAGTAAAATAATTATAGTCGTTTTCTCATAAGGTGAAACTATGCATTTTCTAGAAGAAAGCATAGAAGACCTAGGGATTGGCAAATACAACTGAGACATGATATAGAAGAACTAACCAAGAGAAAAAACTTTGGTAAGTTGGATTTCATCAAAGTTAAAAATGACTGTTCATTTAGAGGTACCATTAAGAAAATAAATATTCAAGGCACAGACTGAGACAAAATGCTTGCAATACTATATCAGACTAAGGCTTTTATACTGAATATATACTGATCTCTTCAACTCAATAAAAAAAAATTAAAAACTCAAACAGGGCCGTGGTCAGTGGTTCAGTGGTAGAGTGTCAGCCCAGCATGTGAATGTCCCAGATTTGATTCTTGGTCAGGGCACACAGGAGAAGCATCCATCTGCTTCTCCATCCCTCCCCCTCTTGCTTCTCTCACTTTCTCTCTCTTTTTCTCTCTTTGCCCCTTTCTCCCTTTCTCTCTCTTCTCCCTTTCTTTTTTCCTCCGTAGCCATGGCTCGCTTGGAGCAAGTTGGCTCTGGGTGCTGAGGATGGTTCCATGGCGTCACCTCAGGCACTAAGAATAGTTCTGTTGCTGAGCAAAGCAGCAATGTTCACAGATGTGTAGAGCATCACCCCCTAGTGCAGCGGTTCTCAACCTGCGGGTCGCGACCCCGGCGGGGGTCGAACGACCAAAACACAGGGGTTGCCTAAACCATCGGAAAATACATATTTATTATACAATCCATTTTTAAATAAAATATGTATTTCCAATGGCTTTAGGCAACCTCTGTGTTTTGGTCGTTCGACCCCCGCCGGGGTCGTGACCCACAGGTTGAGACCACTGCCCTAGTGGGTTTGCAGTGGATCCCAGTTGGGGTGTTTGTGGGAGTCTGTCTCTTCTGCCTCTCCTCTCACTGAATTAAAAAAAAAAACTTGAATAGGATAATAATAGGATACTAAGAATAATGGACCAAAGTCTTAAATTGAAACATCACAAGTAAGATATACAAAAGATCAATATATATGAAAAACTGTATAATGCCATTAGTAGTCATAAAGTTTCAAATTAAAATAATAATGAGATACCACTGCCTATATATAAAAACATCCTAAATTAAAAATATGTATAATATTAACAGGTGCTAATGATTTGAACCAACTGGCAATCTCCCACATTGCTGGGAGTGTGAAATGGTATAACCACATTGAAAAAGAATCTAGCAATTTTTATTAAAAGAATGTTAGGCACAGGTCTACACTATGATCCAAAAAGTCCACTTCTAGATATTTATAAAATAATCACATTTCCATAAAAAAACAACCTTGCACTAGAATGTTTTTTAGCAACTTTCATCATAAAAATCCCCAACTAGTAAACAATCCAAATGTCCGTCAACAGAAGAATGGATGACAAAATCATGGTATGATTTCTTAACACTATACTACTAGACCATATGAGAGAGACGACTACTGAAACACAAAACAACTTGGATATACCTTACAGACAGTATGCTGAACAAAAACTTATTCACATGAAGAGCTGCAACAGACAAGAACTAAACTATGATGAAAGAAAACCCAATAGCTATTACCTCTTTAGGGAGCAAGTCTGAGAATGATTAGAAAGGGAAAGAAGAAAATTTCTAGAGTAAAGAAAATCTATATTTTGAAAAAGGTGTGAATTAAATAATGGTATCTATTTGTTCAAACTCATCAACCTCTATACATGAAATCAGGAATTTCTATCTCTGTAAATTATACTTTATAAAAATAAATAGAAAATAGAAGTTGTAATGTCATGTCTCAATTGCCAAAAATATAATGTCATCAAAAGTACTGCACACATTTGTATACCCTATTATAATAAGATTTGGAATTGGAGAAGGAGTTGGAAATGTTTCTGAATTTCACCTTTTTGTCTGTTCAATGTTTTTTGCTATAGAGTAATCTCAAACAATTTGCTTGAGATTCTAGAAAAAAACAAATTATATATAATTTCCTAAAATTAGACTGACAGTGACAATGATGAGGAGGAATTTAATGCAGTTTGAGGACACAGGTAATGATTCAGCTGTACAATTCTGTGGAAGCCTCTTACCTTCACATGGTTGATAGTGCTAGATTTCCAAATGAGTGAATAGCAGACAAATTCTGTGTGGTACCGAATTCAGCATTTTCAAAAGTTACTGTGCTGAAATATTTTCATTCTTGCATTTTCTAGGAAGTTAGAGGACATTTTATTTTATTTTATTTTTAAGTAAGAGGACGGGTGACAGAGAGATTGACTCCTGCATGTACTCTGAACAGGATAAACCTGACAACCCCTGTCTGGGGCTGATGCTCGAATCAACCTAGCTATCCCTAGTGCCCAGAGCCAGTGCTCGGACCAGTGGAGCCACTGGCTGTGGAAGGGGAAGAGGGAGAAAAGGGGAAGAAGGAGGGAAAGAGAAGCAAATAGTTACTTCTCATGTGTGCCCTGACCAGAAATCAAACCAGGGATATCCATACACTGAGCTGACAATCTAGCCACTGAGCAAACTGGCCAGGGCCTAGGAGGACATTTTCTTATTAAATCTAGTGCTCCACATTTTTTTTACCTGTAAACATTTTATTGAAGTAGAAATACAAAGATATGTACAATTTGTTAGTTTTTGTTCAATGAATTTACACAAAATGAATGTACCTGTTCAACCAATACTCAGATTAAGACACAAAACAATAGCAGTCCCCAGAACCTCTGCATTTGCTTTCTTTCTGCCACTCATCCCCTCTGAAAGTTATTACTTACCTGATTTCTAACAGCATGGATTACTTTAGTCTGTTTTTAACTCTCTACAGACCCATATAGTGTGCATTGTGTACTTGGCATCTTTTACTTAACATCGTATGTCCAAGACTCATAGTGTGTATAAGAATAGTTCTTTCCTTTTCATTTCTCTCTGGTTGCCATACAGAATATGCCTAAAACTGAATAGTTTCCCACTTGGGGCTATACTGGTGCTATAAATGTTCTAGTACATTTCTTTGATGAATGTATGGGAATATACTCTAGACTGGGATTGCTGGTCATAGGGAAAGTATGAGTTTAGCTTTAGTGGACACTGTGAAACTATACTTGAATAGTTGGGGGGAGGGAGCAAGGGGACATGTGACTTACATTCTCACCAGTTGTGCATACACTTAATATTGTCTGTCTTTAACCTTTTTTTTTTCATTCTGGTGGATGAGTTGAGGGTTCTCACACCAGACACCATTTATGAATTTACTTGTAGCAAGGCAATTTCCAAACCATGATCTCTGAATTCTTAAAACCCTCTCAGAGGTAGGTTTGCTTTTCTTCATTTTACAAGTAAGGAACCTAAGGCTCAGACAGAGGAAAATCATTTCTACTAAGTTTCAAAAATAATTGCTGGCTCCTACTCAATGCCAGCCCAATGCTAGGAGAACACAGAGATGATCAGATCTAGTCCCAGCCTCACTGTTTAAGGTCCTAGTATTTGTATTTCCATAAAAAAAAGCTTCTTTTTTTTCTCTTAGTTCTGTCTTCCAGGTCTCCACTTATTCCTAAAAGGCATCCCAGATTCCTTTTTTTAAAACATTTTTATTGATTTTATTTATTGTGTTTATATAGATTCAAGTGTCCCACCAAATATATCTCCCCCCCACCCCTTTGTTCCCCTTGATGTCCCCTTGCTCCCTCCCCCCAACGCCTTTCCCCCTTCCTCTAGGATTTGCTGTCCTGCTCTCTATAACGCTGTGTTATATATATGTAATTTCACTAATCTCTTTCCCTTCTCTGATCCCGTCCTCTCATCCCCTTTCACTGTGACCCCTTTCCCTCTGGTCCCTTTGATCCCACCTCTGCCTCTATTCCATTCCTCAGTTCACATTGTTCATTGGATTCCTCAAATGAGTGAGGTCATATGATATTTTTCTTTCTCTGCCTGGCTTATTTCACTTAGCATGATAGTTTCCAGGTCCATCCACCTGTCACAAAAGGTAAGATTTCCTTCTTTTTCACAGCCATGTAGTATTCCATTGTGTATATGTACCACTTCTTTTTAATCCACTCATCCACTGATGGATACAGGCTGTTTCCAGATCTTGGCTATTGTAAACAATGCTCCCATAAACATGGGGGTGCATTTCTTCTTTTGAATCAGTGATTTGGTATTCTTAGGATATATTCCTAAAAGTGGGATAGCTGGGTCAAAAGGCATTTCCATTTTTAATTTTTTAAGGAATCTCCATACTGTTTTCCAAAGTGGCTGCACCAGTCTGCATTCCCACCAGCAGTGCAGGAGGGTTACCTTTTCTCCACATCCTTGCCAGCACTTATGTGTTCTTTTGTTGATGAGTGCCATTCTAACAGGTGTGAGGTGAAATCTCATTGTGGTTTTAATTTGCATTTCTCTAATGATTAGTGATGTTGAACATTTTTTCATCTCCCTATTGGTCATCTGTATGTCCTTTTTGGAAAAATGTCTATTCATTTCTTTTGCCCGGTTTTTGATTGGATTGTTTACCTTCCTTATTTTGAGTTTTATAAGTTCTTTATACAAGTTGGTTATTGACCCCTTATCAGATGTATTGTTGAATATGTTCTCCCATTATGTGGCTTTTCTTTTTATTTTGTTCATATAGCCTTTAGCTGTGCAAAAGCCATTTAGTTTGATATAGTCCCATTTGTTCATCCTGTCCTTTTATTCACTTGCTCGTGAATAAATCAGCAAATACAGTATATTGCTGCGAGAGCTATCGGATAGCTTACTGCCTATGTTTTCTTCCAAGATGATTATGATCTCATGACTTACATTTAAGTCTTTTATCCTTTTTGAGTTTATTTTTGTGAATGCTGTACGTTGGTGGTCTACTTTCATTTTTTTCCAAGTACCTGTCTAATTTTCCCAACACCATTTGTTAAAGAGACTGTCTTTACTCCATTATATGCTCTTACCTCCTTTGTCAAATAGCAATTGTCCATCAAGGTGTGGGTTTATTTCTGGGTTCTCTGTTCTGTTCCATTGATCTATATGTCTATTCTTATGCCAGTACCAGGCTGTTTTGCATACAATGGCCTTGTAGTATAACTTGATATCAGGAAGTGTGATACCTCCCACTTTATTCTTCTTTTTCAAGATTGCTGAGGCTATTGTGTTCTTTTTTGGTTCCATATAAAATTTTGGAATATGTGTTCTATATCTTTGAAGTATACAATTGGTATTTTAATAGGAAATGCATTGATTTTATAAATTACTTTGGGTAATATAGTCATTTTAATGATGTTTATTCTTCCTATCCATGAACACAATATATCCTTCCACTTGTTTGTATCTTTCTTGATTTCTTTTATCAATGTTTTATAATTTTCCAAGTATAAGTCTTTAACCTCCTTGATTAAATTTTCTCCTAGATACTTTATTTTTTTTGGTTGCAATAGTGAAGGGGATTTTTTTCTTCATTTCTCTTTCAGACAGTTCATTATTATTATATAAAACCACCTCTGATTTCTGAATATTAATTTTATATTCTGCCACCTTGCTGAATTGATTTATCAGGTCCAGTAGTTTTTTTATTAAGACTTTAGGGTTTTCTATGTACAGTATCATATCATCAGCAAATAATGATAGTTTTACTTCTTCTTTTCAAATTTGGATGCCTTTTATTTCTTTTTCTTGTTGATTGCTGTGGCTAGGACTTCCAGGACTATGTTGAATAAGACTGGTGAAAGGGGGCACCCCTGCCTTATTTTGATCTTAAGGGGATTTCTTTTAATTTTTACCCATTGATTATGATGTTGACTGTGGTTTTATCATAGATGGCCTTTATCATGTTGAAGTATGTTCCCTGTATTCCCACTTTGCTGAGAGTTTTGATCATAAATGGGAGCTGAATTTTATCAAATGCTTTTTTTTTTTTTTTTTTGGCAGAGACAGGGAGAGTCAGAGAGAGGGACAGATAGGGACAGACAGACAGGAAGGGAGAGAGATGAGAAATATCAGTTCTTCATTGCAGTCCCATAGTTGTTCATTGATTGATTTCTCATATGTGCCTTGACCTAGGGGCTACAGCAGACTGAGTGACCCCTTGCTTGAGCCAGTGACCTTGGGCTCAAGCTGGTGAGCCTTGCTCAAACCAGATGAGCCCACGCTCAAGCTGGTGACCTCGAGGTCTCGAAGCTGGGTCTTCCACATCCCAGTCCGAAGCTCTATCCACTGTGCCACCACCTGGTCAGGCTCAAATTCTTTTTCTGCATCTACTGATATTATAATGTGATTTTTCTCCTTCCTTTTGTTTATGAGATGAATTACATTGATTGATTTGCGAATACTGTATCAGTCTTGCCTCCCCAGAATAAATCACACTTGATCATGTTGTATGATTTTTTTCATGTTTTGCTGGATCTTGTTTGCTAATATTTTGTTGAGAATTTTAGCATCTAAATTCACCAGGAATATTGACCTATACTTTTCTTTCTTTGTAATGTCTTTGCCTGGTTTTGGAATGAGGATTATGCTCGCCTTATAAAAGGATCTTGGAAGTCTTCCCTCCTCTTGAATTTTTTGAAATAGCTTGGGAAGAATAGGAGTTAGTTCTTCTTTGAATATTTGGTAAAATTCATCTGTGAAGCCATCTGGCTCATGGCTTTTGTTTGTTGGGAGTTGATAACTCTTTCAATCTCATTGTTGTAATTGGTTTGTTTAGGTTTTCTGATTCTTCCACATTTATTTTTGAAAGATTATATGTTTCATGGAATTTGTCCATTTCACCTAGGTTGTCTAATTTTTTGGCATACAGTTCTTCATAATATTTTCTTACAATCCTTTGTATTTCTGCTGTGTCAGTTGTTACTTCTCCACTCTCATTTCTAATTTTATTTATTTGAGTCCTCTCTCTGTTTTTCTTGATGAGTCTGGTAAAAGGTTCATCAATTTTGTTTGCCTTTTTAAAGAACGAGCTCTTGGTTTCATTGATCTTCTGTATAGTTTTTTTAGCCTCTATGTCATTTATTTCCACTTTAATCTTTATTATTTTTTTTCCTTCTACTTCCACTGGACTTTATTTGCTGTACCTTTCTAGTTCTTTTAGATGCAGGGTTAAGTTGTTGTTGGGGTTTGTTTTTTTTTTTTTGAGCTTTTTATTGCTTCTTCATGTATGCCTGTAATGCTTCTCTCTCAGGACTGCTTTTTCTGTGTCCCATAAATTTTGTATTGTTGTATGTTTATTTTCATGGGTTTCAAGAAATTTTTTTATTTCTTTGTTGATCTCATCATTAACCCATTTATTATTTAATAACATGCTATTTAGTTTCCAAGTGTTTGAATGTTTTTCAGTTTTTCTATTGTATCAATAGTTGATTTCTAGTTTCATGCCACTGTGATCAGAGAAGATGCTTGATATTTCAATCTTTTTAAATTTATTGAGACTTGTTTTGTGTCCTCACATGTGGTCTATCCTACAGAATGTACCATGAACACTTGAAAAGAATGTATATTCTGCTGCTTTAGGTGAAATGTTCTGAAGATATCTATTAAGTCCAGTTGATCTAGTTTCTTTTAAGCCTGCTGTTTCTTTGTTAATTTTCTTTCTTGAGGATCTATTCATTTATGTTAGTGGGGTATTGAAATCCCCTACTATTATAGTATTGCTGTTGATTTTTCCCTTTATGTCCATCAAAATCTGCTTTATATATTTAGGTGCCTCTATATTAGGCACATAGATATTTATAATGGTAATATCTTCCTGTTGGATTGCTCCCTTTATCATTATATAGTGACCTTCTTTATTCCTTACTATATATAGCCTTTGTTTTAAAATCTGTTTTGTCAGACATAAGTATTGCTCCCCAGGTTATTTTTTATTTTCATTTGCATGAAATATTTTTTTCTTCCCTTCACTTTCAGTCTATTTGTATCTTTTGTTTTGAGGTGGGTCTCTTGTAGACAGCATATGTATGGGTCCTGTTTTCTTATTCATGCAGCTACCCTATGTCTTTTGATTGGAGCATTTAATCCATTTACATTAAGGATATATAGGTGTTTATTGCCATTTTATTCTTTAAATCTACATTTCTTTTTTTCTAGATTTTTTTCAATTGGTTCTGTTTACAACAGGCCCCTTAACATATCTTGCAGCATTGGTTTGATTGTAATACATTCTATGAGTTTTTTGTTTGTTTGTTTGGTCTGAAAAGCTTTTTATTTCTCCTTCAGTTTTAAGCTAAAGCCTTGCTGTATAAAGAAGTCTTGGTTGTAGGCTCTTGTTCTGCATTACTTTGAATATTTCTTGCCATTTCCTTCTGGCCTCAAGTGTTTCTGTTGAATAGTTGGATGTCATCCTTAAGGGGGCTCCTTTGTAGGTGATTGACTAGTTTTCTCTTGTAGCTTTTAGTGTTCTTTCTTTATCTATTAACTTTGGTATTTTAGTTATAATGTGTCTTGGTGTAGGTCTCTTTGGGTTCCTCTTTAATGGGATTCTCTGTGCTTCTTGAACTTGTGTGGCTTTTTCCTTCATCAATTTTGGAAAGTTTTCAGCTATGATTTCTTCAATCAGGTTCTCTGTCCCTTGTTCTTTCTCTTCTCCTTCAGGAACCCCTATGATGTGGATGTTGTTTCTTTTCATGTTGTCACAGAGCTCTCTGAGAGTTTCCTCAGACTTTTTGATCCTCTTTTCCTTTTGTGGTTCTTCTTCCGTGCTTTTATTTATCTTGTCCTCTAAATCGCTGATTCAATCCTCTGCTTCATCCAGCCTGCTTTTAATTCCTTCTGTGTAGTCTTCTTTCTGATATTATATTTGTCATTTCTGTCTAATTCTTTTTTATGATTTCAATGTCCTTTTTTTTTTTTTTTTTTTTTTTTTTTTTTTGTATTTTTCCAAAGCTGGAAACGGGGAGAGACAGTCAGACAGACTCCCACATGCGCCCGACCGGGATCCACCCAGCACGCCCACCAGGGGGCGACGCTCTGCCCACCAGGGGGCAATGCTCTGCCCCTCAGGGGCGTCACTCTGTTGTGACCAGAGCCACTCTAGCGCCTGGGGCAGAGGCCAAGGAGCCATCCCCAGCGCCCGGGCCATCTTTGCTCCAATGGAGCCTTGGCTGCGGGAGGGGAAGAGAGAGACAGAGAGGAAGGAGAGGGGGAGGGGTGGAGAAGCAGATGGGCACTTCTCCTGTGTGCCCTGGCCAGGAATCGAACCTGGGACCCCTGCATGCCAGGCCGATGCTCTACCACTGAGCCAACCGGCCAGGGCCTGATTTCAATGTCCTTTTTGATACTCTCTATCTCTTTATTTAAGTTCTCATTATGTCCATCCATTGTTGCTCTAAGATCCTTGAGCATCCTAACAATCATTGTTTTAAACTCTGCATCTGGTATCTTGGTTATTTCCATCTCATTCAGTTCTTTCTCTGGAGATATCTCTTGTTGATTCATTTGAATTGAATTTCTCTATCTTCCCGTTTTGTCTGTGTATAGACTGCTCCCTTTGGATGTGCTGATTGTGAAGCTAGCTTAGTATAGGGTTGGTGTTGTCTGCCTCCAGCTTCCAGTTGTGTTGTTTCTAGATCTTCTTGGGTTTGCCTCAGCTCTTGTTTTAATCTGCTGTGGACTACTTGTCTGCTGCTACTGCTCTTTTTGCAATTTGTGTCAGCATTTTCTATGTCTTACCTGGGTCAGGTGTGAGATGCTCTTTTTTAAGATACCACTTTAACTAGGGTTGTTAGGTTCTGAGCTGATGCTCTCCAAATCTGGCCACCAGATGTACCAGCCCTGGACCTACGTGGCCAGAATCTGACACAGAACAATGGGGGTCACTGCTTATAACTGGCCCTTAGCAACCTTGTTGGAGCTACAGGAGATCCAGAATTTGTGGCTACCTCTGCTGGGCCCAGATGCCATTGTAAATATCAGCTGCACTCTAAGGCTGGCTTTTATCTACTCTTGGCTGGTGGATGTGGCCTCTCTATTCCTGAGATGTGGTCTGTCCACTGGTCCACTGCTGCCACCACCCCCTCAGGCACTTGGGTATTGGCATTGTAGGGTGCAGGCTCACGGACCTCTGTGCAGGCCAACCTGCAGGCCTCTGCGTGGGCCACCCCAATGGGCTATGCCACCACTGCAACAGCCAGGCCCTCCCGCCCTTTGGAGGGTACTCAGCAGCATGGGGGGGTGGTATAATCCAGACATCAGCACTCAAAACCTGTGTCCCTGAGGCACCCCTGCTTCTAAGCAACTGTTTGCTCTGACTGGAGTAGGAGAGCCTCTGTTGGGCAGGATAATTGCTTCCCTTTACTGGCATTACTTCTTGCAGGAAAAAATGGCCACTTCAGATTTGGGGAGTGAACCAGTGCACGGGTTAGGGTGGCTATACCCCACAGTATCTCCCTGTGCCCCCAAGACTATACTCTCCTCTCACAACTCCAGTCCTCTTGGCACTCCCCGCTCCTGGAGCCCCGAGTAAGTACCTGTGAATGAGGTTTTCTGCGTGGTCCCTTTAAGATGAAGCCTGGGTCTGAGAGTTCTGTCTCTTTCTTGCAAACAGTAACCCAGCTTTTCCTTCAGCTAAATATTGTCCGCATGCCTCTTCTAGCTTCTGGGTCTCTAGGCTGGCACTTGGCCCTGGGGGCTGAGAACCCATAACTCTCTGGGCAACCCACCCCACCATTAGAGATACTCCAAGCCACCATTCGCTCCTGGGAGTGGGGCAGACCTTTCTGCATCTCCATCCTTCCTACCAGTCTTAGTATGGTTTCTTCAGTTATTCTTGATTATAGATTCCTCTTAGTTTAGTCCAAAGTTGGTTTTCCAAGATGATTGTTCCCAAGTTAAGTTGTAATCCACTCTGGTTTTGGGAGGTGGGAGTTGTACCATCTGCCTACTCCATCACCATGCTTTCTACCCCTAGTGCTCCCCATTTATTAAAAATACTTTGTGATATTTCAACATTAGCCTTTTTTCAAGTGTCTAAAATAATGGTTTTTATAAATTATCTAATTTGGAAAATTCTACCCAAATTTAGTCATTCTAAATTTTAATGAGCATATTAATAATAGCAATGATAAAAATTTCTTTTCTTCTTCCTTTACCCACTTCTACGATGTGAGATAATATTAATTAAAACAGTTTGTTACTCAAAACTATATTTTGTTTTACATAAGAAATAAATCCTGAGGTTTAAAATTAGTAAAATAAAAGATTATGAGTTTCAGACTCAGCAAATCTCTATTTTCCCATTTGCAATTAATATTCAACTACCATTTTGGTATTAGCAAAACTTTGTGTTTATTGAGGTAAGAGATGGAAAATTACAGTCATCAAAATTTCAGGTTCAGGTTAGTAGGTTTGTGACATCATGAAGAGATCATTTTGACCCTGAAACTTTTGCTTTAAAACAACTGGTTTCCCTGGCCCATTGGCTCACTGGTAGAGCATTGGCCTGGTGTGTATATATCCCTGGTTCAATTCCTGGTCAGGGCACAGAGGAGAAGTGACCATCTCCTTCTCTACTCCTCCCCCTCCACTTCTCTCTCTCTATCTCTATTTCTCTCACTCTTTCTCTCTCTTCCCCTCTTGCAGCCATGCTCAACTGGTTTGAGCACATTGGCCCAGGCACTGAGGATGGCTTTGTGGAGCCTTAGCCTCAGACACTAAATATAGCTCCATTGTGAGCATGGCCCCAACTGGGCAGAACATCGGCCCCAGGTAAGGATTGCTGATTGGATCCTGGTCAGGATACATGCAACAGTCTGTCTCTCTATCTCTCCTTTTTTCACTTGGAAAAGAAGAAAAACAAACAAAAAACACAGTTTTGATTGGTAACATTTGTACTAGACTGTGAGTTGGATAAGAGAACCAGAGGTAAGGAAATTAAATCTTCATTTAGCCTCTTATGTATACAGAATTCATTCACAGAATCTTTTCAGATATCCCATAATAATTAGAGTCTGAGTTAGTTTGACATGGTTTTCTTTGTTTTGGTTTTGGTTCATTTTGTTTCTCCATTAAAATTATTGAGAGAAAAGAAAATATTGAGAATTTCAGCATTTGTTTTCTTTAAGTAGGTTTTATATTTTTGCATATGTAAGTAACTTAGCAATGTTTTTGCAGTGTTTCACTTTTGGATTGAATAAATGCATCACCATTTTTGATACTTAATCAGTGAGTAGGCTTATATTATTTTATATATTTTTAAAGCAAAAGAGATAATTTAGACTTAAGTGGGGAAAATATCTTGTTTCAAACTCTTCTCTGTTGATGTTTCATAATAAAATTTGTCATTCACTATTTCAGATTACAATGATTCACAGTGGATCATATAGACAACTTTATTAAATGTATATTTACTTAGCAAGCTCTTCATGGACAGCATTATACACATAAAAACAAGTGATAATAAAATAAGTAGTAAAAATAAAAATTCTAAAAGTCTAATGAATTTAAAAATCCTTATGGTGCTAAAGCTGCCAAACATTTCATATGTAAATAATTGAAATGAAATGAACACCTACGTGATGCTTAATGTGTTCCTCACCCTCTTCTAAATCCTTAATCTCTTTTATCCTCACAATAGTTTTATGAAGTAAATACTATTCATTACCTCATGGGAATGCAGCATAATCAAATTTCAAAATAACCTAGAGATGCTTTCTCTGAACATATGTACCCTGATTTATCAATGTCACCCCATTAAAATTAATTTAAAAAATACTATTCATTACCTCATCAGAAGGTAATACTATTTTTATATCCATTTTACAGATCAGAAAATGTAAGGCCATCAGGTGAGAAAATGTGCCCAAGTTCAGACAGCTACAGTAAAAAAAGCCAGATCTAAACCCAGGCAACCAGATTCCTCAATCTGGGGTCCTCACTGGACCCTTGTTCTATAACTGAATTTATTTTTATTTACCTAAAAAAGCACATGTTATGGACTTCTATCACCATTGATTAATTTGCTCAGGCAACTTTTTGTATTCAGCACTTACCATATGTCAAGTACTATTTCTTCTGATCATTTAGTAATTATTAGTATTAGATCATTTAGTACCACCACCCTCATTCTCTAGGCAGTTTGGGCCACCTCACCAGGTAGAATGACCATGATGCTGGGTCAGAAAAACATTCTAGAAGAGAAATTCTATTATTGTTTCTTTTATTGGTATGTTTATGCATTGGGTCTCAAAACTTGCCACATTTTAGAATCACCTGGGAAGCCTTTTTTTTTTTTTTTTTGTATTTTATGAAGTGAGAAGTAGGGGGGCGGCAGAGAGACAGACTCCTGCATGCATCTGACTGGGATCCAACGGGCATGCCCACCAGGGGTGATGCTCAGCCTATCTAGGGTTTTGTTCCCCTGCAACTGGAGCCATTCTAGCACCTGAAGCAGAGGCCATGGAGCCATCCTCAGTGCCCAGGCCAACTTTTCTCCCATGGAGCCTTGTCTATGGGAGGGGAAGAAAGAAATATGAGAAAGGAGAGAGGGAAGGGTGGAGAAGCAGATGGGCACTTCTGCTGTGTGCGCTGGCCGGGAATCAAACCCGGGACTTCCACACACTAGGCCAAAGCTTTACCACTGAGCCAACCAGCCAGGGTCACCTGGGAAGCCTTTTTAAAATTCCAGTGTCCAAGCTGCACACACACTAACGAAATCAAAATCTTTGGGGGGAGGTCCAGGCATCACTACTTTTAATAGCTTCCTAGAAAATCCAGTGTATATAGCAAAATTTGACAACCAATGTATTTAAGTACTTTTTTAATGGGCAGGTGCCCAATTACCAACATGAATAGTAATGTGAAATATAATTGTTAAATTATCTGAACTGATGAGATTCCATAGTGTTGAGGCCAAGCAAACAGTGATTCAAATCTTACTCTACTACAGCATAGCTTTGTGACTGGGGAACAGTATCACTAAGATTACCTCTCTGAATCTTTGTAAGAATTGAAAAGAAAAACTAATAAGCCAAAATATTCTGCTTTCCCAGACCTATAACTACAACACTTGTTGTCTTTAATTACTGTACTCAAATACCCATTAAGCTGGTCTCCTGATCAAATGTTATGACAAAACATCCCTGATCTCCTTCTCAAATCAAAATATCCCTGATCTTCCCAGGGTACCCTCTCATGCATACTTGGTAAGTTCCTTCTGCACTTCCCTTCCTGTCACCTCCCCTTGGCTCCTAGTAGCAACCCCTACTGCCAATTAGTGTTCCCATCACTCATTTGAAAAGTACTATCTCTGCTGGCAATCACTGCTCTCAGCCTCAGTTTGGCCTCCAGCTCAAAGATGAGGCAAGCTATTCTTCTTAATTCATAATAGCACCACAGAGAACAGGCTACAGCATTCATCAAGAATTTATTGAAGGTTCGAAACTGACAGACTGACTTACGCCTATTAGATGTTTATTAAGTTTAGATCTCACAAGCCTACTCCTGACTTTACGGTTCCTTACCAAGCCCCCTTTATGTCTAGCTTTCCACTAGCCTCCTTGCACAATGGCCGGCCTGCCTTATATCATTAGGGTGGAATTTTCAGTGCAGGGTTGTAGTGTTGTTTCCCAAAACATCAGAACACATTTATCAAGGGTCTGGGTCGTTTAGTCCTGAATAACCTATGAGGAACTGCACTAAATTCTGTCCAACCTTTGTCCCAGTCTCTCCAGGGATGGAAGGTATATATCTTGCCTGTGAGTCATTCTTGCTGCTCACACAAACAATGCTTACTGATTTGTAATCACTCATCATTCACTGACACCATCCTCAATGCCATCGTCATTTCTTTTCAACTTCAGCCACAAACATATTTTGATATACATCAAAATTTGAAGTAAATCACAGGGTTTGCTATCACCACTGAAATCTATATAAAATAGAAATAGATAGGAGAGAATAAAAAAGAAAATTGGGGGTAAAATAGGCAGACAAGGCTGATTGTTTTCTGTTCATGAGGCTACTGCTAATATTTATATCTTTGTTCTTCCACTGTCTAATTTGGGTTTCCGTTGCCCACAGCTGACACTTCAGCAGATTGGGTTCATTACTTTGTGACGTGACCCAAACCTTTATTTCTAAGGGGTCTGAGCTTTCCATAATCCTACCTGAACAGGTAGTCTCAATATTTTAACTACTAGACATGACAATTCTAGGAGGCAACCCAAAGGACTTTTTGGTTTCACTGTGTGGCAGGAACATGTCTTCCCCTTGATAACCAGGATCAATTACCCTAAAGTAACATAGTAATCTCTGTCATTGCCTACTAGTGCATGCTAAGAGGAGCCCTAAATAATCAACTAATCAAGACGGGAAACTGGTATACCTACTGGATATTCTCACAGTAACCAGGAAATGATGATGAGAATCTAAATTAAGGCAATGACAGATGAGGAGGAGGCATTGTCTATCAAAAGCAATAAATGAATTCATAAATTTCTTGACTTACCAAATGTTGAAGGTAATAGAGAAATAACTCTAGAATGACCTTTCTAAAATGAAAACATGATCTACACTTTATGTTAAATAAGTCACTATGAGAAATATAGGAAGACTGGTCGTCCATGACACTTTTTTAGGTTTAATAATCAGTTGTGCATCAGTGATAAGTCATGTTGACAGTATGTACCCTTAATATTATCAGATGAGACTGGCACTTTATCTCTGCAATGTTCTTCCCAAAACTCATAATTCCCATCTGATAATGAGAAAAACCGTCAGATAACACCCAGCTGAGGGACATTCTACAAAATACCTGACTAGTACTCAGAACTGTCAAGGTCATTAAAAGTAAGGAAAGTTTGAGAAACTGTCACCGCTGGAGAAGAATAAAAAGACATAACAACTAAATGTAATGTGGTATTCTTTTTTTTTTTAATTAAGTTAGAGGTGGGGAGGCAGAGAGATAGACTCCCGTATGCACCCCAACCAGGATCCACCTGGCTAGCCCCCTACTTGGCGATGCTCTGCCCATCTAGGGTCATTGCTTTATTGCTCAGCAACAAAACTATTTTAGCACCTGAGGTAAGGCCATAGAGCCATCCCCAGCACCCAGGCCAACTTGCTCCAAGTGAGCCATGCCTGCAGGAAGGGAAGAGAGAGAGAGAGAGAAGGAGAGTGGGAGGGGGTGGAGAAAAGCAGATGGGCATTTTTCCTGTGTGCCCTTACTGAGAATTGGACCCAGGACTTCCACATATCAGGCCAATGCTCTAATACTGAGCCAACCAGCCAGGGCCTGTAATGTGGTATTGTTCAATAAATAAATAATATTCAGTTAAAACAAGAAAAAAAACCCACATTTGTGTTAAAGTGTTAGAAGGTAAATATTTAAAAATCTTAACATTTTTAATTTATGCTTCCCAACTTTTGCAGAATATTATAGCTGACACTCTTTAAGATAGTCTAGTTATTTGTGAAGTCTTTAAAAATATCATTTTACTGTTATTATTTTTCAGTTTCTATACTAAATCTTGATAGTGTTCGATGCATTTGACACATCAGAAAGACAGCATTGATTTTAACCTCAGGTATTTCTGTATTAACTCAGTGATCACTATATCAGGCAGACCTACATTCTTCATGCTTTTAAAGAAAAGATAATTCTAAATTTATGATGCAGATTTCTAGGTAAGTCATTAACAGAGGAGGATAATGGGATAATATTGAATATATTTGTAAAAAAATATTTCTATAAATATGTTTCTTCAATTAAATTTATTTCATTCCTGACCATCTTCACCTATAAAAATTGAAGAGTCTACATTTTTCAATGATAATAGAAATGAAAAAAATTTTATAGACACCCTTGGTTTTGGATTGCCTTAATATTTACAAATATGTTAATCTTGTAATTATACTCTTGTTTTTATCATAATCTATTTGTTATTCTCTGGCAGTACTGAAATTCTTGTATGCTTAACTCTGCCTCTTTAAGTTTTTATTTTTATACCACATTGTTTTAAAGGATTCCATGTTTTAAAGGATTTGTTACATTTTCATTCTTTAAGAAAATTTCACAGTTCTCTGTTCCCTTTATATTGAGTTCTGTTGGTGATCTACACAAGTAATTAATATGATAATAAGGAATTAACCTCATATTCTCAAAGAAAACATCAGTATTATATTTTTGAGTTGTTGATTTGGACTTCTACATAGTCCAGCCATGTGAGGAGAGAAAAAATAAAGGTAGAAATAGCTTATAAAGCAAAATCTTCTAATTCATCCATAAAGTCTTTCTATTGGGAAGAGGATTTCTCATCTGTAACTGCTTGAGAAGGAAGAAATGCAAATAGCGCAATTCTAATTTATTTTCTAAAGTTTAATTCAGTTTGCATCACTTTTTCCATGAGGACATTAAGGCAAATGACAAAAATATTTAAAAAGCATGCTAGTTTAAATTAAAAGTTGAATGAAGGAAGGAAGAAAAGCAGAGTGAGAGCCAGTTGAAATGTGTCCTCCAGTCACCACCTTCATGCTGGCTACCAGGAAGGCCTAAGTTTGACAGTGTTACCACAGCAGACCTATCTAAGGAAACCAAATCAATTCCCGGGGGTAGTCAACCTCTTTATACCTACCGCCCACTTTTGTATCTCTGTTAGTAGTAAAATTTTCTAATTGCCCACCAGTTCCACAATAATGGTGATTTATAAAGTAGGGAAGTAACTTTACTTTATAAAATTTATAAAGCAGAGTTACAGCAAGTTAAAGCATATAATAATAATTACTTACCAAGTACTTTATGTCAGATTTTCGCTAAGTTTGGCAGAATAAATCTTTATAAAACAACTTACTATAGTTAAATCTATCTTTTTATTTATACTTTTTGGCTCTGCTACCGCCCACCATGAAAGCTGGCACGCCCACTAGGGGGCGATAGGGACCAGGTTGACTACCACTGCTTTAGACCTTGGCAACCAAAGACAAAAACAAACCTGTATCTGTAGCAAATCAAATAGGGGGTTCTCTGCTGTGTTCTCTTAAAAGGACTACACACATAGAACTGAGAACATCTTTGATATCCCTCTCTCCGTAGATGAAACAAGTTTTAAGGTCTCACCCTAATTCACGGAGAGGGAACCACATCACAGGAATTGTAAAAAACCATGTTACAAAGACTTTTGGTGGGAATTCATGTGATGATTCTGAAATAAAAGTTTTGAAATTTCCATTCACATCATAATCAAAAACATGGAAGCCCAGCAATTTGGCGACATAAGGAAGGGTGGCAATGACAACATGCCCTCAGTTTCTTTCTTCCTCTCCATTTTTGGCTGAATCAGCTGGAAACCTACTCTATTCTCTTTGTACACCCCACTTATGCTAACAGCCTCTGGGTTGAATCTTATCATTATTATAAAAAAAATTTTTTTTACTATTTTATGTTATTGATTTTATAAGTTTTGGGGTGTTTTTTTTTCTCCCTGGCCTCACCTGCTCTGAACTCTTACACATTAAGGATATAATTAAGTGCTACACTCTGTAGCTCTATAATTTTCCTGGTCCCTTGGCTTTAGCTATTGCTGTGTGTCTCTTGTCCCTACAGAAAAGGCCAATATAGACCCAGATGTCCTTCCCCCCAAAAAAACAACTGAAATAGCTCTCTCTTTAGATCCAAGAGAAACATTAACTTACTTGCTGTGTGTAAGTTATGTACCTAACTATTCTGGATCACACCATGTTTGCCTTTGGAAACTTTGTAGATGACCTGGGAGTCCAACTACAAAGTTTCCAAAGGGAAAATGTGTTGTGATCCAAGATTGCTTAGGTGTTCCCAGTCCAGGTTTTAAAAACACTGTTAATAGAAGGCAGGAATGCTATTAAGCTGGTCAGCAGAAATAAGTCTTGAAGAGCAGTATCTTCTTAGTATTTAAATCTCTTGGTCTTAAAAGCTTTGCATTCTGTTCAAGAAAGTCAACATAATTGGGGAAAGAGATGAAACAATTATGATCGTTGGACTGAAGACAAAAAAAAGCACACCCTTTCTTTATCCTTGATAAATTATAGAGACCTACTTTAAATAATTCAGAACAACATGCAAAAGTATGTGGCAGTTCTCTGTGGTTTCTCATATAATATTGTCGTCTTCTGTTCCTTCAAAGCACTCTCCCAGGCATTTGCTCAGCCCACAGGCGCTGTTGTCTCAGCTATGTTTGCAGTCCCTGGTTTTATTACTATCTCTCTCTCTGCTTTATAGGGCTTGCCCAGCAGGCACCCATTCTGGTCCTCCTTGAATTTGCTCCTCTCCCATATTGTCACAATTTCTATGGATTCTAATTCTGTTCTACAAAATACTGGCCTTATCTTTCCACTGGTAGTACTCATTTCTCTCTGGATGGAAATGATATTCATGGCAATTTTTACATATAATCTTCCATAAGTCATTAGATCCCCTAATGCTGTCGAGTCTGTCACCTCTGTTCTCTGCACGTTCATCTCACTGTCTCCATCTATGGCATTTTCTGTCTGCAGTGTGGCTTTCCTGGTATCTAGTCTATGCTCTCTCTTCCAAGTGATATTTCTGAAAGGTATTAATTAATAATATTAATTATAAAGTAGCATGCTAAATGAAAGAATTTGTGCTTAGAGCCTTACATGAATTACTGTGTTAACGCCAAAGCACAATGAGGAAAGAACTATTATTAACCCCAGTTTACAGATAAGGAACTAAGATTCAGAGTAGTTATATAATTTAGCAGACACACAGCAAATAAGTTGATGTATCAGATACTCAAGTCTGACTCCAAATCCTGTGGGCTGAACTTCTTCTAAATATTCTTTCACTTAGGCCTAAAAATCACCATTGGTTTTCCAGGTAAATAGGTCAGAGAAAGCCCTTTCCCAATGATTCCCAAAGCATTTCCAGTCATTTCTTGAATTTTCCTGTCATTGTACAAGCTAACTTCCAACTTTTTCAAACCAGTTACTCTTTTGCAAATGATCTATTAGTTTCTGTGCTTCCAGTCTCTTGGACAGGCTGTTATTTCCATTTTTTTCAATATTCCATCTGAAAAACTCACGTGTTATTTTAGGTGTTACCATACTTGATTAATGGATGAGAATTTAATTGTGTTATCAAAAACTTTGCTAAAGGTGAGGTATGTTGTACGTTTGCTTTATATATTAACTTCTACGTTTCTGAAGTTTAATCTTTCTAATTGGATTTCATACAAACCCTAGTTAAGGAGTAAAACAGTTCTAATACACAAGTCCCTTTGACTTTACTTATTAATATCCTAGAATTATTGAAAGTAAACTCTGATGTTTTTCTTTTACCCTTTAATATCACTATGTAGAACAGAGTATAATTACTGTTAAAATAACAGGAAGTGTTTACTCGGATACATAATTTGTCAAGTTTGATTCTCCTGTTTTAAAATGGCTCTTTTTAGATCCAATTCACTAAGCATCAATAAGAAATAAAAACAATTATAAATTGAATTTCCATGCAAATGTGGCCTTTTCCCTATACTGAATGAATGCACATTCATCAAACTGCTATGCCTTATTGTTGACGTGATGTAATAACCAAAAAAAAAAAAAAATAGTCATGTTCTAATTGTTTTTGCTAGTTGCTAAGGTCAAAATTCATTTTCCCCCAAGATAGTTTATAAAGGTCATCAGAGCTTAATGAAAGTTTGGATTTCCTTCTTATCAAAAAGCTGTAGATTAACTAATTCTCATAAACATGCAATTAGGTCTTTGAAGAAAGAGATTCATATTTCTATCTGCTACAGAGAGAATTATTGCTAAGTTTTTCACTGCTAAAGGGCTTGAAGCTGTTATGGCATTTACAAGAATTATCTGGTAATTTTTTAAAATGAAAATTTAAGTGGTATTATAATGGTCAAGAAACATTAGCTAATCTTCCCACTATACTTTGTTTTGATCTATTTATTTTCAGAGCACTGGCCTGATAGAGTCTCAGGTAAAGGGGTATGTGGAAACTTTCCAGAAAGTTAGAAGAAAAAACCCTTCTTTGGATAACCCACTGGACTCAGGAATGCCTGGGGGCTGTGTCTATGTGCATTATATTTTCAAGAATACAAAAGCTTTTATTCTATTCATGATTCAGCACTGTTAAAACAACCTCAATTTCAGGACCTGTGTCAAAATACCTTATTTAGGTAAACCAATATGATTTGTTTAAATGATATTAATTATCCAATTAATGTTTCTGAAATTAAGTAACCGAAATGATAAACACAGCCTCTTATTCACTGAAATGTAGGTTCTCATACTTGACCACAATTGACACCCACTCTTATCCTCACTGCAGAATTTCATATTCATAACCAGAATTAGCTCTGGGGATAAAAATCTTTTCCTTTTTAAATACCATTAATTGTTACCTCTTTTGATTTGATTTAGATTTTGTATTCTGGGGATCTCAGACTGTAACTGAGGTAGGTTGATTGAGAAACATGTTTGTAAGAATCCGAGAGCCTGTGAAGCAATTGCTAAAGAAAAGGTAAAAAACAAACAAACAAACAAAAAAAAACTAATACATCAATTTTGTAATGTTTATATTAATTTTAAATTAGTTTTGTAAATGCAGTTCCAGCTTCAACACCTGAAAGTTTGACGGGCACCGAGTCTATGATTGGAAAAATGTCACAAGAGAGTTTATGCACTAATGTGACTATTTGACAGTAAATCTCTCTGTCTCTGACTGTCTTTTTGTGTGTGGGTCTCTGTATGTGTCTTTGTCACTCTCTGCTTAAAAAAAAAAAGGTAACTAGACTTAATGGAGATTACATTATAGGCATATAAATGCCTCTTTTCTGTGTGGTAAATCTGAAACTAATATAATATGTCATCTACACTTCAATTTTTTTTAAAGTTTATTAGAGTCAGAGACTAGATAACCAGCAATTACTATTTATTAGGAAATTTATAACAGACAAAAGGGAGACCCTTTAATAAACAAATACAATATGCAATAATAAGATTTGGGAAAATTGTGGCTGTAAAGGAGGAAAAACTTAACAAACAATAACAAAATTTAATGAGTTTTAACAAAAAGAAAAAAAAATTACTTAGAGTCTATAGGCTCAAGTTTCATTCTTAGGTTTAAGAGTCAACAGATATAAGTTAAAACAGAACACCAGAGAAAAGAGTGCCTAAACATACCTACCACCTTTGTGTTTTATCTAAAACACACAAAACTATTCATATCATATTTCTGTTTTGACTACTTTCTATTTAAATGTCCCCCAAAATAATGCCTATTCTTAAAAATGCATGAGCACACACACACGCTTCTGCACTCTCCAGTGAGATGGACCTATGAGAGAACAGGATAT
Organism: Saccopteryx leptura; assembly: GCF_036850995.1. Lineage (NCBI taxonomy): Eukaryota > Metazoa > Chordata > Mammalia > Chiroptera > Emballonuridae > Saccopteryx > Saccopteryx leptura. The sequence goes on from NC_089503.1 coordinate 236,162,467, forward strand.
TTGGAGCGGTGGCCCATCCACACTGTATGTACCCAGACATCACTTACGACAAAGACAGGCTCAGACATGGGGAGAAACAGTCACCATGGATTCTTAGCCTTGCCAACATCACTCTTTAACTCATGGCATATTCATTACATGTGTGAAATATACAATTGTTACTTCAGAAATATTTTTTAAGTTGTAATTAAATTCAGCATAACCTTTACTCTTTTCACTTTCAAATGTTTATCCATTTTAATGAATTTTTCTTGCAACCTTTGTTCTGTTAATAATACCTCATCTTTATTATTATATGCCAAGTATTTTATAATCATAGTCAAAAGTCCAGCTATCATTTAGGGAATTTGACTTGTGCATATATTCTGTGTAGCTAATTCACATGTACCACCAAGAGTCCTTTCTAGTTATGTAATAAAGACTTGTGTGTATAGATATGGAAACCAGCTCAGAGAAGTTCAGAAAACTGTCCATCACCTGACTAGCAAGAAATAGAGATATTTGAAAACAGAGCTATCTGACTCCAAACCCACGAGCTTCCACAAATTCCTGCTGCCTCCCTCCTGCTGGGAAACGGACCCATCCCACTATGAATTCTGGATCTGCTTTAAGTTATAAAAATACTCAGCTTATTATTTCATTTTCTAATATTTAGGCTGCAGCATTGCCACCATTGTCAAATTGTGATTTGTTATTTTAATTTTATAGTTTTCTGATATAAATTTCCAGCTGTGCATTTCTCTGGAATAATTGTTGAAGCGATAGCATGTCTTACCATGCCTCTTAAAGACAATATTTGATTTAGAAATGGCTTCTGAAAACAAGGACTCAGCATTTCAGATTTGGTTGTGTTATGGTTGTGATTTGTTAGATGTCTGATGTTGATTATATCATTGAATTCTCTATATGTAAAGCCAGTAGCCACGGCCACCATCATAGCCCCATGGCCCATGCAGGTTCGCATTAGATTCAGACAGACGGTAATGAAACAACGGAGCCAAGAACTGGTGGGGCATTACCTTTAATCCTAGCTTGCACCCAGTGGGCAAGTAAAAACACACACTGGGCTCCAAAACCCACTGATTCAGTGCTCACAAAGCTACTGACTTTTCCGAATTTCCTAGAATCAAAGGTTTCTAGCTCACCAGCCTTATTCACCTCTGTTTCCCATCTCCTTCTCTCTGCACAAACTGGCCTCTCCTTCAGCATTCCTCCATCTTGGCTGCCTCTCCTCTCCTCCACGTGGCCTTACTCTGCTCTCCCCCAGCATTGGCTCTTCCTAGAACATAATCACTCATCTCCCTAAACAACAGATCTCTCTTCCTTTTAAAACCTTTTGTCGCGAAAGCCCTCCCCCAACACATACTAACATAATCACACCCATCTCAAGCAATCACCTGGGTGACAGGCTTCCATGTGGGCAGCACCATCTATAACAAAGTGAGCATAATATATTTTATCTGCCCAACACTATAGTTATAAAAATTTGTGTTAAGGCAGTATGCTATTGTTGGTTGGAGTTTTCACGAAAGTTTGTGGTCTTTGTGTTCTCTACTCTCAGCCGGCAGTCTGTTTATTTCACCATTTCGGAGAACTGTTTTTTTCTTTCAATGTACATTGAACTTCACAAAACACTGACCTGAAGCAATTGGAGATGAGTTTTGTGGTGCCAGGAGCATGTTCCCTTAGTTAAATTATGCAAGGGCAAAGGACATGGGCAAAAGACTGGATATTCTTTTGTAGGTTGACCTATTTTAATATTTTTTTAACCACTCATGTGTTCCTTTAGCAAGTATATGTCATTATAAATTATATAATAACTTCTAATGACTTAAATCTAAGAAAACAAAGCTTTCCAGGTCTGTAAACTCTGTTCAATGAGGCTTGTCTGTTTTGATTAGCATTCAGTTAATCTGAATCTACTAGAATCACTGGTGTAAAATGCTAAAACTACACACACACATACAGAATAAAATATAAAGATATTCAAGGCCAATATTTTTACTTGGATAGCTAAGTAAGTGTTCCTGTTTTAGATTTAAAAAGGGTATTAGTCATTTACTTTGCTAGTTGTTTTCCCTTTTATAATGATAAATCTATAATCTTATGATCTAACATATACATTATAAAAAACACTTGATACCTATAATTGATACCTTGCAGAAATACATTGTTTCTTTAAAATTGCAATATACTGTCAAGTGATTCCAATTTTATGTATGTACAACTAGTGGATGTCACCATGGTCATGCTCATGCAAGTTCTCACTGGATTCAGGTAGATGGTAAAGAAATTGTGGAGCCAGAAAATGGTGAGCCATTCCGGTTATTAAAATCTCATAATGGTGGAAGAGCAAACAAGCAGGGAAGACCGCTTCCCTTTCTCACTCTGGACTCGCCCGGAATCATAGGCCCCACCATCAAAACAGGGCTCCCCAGCCAAACAAGCCAGGGTGACAGGGCTCCCAAGCCCCTCAGTACTCCCTCTCTCTCTCTAGATTCTCCAGCAAAACAGGCTAGAGGAAAAAAAACCCTTCTCCAGCTAACAATAGCAAACAATGGCCCCTCCCAAACAGGAAGGCAATCCTTAATTTACAGTCTGCCATCCCAAGGCAAGCACCCTCAGCCTTCCATAGACTATACACATGGTGCTGCTCCAATACAAGTGAGCAAACGTAAAAAGCATTTGTTACAAACTTGTTTGCCCAACAATGTACATTCAATGATTTGTAGTTATTTTTTTTTTAAGGATACCTTTTGGTATTTTGGTTTAGGAACTCTTGGAGTCAATATATTACACTGGGAAACAATTTCTTTTTCTTCATTTTCTGTAGCATGAGCTTTTAGAACTGTTTCTATATAATTCTGCATCACTGATTCCAAATCTGAAATCGTTTTTTTGGTGCATGCTCTAGTTTTTATGCAATTTTAATTTCTTTTTGTTACACTTAATGGCATGCACTGGTTTTTAAATTGGAGTTAAAGGGCAATGACTCTTGGATTGAACATAACCACAAGGCAATTAATAGTTTACAAACATCACTTTTACATAATTGTAGTTGTTTTTAAATGTAAAAAATTATTATCTGATAAAAACACCCTCTTATTTTGTTTTAAGATTGAATCATGGCTTCTTCAAGTAGGCATAAATGTAAAAATAGTCCTGACACCTTCCGATATATATGTGGCTGTTACACACTTCAAAATCAAAGGCTCAATATTTCGTCATTTGTTACACATGCATATATTGCCTATTTTTAAGTTCTCCTTGGAGATCAAGACAAGAATTGGGCTCCTCATATTGTGTGTCATAATTGTGAGAAAATGCTTCATGACTGGACAAAAGGAAAACACAAAGGAATGCCTTTTGGTATTCCCATGGTTTGGCGTGAACCTAAGGACCACAGCAGTGACTGTTATTTCTGTCTAATCCAAACAACGGGCATTGGCAAGAAAGATGGCATATGATCACATATCCTAATATTCCTTCAGCAATATGACCCGCCCCACACTCTGAGACACTCCTGGTTCCAGTTTTCAATGGTATTATATCTTCTAAGGACGAAGAAAATGAACATGGTGATCAAGTGTATTTTGATAAGATGCATGAGGAAATGATTGTAGAATCTGATGGATCTTCTGATGCCAAGCAGTCATTAACCCCTCAGCAGTTTAGCCAACCTGAATTGAATGACTTAGTAAGAGATTTGGGCCTATCGAAGAAAGCAGCTGAGTTATTAGCCTCCAGGCTTCAAGAAAAGAATGTACTTCACTGGTCAGCTAAAGTATCCCATTTCAGGAAGCGTGAAAAAATTTTGTGGACTTTTTTTCCCCCGAAAACAAACACTTTGTTTACTCTCATAATATCAGTAGTCTTCTCAGCCAACTAGGTGTTACCACTTACAGTCCAACAGAATGGCAGATATTTCTTGACAGCTCTAAACAGAGTCTGAAATATGCTCTCCTACACAACAGTAATGTTTATGCAGTGGTTCCAATTGGTTATTCAAGTCATCTATGAGAAGATTATAATGACATAAAAATTGTCCTCAACATTTTGAAGTATGAGGAGCATAACTGGATCATTTGTGTGGATCTTAAAATGGTAAATTTCCTGCTAGGACAACAGAGAGGTTTCATGAAGTATCCTTGCTTTCTGTGTTTGTGGGACAGCCGAGCTCAGGAGAAACACTGGACACAGAAGGAGTGGCCAAAACGTGAAGCTCTGGAAGTAGGGATGCAAAATATTGTGAATGAACCTGTAGTTAATCGAGACAGGATCATTTCTCCCCCACTTCACATCAAACTTGGCTTAATGAAGCAATTTGTTCAGGATTTGACTAGAGAAAGTGAATGCTTTCAACATATTCTTTCTGCTTTTCCTGCCTTGTCTTTTGAGAAGATAAAAGCAGGTGTATTTGATAGCTCTCAAATTCAAACCCTCATACATGACGAAGAATTTGGCAGGCAACAAAAAAGCAGAAAACTATGAACTTCTGGTTCAAAGGATGCTGTTGGCTTTCCACGACATTGGATGTAACATGAGCATTAAGATTCAATTCCTGAACAATCACCTTGATAAGTTTCCCGAAAATCTTGGAGCTGTTAGTGATGAGCAGACTACTGCTAGAGCATCAAACAAGATTGTCCTCAACAAGTACACAAACGCAAGAGTTACAAATGCAAATTTTTGCCTGAATAGAATTTAAATAAGTTTTGCACAAATTTTATGATTAAAATAAGTGTTTTAATATGTTCTATTTCAAAATTATCAACAAATTCTGATGCAATCCTATCATTTAGTGTATTAGTGTATTTAGTGCATTATATAAATTATTATATTTTTACAAAGATGATGCATAAGAAGACATTCTACTTCATTATGTTAAACTAAATTTTGAATATTTTACAAGATGAAAACCTAAAATCTTGAATTGCAAAAACCCCCACAAAACTATAGCAGAGAAAACTAATGTCAGATTTGAGATCAGCATACTTGAATTAGGTAAGAACAAGTGGTTTTGTGGATGCAAAAGAATTTTCTTCCCCAGTGTTACTAATATTTCAGAAACCGAAAGAATTTAACTAGCTAAGTTAACATGAAAACTAAAATAAAACGTTATCATGGAAATTTCTTTACTGCCACCCAATATTATTCTCTCACTCGCCTTTATCTTATTGTTTAAAACCTGGTTTAACCACTTGCTCATAAGTAAAAGGTAACAGAGTATAGGGTATTCCAGTTGCTTTCTTCATCAATCTAATATTTTGGAGAAACTTTACATCAGAACATTTTCTTTAGCATCAGTTTTTCGTGATTTCTTTTACTCCCTTCTGACAAGTTAAACTTGTCCCTTTTATGTTGCTATTGCTAAGACTGGAGAGCGATGTTTATGGAAGATTCTCATGTTACCTGCTGAGTGTTCTTTTTTCAAAGATTTATTCATTTGGCTCTGGCTTTCCCCTTACAAAGTTTAATTCTGTATCATTGATGTTGACCTCCATGACATTTTCTATTATCCTAGAACTTGGTATAATACTTTTAGGTAAAAGGTTCCCCTGAACACAATGTACTTTTGATTGATCAATTACTACCACAAAAAAAAAAAAATTCAGCTATGATTCATTGAATTTGATCAGAGAATATAGTTGATCTAGATCAGGGGTCGGGAACCTATGGCTCGCGAGCCAGATGTGGCTCTTTTGATGGCTATATCTGGTTCACAGACAAATCTTTAATAAAAAATAATAATAATGTTAAAAATATTACATTCTCACATATTACAATCCATTCATTTCCTACCACTCATGTTCATGGTTGCAGGTGGCTGGAGCCAATCACAGCTGTCCTCCAGGACAACATCAAATTTGTATTGGGTAATGCGTAACGTACATGGGTTGTTGTATGGCTCTCATGGGATTACATTTTAAAATATGTGGCATTCATAGCTCTCTCAGCCAAAAAGTTTTCTGACCCTTGATCTAGATAATCCATGTCCACCACAAACAAGCAAAATTCTCTCAATAGAAGAAACATCCTTTTCTCAGATTTCTTTTAAGAATTTGAGGTAATCAGAACAAATGTTTTCAATTCATTCAGTTGGTCAGTATTTTCATGCCCTAAATGTTAAAGGAGCTACAGGCCACAAAGTTCAGTGTCAATTTGGTGTTCTCGCAATAACAGTGTAATTTCTCATTATAAAAACATTTTTAAAATATTTTCAAACACTTTTAGATGTACAGATAATTAGCAGATTTCCTCTGCTCAGAGCCTTTATTTTCTAAGTGTACTTTAATAAGCATTCCTTTAATTTTATTTGAAGCTGCTTCAAATTCTTTCTAGAAAGCAATATGTCACTAAACCCTTAACTCTGTTAAAGGTGGTATCAGCTGAATGATGTGGGTATTGCCCATTCTAGTGCTCTGATCCAAGCTGATCATAGACTAGTACGCTCAGAACAAGAAAGGATAAAGGAGCCTGCAGAAACAGGAGTTAGGAAGATAGAATGACTCATATATTTATGTAATTTATCCAGTCTTTCATTTCATAAATAATGGAGTGATCTTGGATCTATGAACTGTTTGAACATGGAAGCTCATGAATGAATGTCAGACAGAACCTATGTGGTGGAATCCTGATTTTTGCCCTTTATTAAGCTCTGTGATTACAGATAGGTTCCTTTGCTTCACTGAGTTTTATCCTTCTTTTCTGTAAGATGTGAATAGTAATATCTGCTCCCTAGAATTGTTGAGGGAGTAAGATAAAGCAATACACAGAGAGCACTAAGTGGACTCCTTAAAACATTCTAGACTTAGTAAATAGTTCCTATTATAAATATTACATTAATATCCTAATATTCCTTCAACAATACAACCTGTCCCACATTCTGAGACACTCCCGCTTCCAGTTTTCAATGGTTTTATTTCTTCTAAGAATGAAAAAAGTGAACATGGTGATCAAGTGTATTTTGATAAGATGCATGAGAAAATTGTTGTAGAATGGCATCTGAAGGGTCTTCTTCTGATGCCAACCAGTCATTAACCAACCCCTCAGCAGTTTAGCCAACCCGAATTGAGTGACTTAATAAGAATGACATAAAAATTGTCCTCGACTTTCTGAAGTATGAGGAACATAACTGGATCATTTGTGTGGATCTTAAAATGGTAAATTTCCTGCTAGGACAACAGAGAGGTTTCATGAAGTATCCTTGCTTTCTGTGTTTGTGGGACAGCCGAGCTCAGGAGAAACACTGGACACAGAAGGAGTGGCCAAAACGTGAAGCTCTAGAAGTAGGGATGCAAAATATTGTGAATGAAACTGTAGTTAATCGAGACAGGATCATTTCTCCCCCACTTCACATCAAACTTGGCTTAATGAAGCAGTTTGTTCAGGCTTTGAATAGAGAAAGTGAATGCTTTCAACATATTCTTTCTGCTTTTCCTGCCTTGTTTTTTGAGAAGATAAAAGCAGGTGTATTCAATGGACCTAAAATTTGAACCCTCATACATGACAAAGAATTTCCCAGGAAGATGAATAAGGAGGAGAAAGCAGCATGGCAATCTTTTGTGGCAATTATAAAGAACTTCCTTGGCAAGAAAAAAGCAGAAAACTATGAACTTCTGGTTCAAAGAATGCTGTTGGCTTTCTGCAACATTGGATGTAACATGAGCATTAAGATTCACTTCTTAAACAGTCACCTTGATAAGTTTCCCGAAAATCTTGAAGCTGTTAGTGATGATCAGACTACTGCTGGAGCATCAAATGAGATTGTCCTCAACAAGTACACAAACGCAAGAGCTACAAATGCAAATTTTTTCCTGAATAGAATTTAAATAAGTTTTGCACACATTTTATGATTAAAATAAGTGTTTTAATATGTTCTATTTCAAAATTGTCAACAAATTCTGATGTAATCATATCTTTTCGTGTATTATATAAATTATTATTTAGTGCATTATATAAATTATTATATTTTTACAAAGATGATGCCTTAGAAGACATTCTACTTCATTATGTTAAACTAAATGTTGAAAATTTTACAATAAGATGAAAACCTAAAATCTTGAATTGCAAAGAAACTGTAGCTTACAGAGAAAAACTAATGTCAGATTTGAGATCAGCACACTTGAATTAGGTAAGAACAAGTGTTTTTGTGGATGCAACAAAAATTTTTTTCCCCAGTGTTATCACTAAGAAAAAGCTTAATGAGGAAACTATTGTCCCAGGAGGTTTTGAGAAGTTCAAGATGACCACCAACACAGCAGTGAGAAGAAAAGTCATTTTACATAGAAATTGAAAGTGGTTGGCGGCCACTATAGGTTTTGCAGGTCAGAAGAACCCTGCAATGGGGATACATAAGTGCAAAGTGGGATTTGCGAGCACACCTGGAGCAAAGTAGAGAACAGACTGCATCAAAGTCTCTCATTCCTGGAGTTGGCACTGTCAGTCAGTCTCTACCTCTAGTCACAGGCTGGACCTGACTAGAGGATGACAGTACCAGACTGTCCACAGCAGCAAGGAGGCCTTACTTTCCTGGTCTCCAGGGGAGCCTTCCAGACAGCTAGACATTTCCAACAAACTCATTCTACTGAGTAATGTTAAAGAACTCTTTAGCCCTGGCCGGTTGGTTCTGTGGTAGAGTATCAGCCCAGTGTGTGGACAACCAGGTTTGATTCCTGATCAGGGCAAACATGAAAAGCAACCATCTGCTTCTCTTCCCCTTCCTCTTCCTCTTTTCTCTCTTTCTTTTTTTACTGCAGCCAGTGGCTCCATTGGTTAGCACTGGCCCCAAACTCAGTTAATTTGAGCATCAGCCCCAGACAGTGGTTGCTGGGAGGATCCTGGTTGGGGTACACGCAGGAGTCAGTCTCTCTATCTCCCCTCCTCTCACTTAAAAGTGTCTAATGAATATTTTAAATCTCTGCCCAAGCAAGTATAGAACTGCTTCCATAATAAAAATAATAGTGGTGGCTTTCACCACAAGAAAGTTTTAAATAATCAGTTTCGAAGATTAAATTAAGAGATAAGAAAATGTAGTGATGTTGACTCAAAATCCAAACTATAGGAAACTGCTTCTTTATTAGTTTGTTCCCTTCCTGTGTTTCCTCTTCCTTGTCCAGAATAGCAACCCATTTTACACCGATTTATTTATATTTTCAAAAAATGGATCTATATAGTATCGCCAGAAAAAGATATGAACATTTTCTCTAAATGAAGAGATCCACAGATCATTCTTTTCAACAGCTCAGTTTTGTAAGAACTAGTTCCTTTCCATGGTTTTCCACTGTGTGCTCTTTCAGATCGCTGTGTTTTTGGTGAACTTGTTCTCTTGGGGCAGTTTCTCTGGTGGCTGTTTACACAGTCCCCAAGGGTGTTTCATTAGATGGTGTCTGTTGATTCCTGGGAGACCCAAAGGCAAGTGGCCTCTGCCTTCTGTATGCATCAAAGTTCACAACAAAATCCTGCAGAAGGCCAGACACCCAATCATCTCCCTCTTCTCTCATGATTTCTAATTCTCTCAAGTCACTGGATCAGAAAATGTCATAGTCAAGATCAGTACGTGCAACCCCCCCCCCCCCCAAAAAAAAGTATCACAACCACTGATCTGCAAGCCTAGCAGATCACAGAAAATACACGGCTTTCTTAGAGCCTCCGTAAAAGAGCAAGTAGAAGAGGGGTAATAAGGATGAAAATAAGAATGCTTGGTAATTTTATGGAGCTTCCTGCTTTCCCAAGTACTCTTATATATGATATCCCTTTAAGCACAAACCTCCAGAAGAGACTGATATTCAAAGTGAGACAGATAATGCTAGTGTAAAAATATTTTTCTGCAGTTATTCAATACTATATATTGTAATATATATATAAATAAAAAAGTGTTGCCTGAAGTCATAGAATGTCTTATTTTGTCTTTTGTAAGGAAAAGAAAGGTGATTTATTATAAAAACTAAAGATGACTTTATTGCTAGTACCTGTAAATTTATGAAAGTAAAAAAATTCCATGTTGTTGCTAAATTATCAGCTCTTTTTTTTTTTACCTTTTATTTCAGGTTTTCCAGGCTGATTTAGGCAGAGAATATTTTTATTAAACAATGTGAGAAGGACACATAGTACACATCCTTTTAACATCCTTTCTTATCTTCAAAATAAGCTTATGATGTGGCATTATAACAGCCAATAGATGTTTAAATGGTAATATGTTTAATTATTTTGCTCTTTGCTAATTACTAGATAAAAATATTTCTAAAAAAGAGGAATATCTCCAGATATTGCCTCAGAACTATTTCCTCAGCTTTTCCAATAGCCCTAGTAACTTGAACGGTGTTTATATGTGAAAAATTTCTATGTGATTTATTAAATTATTCTGAATAAGAGCTCATTTATTGACCAATTTGACGGTCATTTTCCTCTGACACTCCATTACTTTACAAAATCTCTCAGTCAAATGTTCACCTAAAAATATTAAATAAAATTATATCATAAGCCAGTCTATTTTTATGTCCTCACTTAGAAGGTGTATATATGAGCAGCTGTGTTTCTGCCTATGGATATGGCTATGATATAAATGACAAAGAAATTCAAATCTTCATGAGCCTGTATTCTTATTTAAGGCAGAGGATGAGTGAGGTTTTGAAACAATGATTGAAGTTATCTCCTTGAATAATGGGGAACTGACCCAAACCCACATTAACATTCTTCAGGGAACTGCTGATGAGTTGATTTGCATTCAACTTTAGATAATCAGCTGACTTAAGTGGTGACTGTATGATTTTATAAAAACTAACACTAACATTTTCCCAGAGACATTGATTAAAAAACAGAACTTCTTGGCACAAATTATTTTAACATCAGCAAATAATGTATTACATATTAGAGACAGAATTCTATGTTTGTCCATTGACATCATGAAGTTTTACTGATATTTCCTATTTAAAAGCAACTAACACATTTGAGAGTTAACTTCACACTACACATAACATACCTCCATATGTATTCAAAATGTGTTCACCTTAAGAAGATTTTTTTCACCCATTTCTGGTGATAGACTAAACATTCAGAAAAAAATGTACTTTTTTTTTATATCATGACTGATTAAGTAAAATAAGACTACAACGTAGGAAGACTTGTTCTGGAGAGAGAGTTTGCCTTCAGCACATTTGCCAGTTTTGATGGTCTTTTCTAGATTCTGGAAGGCTACAGAGCCTTGTTCCTCGAAGGCTCTTATTTACCTCAGGGCTCTCTTTTTCTCCTTCATGATTCCAAATACTCCAAAATATGGCAACGGCACCTTATTTGGGAAATACTCACCTAGAGCGTGGGTCTTAATGTGTCATTAAGTTATTACTAAGCCATAGCCGGGAGAAACTGTCTAACTGCCCTTGAAGTCACAGAACCTTCTTCATAGTCCCAGGTCCCTCAAGTGGCAACAGTTTCAGTGATGAGACTAGGAAAGAAGGTAAGAAGGAAGGAAGGGAGCGAGGGAGGGAGGGAGGGAAAGGAACTAATCCTATAAAAATAGATTTTACTACCTCTACTCCAAATGAAAGAGGATTTTTTAAATATCAACAATCTCCTCTAAGAATTCCTAACATAACTCCATAGGCATATTGATCTGAAAAGCCCCAAGTCAAATAAATTTCAATGAAAGTGGTCCCAGGTTGATAGGACACCCAAGAAAAAGTAAACATGACTTTATCTTAAAGGAATGCAATTTAGACAAATGCTTCAAAGATGTCTGACAGATCTATTTCCAAGGAACTTGGCCTCATGATACAATGTATTCAACACATGGGAAAACAAGCCACCATGAGCAAAATCCATGGAAACAATGAAGTGTCAATCAGGCTCACAAAGACCCCAGATGTTAATTACAATTATCAGATTTAGCACATAAAACAAATATTTGATATATTTAAAGAAACTAAATCAGGACTTGAGAGCCTAAAAAGTAATAAGAAACCATCAAAATTGATAAGATATATTTGAAAAAGAAGCAAACCAACTTCATTTTTAAATATTCAAGAGTTGAAATTAAAAATCCAATTGATGAGGAAATAACAAAATAGAGTAAAAGAAATTACCCAGAACATAAGCCAGACAGAAAAACACATAGCATATTTTTTAAAGGAAACTTTTAATTTTGTTTATTAATTCTGTTTTTCCTCAAATTTAGTCTTTTGATTATGAATTAAGTTTTTTAATGTTTAATTCTGTACTTGAGTGTGACATTGGGATAGTACTGCCATTTCTCTTTTCGCATCTACCGTTTGCCGGTGATCTCATTTGTGAGTCTTTATAATTTTGATTTATATCATTGTTTCCTGTCTTCTGTCATTTTCAAATTTTTTGAAACATTAGGTTTCATTTTGATCTGTTTTGAGGTGCATGTCATACTGAAAAACTTTTATTGCCTATGAGAGAAATTATTCTCTGTTTTCTTGTAACAATTTTTATTAATTTTATTAGCTTTAATGATATTCACTCATTTATTAATTTAACAATTATTTATTGAAAGTCTACTTTGTATAAGGAACCATACAGGGGAAAGCAGGACATTACCTATAAAAATACAAACAGAGCTACTGAAGAACATAACTAATTGCAATACAATATAAACAAGACAATGAAATATGGAGGCTCTGTAAAAGGACGGTCAGGAGATGCGAGCTTGTTTAGGGGTTAAGAAAGACTTCCTTCCAAAGGAAGCAGAGTGAGGTTCTGAGGCTGGCCAGCTCAAGAGTCAGGAAAGCACATTCCCAAGGGCGTAGTGGGATCTGAACAAAGTTGCAGATGAGAAAAAGAATGCTTAAAAAGAAATTTATTGGACCAGAGCAGAGTTATAAACAAATAAAAGAGATAGAGCTGTGGAGATAACAGGGGACATTTCAGAGAACTGGGAATCATATTACAGGAACTGGAATGGACAATGAGACACAGTAAAGACTTTAAACAGGGCAACATCATGTCTGCTTTGTATTTTTAAAGACATTTCACTGGTCATTACATTAAGAACAAAGGTGGGTAAAGATTTAGATACACAGAAACAAACTAGGAAGTGGTCATAAAACAGTAGTGCTTACTTGCATGTGGACAGAAGGGGATTTAAGGAATCTTAACAAATCAAACTTGCTGTGATTAAATGGACATAGTTGTCAAGACTGACTGCCAGCTTTCAGGGGTTTTTTTTTTATCACAGGTTGATGTGGAGCAATTTATTAAAATAAGGGACATTAAAGTAGAGCTGGTTTGGGAGGAGAAGTAATAAATTCAGTCTGAACAAGTTGAGATTGAGCAGCAGGAAAACATCTAAGTGAAGCCTGCAGTTGGATTTATATTTCAGAAGCTCAGGAGGTATATTTGAGCTGTGAACAGAGGTTTCAGAATTATTATCATTGAGATATTAATCAAGTCATAAACATGAATGAGATTGTCCAGGTAAAGTATATGGAACAAAATGAGAAGAGGGCTGTGGACTGTATTCTGAGGGACACTGACATTTGATGATTGAGTAGGAAGAAAGATGCTATAGAATAGCCTGAGCAGCCCTGGTTTCAAGAGAGCACTAATCCAAGAAAATGTGACGCCACAGAATACAGTGTTTCCAATGCTGCCGAGAGCTCAGCAAGACAAGTACTTCAAAGCATCTGTTAAATAGACCAATATGGTTATAATTGATAAACCAGACAAAAATCAGTTTTGATGTCTGGTGGAGAGGAGGTATGTTAAGTCTTGGTGTTCTTATTTCTGATGTGTTTTATATTCTGTGAGGAACTTAACTTCTTCCTTGTCTGTCTGTCCAACTAGACTTTGAAGTTGTTGAGCAAATGAAACATGCCTTCCTATTCTTTATATCCCAAGTGTCTCCTGTTAAATGAATGAATTCATTCTCAATGTCTCAATTTCCTTCTCTATAAAGAAGAGAAAACCTTATTTTCCCTCTTTATTTCATGGGATGTTTTCTTGATCCTAAATGACATGAAACAGTTCTGAACTGTAAATCCTACAGTAGTGATACTGGTTGCGATTATTTCTACATGCCAACAATTCAAGACTAAAATAGGGAAGGTGTCACAAGACACCTTATGATTTATTGCCAAGTGAATATTTGCCAACAATAGTTGCCCTGGAAATTCAAATAAATACGGCATTTCAGGATGAAATCATTACAGCGGTACTTTGAGAAACTGCTAGGAAGACATTCAGGGTGATGGGGAGTGAGACATAAACAAAATTTAGGATAAGGATATAGATGTCAGGAAAGGTGAATAAAACAGTGAGAGTAATGCAAGAGAGTCTTCAGATTTTTAAATTCATTCCAAATTCTTAGCTTAGACAAAAAAATTATGCATTATTAAGCTTTGATGATGGTTTTGAATATTTATGCTATTTGCTGTTCTGTAGAACGTGTTATGACTCTCATAACAGACAGTACTTGAACATAAAGCTAATTTCCCCTCCTATTGTGTAAATGGACTTCCATTTGGGGGAGTACAACAAAGGTTGGCCTAAAAATGTCTCCTGATTGACCTTCTAATTTGGAAAGCAGACCCTACAATATTTTGTCTGGAAGTAAACAAGGTCATTTTATAATGTAAGGTAAAGCGGAGAAATTGATTATTTTGAAAAAGCTACAAGGTTATTTCTTACAGGAATAAAATTATAATAGCCACAGGCTTAAAAGTAAGGGGAAAGAGTGTGAAGAATATATGTGTGGGTGAATATGTAAAAATGTCTGTGTTCTAAGGAAATTGTATGGAAAAGCTACACAGCCCCTTGTTCTCACAAGAAAGAATACAAGCAGATATAAAGGAGCCCTCGGACTTCTGGGCCTTGCTCTGAGCTGTACAGAGAACAGATAAGAAATGAAACTTAAGAACTCTTGATTTGACATCCCTGAAAAGAGTAATAAAATGGCCTGGATCACTATTATTGAAAGCCACATTATATTCTTCATCTGTTAGGTGGTCTTTTGTCTCCTTTCATTCCCTTTCTATCCTTCTTTGCAATATTGCCTGAGGGATCTTTGTTCAACAGATACCTGATCATGTCACTCCTTGCCATCACATAAAGTGATGGCTCACCTTCCCTTCAGAATATAATCAACACTCCTTAGACTCATAGGCAAGGCTCTCTGTAATGTGTCTCCCATCAGCCTTAACAATTTAACCTCTTATTACCACCCAACATGCACACTACACTCAGTTATAAAATATTGCTTGTGTTTCTAAATCACCTGTGCTTCCCCCTTCTACCTCCCTGCCTGCTTTTCTCCAGCTCACAATTTCTTATTTATCCTACGAGGCTCAGCTCTAGCAATGCCTCCTCCAAGAAGCTTGTCTGTGAAACACTACCACACTCACCACTCACAGTAGTGTGTGTGCATGTGCAAGAGCGTACATGTATATATATACGTGCATGTGCATACACATAAACTTCATTTAATTCCCAATCACCCCAAGCCTTTGGCTAGCTGGAGAAATTTTTTATGCATTTATAATTACTTTTTTGTTTCCTGGCAGACTTTGAAGCATTTGAGGCTTTGTTCACTTCACACATAGTAGGTCCTCAAAAAGTATTTCCTGAATATTTAAGTGAATAAGAGACTGAATAATGAACTAAAGATATAATTGATATTAATAGTCTTTGGCCAAATAAAAAACCTTAGCAGAGTTAAAATGCTTATGGAAGGAAGAACAAAGTTTGTTAAGTTTCCTGATGTTCTATGTGTCCAAATATAAAGCACTTGCCCCCCCCAAAGGAAGCTGATATATAGTCTATTCTGGTTCTCACCAAGGATGTAATATTATAGCACACTTTTTCAATTATGTTCATTTTAAAAACAAATTATTACGTGTCAAGGATGCATTGAAGGACTTCACAAATATGGCTAGTTATGGATGCTTAAGAGTGGTCACCTGATAGAGTCAGTAAAAACTACATGATTGTCTTCAGGTTGGATATCTTTGTAACAATCTTTTCTAGAGAGCAATTCAGTAAGTGAGCCATGAGTAAATGCTACCAAAAGTAAGAAAAGACAGCCCTGGCCAGTTGGTTCAGTGGTATAGAGCATTGGCCTGGTATATGGATGTCCTGGGTTCAGTTACCAGTCAGAGCACATAGGAGAAGTGCCCATCTGCTTCTCCACTCCTCTCCCTATCACTTCTCTCTCTCTCTCTCTCTCTTTCTCTCTCTCTCTTCTCCTTTCTGTCTCTTCCCCTTCTGTAGCCATGGCTTGATTGGGTGAGTTGGCCCCAGGCACTAAGGATGGCTCCATAGCCTCCACCTCAGGCACTAAGAAGAGTTCACTGGCTGAGCAACAGAGCAACACCCCAGATGGGCAGAGTATTGCCCCCGAGTGGGCTTGCTGAGTTGATCCCAGTCAGGTGCATGCAGGAGTCTGTCTTTCTGCCTCCCTTCCTATCACTGGATTTTTTAAAAAGTAAGAAAAGACTACTCTCCAAATATAGGGGAGTATAATTTCTAATGATGCCATCACATATGGATCCTAACCAGTGGTGGGATTTAGCCAGTTCACACTGGTTTGGCAGAACTGATACTTAATTTTTTCCTGAGTTCGGTTTTCACAAATTTACATTTCTTACTCTTTCTTAATGTTCATCTGTGCAACAGCATCTTCTAAGGGTCCATAATAATGTTCATTTTGTACATAGGTGGAAAAAAAATTGACAGAACTATGCTTGTAATATTTACTTATTCATTTCATAAAACTCAGTCTCTTTAATGAAATACTACATTGTAATTCCCTCACATTTGTTACTTCAGTAAACAAACATATAATGTAAAGAGAAAAAGTGCCAAACAACCAGGGGCTGACAAGCTGTCTGTCATTGGAAATATCTTAAGTAACAGTTTTATTGTTTTTTGTTAGGTATTATTTAATATATTTTCATTAATATTTTAAAACTCATAACATAATCTAGTTTTTCTACCTTTTTTATTCTTATTTAAGTATTAAATGCATTAAATAGTAAACTACCTTTTGGAATATTGGTTTTTTTAACTTAAAATGGTCATTAGGGCAGTGAACCAGTGGTTAAATTATTTGAAACCCACCACTAATCCTAACAGTGTTGTATGTTAGGCATATTTGTGATAAGCAGTTCCAAAAAACTATTATCTATTATATAACTCTAGAAATAGCTCTAATCGTAATAAAGGCAGTATATAAAGAATGCTTATGAATTGAAAAAAGATTTATTAAAATATGGATGTGGAAAAAGTATTATTTCTAAGCAAATTAATATTTTATGTGCCTGATTTAAAATATGTATTATTTATAACTAAATTAGTTAATGAAATATTCTACCTAGCCATTTGACTATTTTGTCTAATTTGGAAAAGTTATACATACTATCTGTCCTATTCTAAAAAAAATTGTCTTTATCAAACCATTGTTAGGAAATTAGAAAAATCACCTCGTGTTTGCCTTAATGATAGGCTTACAGTACAGAATAGTAAAGTCCTACAACTTGACAAAAAAAGGTCTTCTTTTTAATTATCAAGATTAGAGAAGCTGTTATTTGAAATCTTACTCTCAGAAAGTATATAAACCTTTAGAAATAGATATTTTAACTTGCATGCTTGTATAAATTTTATCAGTTCTTAGAAATTGAAGAACCTGATGCTACTAGTTGAAATTTTCTATTAAATTTGAGAATGATTCATTGGTATATGATTAGGGAAAACCAATTGGATGTTGACTGAGTTCCCAATATCTCTTAGAAACCTTAAAACAACTTCACAACAATCCTTATTTAGAGGAAAGCAGGCATTACTCCATAGAAGTTAAAAACTTGAGCCCATCACCAATGAATCTGTCATAGTCTGTGCTTGTACTTCCCAGAAAGAGCAATGCTGGTATCACTGGAAAAGCAGCTATTTATTCATGAATCTAGATTCTGCAGCCTTAAATATTAAATTCATGCATGCTCTTGATTCTGGTGGTTTTCAACAGAGAATATTTTCCTGCATCTCCCTACTATTTTTCCAAATAATTTGCTGATCACTTAAATGAATGTCTTATTGCAACATTATGTTTCCTGTTCTGTTTTATTAGCTCTGAATGACTTTCTCTGTGTTAGTGTGTTCTCTCTGTGTCTTCCTCTCTAATTGTACTGTCTCTTTTGGAAAATTTACTACTTCTGAGAATGCACATAATGGACTAATTTTTTACCCTGTGTAACTCTAGATGAAATGTCTACAGATTAATAGAGCAATTAAATCTGCCCTTTTAAGCCAAATAGCAATTTGAGGAAGGGGACTCAGGGGCCCATGACACCAGTGCATCTTTGCACAGAACAGGCATGTTGTTTAAAACTTGCCTCAACTCCTCACTCCTGCTGCTTGTACTCTTCTACCTAGATCACTCCCTCCCCCTTGATGACATAACAGTTGGTTTACGGGACAAATATTGCAATGCAGTGGTCCATGCATTGCTTTCTAATAAGGCAATAAAGCATAGTATTGGCTGACTTCCCCTCAAAAGCTCTGAACAAACTTTTGGTGAAATGGCAACTGGGTGAAATATTAGCTGATGGACCCTCAATGGACATGCAAATCTGGGGGATCCCATAAGAATGAATCCCACTCTTCACTGCATTCTCAGCATTTCCTTGGCTGTGGCATACTCACTGGGTATTTGAAAGTAAGGCAGTCTCTCAGATCTACCAGATCACCTTTTGAAATCTACCCCACTGACCTCTTGTTAGCTCCAATCAGTATCCAGCTGCTTGCTAGTAGTTCCTTTTGTAGTCTTTGGCCATAAATAAATCTCCCCCTCAATTTAACAAAGACAAAACTCTAAATGAACTCTGTTTAGAGTGACTCTAGTATAATTTACTTTTCAATTTCACACCCAAAGATTCTGTAATGGGGGAATGTAGGCGGTTAAGTTTTCAGTCATAGTAAATGGGTTTTTAATATTTAAAATCCATCTGTTTACTTACAAAGAGTAAATGCCTGGAAATGAGGCTTCTGAAATTCAAATGAAGAGCTACTAGACTGATTTCTGCTTGGGAAAACTCAACACTTTTCTGACAAAAGGGAGTACTAATAGCTCCTGTAGAATCCAATAATATTATAAATGATGTTTGATCCAATCGTGCATGATATGTGTATGGGGAAATCATGGTCTCTCGTTTGTTATGACTGCATTATAAAATGCTTCATGAATTTGAGGAGAGGAGATTCAAATTAGCACAGTATTCTGGAAACAGTCAGCTATCACAATTCTAGAATGCCTTGGCTTATAAAAACAGTTAACAGTCTTAAGAAATTAAGCATGATTTCAGAAAAGGTAGTTCCTACTGCTACTCACAGATCACTAAAATGTAGGTGAACCTCTGCTCTACCACCTTTATACAAAAAGTTAGCCTCATTCTTTGTTTCACTTTGAGAAATTAAAGTTTACTTCTAAGAAGTTACTCTCTGTTCATGATTGTATAAAGAATTGCATACTCATAGAACTTTCTGTAACAATTATCATTAATATGTAGACGTTAACCATATCTATGGCTGTAAATAAGATGTTCTGGTGGATTTTTCAAACAGCCTGGTATGCCTTCATCTGAAGTTGCTAGCATTAAAATTCAGCTGGCTATGTCCCCATTGGCAGGTTTTCTCAGAAACTCAAATGTTATCCCTTCACAGATTCTGATTAAAAGTATTGTTCTACCTTCCTGATAGAGCAAACCCATCAAAATCTAGCACCCTTTGTCTAAATATTTCCTTTTAGTCCTTAAAAAAATAAATATGCAATTTAGGATAATGCTATTTACAACTGTTTTAAAATTCACAAATTTATAATGGCCAAGCTGGTGTCACAGAAAAGTCCCAAACAAGTATTTCTGGTTGGCAGAAAACTCGCTTTCCAGTGGCAAGTGTCGTGATCATTAGAACCAATGCTTCTTCCATCCTGTGACTCATTCTCTTGTCTCTGTGACTTTGCTTTTACTTTTCCAAGAAAGTCCTTCTTCGCCTTTCAGAAAATCACTGTAAACTGCTAGTACAAGCCATTCTTTTAGTCCATGGATATGATTCAGGCTCATAATATCATCTCAGGTTCCCTATTGGCACTATAGATTCCAATGTTAGTTGTTTCCTTTTTTTACTTCCCTGTACCTGAAATATCTCTTACATTCACTCTCTTCAACACGTTTGATCTCTGTCGCTTTGGCTGCAGTTCTTCCCTGAGGTCCACCCTTACGGAAGTCTTCCCTGGGGATCATGAGCATGACCCATCGGCCAATGAAAACTGAAGTCTTTGCAGGCAGTCTCTTGTCTCGATCACAATCTCACTTCTTCTTCTCATTTGAACCCAAAACCCCAGTTTCCTGAAGCTTGTTTCAGGGGTGGGGCTTTGAAGGCATAGGATATTTTATTTATCTGGATCATCCTCTATCAAATTAGAATCATAGTGCCTGCCTCTATCCCATTAGCAGACGGGTTTTAACAATAGGAAGAAATCAACATGTTTCTCCCACATGTTTCTCCCTGCTATCACCACCACCTCCCCACTTCCCACAAAACAAACTCAGGGCACTTCATATTTTTAAAAGATAAAAAGACATTTAAAAATCTTTTAATGGGAATTCTCTGTACCTTATGCTCTATTTTGCTATGACCCTCAAACTGCTCTCGGTAAAAATCTAGAGAGATGGAGAGATAGTCAGCTATATTATGTACCTTCTATCTGTCCTTTTGAGATTCCTCCCATCGATTGTGAGTTATCCCGAAGCTAATGAAACATCCAAAGGAGCTTTGTTTGCTATTGAGTTGACATTTTGAGATTTCTTTATGATTAATACAGAATGAGTATGTATAGCTAATTTTCTATGCATTTTGTTTCTTGAAATAAATGAATGACAAATTGCTCCAGAAGCATTTTTCATTTTTATGGCCAGGTTTTTTTCTCCTTTATCTGGGGAATTGAAATATGAGCATCTTGAGTCTAATTCAATTCTAATTAGAATAATACTCATTAAGTGCTTGCCCCAGGTTATGTGACAAACAGTATTAAATTGGAAAAAAGGCAACCCCCCCATTCATAGGGTGTTTATATTCTAAAAAGCGGAGTTGTAGGAAATGATTTTTTTTCTCTTTAATCTTTGTAACGACCTCTTAGATATCTCCATTTTGATCATTCACAGACATCTCAAATATAACATGCAATAGAATTTTATTCTTTTGTTTTCTAATCCTGCTTGTCATATTCTATTATTTTCTAAATTTGTCAACTTCATCATTATCAACACAGCCTATTTTCTATTATTAAATGCTTTATTTTCTTCTATCAGAAGACACACACATTTATTAGCTCTTCAGTCAATAATTTCTATAATTGGGTGCATTCTCTGCACCTTCCAGCTCACTAAATATATAGAATATGCAATGGAAATATTAGAATCAGCCATGATGCTGCCTAAATATCCCCTCTGACAAACATGGAAGAAGAAAGTTATTTTTTCACTGACCACTCTATTGATGGTCAAACTTCACTGCAGATATTACATAATGTCCCTAAATGATATTATAACATGAGACTCTTGGTGGATATTAACTGATTTTTTTTTTATCAAAAGGCAGACACACTGATTACTCACTAAGCATTCTTTGCTTTATTTCACCACCATTGGGATCAATATCATTAGAGAAGCTGAAGAAGTACCATTTGGATCAGGCAAATGTCCCTTCCACTAAGGCACTAAAGGGTATTTGGTAGAATATGTGATTTTTCTTCATGAGAAAACTTGAAGCCTTTAATGTTGAAAATCACATATTTAAACTCATATTAATAACTATGTCTTTATATATCTCTTTATTTTACCTTCTATAAAATATATACACATTGTCTTTATCACCTTATATTATAGTAATATTTCCTGAAGTCCTGGGAAATTCAACATTGCCATCCTTTCCTTTTGCTCAAGATAGGTTTTTCAGTGGAAATTGATAAATCATGGTTATATTTTAATGTTGTTAAATATATATATAAGCTTCAGAACTGTATAGATTTCATTTGGTTGTCTTTTCCACTGTTGTCCTCTACTCAGTATATCTTCTTACATATTAAAGAATAATTTATATTTGGATGTCAAAACATGATTATCTGCAAAAACAATCTCATATTATATTTCACTATTATCCAAATTTTTAAAATTAAATCTAAATCCAGTTTAGTTATAGCATAAATCAACGCATGCCTACATAGTTCATGCCATGCAATAAATATTCATTTATTTTTTATATTTTTATGTGAGAGCAGGGGAGATAGTGAGACAGACTCCTACATGTGCCCGACTGGGATATACCCAGCAACCCCTGTCTGGGACTGATGCTTGAATCAACTGAGCTATCCTCAGCACCCAGGGCCCAATGCTCTGACCAGTTGAGCCACTGGCTGTGAGAAAGAAAGAGAGAGACAGAAGGAGGAGTGAGAGGGAGAGAGAAGCAGGTGGTCATTTCCCCTGTGTTATCTGACTGGGAATTGAACCTGGGACATCCGTACACTGAGCCAATATTCTATCCACTGAGCCAACTGGCCAGGGCCAGGAATGCTATTTTTGAACTATTTGTGCATTATGGGTAAAAAAAAATAATCTAAGAAGAATACTTTTAAAGTATCTTAGACTGGTGTTAGAAACATCTATTATAATACATTTTAAATGAGAATTTTCAGAAACTAGAGTCATTATAAACTATGCCTACCTACTGCAATCTTTGAGTATCCTAGCCTCACACCACTGATTTATACCCAGACATGAGAATGAGAGTCACTGGATTTATTAGTCTGACAAGAGACTACAATAAAATAATCTTACCTACATAATCCCCACCTGGACATTCTTCTAATCCAGACAAATAGAGGAAAAACATTGTTAAGGAGCAAAGTATTACATATTGTTATAAGGTATACATTTAGATTAACTAATAACATAAGTGAAGGAAAAGTGACAAAGCAAAATTTATGACTGTCTTTAGTGGTAATATTAACAGTACATTTTTTTCTACATTCTACAAAATGCCAATACTATATCTATATCCACATATATTTCCACACACACATATATTATATATATGTGTGTGTGGGTGGGTGTTTGGAAAATCATGTGAACATATATAGAACATTCAAACTTACATAGAATTATTTTACTTGAATAATTTCATATAAGAAATTTTTATATTTATCAGTAAATCAGGGTTTCTAACACTGAAATGGCTCTTTCATAAAAATAAAATTTAGGAATTTGGGGGAAATTATAATTTGTAAAATTATGTGAAAACTTCAAAAATAAATTAATTAAATCCTATTATTTAACAATATAAGTGGTAATATTGGATATCAAAATATTGTCAGACATAATTAATGTCCTTGAGTATTGCCATATTAGGATGCATTCTCATGGGCTGGAGTCACAAAACTAATGAACTCACTACCAAGGGACATCACCGGGGCGAGACATTGCCTCGGTCCTCTGCACATCTTCATCCGATTGTCTATTATAACATGATTTCTTGTTATTTGATATCACAAATTACATTATATCAAATTACTATACTGAAGCCTGTGATATGATACTCTCACTAAATAAAATCCTTGTTATGTCTATATTTGGGTGAATATAGATAGTTACTTGTCATTTCTTACTAACCACTTGAGAAATATATTAGGAAATGCTTCAGGCTCAGCATCTTTTGTGTCATTAAATAATAGTTATTTGTGCTTTTCCAGATGTAAAAAGGGGCTTATGTTATTTTGATTTGAGGAAAACTATGAAGCAATTACAGTAAATATGAGAGTTCAAATTTTCCAAGGAAAATTCCAGTCAGATGGAATTTAACAGTCTAAATAGACCAGCGACTAGCATTCCATATCCTTAGAGAGCTCATAATGAGGGAACATCCACAAACAGTCAAGTTTAATTTGTTGTCCATATAGCATTAGGGCAAGGCTTTGAAAACTTGCAGCATATATGCTGAAAACACCAGCAATGTCAATAAGATTGTTTCAGTTAAGGGACATTAATTAAGTCACACAAAAAGCATCAGATTACTCCATATTCTTCTATATTTCTTTCTACATAAAACTTAAAAAAGCTCCTGGCCAACAGAACCCTAGATAGAATGCTGCTGCTCTTTTAAAAAGGTGGGATGGTTGCTCAGATTTCAACTGCAAATGTTGGGAGAAAATTTTGCTTCTTCAGATGTTCTCTCCACAGTGTTTCCTTCCATTGTCAAATAATTCAATCTGTCATGACATCACCACCTTTGCATTTAGGAACATAAGGCAAGCTCCCTGGCCTAAGTGCATTATAAAAAAATTATCTCAGGCTCCATAACATATAATTTAAACAACAACAACAAAAAAGCTACTTTTTTAAATACACAAACCATCTGCCTTGGTGGAAGGAATCTGAAAACACAACAAAACCCTAAAATGTATGGCCCAAACATATTGAGTATGGTCAGTGTTTGTTTTTGTTTTTTTTTTTGTTTTTTACAGAGACAGAGAGTCAGAGAGAGGGATAGACAGGGACAGACAGGAACAGAGAGAGATGAGAAGCATCAATCATCAGTTTTTCGTTGTGACACCTTAGTTGTTCATTGATTGCTTTCTCATATGTGCCTTGACCGCGGGCCTTCAGCAGACGGAGTAACCCCTTGCTCGAGCCAGCGACCTTGGGTCCAAGCTGGTGAGCTTTTTGCTCAAACCAGAGGAGCCCGCGCTCAAGCTGGCAACCTCGGGGTCTCGAACCTGGGTCCTCTGCATCCCAGTCCTACTGCGCCACCGCATGGTCAGGCAGTCAGTTTTTTGTTTTGTTTTTTGTTTTATTGTTGTTGTTTTAAGAAAATCAACTAAGAGAACCTGTCTTTTTTCTTTAGCAGTTTGAAACAAGTGACTTCTCTCTAGCTCTCATAATTATTTCTTGTTTCCAAGTGCCAAGTGGCTCATATACAACTGCAAAATGTAATGAGGATCTGTAAGATAACTGCCATTGGAAATATGCCATTAGTGTCAGTATTCGTGCATGCCAGGTTTTCGATTATGTCCAAAAATATCCAGAAGACCTTTGCAGAGCCCAATGTAAGTTGGGCAGTTCCAATTATAAGAGCAACAGAAGTAACTAAGAAAACAGCTTGACTGGTGGTGGCACAGTGGGTGGAGCATTGATGTGGGATTTTGAGGCCTCAAGTTTGAAACCCTGAGATTGCTGGCTTGAGTGTGGGCTCAGCAGCTTGAGCATGGGGTCACTGGCTTGAGTGTGGGATCACAGACATGACCCCATGATCACTGGATTGAGCCCAAGGTCTCTCTCTGGCTTAAACAAGGGGTCACTGGCTCAGCTGGAGCCGCCCCCCCCGCCGCCCCTGCCCCTGTCAAGGCACATGTGAGAAGCAATGAACAACTAAAGTGGCAGCTATGAGTTGATGCTTCTCATCTCTCTCCCCTTCTATCGTTCTGTCTATCTCTCTCTGGGTAAAAAAGTAAAAAGAAGAAGGAGAAGGAGAAGAAGAAGAAGAAAGGAGAAGGAGGAGGAGGAGGAGGAGGAGGAGGAGGAGGAGGAAAAGAAGAAGAAGGAGAGGAGGGGGAGGGGGAGAAGAAAAAGAAAAAAAGAAACACTCTCCCTTCTGCACCTGTCAGCATTTATTTGCTCTACAAATATTTTTTCAGTTTATAACTTTAGTTTCATGATGGATTTAAATAGTTTGAAGTAATATAATTTGATACCAACCACCCATTTAAAATGTAAACACATGAGCAGTTCTTTAAACAGCCAGAAATTTTTATATTTCTTATTTTCTTTGAACTTATACTTTGATTCTAATATCCATGTAGAATGTTTTGCCTTTAAACCTTATTATTTACCCTATTATCTGCAACAAAAATATATATATATATTACCAAGTAATTAACATTATCACTTTGCCATTATTTCAAACTGTTCATTTTTTTTTCCTGATGTACCATAAGTTTTTTGTTTTTTAATTCCAGGATAGTGTACCATAGTAAGATTAGGAAGGGGTAAGACACGTACCAGTTTTTTTAAAATTTTTTTGTTTTGTTTTGTTTTGTATTTTTCTGAAGTTGGAAATGGAGAGGTAGTCAGACAGACTCCCACATGCGCCCGACCGGGATCCACCCGGCACGCCCACCAGAGGGCGATGCTCTGCTCATCTGGGGTGTCGCTCTGCTGCAATCAGAGCCATTCTAGCACCTGAGGCAGAGGCCACAGAGCCATCCTCAGCGCCCCGGTCAACTTTGCTCCAATGGAGCCTTGGCTGCGGGAGGGGAAGAGAGAGACAGAGAGGAAGGAGAGGGGGAGAGGTGGAGAAGCAGATGGGCGCTTCTTCTGTGTGCCCTGGCCGGGAATCGAACCCGGGACTCCCACATGCCAGGCCGACACTCTACCACTGAGCTAACTGGCCAGGACCCCCGTTTTTTTTTTTTACAGTAGGAGGCTGGTACCTTTGAGAGGGAAGCAACCTGCCAACTGCATTATATCCCTAAGCAAATTAATTTTAGAAAGTAAGTACTACATATACAATTAAAAGATCTGGAAAATTTCCCATAAAACCTATTCATGTGCTTGCTTAATTTTGTGTACTAAGGCTGTTGACAGAGTGCATTTGCCCAGATCAATAATAATCACTTTTTAAAACAATCGCTTTCTTTTGGGCAATATTGGCCATTGTTAAGAAGCACTCTAAATAATAATAAATAAATTAACAGATAGTAACAAAAACCCATCAAGAAATAACAGGAGGGCAACCTTAACTTTAAGGATGAATTCAATTTTAATTAACGTGCCTGTAGTTAACATAGGGTACACTTAAAATTTTGTTAAAGGAATTAATCTTAAATATTCTTACTCCAGTAACAAAAATTGTGGTGGGGAAAGAAAAGAACAGGAGGTTAACATCACTTTAGGAATTAATTAACTTACAATTAATTAAATTAAAGTAGTAAAACAACAAAACAATGATATTTATAGGATGTTTGTCTTTTTTGTACACTAATCATATTGAACCTTTCCTTCTATGTCATTTTGTTATGAAAGCATCGGTTTTACCATTTATTTTATTTCTAAATATCAATGCACGAGTCCATTACTCACCCTTCACCTCTTTCTAATTAATTAGTGCACGATATGGTGACTTAGACTGCCTGTTAGAAGACACCACGAGTGTGAATGAAGGGAAGAGGCAGGCTTCAACTATTTTGCATTAGTTAGTTTTTCTCTGTTCTACAAGCATAGAAAGCATCTCATGCTAACTGAAAATTTTATAAACATAGGCCATTCCTCAAAGGAATAAGCAGACATTGTAGATGGTCAGGATAAGTGCTTCATTAGTACTATAAATAAAAGCAAAATTCTGGCCGTGCTGAATGGTAAATTAGTAACATCATGCTATGTCAAAAAAGATTACCATAATATGATTTTTATCATTCTTCATGCTGCTTTGGGATGAAAGGTGTATAAACTAGATAAGATTAACGGAAGATAGGATAAAATTCAGTCAAAATTCTAAGGGGTAGGCTATGGCCTGGTAGCTCAGTTGATTAGAGCATCATCTCAATATGCCAAGGTTGTGGGTTTGATGTTTGATCCCCGGGTCAGGGAACATACAGGAATCAATGAATGAATGCATGAATAAGTTGAACAACAAATTGATGTTTCTCTCTCTCTCTCTGTCTCTTTTTTTCTCTCTCTGAAATCAATAAATAAAAAATTCTAGGGCTATTGGGAAAAAAGCAAACTAGCTTTAAGTTGCTTGAATATATATACTGCTCACCAAAATTAGGGATATTCTATAGCTTCCTATTCATTTTGAAATATCCCCTAATTTTTGTGAGCAGTTATATATTTACATAAATAATCAAATATAATACACACAGATATGTAACAAAATGAATATATAATGAACAAAGAAAAATAAACAAAAACCCATAGACACAGACTACAGTATGGGGGTCACCAGAGGGAAGGGGGAAGCAGTAAAGGGTAAAGGGGGGTCAAATATATGGTGACAGGAGATCTAACTTTGGGCAGTGGGCACATAATGCAATGTGGGTGGAGAGCAGAGCGCATTCCTAGCAGCTGTGGCCGATGCATGCTGTGAGAATACTCCAGCTCCCAGAAGCCTCCTGGGCATACCCAGGAAGGAAGCTCGCCCTCTATAAGGAAGTGACTCAGCGCCAACCATGCAGCTACCTGATCTTTTCAGCCATTGGCTATGAAGGACACGCTGTAACACCCTATAGGCTGAACCTGTGCATATAAGCTAGCTTACTTCCTGAATAAAGTGGATCTGCATCACTGAACCTGGTCCCTGGAGTCAGGTCTTTGCGTTTCCGTCGTCTTCACCCCCAGCGGGACTTGTCCACAATGCAATATGCAGATGATGTATCACAGAACTATACACTTGAAACCTATATAATCTTACTGATCAGTGTCACCCAAAAAATTTAATTAAAAATAAATTAAATTAAATAAAAATTAAATCCTAATTAGAGCTACCCAAGAAGGAAAGAGACTTGGATAGGCTAGCTGAACAGATTTTATCATCTCAGAAGAATTTAAGCAGATATGTAATGGATATTTTCCAAAGATGCATAAAGAAAAAATTATGTTCTGAGTAAAGTATTCATCTCTAGGACCTTTAAAACAAGAAGTTTCTCCATTACATAGTAATATCTAGAAGTATTTAAATTTAGAGGTAACAAAATTAAAACATGATTAAATATCAGCTGCATATAATCTAACCTTTGAAAATATGAACAGTTTTCCAAACGAATAGTTCTTCATCATTTTCTGGTGAAGATTTATTTTCCCTCCACTCTAGTTAATGACAGAATCTTTTTTCTGCACCTTCAGGGGTAGTGAATCCTAGGAAGCTTTGTTACCCATGTGAGTGAACAGCTGTAGTTGTTGAGATCTTGTAAAGTTCAAATAGCATTTCCCTGTATACCTCATCCATTCATCTTCACTGGTGGTTTCTGAGAAGCAAGCACGCTCTGCTCTTTCTGCCTCCAGAGGAACAGAGAGCAGGGGCATTCTCCTTTCTTTATTTCCAAATAATTCTCTTCAGGAAACTCAGTGCCGGTGAGCAAGCATGAGCTTACAGTTTGCAACTGTCAAAGCACAACTATTGGCATGAAAAAAACCTCACACAACAGAGAACACCATGGATGAATTTGAGAAAATTGGATAAAAGCATTTTTTACACAAAATGGATTTTTATCAAAGCTATTGACCGTAACCTTAGTATCTACAGGTTGAACTTTAACAGTTGCCTTTTGGGTTAAAACTTATGGTGAATTTGACCTGTCAAATGTGTTACTAAAACATAGGGAAAATGTAGCCACTTCTGTGCCTTTCTGAAGGGTTTCTATTCTTATGTCTCCTTAAAACTCTTCATCCCAAATATTCTCACTCAATACTTGATGCACCTTTATTGAATACCTGTCTTGTACTAGTCATTTTGCATGGATAGCAAAGAAGATAACAGCACTGCCTTCAAAAGAATCAGACTAATGGGGGAGAGGAACACAGGAAGATAAATGGCTAAATATATACATATTTACAGTGGAATGAAGAACATGCATAACAAAAGATAACAACATGCTACAAGGAATCTAGTAGCTTGGGGGAGTAACTTCATATTAAGAACTTCTAGGTCTGTAGATAGGAAAGAGAATGCAGGACATTTCAGGCAGAGAAAATAACATGTACAGAGGCACAAGTATTGAAAGCGGAGGGCAGTTTCAAGAAAAAGCATGAAATTCGGGATGGCTAGAATATAACTATAAAGGGAAAAGAGAACTGAGGCTATGAGCCTGAGAAAGGCCAGGTTGTGATGGGCTGTGTGAGCCATAATAAAAGTTTGAACATATAAAGGATGGGAAATAAACATAAGTTTTTTAAGGTAAGTAATGATTGTTTTAGAGATTTTTAGAAAAATACCTGATACAAGTGCAGAGGGTAAACAGAGTGAGCAGAACATGGATACAGAACAAAGAGGGAGGCGATTTACAATAGTCCAGAATAGTGACAGGTAACAAGAGTCTGACTGATCGGCCAGTATGTTTTATTAAAGAGGAGAATCCAGTTTAAAAAGATAACTGTGATAAAATGGATCATTCTTAGGGGTTGAAAGAGGAGTTTATCTTGGGCAACAACATGATTATGATGCTGGTTATTCCTTCAGGAAATGTCAGTGGAGGAGCAGACTTGAGTAGAATGCGAGGTTGTACACACAGAGTTTGAGGAAGCACTGGCCAATCTGGCGAAGGTATTTGGTAGTCACTGGAATACATGGCTAAAGATTTCGACTTGAGAAACACCAGTCTTTTTAAGACATTTAAAGCCTTATTTCTAATCACCCAAAGAAAAGTAAAATGGAAAATCAAATATCTAGTTGGACTATTAACAACCTCTGTATGTACCTACTCTTTATGATTATCCTCCTGAAGGTCTCTTACCATCTTTTCCCCTTAGGAAGTTTTTAAGCGAGTAGAGAGAGGACAATGTAGGCAAATATAGTTCATACCAGTATGGTTGTCTATAATCCTCATCTAGGAAGCATATGAAATGAGATGCAAAATACATGTATTTAGGTGTCAGACCAACAAGAATTCAAACCTTGACTTTATCTTTTACCAACAGAGCAATATTGGTAAAATTACATAATCTCCCTAAAGTCTCAGTCTCATTACCTGTAAAAAAATAATAACATAAATAATAATAATAATAACCATTATGGTTTTCTTATGAAGAGATAATAGGGCCCCTGGCCGGTTGGCTCAGTGGTAGAGCTTTGGCCCAGCATGTGCAGGTCCCGGGTTCAATTCTCAGTCAGGGCACACAGAAGAAGCACCTATCAGCTTCTCCACCCTTCCCTCTCTATTTCTCTCTTTCCCTCTTGCAGCCAAGGCTCCATTGGGGCAAAGTTGGCCCAGGCACTGAGGATGGCTCCATGGCCTCTGCCTCAGGCTCTAGAATGGCTCTGGTTGCAACTGAGCAACACTCCAGATGGGCAGAGCATCACCCCCTGGTGGGCATGCCAGGTGGATCCTCATCTGGTGCATGCGGGGAGTCTGTCTGACTGCACCCCTGCTTCTAACTTTGGAAAAATACAAAAAAGGAAAAAAGAGAGAGAGAGAGAGAGATAATAGGAAAGATGAAGAAAGGAGTGGGATCATCAAAATTCTTTTAACTCCTTAAGGCTTCAGTTTCTTTATCGGTATATTAAAAAATGATATCAACTTTATAGTACTGTTGTCAAAAGAGATTGTATGAGTGTGTGTGTGTATGGGTTTGTATCAGGATGCAGAGGATTTGATAAACAGTGACTTAAGAAAATTTGCATTTATCTCACATACATGAAATCTAGAAGTAAGAAGTACAAGGATGGTATTGGAGCACAATAAAGCCAAAGCCCTGAGCATCAGAATAATAGTAAAAGCAGAGGAAAGGATTGGCATCAGTTAAGTCAGCAGGGCAAAAAATTTCCCAGAAGTCCCCCTGCAAACTTACTCTTGAGTCACTTTGGGCAGAGCTACATGTACTGTCATCCCTGCCCACAAAGGCTTCTGGGAAAAGGACTACCCTACTTTTTCAGCCACATGAAAAATGACTTGCAATGGCCATTGAGTAGCCAACATGAAGTATTTCACAACTATACAGGAGAGTCCTGATGTAAAAATTTGCCCTAAAATTTATTTGTTCTTTTCAGTATTTTCTATAGTCAAGGATACACGTATAATAAAGTGATAATTACTGCAAAAGCCTAATCAAATGCAAAAGTGAATTTTTGATATATTTCAGTGGCTTTCAAACATGTTTAAGGTTCAGAATACTTTAGCTAGAGTATTACAAGGAAGGCCAATGTGTAAAATGAAAAGGAGCAGAGCTTCTCTAGAAGAAGGGCTGGAGACCCCAGAACCCTGACTTACATGAACTAACTTGCCTTCCACTGTCCAACATTGTTTCTCTCTCTCCAGCCACTGCAGATGCTGCAGTCTCACCTCTAGTGCTGCCTGAAACATAGCCCTCGTGCTAGTCAACAAATGTCCATTGATCTTCCACATGTACCAAGCACTGCGCTAGGCTATGAAATCAATTGAAAAGGCAGATGAGGCCCCTCTGTATCTAAGGCTTATTTCCCAGAATAAGAGACAGATGTAGGCATAGTGAGGAAAAACAAGTAAAATAAAAAATGAAAGAAATTATTGCAAAGATGAATAATTTCTATAAAGGAAAGAACCGAAGACACAGCTAAAGCATAACAGGAGAGCCTGCTTTGGACACAACGATGATGGAAGGCCCTTATGAACAGAGACTAGGAGGAAGAAAAGGTATAACCGTGTGAAGTGCAGGGGAGAGGGAAGGTTTGCAAAAGAACAACTGAAAACGGGGAAGCAGCAGTGATGAGACGTGTTGAGGAGACTCAAGGGCCAAGTTGCACGAGACCTTAGAATACACAGGAGGAGCCCTAGATTTTATTCTAAGTGCTGTGGAAGGCTTCAGGAAGGAATCTGGAAGGAAAGCCTAAAACATCTTACTTACATTTTAATAAGACCACAGAACTGTAAAAAAAAAAAAAAAAATTTAAAAGGCAAAGCCTATGATTTATATTTTGACAAAACATTTTTAGAATTTGTAATTACTATGCAGTCCTTGAGATACTTAAACATTATGCCTAAAATGGCATGATGTAGTCCTGGACAGATATAGAGTTCCTATCGGCCCTGTCCTTCTATCTCTGGTACTTTACTATGCGTGGTAACTTCTCTCTTCTACTAGAAAACTGGGATCTGTCCTGAGACCAATATGTCCCTGCAACAAGCTTATCAGAGTTTATTCCCAAGTGAGCTGCACTCTTTCGAAGGAAATTTTGTTTCAACTGCAAAAAATGGATGATTATTCCCTGCTTCCCCTTTGATTAAGTTTAAACTGAAAAAGGATTTCCCATATTGGGCAGAAACCTAGTGGCTTATTCTTGTAGAACCACTGAACCCGTTTTTCTTCCCAAAGCCTGTCCATTCATTCTCTCTTTCATTCTCTCCCTTCCATTTCTATTTCACTCATACAGAATTATATGTAGAGTCAGAGGTCTCAATAAAGTCTTATACAGAAGATATGATCCCTCTATATTCTAATATATTTATTGTTTTTGCATCTATTGAAGAGCTAGATTCTAAGGCTCTACATACACAGATATGAAGCTTAATCTATGCCCGGTGCTTCATCAGAGCAGTTCTTATATTCTCTAATCATTTATATTTTTGTATATTTCTTTTGTTTGAGCTAATAATTTCCATCTAAAAATCCAACATGGAATAGAGACATAAATTTTTAATAATTGAGGTCTTGTGAAAAGATGCATTTTTCATAATAATATAAATATGTTATATAGTTTGATGCATATAAGCATGTTCAATATTGGAGAGAAAAAATGGATGATAAGCTATTCACAAAAGATTTGCATCATACTCCTTTCTAGGAAACACAGAGCCAATTTGATTGAACCTGTAGACAGGTACATTAAAATCCTTATTGTTAAAACAGCAGACCTCTGCTAACCAGATAGGCTATTAGTCTTAAAAGATGAGAGAAGCACTCCCAGCATTGTAAGCCTAATAAGGTAGGTGATGTGGATCAATTCGTACTGTCCTTGACTTTCTGCTTCTATTAGAATTCTGAAAGATCATTAGCCACCTCTGGGATATGTTTGATTAATGGGTTTGGTAAAACAAAAAAAAGGTGAGTTCAACCGTGAGCAGAATTTTTTTAAAAAAAGGAAAGTTTATTCCGGAGGGAATGTATGCTTCACCAATTGCAAATGAGAAGCAGCTCTCATTCGTTCGGCGCCTTGTGTCAGTGCAAGTCTGTCCTCACTGAAATGACCTGAAAGAGCATGTCTGCCTTCCTCTTTAGGGGCCTCTCAGCCAGAGGGCACCTGACCTCAGAGGCTAGGGTATTAACACGCCTGCTGAAGGCAAAGCAAAGACCCCCAGCAGCATGCTGTCAACAAAGCAGTCACTAAAAACAAAAATGACTTTGGCTAAGATCTCACCATGATAAAAAAAAGTTTCTCCTCTGCTACTGGAGAAGGTAAAACATGCCCCTGTTCTTCTCACACACTATCCCTTGAATTGTTTCACTCTTTCATTAAAAATTCACCTCTCTTTCTGTTTTCAATAATGCATTTTCACCTCTCCTCTGTAGTGGCTCTCTTCTCCACGGTCTCCTAAAGGGAAGCTGGGCAGCACACCAAGAAAAGATTCGGCTTTACTTGCCATGGTTTCTTTATTCCCCTGGCCAGCTTGCTCCCCTCAGTTTCTCACCCTGCACTAATTAAGCTAATTTTATAAACTGAAGATGCTCTTTCTGTCTATTAAGTTCTCCTCCAAATGAAAGCAATGAGCTTTACTCTATTTATTACACTGCAGTTGACAATTAGTTTTATTATATATGGCAAGAATGTGCATGCTATAAATCTAGTCTCTAACTCTTAACATGTCTAGTGATGGTTATGAAGCCCTTGAGTAGGATTGAAAATATAATATATTTAGTAACTCAGCCTGACTTATGATATCCATTGCAAAACTATTTAACCCCTTCCATTCAAATTCATTTTACAGGCCTTTTAACTGGATTCAAAGAGCTAAAATAATGAGTTTCCCAAAGTAAGACAATAGTTGAGTAAAATCAAACTTTTCTGATCCTTTAATACAGCTGTACAAGAGGCTACACTTAGCCTCTTGTTTTTATTTCTTTAAAAAAGATAACTACTAAACAATAAGTAATTATGGAAAAGGAGTTCATGTATCAGACACAGCTTTAAAAATATATAGAAGTGCCTAAATTTTTGGCTGAATGAGGATTAAAATTAAATGTAAAAAGAGCTCTCCGCTACCATCCTCTGCCCATAACTGGTAACATCTATGTTTGGCCTTTGAGAAAGATTTGGAAATTTGGACATGAGCCTTACAAGACAGAGCACAATAGATTTATTTTTATCACGGGCAGTTAAGAAAATGTTTCTTTATTTAACATGACAATTGTATTTTTTTTAATTATTTCCATTGATTTGAGAGAAAGAGAGAAGAAGGCTGAGAGAGGGGTATAAAAAGGGGAAAAGAGAGAGAGAAAGAGAGAGAGAGAGAAGTATTAACTCGTTCCTGCACTTAGTGGTTCCACTTACTGTACACCCATTAGTTACATCCCATATGTGCCCTGACTGGGAATGGAACCCACAACCTTGGTACGCCATGACA
The DNA here is from genome assembly GCF_036850995.1 of Saccopteryx leptura. Taxonomy (NCBI): domain Eukaryota; kingdom Metazoa; phylum Chordata; class Mammalia; order Chiroptera; family Emballonuridae; genus Saccopteryx; species Saccopteryx leptura. Next base: position 236,197,769 of record NC_089503.1, read on the forward strand.
ATGCTCTATCCACTGAGCAACCGAGCCAGGACTCAATATTCTTTATTGTAACCAAGTGGAAGCATTTTTTTTTTTTAATAATAGCCATTTGTTTTTTTTCTTTTTCCTTGATCTAACTTGATCAGAATGTTGCTGACATTCTGCATAGAACTAGAACCACTTCTGTAATATATGTAAAATATGTTTCTCTTTTTGGTACACATTTGTTTCATGACACTTTTGTATGAGAAAAATCAGGTTACTTTAGTTTTCTGATTCAGTTAGATTTAACTCAAATTTCAAGGAGCAAAATTGGCAGAAAATCTAGTCTCTCTTTTCTTTTTTTTTCTTTTTTGCAAAACTTCCTTTCCCTCCCCATTGTTATTTGAATTATATTAGATCTAGAAAATAACAAAGTCTAGAAAGATTGGGGAAAGGATATGCTGGTATTTAGTCCAACATGTTTTTTGTTCTTATTTGTCCTTGTCAAAACCTGAATATGTATTTGAAGGTGGGCAGCCCTAAAAACATGAAGTCCATGTCCTTTAAGCATAACATAGTCATGAGGAAAGCTACATTGTGCACCTCAGACAGAGGTTCTTGGAGCCCAATTTCTTGACAACCAAGTATCACCACCTGACTGACCTGGATTCTCACAAGTTTCTTTTCACAGAGCAGGACACAGCTTTTCAGAAAACCCACCACCCTGCCACAAAATCCACTTCCTCTCTAAGAGTCTAGTGTTTCAGAGTAGAGACCTCTTAGCATTTATTCCCAGGTAAACAACAACCCAGGCCTCTTGGTTTCAAAGCACTTGATTTTATAGTGGAGAGGAAGGTAAAATCTTTCTATTCCTTTGTGATGAGCCTACAGTCAAAAACTGAGACATAAGTAGACAGAACAGATAGATGAGAGATGATAGATACATAGATAGATAGATAGATGATAGATAGATAGATGATAGATAGATAGATAGATAGATAGATAGATAGATAGATAGATAGATAGATGTGTGTATATCTAATTATGTAGCAGTTTACATGTATGTGTATAGAAATTCTGTCCTCAAGGAGACAGAAGAAAATTTCGCATATCTTTAAGGTCTTTTGTAATAATAGTATCTCAATAATGAAAGAAATAAGCTAATGAGGCTACTAAAGAGTGGGACTTAAAGCTAAGGTGATTAATTCATACTTGATTTCCCACAGATACTATTTTGAGACCCAGAACTAATAAATACTCAAAATACATAAATATGTCTCTGTGTGTGTATGTGTGTGTGTGTTTGTATAAATAAAAGTAAAATTCTCAAAGCAGGTACAATTCTTAGGAAAGCAACCTAATACTAAGGCATCTTTTAACAACAAACAAATAGTCAAGTAAATAAAAAATACCAAAAGAAGTTTGTAATTTCATCTTTATATAACTGCCCCTGTACTGCTACCATAATGTTGGGATGTACATCACCTGAATCAATTGTTCCCACATGTTCCTAGGATAAATTATTAATGCTCCCATCTGGAACCGTGTCTGACATCTGCTCCTTCTTCTCCAAAGACTCCCAAATAAGACATAGATACAAAGAATAAAGCCAGGAAAATGGAAAAGCAGAATAAAAAATAATAAACAGATATTTTTCATTGTTATTAAGTGTTTACACCAAATCATACTGTATTCTCTTTGTGAGTTAGGCAACTTACTTTCTGCTTTCTTCTGTCACATTAGTGGAGTTGTAAAGAGTTGCTAATATAAGAAAATATTGATTCTTTCAGTCCTGGTAGCAAAAGGATTGGGCTTGGAGCTATTAGTGCCCCCGGGCTGGTCATGTGGAGCTGACAGCAGTCTCTTTCATTGATGATGAGTGCCTGGGAAATTTTATTATTTCTGCCATTGATATGACAGGTAAAGTATGGGTAATGTCACTTATCTGATGCTGAAGAAAGGTGATTCTAAAGAAAAAATGCCAAGGAATCAAGACACAGTTTGCCTCCATAAACACTATCTATATTCTTTTCATTAATGTTCCTCTGCCCAGTGACATGGCCGAGTGAATGCCCCGAAACCACTCACGGATGTTTTCTTTGATAATAAACTTAGTGAAGAAGAAACTTCTGATTTTTCTTTTATAGGACAGTGAAAATCATGGTGAATGGATTCTCTGGAACACTGAAATATCCTTTAACATCATTAGATATAATATTCTAGGAATCATCATCATTGGCCTTCTATTGGGTCCCCCCCCCCATATTCTCCATCTAAGAGAAATTCCACCCGCGTATGAACCAGGGATGGAAATATGCATGACATGACATGACACACAAACTGTCTTGAAAGACTTCACTGTTTATCCTGGTCACTTATCTGGACAAATAAATATCTTTTCATTTTTGATAATCCAATAATTTTTTTAAATAACAAAAGTGAGGTTTTTCCCTCCCCCAACAATATGACTCATGTGGTTAATATTGATTTTCTTTCTCTTAGACACATTTTTTTTCAGACCAATAACCCAATTTTACATTTTTGCAATATACCTTCACAACTCTGGCGAAAATCAGTGCTTTAGAACTTTCTCATATTTTTTTTCAAAACATGTCAGTCTCAGATATAAATTTAATGCAATAGTATAATATCGATAATATCTCAGAAAACTTAAATTAGTTATTAAGACATGACCTTCTTGAGTTGCTTCGGGTATTTCCTGTCAGCTTTGTTTTCTAAGTGTCTCATTACTTGATCCCTGAAATGAAATTTTGAGATCTGACTTGTCATAAACCTAAAGTGTATGTGTGTATATATATATTTTATATATATTCCAGCATACACACACACACACACTTTGGATAAAACTAGATGTGTGACTTTCATCTTTCTTTTTTTATTTATCATTGCTATAAAATGCACATGTCAAAAGAAATCTTTTCTTTAAATGTCTTTGTCATTGAAACAGTAAAGAAACCTTTCTCCCATACGTGGTGAATTATTACTTTCCAAGAGACCTATCTAGACTGTAGTTGCAAACATTTCACATGCCTCTTCAAAGTTTCCTTTTCCTTTCATAATGACATGCCATTAGCTTGGGTCTATTTTTTTCCCCAAAGGCACTATAATATCTTTCATGTTTTTAGTCTCCATTTACTGAATAAAACTTACCATGAAAAGGACTATTCACAGTTCATATAAACTTTGCTAAAATGAACTAAAACAGTATATGTATGTGTAACATGTAAAGATAATTCTAGAAAAGGAAGGGAAAAGGAAAATCCTAAATAAATAGGGTTTTGTTTTGTTTTTTCATAATGTGGAGTGATTCTTGCTTGTTTCTGTTCAATGTATAGAAGGTATTCATTTAAACATTTGAAGATATCTATAGTATATTATAGTATATTATACTATAGATATGTACACCCTACATTAATTACAGCATTATTTATAATAGCTAAGACATGGAAGCAACCCAAGTGTCCATCAATGGATGAATGGATAAAGAAAATGTGGTATGCATGTGCAATAGAATGTTATTCAGCCATAGAACAGAAGGAAATCTTGCTATTGGCAACAATATGGATAAAACTTGAGGATATTATATTGAGTGAAAGAAGTCAAACAGAAGAAGCCAAATAATATATTATCTCACTTATATATAAAAAACAAAACAAAAAATCCACAAGCCCATAGATGCAGAGACTTGCCAGAGGCAAGAGAGTTGCCTGGGCATAATGGGTGAAGGGGGTCAAAAGGCACAAGCTTCCAGTTATAACATAAGTCATGGGGATATAATGTCCAGCATGGTGACTATAGTTATTAATATTGGATTGCATATTTGAAAGTTGCTAAGACATCTTCAAAGTTCTAAAAAATGCAATGAAATTAATAAAATAAAAGAGAGGAGATTGTTTTGAATAAATCACCCTGTACATACTCTTAGAACTTTCTTTCTTTTTTGTGTGTGTGACAGAGAAAGAGAGAGAGACAGAGAGAGGGACAGATAGGGACAGAGAGAAAGAAAGGGAGAGAGATGAGAAGCAGAAATTCTTTGTTGTGACTCCTTAGTTGTTCATTGATTGCTTTCTCATATGTGCCTTAATGGGGACGGGGAAGACTATAGCAGAGCAAATGACCCCTTGCTCAAGCCAGCGACCTTGGGCTCAAGCCAGTGACCATGGGACCATGTCTATGATCCCATGCTCAATCCAGCAACCCTATGCTCAAGCTGGTGAGCCTGCACTCAATCTGGCAACCTCAGGGTTTTGAATCTGGGGCCTCTGCATCCCAGTCTGATGCTCTATCCACTGCTCCAGCGCCAGGTCAGGCTAGAATTTCTTTAAATGTTTCTGTTGCTTCATTTTTTTTATTTTGCTCTTGATAGCCCCCGTTATAAATGTCATGATAATACTCCTAGTGGGTAATAAGTCTGAAAATATTGTTTATGCAAACACAGGGCACAAACACACCCCAATACATATACACATCTCCCAAGCACTGAAGGCAGAGAGATATCTTAGTTACTTCATTCATCAAACAAATATACTTTAATATTACTTTAAAGATTATTACAGAAGCTAAAAAAAGATTTCTCTCTAAAATTTGCCTCAAGAATTATATAATGGGAGCAAATTAAAGACCTGAATGCTCAAATGAGGGTTTCTATCATTTTGGGACCTTTAAATGAAAATGCCACACACATTCTTGAGTCACCTGCAAATATCGGTGCCTAGTCCAGGACATTGCCCACAGTCTTTATTCCCTTTATCTGAAGTCTAGATCCTCTACTTTGGGCCCCTGATCAATCTTGCACCTTTCAGGATTTGTTTGTAAGACTTCCTCTTTATTCCTTCAAGTCTGATACTGGTGGAGACAGAACTTCAGGTGGAAAAATTTTTCCTCTGACCTAGCATTGGTATGAGACCATCTGTCAGGAAAGGATTTTACTCCTGAACTTTGGACTTCCATCTGGTTGAATAAAGATCTTAGAAAGTAAATACTGTTATAAAGGCATAGATGGGAAGTCTTAGGATAAGGAGAAATGCAGGATTTTATTTTAGCTTATTTCTACATAATAAATTATTTAGTAAATCATTTTAAGTGTTTTGCTATTTGGGTAACATTCTGAGAAAATAAAACTTCCAACAAATGATCTATTAATTTTCCTGGTCTAATTTTTTTAGTATTAAGAATGTTTTTAAGCCTGACTGGTGGTGGTGTAGTAGATAGAGTGCTAACCTGGGATACTGAGGTGCCAGGTTAGAAACCCCTAGGTCACTGGCATGAGTGCAGGCTCCACAACTTGAGTGCAGTGTATCTGGCTTGAACATGAGGTCATCAACATGATCCCAGGGTCGCTGGCTTGAGCAAGGGGTCATTGGATCAGCTGGAGCACTCCTGACCCCCATTAAGGCATTTATAAGAAGCAATCAATGAACAACTAAAGTGTCACAATTATGAGTTCACACTTCTCATTTCTCACTCTCTCTGTCTCTCTCTGTCTCTCTGCACACTAATGTAGGGTAGAGAATGGACCTTCTAAAGCCAGGATGGCAAAATTGCTTGTTTCATTTCTCTATCCTCAACTTAGAACAGGCAGGGCCCTGGCCGGTTGGCTCAGCGGTGGAGCGTCGGCCTGGCGTGCAGGAGTCCCGAGTTCGATTCCCGGCCAGAGCACACAGGAGAGGCGCCCATTTGCTTATCCACCCCTCCCCCTCTCCTTCCTCTCTGTGTCTCTCTTCCCCTCCCACAGCTGAGGCTCCATTGGAGCAAGGATGGCCCGGGCGCTGGGGATGGCTCTATGGCCTCTGTCTCAGGCACTGGAGTGGCTCTGGATGCAGTGGTGTGATGCCCCGGAGGGGCAGAGCGTCACCCCATGGTGGGCATGCCGGGTGGATCCCGGTTGGGTGCATGCGGGAGTCTGTCTGACTGCCTCCCCGTTTCCAGCTTTGAAAAAATGAAAAAAAAAAAAAAAAAACAGGCAGAAAGTAAGTGTATAGTCTCATATATCCAGCCTGCATTTAGTTTCAGCTTTGCATTTTTGTTTGTTTTCATTTTTCCATTTTTCCTTTGGTCCTTTCCTTCTGTATATTCAGTTGACTCACCCAGATCTAAATAACTCAACAGATAAAGATCATCACCAGACACCTCTGTCTCCCCAGAAATGTATGGAGGAATTATTATTAAGTAAGGAGAGAAAGAAAGAGAGAGAGAGAGAGAGAGAGAGAGAGAGAGAGAGAGAAGAAAGGAAGGAAGAAATGAAGGAAGGAAAGAAGGAAGGAAGGAAGGAAGGAAGGAAGGAAGGAAGGAAGGAAGGAAGGAAGGAAGGAAGGAAGGAAGGAAGGAAGGAAAGTGTTTTAAAAGAGAGGAAAAGTAATCCTAGGTTACTATAAGATTTAATTTCCAACATAATGATAATGATATAAACATTCACTAAGGACTTAACTAAATTATGCTGCAACTTAATGTGAAAAGTGATGGAACAAGAAATGTGTGGGATGGGGGAGGAGAGACAAGAAGGATAAAAGCTAAATCCTTAGCCTTCATAGTTGGAAATCAATACACAAAACCAAAAAATCAAAAAGTAACGACGCGAGCAGGTTACATTGAGCTGTGGAGATAAATATCCAAAGAATCTGCTGAAGGAGTTCAGAGACACTGCTTCAAGGGGAAGAGCATAGGAAAACACTGAATGATGTTTTCCTTAACCAATCTTATAAAACTATTTGCTCTTTAGCCTACATGTATATAGCTACCTGTATATATGGTTTTAATGAAAATGAAAGAAAGAAGAAAGATGGGAAGAAGGAAGGATATAAAGGGAGAAGGAGTGGAGGGGGAGGAGAGAACAAAGGAAAAAAGGATAATGAGATAAGAGGAAATGGAACCATCTGGAAGCCAGAAAGGATATATTTTTATCAAATGACATGAATTTTAATGTTAAAGGTGTCAAACAGAATGTAGAATAGCATAATTAGTAGAAAGAATACATTTAAGTTCATGTTTTGTAATTTTAGTAGAAACCCAACAAATTTTCTAACTCCTCTTGTAATACAGCTAATTCTTGTCTGGCATTCTATCTTGCCCAGATGGAAAGATAGTATTTCTTCTGGGTTTGTTCATTCAGATCAAGCCTTGCCATTGTTCCACCACTGGGTGTGAGTCTGGAAGGTGTTTTCTTCGTGGTTTCAGATCGGCTAAGGTCCAGCTTAAGTCAGTCTTTCATTCTGTCAATTCATCAGATAATTCTTACTTTACTATTATTTCAAATATCTTATTCGTGAGATGTTTTACTCATCAGTTATAGTTTTGCAGGTATTTCTCTTTTATCTATTGATTGCAAAACTGCATCCATTGACAGGTGAGGCAAAAGTAAGTTTACAATTGTGAGTACATGAAACAGTTTACTCTTGTATTATTATACAATATTTACCAATTATTGTATTATTTTCCATACAAACAACTGTAAACCTGCTTTTGCCTCACTCTGTATAATTAATTATGAAATCTGTACAGTGTAGGATAATGACAAAATTTCCAAGTTTGGGCTGGAAGGGTGCTATTCATTATAACTACAGGAATTAGCCAGTATAATCTAAACTTTGATTCCCTTCTAAAGAATCTGCATGTATCACTGTGTTAACCAACATCCCTTGGTTTATAAGAATATAAACTCTTTTAGCTTAAGCATAAATAAATAATTAGATAAATAAATAATCAGAATTTTTCCTCGACCCAAACCATGTGATGCACAATCAAATGCAGAGAAGCTATCCACAAATGATATAAGAAAAGACACCTGTTATCTCTGGGATCTTACAATACCTCAGAGCAACAGCTTTATTTCTTTCTCTGGTTGGATGATCTTTTTTGGCCTTTCTATCCACCCAACTACATTTTTTAGCAACTTGTGTAAATGTGGTGTGTAGAGAATAATTACTTCTAGGAATCTGAGTTTCCAGTCCCTAGGAGAATGCATCTCACTTATTTTGGGTCTGAAATCTACCGACTACCAACTTTGATCATTTTCTTTTACTACCCTGACCTTTTAACTACTTTTTTGTTGTTAGAAAAAAACAATTAAAATTTTATAATGTAGAAATAATATTTACATAACCATGAACTAGTTTTCTATTTATATTCTAATTTATTCTGCTACATTGTGGGGTTGTTTCCAAAACACTTTCTGTTTCATTCCTTCAGTCTTATACTGCCTCTTACCATTCTTATTTTATCTAATTCATTTTTTTATTTAATCAAAAATACTATTGACATTTCTAATATGTGTAAGGCCCCATTCAGAGAGCTAGAGAACATACAGAGACAAGATCCTGTGTTTCATGAAACTTAATTTGCAGTGGTGAAAAAAACAGCAAGTCAGTAAACAAATCAAATAAACAATAAAATAGAGATATGTTCTCTCCTGAAAATTAAATACTGTAAAGTTTTATAGAGTGATTAAATGTCACTTATGAATAATCAGATCTAAATGACAAGAATGGACTAACTATGTTAAGATCTAAAGGAAGAGCATTTCGTACAGAAGACAGAACTAGACAAAACCAGGCGAAGAGCCTATATTAGAAAGTAGCTTGCATGAAGGAAGGCCTCTGTGGCTAGCTGTGGTGGAGAGGCACAGAGTTGAGCTTGGAGAAGTGGAGGCCAGGGTGGGGAGGAAGGGGATAGATTCTGGTTTTTGTGAGCCTGGGTGGGAATCTCGATTTTATTCAAATGAAGGTGAAGCCGTTGAAGTAGTTGTTGTTGTTTTTTTGTTTGTTTGTTTGTTTTATCAGACAGGAAGGGACAGAGATAAGAAGCATCAACTCATAGTTGTGGCACTTTAGTTACTCATTGATTGCTTTCTTATATGTGCCCTGACTGGGGGGTTTCAGCCGAGTCATTGACCTCTTGCTCAAGCCAGCAACTATGGAGTCAACTCTATGGAGTCAACTCAAGCCAGTGACCCTGTGCTCAAGCTGGTGAGCCCTTCTCAAGCCGGATGAGCCCATTCTCAAGCCAGCAACCTTGGAGTTTGGAGCCTGGGTCTTTAGCATCACAGGTCTACGCTTTATCCACTGCACCACTACCTGGTCAGGCCATTGAAATAGTTTTAAGCAATGAAGTGACAGGATTGAACTTACATTCTTAAAATACTGACTTACTCTGTAAATATGTGTAAAATGGAGTTATCAATGAAGCAAATTTGGGGGTGTGATTTGATTTTTCATTGTTAGTGTGTCTGTATGTGTTTAAGTATGTGTTTTCTAATGTAGACACAAACTTGGTGAAAGATATTTATACTTCATATGGGCAATTCTCAAATCTCATCTGATTTTATGCTGACTTGTTATACATGTCAGCAATTTCTAAGGTAAAGCTCTAAAGTCCTCATTTTCCGCATGAATTTTAATGTTCCTGTCAACTGTACATTTAGGCCTTCAAATATGATTGTGCAGTACCTGCTATGGTCCGGAATGTATTCTAACTTTACTCTAAACCAGGGGTCTCAAACTCGCGGTCCACGGGCCGCATGCGGCCCGCCGAACAATTTTGTGCGGCCCGCAGACTAATCCACGAAGTTCAAAATATTTTGGATAAAATTAAGTAAGCCTAGAGGCCTACTTGTATTTTTCATTTCTCTAGCATCCTAGCTAGATATTAGCTTAGTTAACAGCAGTTGTGATGCGAACTACAGTTTCTGGTCGTTTTGTGACACTGAGTAAACTGCATGTACGATTGTGCTTGTTGTACTGATTTTTTTTTGTTTTCAACTGCAGTGAGAAAAGTGTTGCGTAACAGTTGCCTTTTGTAGACCTAGCGCGGCCCGCCGAATGGCTGTGATCTTGCTCTGCGGCCCACATGCTGAGTTGAGTTTGAGACCCCTGCTCTAAACCCAGCTTGCTGAGCAAAACCCAGAGTCTGTCTTTAGACAGCTGACTATTTAATCAAAATTTTGAAAACACTCTAAGCTCCCTAGGGAGAGCATTTAGAATCAATAAAAATAGGGGCTTCCTGTTTTAAGTGCATTTAAACTATGTATTCTACTAGTGAAGGCGTAACAAAAACTTGATACCTTGCCTGGAACCTTTCTTGAAACACTTGTATGCTTCTTTGTGGAACAATTGATGGTCTCCATAGCGGCTGGCAAGGCCAAAGCTATCTACTGCCGAATATGTGTGCTGTCAGTGCCTCTCTGTGAAAACCTTCCTTCAATTAATGATGTTTTTGTTGTAGGTAGTATTTACAAACAAAGATTCCATAGCCAAGTAAATTTTCTAAGCAGAGAACATAAGTGTTTCCTGATAATTTCTAGCAAATAATAAAAGGTTTGCTATATCCTTTCATTTTTAAAAATAAAGGTACTTTCTTTAATCCAGTTTTCTGATAACCTGACTTAGAGCATCAAAAGGTATTTTCCCCCTAACGTCACATATGCCACAAAGATTCTTATATACACAGTGGGAACCATGCTCCTTTTGATCTACCCAGCCCTCCCCAACACACACAAACAGCCACCCACCCCCAAATCACAGCTCCATGGACAGCAACACTGTGCATGGAGCTGTATGTTCTGTTTTAACTTCCAGTGAGCCACACACAGCAAATTATTCATTACAATGAAAAAAATAACACATTTAATTTTCAACAAGAGTCCAATTTGAAGGATTTCTGAAGATTTCCAAAAGAATAAAGTTACCATTTATGGACATGCATTGGTTTTTGTTGTTGTTCTAATTGTTGGTTTTTAATTAACTAGCCTCTTTCTGTTTTCTTTTGTTGAATTTATTGGGGAGACACTATTAACAAAATTATATGGGTTTCACATGCACAATTCTACAAAGGGATTGCAGCGGGGAGGGGAGTAGAGGGAGGTAGACTAGAGTATAGGCAGGATAAATGGTGATGGAGGCTTGACTTAGGGCGGCAAACACACAACACCGTGGGGGCACAGATGTGGGGCACACATTTGTCACCAAAACTGAACAGGTTTATTAGCGGCTATGGAGACCATCAATTAGCGGGTATGTTCCACAAAGAAGCATACATGTGTTTCAAGAAAGGTTCCAGGCAAGGTATCAGGTTTTATTAGTTTTGTGACTCTTAAAACCAAGACGTTCTTTTGTGAGCATCTGAATTGAATATAGCTATGAAATTGTTAATTATATATTAATACTCTTTCTAAAAAGAATTTGAATAAGAGAGTATTAAAGCAAAATGTATTTTGAGACTTTACCTCCTTTGTCACAACCAACTTTTATTACCTTTTTACATTTTTGTCTGTGATAAAACGTACAAAAATTAAAACTTAACAGTTATCAGTATTAAACTTGGGGCATTTTACCATTAACTTCTAGCTGCTTATAGACCATCAATGCTGTAATGGATAATCATATCAGTTAAGAGATAGTTTGTATTCCCCATACGTGACATATGAGCAGTGAGGATTTCAATGACAATATAAAGCACTTCCTATTAATTAAAACCATGTGTACCCACCTGGAAATTAAAGCTCAGCCTATATTTATTATGACACTCTGTGACTTCCGTTATTTTGACTCAGGATGAGAAAATCATGAAAATATGCTTGTCACATTTAAGGGACTGTAAGGCCAGGAACCACCATTGTGGCCATTCACATGCAGGTTCCCATTGGATTTGGGCAGACGATAAAGAAATGGCGGAGTCAGAGGACGGGGGGCCATCCTATTTATTGGTGTCTCACCAAGACAGGCAAACCACAAAAGAAGACAAGGGAAAAGCAGAAAACCAGCTCTTCCCATGAAGGGCAAGGGATCAGGGAAGCCCCTGCAATTGTGATAGCAGGAACTGTGTGTCCAAGCTCCTGGTCTGTCCCACTTTATAGTGTAGAAAACCAAAATCCCTTAATCCAATATACAAACAGGAAGTCTCCGATACAAAGTCACCCATCTAAGGCATAATTGGATTCCTCATGAGAGTGCACCACCCAGATAATACAATCATTCAAGGGTGTGGGGAAAAGCTTAGTCCCAAAACCAAACCCCAGGCTACAACGACCTGGCCTGCCTATAGCCTGTCCCCCACACCCAATACAAGTCACAAGCGAGCAAACATATATATCACATTTACAAACTTATTTGACCAACAGGGACCATTTAAAAATTTTACCTCGGAGACTGTCATTAACAATATATTGAAAAACCTCCTTCCCTAACCATCCTGTCTTGACCTAACGTATGGTTTTCTATAGTGAACTAGAGAATTTTTTTTTTTTTCAGAGACAGAGAGAGAGTCAGAGCCAGGGATAGACAGGGACAGTCAGACAGGAACAGAGAGATAAGAAGTATCAATCATTAGTTTTTCGTTGTACATTGCCACACCTTAGTTGTTCATTGATTGCTTTCTCATATGTGCCTTGACCGTGGGCCTTCAGCAAATGGAGTAACCCCTTGCTCAAGCCAGCAACCTTGGGTCCAAGCTGGTGATCTTTTGCTCAAACCAGATGAGCCCGTGCTCAAGCTGGCGACCTCAGGGTCTCGAACCTGGGTCCTCTGCATCCCAGTCTGATGCTCTATCCACTGCGCCACCTCTTGGTGGAAAATGTTAGTGTTGTGGGGACATCCCCGAGTCTGAACTTCCTTCGTCACTGATATTTCCCCAAAAATAGGAAGTTGTCTGTCTTTTCTGTAATCTGCAAACATTCTCACTTTGTTTCACTCCAGTTTACTTACTCTCAGACTTCTTCAGGTTTTCAGCACATGTGAAAAGAGAAAGCTTGACAGTTAAATAGCTAAAAAGACTCAACAAAATAAAATAAAAAAATCAAAGTCTAGGCCGAGGCCAAACCCAAGAAAGACTAGGATTTTCCAGCCTCCCCCCCGCCCCCCAAAAAAAAATACCTGTCAAAACAAAAATTCAGAGAGCTTTCCTCGAGATGAAAATTTTTTCAGTGAGAAACAAACTATTCACAGACAGGGGACCTCAGGCCCAAAGCTGGTATTGAAGTTCAGAGGCATTGACTTTACAGGCTGGTTACAAAGTAAAAATGGGGAAGTTGTTTAATCTTTTCAGTAATTGGTTACTCCAGTAGGGATTTCCAGATGGTGGAGACTAGTTAAAAAGTGATTATTTTATATCAGTTTAGGAAGATCATTTAAGTTTGTTTATAACTGTCAGGGGCATTTACTTGAAAAACCTAAGCTTCTTTTATGTTTGTGAAATAAACTCCATTTTAGTTTTGCTTACACGGCTTAAATGGTTTTGCTGCTTGGGGGATTCTGAGGCCTGGTTTCTGTTTTATTTTAGCATATCTAAGAAATCTAAAATTCAAAACCAAGGTCTTGACCTGTAAGAACATAAGTATGCACGTTATCTTTCCATAACAGATCAACTCTAGAGCACTTATCCTACTAGAAATCATAATTATACCTATCAGTCGCTCTGGGGCAGTATCATCAAGCTGATAATACACCTGCATCTCTGCCAATCACCTTGCCACAGAAACCCGGGGAGGGGGGGGACCAGCTTCACAACGATTCTGCCTCCGAGCCCAGCCGGTGCAACAGCCATTATCTCCGTGGCAATCTGTATTTCACACAGCCATCTAAATCATCTTTTTTTTAAGTGTATGTTTATGCTTTCACGTAGCTGTCTTTGGGAAAGTATTTTCTTTAATCACTTTTCCTTTATTTTGCCAACTCCGTAAGACAGGTTTTTGTCCATTATATAGAAATGAGAGACTCCTGTGGAAATGTGTGTAGAAATATATATGTCTCTGTGTATCTATACACAGGGGTGGGCAACAGAAGGTTTACAATTGTGAATATGCAAAAATTTATTCTTGTTGTATTATCTGTTAATTATTGTCTTATTTTCCATACAAATATACACACACACACATACACTAGAAAATGGTATATACATACATGCTCTGGGTTGCCCGTGATGTTGTCGTCATTGGACACGCCCAGGAACACGCCTGTGAGCAAAGTGAAAAGAGCAGAACAGGACCGGAAGGAAGCATGCCAAATTCCAGGAATGGCTTCCTCTGGCTTTCATGTGGTTTGTTTCTTCTTTGTCTGTTTCTATCATTTCCAAATTTTCTGCAGTGGTTTCTAATTCTTTCATATCACCTAAAAATAAATAAACATTATTTTTTAGAGAAAAATGCCAGGCTGCTGGGTGTCAGTCTGGGTTCCTTTGATCTAATATTCTACTAACCTGATACAGACATTAATAGCCTTTGCTGTATACCCTCTCCCTACAGCTGTTTAGTTATAACCATTAGCCTAACATTTGTGCTTCTTTTAGTGTATTTTTTCTATTAACACCATACAATCTCAAGCATTGTTTTTTAATTGCCTTTTCAGTATTGCACTAAGTATCATATATTTTAGATAAGTATTTCCAGTTTTTTGATAAGTAAGAAATGAATGAATAAATAGTGATTGCATGAACAATTCTGTGCAGAATCTTCTTTGTTCAGTTTGCTTCTATATTTCATTATTAAGGCACACAAAGCATATCTCATAGGTAGTGAGATTTTAAAAGCTAACACCTTCTAGATGCTGTTATTTTTTCCTTGTTGTTTTGGTGCAGTACAATCAGAACCACCTTAAGGAAGAAAATTACTCGAGTGGTATTGTCATAGTGATAGAATTTTTTTTTTTCTCAATGGCATAAAGGTTACACAGTGTGATTTCCAAGAAAATCTAGTTTGCAGTGTTGGGAGGGGGAGAAGTTGTAGAGAAATGTATTTTTCTAACTCTTCCTTAAATAGTTCAATGAAAAGCCTTCAACATGGCTGACTAGCTATTCATAAGCTAAAATTTGTCAAAGGAAAATTGCCTCCACAACAAAAATGTCAGCAGCAGAATGTTTCATAGTCTATTTATTTTCTTGCCCAGAAAGCCAACCAGTAAAAACTTCCAGGGACATCTTCCCTGGATCTCCAGGCTCAGCCACTCCCGTTATTGGTTAAAGGATCAAAGAAACCCAGACTGACACCCAGCAGCCTGGCATTTACTCATCTTGCTGGTACCCTTTTTTGGCTCCTCTGGTGAAAGGGCTATGACATTTTCCTTGTGACCAATTTTTTTAAATACTTGATGCTAGTCCCAGCAGCGATTCTCTGATTTGTCACCTCATACTGAATGCTTACTTGGAGGGTATCAATTTAGCTGGAGAATTGCCCTTGAATTCACCTCCATACTGTCACTGGATTCATCACGTGCCCCAGGCCAACTCCCTGCCTTCCCAGGCCCTTTCTGAGAGTCTAATGACAAGGTCCACTACTGCCATGCTCCCCCTGTCTGCTGGAAGAGCAGCTGAGTCCCTGCCTGTTCCTTCCTGGGTGCTAAGGTCAGCCTCTCCAGAGCCATCTCCTGCCCATCATCATCTTCTCATTGAACAGGCAGCATTCCTATTTCCTTTTCCCATGGCCCTCTTTCTTTTCTCGGTCCAGCTAAGCAGCTTCACGGCCCCTCTGTGCATGTTAAATAATTCAATTCTAGTTTTTTCAGTCAAGCCAGTGCTAAACCTGATAGTGTGTGTAGCATAGCTCTTGCCATTCTGGCTACCCACTACACTCTAGATTCGCCTACAGCTCTTTTCAATGGGTTCCCTCACTTCAAAAATACAACATGTGTCTGTTCTTTGGACTTGGGACATTATTGCATAGCCTTTATTCACTTTAGGCCTCTCATCTGGAATAGTTTCCCTCCAGCCAATATGAGAAGTCTTCAAGACCTAAAAGGCTGCCTAAAGTGAAATATGGCTTGAAGACATGTTTTTATGGAGTACACAGGAGCAGATATTTAAAAACTGGAAATTTTTGCATAAAAATCCAGATTTCCATCTTCACTTGAAAACTCAGAATATCTGGTTATGCTGTTCCTCATGGCAATAATTGACTGGAGCTGAGTGGCAATGGGACCCTTTTGATGGGGACAGGGTTTATATGTGCTCCTCGGTGCAGTTTTCTTTTATTCCTTTTTCTCAGACCAGGTCACTACAGGCATTCCAACTTCTTATCTCTGAGCTGAAGTTCAAATAGCAAATAGTAGAATATCTGGGGATGTGGATAAAAGGAAGAGTTCAACCTGACCAGGCAGTGGCATAGTGGATAGAGCTTTGTCCTAGTATGCTGAGGACCCAGGTTTGAAATCCCGAGGTCATCCATAGAGCAAGGGGTTGCCAGCTTGAGCATGGGATCATAGACATGACCCCATGGTCAATGGCTCGAGTCCAAGGTTGCTGGCTTAAGCAAGGGGTCACTGGCTCGGCTGGAGCCCCCTGGTCAAGGTACACATGAGAAAGCAATCAGTGAACAACTATGGTGTTGCAACTATAATTTGATGCTTCTTATCTCTCTACCTTC
The DNA here is from genome assembly GCF_036850995.1 of Saccopteryx leptura. Lineage (NCBI taxonomy): Eukaryota > Metazoa > Chordata > Mammalia > Chiroptera > Emballonuridae > Saccopteryx > Saccopteryx leptura. The sequence continues at coordinate 236,214,090 of NC_089503.1, forward strand.
CTGTTTTTCTGTCCCTCTCTCTAAAAAATAAAAGAGTTTATAGTACAGTGATACAATCTAAATCTAAACAAGTTATTATAAAACACTGTAATAACAGAAATATATAAAAAAGGCATTAAAGAAAATTTTCTGGCCATTAGATACATTATATTCAAAGAGCTAACTTCTCCACAGACACTATTTATAAATGACTAAAAGATTTGATGTCCTGTATCAATTTCATTTTAACAAGAGTATTATAAATGTCTATGTCATTATTTTAGAATGCCAATTCCTCGAAGTCATAATTGTAATTTTAAATGAATTGTAAAATGTCTGCTTCAGTTATCATGAAACACTAAGAAATCATTACCATACTTTTTATTATGATCCTATTATTTATCTGCCTGCCTATCTTGAAGAAATATTTTGGATGTTTGGGTTAAGTGTTCCAGTTGATATATTTTGTATAAATCAGTTGTAACATCTCTCAGTTTTTTTATTTTTTTAAATATATTACAACCTATTTGTTTAAGATTCACTCCAATTAATAATTATTTTGAATAGCCTCAGTTGAAATTCCTGAAACTTCAAGGTAACTTGGAAATTATTACTGCAATTCAAACTCATATCAATCTAAAGACAAATCTTAGCTTTAGTTTTGGGAGGTTAGATAATAAAGGTATGATCTACCTCCCCTTTACTTTAACCACTAATCTGTTTTTCCCCTTTAACCGACCTTATCAAATTTATGTAATTAAAAAAAAAACTACCTTGTCTTCCTCACTGATAATTAATTATTCAATAGTTTTCTTTACTTAAAAATATCATGCAATCACTCATATGACTTGAGTACTTTACTTTTATGCCACCCTCCTTCTTGAATGTTCCTCCATTTTATAAATATCCCCTGTAAAATATAGCACTCCTAAGATTATGATTAGATATGATAGACATTATATAATTAGATAAGAATTTTATATATGTGATAAACTTATAATTCTAACAGCAGCATTGGTATGAAAACCATATTTTACATTTCTTGAGAAGAATTTTTCAGCCCACCTTTAAGGCACTGTCTATATCTAAAACAACACTCACACAATACTCATCCCTTTCCATGTGGACTAAGGAAGTCTGTTGGGAAAACAAGTGTGTTAGGCTTGCTCGTTTGCCCTTTGTCTGATTGGTGCATGAGCACAGGGCAGCAGCACCACGTGTGTATAGTCTGTGTAAGGCTGCAGGTGCTTGCCCTCAGAGTGGCAGATAGTAGATTGCAGAGTACCTGTTGCCATTGGGAGGAGGCATTATTTGCTATTGTTTTCCAGAGAAAGGGTTTTTTCCCCTGGCCCATTTGCTCATCAGCCCTGAGAGAGAGAAGCGGTTTTCCCTGCCTGCTTGCTCATCCACCGTAGTGAGACTCTTAATAAATGAAACGGCCCACCGTTTTCCAGCTCCACAGTTCCCTTACCATCTGCCCACATCCAGTGTGAATCCACTTGGCCATGGCCACTGGCCTTACAGAGTCCTAGAATTATAAACTCATCACCCCATCATTTGCTTGAACACAGAACTTAAAGCCATTATCTTAGCACAAAATCAAATTCAGTGTTGCAGAAATTTCCCTCATGTTGGAAGTGGCAGATAATAATCATGTCTGATATCACAGAGGAAAATCTAAATAATGACATGTCCACATTTATTTTGTAGATAACTGTACACCACTTTCTCTAGAAAATCATTGGAAATAGAAATTTGTTACAACTTGTGAGACTGAATAGTGGAATCCCCAGAAAGATGTTCATGTCCTAATTTATGGCGCTTGTGAATACGTTACCTTATATGGTAAATGGGACTTTGCAGGTGTGATTTAGGTAAGGATCTTGAAGAGATTACTTCAGATTAATCAAGTAGGACCAATGTAATCACTACATTCCTCATAACAGGGAGGTAAGAGGGTCAGCGTCAATGTCACAATGCAGGCAGAGGTCAGAGTAATGTGGAGCCAAAGACAAGAAATGCAGGCACCCTCTAAAAGCTGGAAAAGGCAAGGAAATAGAATCTATCCTACAGCCTCCAGAAGAATCAGCCCTGCCAGGCCTGCATTTCTGACTTCCAGAACTGTACGAAAATAATAGTGTGTTGCTTAAAGCAACTAAATTGGTGTAATTTGCTACAGCAGCAATAGGAAACTAACATACTTCTTAGCCTAATGCTTCTGGTAAAAAAAAATGTGTTCATCTAGTAGACTTCCCTGGGGGTGGAATAAAGCACAACTTCTACTTATTCTGAAAGATATTTATTAATGAACATAAGACTTTTTCTTCTAATAGTGGCTTCAATATTTTGACTTTTTCCACCCCGTTACACTTCATATGTATTATATGGTAGGAAATTAGTATGATAAATTTGGTTTTTTTAAAGAGTTTTCAAGGGTACTTGAACTATACAGCTCACAAAAATTAGGAGATATTTCAAAACAAATATGCAACTATAAAATATCCCCTAATTTTTGTGAGTAGTGTAGTAAAATATATTCCAAACAATCATTGGTTCCTAACACCAAAAAACTGAGTGTACAATCAGTCTGAAATGTTCTCAAAAAGACTCATTCTTCCTATTAATTGCTAAAATAGTCTTAAATACTAATTGTTAATAAAATAAATATTCAGAATCATGTATTATGTTATTAACTCTTTCTAAATGAAAACCTTTGGATTAATGAATTTTGGTAATGATAAAGGATTTAAAACTTTGTTGACAGTAATAGAATGATATCAAATAAGGATCACATAACTGAGATGTTTGGAAATTCCATAAAATGCTCTGAAAAATTTATTTAAGACATTATCTATAGAGCTAATGTATTTATAAACGACCATAGAATACTTTAGACAGAAATAGAAAAGCATTAAGCTAGACATTTCAACCATTCATTTCCTGAAATTGTTTGGATTTATTAAATAAAATTGATTTGTGAAATCAGATAGAATCAATGTGTTTACCTTTCATTAACATGAGTGTAACTTCATCACTAGTCAAAAATATTAATCACATTGATTATCGTTAAGCAATTTCTAGTTTATTAATGAAAGCATAAGTATTCATTTTTCTCACATATTCAATAAGGCTGCCTGTCAAATTAAAAACAAAACTATAAATTCCACAAAGTGTGGTGAAACAATAAAATCATTTAGCATAATTGAACATCTCATGGACTGAATAAACATTACACTCAAGGATAGATCAAGAAGCATCATGATTTACTGTGTAGTCAGAAGGTGTAAGTTGTACATCTGGCTCTGTCACTAAAAACACTCTTTAAATCCACTAGAAATAATCTAATTATGGCCTTATCCCTGTTTATGTTAGCATGTAGAAAAATAGCTGTTTTTCCTCCTGTGTTTCTCCTTGACTCTCACACTATTACCATATTCACAATACTTCTGATACTGAAGTAAGGGGTGGGACAGTCCCACACTAAGCATTTCTGCAGTACCACCTGGGTGTCCTACAATTTAACTCAGTTGTGACATTATCTACCTTGGAGATAGCATCGGATCCCACAGGTTAACTGCTCAATCCCACAAGACTGTCCACTTCAGATACCAGTTGCAAGTAGTATGTCCATAGATTACCCACAACTTCTGACTTTCTTAATACAAAGATAAATTATATACTTTAATTTCTTATTGACTTTATTGGGGTGAAATTGGTGTATGGCCGGGGGTTGTGGCCATCGTGGCCATTCACTTGCAGGTTCTCATTGGATTTGGGAAGACGGTAAAGAAACAGTTGAGCCAAAAAATGGTGGGCCATTCTTTTATTCAAGTCTCGCACCAGCCAGCGAGCAAACACACAGGGAAAAAACACTTCCCTTTCACTCAGGGCTCCCAAAGCCACAGAGACATTCTCCGGTTCCACAGCCAGGAGAATCCTCTCTGGTTTTTCCTAGAATGAAAGGCCCCACCAGTCTCAACAGAGCCTACAAAAGCCCCTCACCTCTGGTTCCCCATCTCCTTGTTCAAACTTTCTGTTCTCACTGCAACCATGGCTTCTCTTTCCTCCAGCACACATCAGCAAAACAATGGCCCTTCCCAAGCAGGAGGGTAATTTGCAATTTCACAGACCACATACCTGGTGCTGCCCAGCACCATTTTTTAACACTAAAAGTGAGCAAACTCAAAAAATACAAATTTTACAAACTCATTTGCCCAACAACTGGTCAATAAAATTATATAGGTTCAGGTGTACAGTTCTTTAATACATCATCTGTATATTGTATAGAGCGCTCGCTACCTCAAGTCAAGTCTCCATTCATCACCGTTTATCTCCCCTTTACCCTCTTTACCCTCTTCTTCCTCCCAGTACTCATCTTTCCCTCTGATAATCAGCATACTGTTGTCTGTGTCAATGAGTTTTGGGGTTTTTTTTTTCTTAATCCCTTCACCTTTTTCGTTTGTCCTTGTTGGGCAGATAAAATGTATTATGCTCACTTTGTTAAAGATGGCGCTGCCCACGTGGAAGCCCGTCACCCAGGTGATGGTATTGGTTGCCCTTCTTGCTTGGGATGGTCGTAATTATATTAATGTGTGTTGGGGGCGGGCTGTGGGCAGGCAGGGTCCTTGTACCCTGGGGCTTGGTTTGGGGACTAAGCTTTTCCCACCTTTCTTGATGTGGGGTGGTACACTCTCATGAGGAATACCATTATGCCTCAGATAAGTGACTTTGTATCAGAGACTTCCTTGTTTGTACACTGGATTAAAGGTTTTGATTTCTACATTATAAAGTGGGGCAGACCGGGAGCTTGCTCTCTCTAGGTTTTTGAGATTAGCATTAGAGAGCAGAGATAGGCCATGTGGAGGAGTCCAGGAGAAGCAGCCAAGTTGGTGGAGTGCTGAGTGAGATGCCAGTTTGTGCAGAGTTTGTGTAGAGAGAAGGAGATGGGGAACAGAGGTGAATAAGGCTAGTGAGCTAGAAACCTTTGATTCTAGGAAACTCGGATAAGTCAGTAGCTTTGTGAGCACTGAATGAGTGGGTTTTGGAGCCCAGTGTGTGTTTTTACTTGCCCACCGGGTGCAAGCTAGGATTAATGATGATGACCCACCAGTTCTTGGCTCTGTTGTTTCATTACTGTGTGTCCGAATCTAATGCGAACCTGCATGGGCCAGGCAGCCATGATGGTGGCCGTGACTACCGGCTTTACAGCCCTCCAGCCCCCCTATTATCTACTCCAACCAGCAACATTTCATTTTATGATTTTATAGATTTTGCTTAGAAAAAAATAGATATGTAATAATTAAAATTTATCCAGCAGATATACTTGGTTACTTTAAAGAGTTTTTTAAAAGAATCTTTTTAAGAAAACAAATTACTGCCGATGCATTATTATATATTCATGTGGGAGTCTCGTGATACAGACATGGAGAAGAATTCTACATCTAAACTGAAGTGTTTGAGGTCTCTGTCAATTGAAGGTCAATGGCAAATGAAGATAAAGTATCTTGATAATGATCACATAAATCAATAAGCAAATGACTTTGATTGCAACTATGATTTAATTAATTATAGTTATAGTCACATCTGTTGCATTAATCAAGTTAAAAATCAAGACAGAATTTAAATAGGATATAGTACCTTAGAAGACCTTGCACTTTTTAAGTAAGCATTTTTTATTAAAGAATGAATTCATACAGAAAAATGCACAAATTGTATATTTACTGCTTGGTGAATTTTCACAAGATTAATATATTCATATAACTATCATTCAGATCAAGAATCATTTATATACCAGCATACATGTCGTCTCCCAAAGTACTGTCTAGCCACTGCTTCCCCTACAACCAACAATACCACTGTTTTAACATCCAATCTTATAAACTAGTTTTGTTGGTGTTTGAATTTTTTATGAATGTGATCATACAGTGTGTGCTCTTTAGCATCTAGCATTTTTTGTTTAACTTTTTTTGTAATATTTGTTCACATCATTGTGTATAATTATGGTTCATTGATTCTCTTCGATCTGATATTACCCACTAATGAATATACCGCAGTTTATTTTTATACTGTTGATGGACATTTGGTTGTTTTTAGTTTCTAACTATAACAGGTAGTGTTGCTGTAAACATTCCTGTCTATGTTATGTGGTGAACATTTCTCTTGAGTGTATATGTTGAAATAGTTATTGCTGGTCATTAGGTATGCTTATGGTCAGTCTTAGTAAATACCAAATGATTTTCCAGAGCAGTTGTTCTAATTTATACTCCTATCCTCAGTATAAGATGGTTCCAGTTGTTCCTCACCTTCCTAGACACTTGATATTTTCTGTCCTCTTCACTTTTAGTTTTTCCAGAGTATGTGTGATGGTATCATATTGGTTTGATTTCTACATGTTTGTGTGGTTTTGAAATTGAATTATAGCATGTATACAGTAAACCGCACATATTTATTGAGCTTGATAAATGTTTACACCCCCTACATATACACACACAGTAATCACTATCTGGTTCAACGTAGAGAACATATCCAGCACCCCAGAAAGCTTTCTCTTACTCCATTCTATGTTATACCTTCCAAGAGGTTAGAACATTTCTTACTATAAATGAGTTTTTCTTGTTCTTCAACTTCAAAGAAGTAGAATCAGTCTTTTATGTCCGTGAGAATCATCCATGTATTGCATGTAGCAGTTTATTTTTTTTATTGCTTTCTAATATCATACTGTCTTAATTACTATAGCTTTATAGAAAGTCTTTATATTTTACAGTGTAAACCTTCCAAACTTTGTTCTTATTCTTAAAAAATTGTCATTACCATTCTAGGTATTTTATATTACCAGGTAAATTTTAGAATCAGCTTTTCTTTTTTTTTTTTATGTGTGCATTTTTTTTTTTATTTTTTTTTTTTTGTATTTTTCTGAAGCTGGAAATGGGGAGAGACAGTCAGACAGACTCCCGCATGCGCCCGACCGGGATCCACCCGGCACGCCCACCAGGGGCGAAGCTCTGCCCACCAGGGGGCGATGCTCTGCCCCTCCAGGGCGTCGCTCTGCCGCGACCAGAGCCACTCTAGCGCCTGGGGCAGAGGCCAAGGAGCCATCCCCAGCGCCCGGGCCATCTTTGCTCCAATGGAGCCTTGGCTGCGGCCCGGGAGAGACAGAGAGAGACAGAGAGGAAGGAGGGGGGCTGGTGGAGAAGCAAATGGGTGCTTCTCCTACGTGCCCTGGCCGGGAATCGAACCCGGGTCCACCGCACGCCAGGCTGACACTCTACCGCTGAGCCAACCGGCCAGGGCCAGCTCTTCATTTTTCATAAAATCAAAACAGATTGAGATTTTGATTAGCATTGTGTTAAACCTATAGATAGCTTTGGGGATAATTGACATTTTAACAATATTGAGTTTTCCAATCTACAAACATAGTGTGTCTCTAATCTGTGAACATATTTATGTGTTCCTTTACTTTTTCTCAGCAGTGTTTTATAGGTATTAGTGTAGAAGCTTTACAAGTTTGGTAGATTCATTCCTAGGTATTTAATTATATTTTAACAATTTGTGAATGTTGTGTGTTTTTATTTCCTGTTTGTTGCGACTACATGGAAGTATAATTGATTTCTGCATATTGTTCTTATATCTACCCTTTGTTTTTAATATGTACTACCTATTTTTCTTTATACTTAGTTTTATATAATACACTATTTAATTGCTAAATAAAAACAATTTTGTTTTATAAATTTTCCTCATATAGTTTTCAAGTATCAGAACAATTGTTTTTTTAGAATAAAAAGAAATTGTTAAACTGCTCTTCAAATACAGCTGTAAAATACTATGTTGATAGTTTCAATCAATCATATTGGGTTATTTTAGGATTATTTTGTTTGTTTATTTAGACAATTAATTTTAACTGGATGATATTGATCAATTAGAGTACATAGATTCAGAGAAAACATTTCCAGGTGATTTTGACATTTGATTATGTTGTATACCCATTACCCAAAGTCAGATTGTCTTCTATCACCTTTTATTTGGTTTTCTTTATGCCCCTCCCCTCCCCCCACCTCTTCCCTCTCCTCATTCCTCTCCCCCTGGTAACCCCACACTCTTGTTCATGTCTATGAGTCTCAATTTTGTGACCCACCTATGTATGGAATCATATAGTACTTAGTTTTTTTCTGATTTTCTTATTTCACTCAGTATAATGTTATCAAGATCCATCCATGTTGCCGTTAATGGTCCTATGTCATCATTTCTTATGGCTGAGTACTATTGTTAATATTTAGGAATTCAAATTGCCATTTTAGATTTCTGGAAAAAATAATTTTTCTAGTCAATACTAATCTTGACATTAGGAAATTACAAGAAAGAATTATTCTTCGGAAGTATTTATTTAAAATAATTCAAGTTAATTTGTCCCTTTGGCACACAGGATGACAATGGAAATCAGAATTTTGAATGATCTCTTAATGGCACAATTATATGTAAAGTTCTAAACCACCCAGCAGAGGCTTTCTAGGTAGAGCAAAGTGAGAAGGACTTAATCTTTGTTTAATCACAACACAAGTTACTTTCAGGGAAGACTCTGAGCCTTCAAGGTCAATTAATTCTTGTCAGTTATACTCACCCACACCTCCTTCCACCCAAATCTAAAGAGCCAGGCTTTAGTCTGGTGAGGGGTTTAACAGGCTTAAGCAAAACCAGAAATTATATCTGGTTTTTCAATATGCCCATTAAAAGGAAGTAGATCAGAGGTAAATTCCAGTTCTGATTACAAAGAGACTGATGGCTCTTCATTTGTTACATCACCTGGAATAAAAGTACTAAGCAAAAGTCACTTGAATTTCTAATATTTCTCTTCATCTCATTGCTAACAAGTTGGGGTAGGTTAAGGCAGGGTAGGAATGGATGTATATAAAAATTTCTCCACCCCAGAGTAAGTGTGGTGTGGATTTTTATTACTGGGCAAGGTTTATTCTCCTAAATATGTTGAAAGTCAATCATTTGTCATATTTTGCAAAATAATTTCTCAAGAACTCCTACGAGGTTTGCAAGGAGCTTCATAGTCCTCCTAGTTATACACCTTTGAGTGCATTTTTCTGAAAATTAATAATGCTGAACATCCTATCTTCCACCACCATTCTGGGTAACAACAGTTTTTCCAGACCGACCCATAAAAAAATCCCAAATCACTTTTTCCTAATTGTTTTTTTTTAAGTATTATTTCCTGATTACTGAGGAGGGCAGGGTAATCTCAATGCACTCTGTAACATTAATGCCATATTAATAGCTGAGGAAGCAGCAGTAGCAACAGCATTATTAAATTTGTTGAATGATTCCCATATGTCAGACACTTGTCAAGGAAACACCCACTGTTCAATATCTGAAACAAACAACGAAGGTTGAGTTTATTGCTTGCCATGTGAGAGAGAACTATGTAAGACAGTCTCTATGAGCAGAGCACAGAGCTCATCTTACTGGGCTTTTCAGCCCAGGTGGAGTTTTAGAAGTGGGCATGTCCCGGAGTTGGTTGACCTAATTAAGCTGTGTAGGTGGGTTACCAGAGCTAGGCTGGCGGACTCACTAAATTTTTGGAGCTGAGTACCTGAGTTATTAGTTGCTGCTGACATTTAGAAGCATAAGGCTGTCATTGATTGGCAGAATTTCAGAAGTTTTGTAACTAAAGCAAGTTGTCATTTATCACTGAAGACAGGTGTAAAACTGTTTCCAGTGATTACTTGTTCATATGGCCAGAGGACAATCTTTTCCTAAGAACAGAAACCTTTTATTCTCATGATATTAAAAGTTTTGTTTCATTTATGCATGTTACTTACTTTACTTTTCATAGAATCCTTTAAGAATACAAATCATTAGAATTTCCATTTTATACATAAGAAAACTGAAGTTTAGCTTGCCCAAAGTCATATGATTCATAAAACTAGGGCTAGAATTCAAACAAGGATTCAGAACAATTTTAGTACTAGGATTATATTAGAACAATTTTAGAACTAGGATTCAAAGCAATTTCAACTCCAAGAGAGTCAAGACTGAAACAAAGCCTGTGTCCTTTTCATTCGGAGAGCAGCACTGTACACGCTGAGTCATCATCACAGGGCATAGCTGTGGGCACTGAGAATCTCGCTCAGACACAGCACACAAAACTCCCTGTCCCTTTCCGGCTAACATCCTTGCTGCCTTTTGCTGATATTTGCATTCTTAAACTTTTCTCTTGCCTATTCCAGGATGTGATCTGGTAAATAATTGACAATAGATTAGGTCATTCTCTTCTAAATTCTCTACCCAACACTATACGCAAGTCTGTGTCTGTTATTGGGGCTCAGCCTTACACTTCATCTTACCGTTGACAAATCAGATTTGCACCTGATAACCACACTCAGTTCAGAAGGCCAAAGTAGATGAAAAGTGGAGCTTCAAGCTCTAATTTAATAACTGACAATTTTCTAGGAGTAATTTGGTATGCATTTTTTGAAGCATACCAACTAAATTTCTGTTTACCCTGTATTTTACTCTAGAGTGAAAATTCCCCCCCCCCCAAAAAAAAAAAACTTAACAGGAGTTAACATAGGTTCAAATTCCTGCCAAGTTTTTTATGTTACAGGTCACATTCTCAATTTAGTTAATGTTGATCAAAAAGGAAAAGCACGTTAGCCTGAAACAACCTCCATCAGTGGCAGTTTGGGATTCTCAGGTGCCACTTAAAAAAAATTGTTTCTATAAAAAGAAGAGGGCAAAGGCATTTTACACAGATTATAGTCATTAGCACTGGGCGTGTAGTCTCCCAACTGCAAGTGTTGAATGCTATTGTACATAAAACCTTTAAAGACAACATGCAGAGTGTTAACCCTAAATGATTATGTTAAGGAAACAAATAGACACTCGAATAAATTTTAAAATGGACACTGTCTTTTTTTTTTTTTTTTTTTGTATTTTTCCGAAGCTGGAAACTGGGAGAGACAGTCAGACAGACTCCCGCATGCGCCCGACCGGGATCCACCCGGCACGCCCACCAGGGGGTGACGCTCTGCCCACCAGGGGGCGATGCTCTACCCCTCCGGGGCATTGCTCTGTTGCTACCAGAGCCACTCTAGCGCCTGGGGCAGAGGCCAAGGAGCCATCCCCAGCGCCGGGGCCATCTTTGCTCCAATGGAGCCTCGCTGCGGGAGGGGAAGAGAGAGACAGAGAGGAAGGAGAGGGGAAGGGGTGGAGAAGCAGATGGGCGCTTATCCTGTGTGCCCTGGCTGGGAATCGAACCCGGGACCCCTTGCACGCCAGGCCAACGCTCTACCACTGAGCCAACCGGCCAGGGCCAAATGGAAACTGTCTTAATAAAAATTTTAAAAAAGAAAGAAAGAATGGCTGGGTTAATTATCCAGGGCCGATGGGTTTTATGGCCCTCAGAGACATTAAGGTGCCGTGCAATGTGTGTATGAATTTCCGTGACAGTGTTTTCTGAATAACCAGAAACAAAGGGATTCTTGTAAAAAATTATTTTGTGGAATGTGATTTATACCAGTATATATAATAAGTCAAGGAAATACTGAGTAGGTTGTGATTATTTCACATTTATGGCTAAACATTTGTCTTTAAGTTAATGAAATGAAATATTTATTTGACAAAACAAGGTTGTCTGATCAGGATGACCTTATATTGGGTGTATTATATATTTTTATTTTATAAATTAAAGGCATTTTAATTAAAGTAATTTACTATGCACAGATTTTATTCAATACAAAGCATTTGCCTGACCTGTGGTAGCACAGTGACTAAAGCGTCGACATGGAATGCCAAGGTCACCAGTTTGAATCCCTGGGCTTGCCCAGTCAGGGCACATGTGGGAGTTGAAACTTCCAGCTCCTCCCCCCTTCTCTTTCTCTTTCTCTGTCTGTCTGTCTCTCTCTCTCTCTCCTCTCTAAAACGAATAATAATTTTTTAGAAAAGCATTTGGGTATATATATACCTTATGTTATTTGATGTAAGATGTGCCAGAGAGGTCACGTAGTTCTAAAGCATTTAGGCTCTGTTAAGTGTCTTCTGCGTAACAGAATTTGGCAGAAAATAAAATGTTTGTAAAGGAAATCTCAAAATTCCCATGATTATATTACAAATTTGCCTGTAAATAATTTTTACACTGTAGAAGAAGGTTTAATCTTCTTGGTCTCCGTCACTGAATCTGTTTGGAACACCCAGCTGGTGTTCAGACAAGGAAGAGCAGAGTTTAGGAATGGCTTCTCCCTTCAGCCTGCTCCCATGCTAAGAACCAGAAAGCTGCTGTGCTTTTAAAAGGACCATGTGGGCTAAGTTAAAAATATGTCACCGCTCATTACTCATTTCTTTACTAAACTGGATGCTTTTGAGGATCAGACTGTGCATTTTTCTTCATTGTATTCACAAAACTTGGTACCTTGTTTTCAACCACAGAGTAGACACTTAGCAAAGATTTTTAATATGCATGATTGTCCTGGCATAAGTTTTTATATGTTAAGAAAAAACATACACATATATATGCCTTCTATTCTCTCCTACTCTCCCTCCTCTTCTCCCCCTTCTCTCCCCTTCCTCTCCCAACTCCTCTCCGCCCTCCTCTCCCCCTCCTCTCTCTCCTCTTCTCCTTCTTCCTCTCCCCTCCTCTTCCCTTCCTCTCCCTCCTCTCCCTCCTCCTCTCCCCCTCCTCTCCCTCCTCCTCCCCTCCTCCTCTCCCTCCTCTTCTCCCTCCCCCTCTCCCTTCCTCTCCCAACTCCTCTCCCCCCTCCTCTCCTTCCTCTTCTCTCTCACCTCTCCCTCCTCCTCTCCCCCTCCTCTTCCTCCTCCTCTCCTCCTCTTCTCCTGACTTCTATCCCCCTCCTCTCCCCGCTCCTCTCCCCCCTCCTTTCCCCCTCCTCTCCCTCCTCCTCTCCCCCTTCTCTCCTGACTTCTATCTCCCTCCTCTCCCCCTCCTCTTCTGCCTCCTCCTCTCCCCCTCCTCTCCCTCCTCCTCTCCCCCTCCTCTTCCTCCTCCTCTCCCTCCTTCTCTCACTCCTCCTCTCCCTCCTCCTCTCCCTCCTCTTCTGCCTCCTCTTCTCCCTCTATACACACACACACACACACACACACACACACACACACACACACAGAATTAACCTTCTTTAAATGAATGGAATTTCCTCAATAAATTATAAAGGTCAAAACAATATAATTTTTAAAAATACATTTTTAAAAGGGAAGCTCAGATTGCTTAATATCTGCTTTATTCTAGTTTTCAAGTAGTTCTGTGGTGGTATACTATAGCTATAATTATGTTCAATTTCCAGTTTTAAGCACTTGTTTTCAACTCAACCATTGTCTTCATGAAGAAAACACCCAACCCCCAAAAAGACAAACCTGTGCTGAAATGAACTTGAACTTCAGTTCATTAGTCCTTTCCAGGATGCCCAGCTGCTCTATTTAATTTTTTCTACAGATACTATCTTACTGGATTATGTTTTCTAATTTAGGTCAAATTTCATTGATATAATTTTTTCTTACTAATATTGAATTAGATAATAGATTTCCCTAGCAGGGCCTCTCATGTCAACCATCGTGAACTTTATAAATTCCATGGGCTAGGCCCTGGTCGGTTGGCTCAGTGATAGAGCATTGGCCTGGTGTGTGGAAATCCCGGGTTTGATTCCTGGTCAGGGCACACAAAAGAAGCAACCATCTGCTTCTCCACCCCTCCCCCTTCTCTCTCTGTCTCTCTGTCTCTCTCTCTCTCTCTCTCTTTCTCTCTCTCTATCCCTCCCTTAGCTATGGCTCGAATGGTTCAAGCAAGTTGTCCCAAGGAACTGAGGATGGTTCAGTGGCCTCACCTCAGATGCTAAAATAGCTTGGTCACTGAGTAATGGAGCAGCGGCCCCAGATGGGCAGAGAATCAGTCCCAGACAGGGGTTGTTGGGTGCATCCTGGTCAGGGTACATGTGGAAGTCTGTCTCTCTGCCTCCCTGCCTGTCACTTACAAAAAAATTCCATGGGCAATCTGGCAATAAAGTATTCTGAACTGCATCTGAACTACCCACGAATCTGAGCTGTCACTACTCTCTTACTCCGCTGATCAGCCAACTATGTCAAGCCGCTCTGTCATTTACTTCAGGTACAGAAGCAAACCCTTGAATCATTTTGTTTCTGAGGGAAAGTGGGGAGAAAAAAATCACAACACATTTTCCCATCTTTGTCTTATGATGGTGAAGCAAAAGTAACCTAGAACTATAATTAATAATAATAACAATTATTGAGTATTTTACTTGTATAGGCACTTTGTAGTTAGTAACCCTGTAATCCTCATAATAATTCTGTACAGTAGGTACCATAAGTATACCCTTTAAACAGATGAAAAAATGATATATTGAGAGGGTAAGCAATTTGCTCAAGTAAAATTGCTAGTAAGGGGCGGAACATGAACTCAGGCAACCCAAGTTTAACAGCACATACTTTCATAATGCTGTGATGGTCAGAACGATTCTATAATAGGTACATTTTAGATTGTAGATTTTTACATTTTTTTATTTAATAATGGGAATCTAAAGAAAATAATATTTTTATTTATTTTTAATACTATCCAATTCCTTACCATTAGCTTCAAAAAACCCTTAGTTTATTTCAATTATGCTGATGTTTCAGCATAATTGTTATTGTTATTGGGGTGTGTGTGTGTGTGTGTGTGTGTGCATTTGTATCTTTAAGACAATGACTTTTTTTTTTGTATTTTTCCGAAGCCAGAAACTGGGAGACAGTCAGACAGGCTCCCGCATGCGCCCGATCGGGATCCACCCAGCATGCCCACCAGGGGGCGATGCTTTGCCCATCCGGGGCGTTTCTCTGTCGCAACCAGAGCCACTCTAGCACCTGAGGCAGAGGCCACAGAGCCATTCTCAGCACCCGGGCCATCTTTGCTCCAATGGAGCCTTGGCTGCAGGAGGGGAAGAGAGAGACAGAGAGGAAGGAGAGGGGGAAGGGTGGAGAAGCAGATGGGCGCCTCTCCTGTGTGCCCTGGCCGGGAATCGAACCTGGCACTCCTGCACACCAGGCCGACGCTCTACCACTGAGCCAACAGGGCCTAAGACAATGACTTTTTAACAGCAGTATGTCAACTCTGTACTTATTAGTATGAGTCATACAGCCATCAAATCTAATGACCCTTTTTAGTTTAAGCTATTCTCATCAGAATATTAAGAGTATTTCTTTAGTGCCTATTATCCATCAGGCACTGTAGTAACTTTGTGTAATCCTTAATCTTCTCACCCATTCTTTGGTTAAGCATATTTATTATCCTGGCTTTATATATGAAGCTTAGAGTAAGTAACTTGTTCAAGATTATACAGAAACTTATGTTTTATCTCCTCCCTATAAAAAGAGGTGACTTCAACAAAAGTATCCCAAATATGTGTATCAAATCTTCTGCATCATAATTTTATAGTGTCATTTCCTTGAAAACAAATTCAATTCTCAAAACATATCATGGAAATCCCATTTTTCAACACACACTTCCTGAACATATTATTCTTACCAAAACACCTTTGCAAGATAAGTGTATCATGATCTACATTTTTCTCATGTTGAGCAGAGAATTTTCTTTCAAATCAAAAGAAAAGGAAAAAAAGAAGAAGAAAGCCAAAGAGAAAAAGAAAGCTTGTAATCATTGCTGATTTGTTATTTTATTATCCATTAGTCAGAAACATACATAGCAAGCCACATATTAGTAAAAATACACCATGTACTTTCACTGAGTCTTCTACTTCATAAAAAGTGGGTAAACTATACCCACACCAATGATGCTAGTGAACTATTCAAAGAGCAAATGAGGTTCTTACATAGCCCTCTCCTAGACCAGCCAACTAAGTTCCTCAGCATCACTCTGCACCCATGTATTCAACAAAAGGACATTCTGTCTCTAAAAAAAGACAAATACCTTGCTACTTTATAAAGCCGCTTAGTACAGATAGGCTACTGAACCATTAGTTTCTTTAAACAGGAGATCTCTTAAGATCAACCCTGGGGACCTAAGCATGAAGTTTTACTTTAATGCTAAGAAATAACGTATATATGAGAGACATGCAGATTGCTAGCCTTTTGAAAACTGGAACAGATGTGCTTAGTACTCTGTAGTGAGACAGGAAACTGTACTTGCTCCACATGCACTGCTTGTAAGAGCAGATATGTCTATAATACAATGTTATTGAGTTACATGAAAAGAACATTTGTTTTTTCCCTTCTGCTCTGAAGACAGGGTAATGAATTCAGTTTCAAGGTTTAGTATGAGAAAAAAATATAACCTTCTTTCATTAAAGAAGAGGAAAAGAAGAAAGAAGAGGAGAGGGAGGAAGACTGTGACTATTGCTGACTTTAATGTGGATGTATTAACCATTAGTCAAAAACACATGCTGACAGGCCACTGAGCTCCATGAGTACTAATAGTCTCTCTCTTTTCTCTTCTTCGAACTTTATGATATTTTCTTGGAATACACACAAAAAAACTTACTGTCCTGATATCTGGCACCTCTCTGCCAGAGCTGCTCATGTTTCGAGTCAGTAATTATGCTGTGGCTGCAGATAATCCATCATGGTGGGTTTTGTTTGTGGCTCCTGATAATTAATGATGAATCTGCAGAACAGCAGTTACAAAGCATAGATGAAATTCATCTTCTAAAGGTCAGTGAAGGGTTGAAGTATGAAGTTAAAATGGGCCCATAGCTGTTTGTTATTTCTTATCAATCAATCTTTGTGAGTTTTCTTTTTTCTTTTGAAAGGCAGAGTAGAAATGTTCATACCTTAATACAGGCATTGTCTGAAAACTAATCCCTTGGTTTCTTTTTAATTTGAATAGGTTGTATTCTTTTTTTAAGTTCCTTGAGGACTACAATTGCTTTTACTTAAAAAATACGCCATTAGACCATTCTGTGTGCATATACATGGGAAGAGGGTGAACGTACTCCTAGCACCCAACTCTCATCTCACTCAAAGTTATGTTAACAGAACCCTGAAATATATTAACTGAAATATGGGAGTGTGGACTAGCAGCAAGGACAGTGAACAGAGAGAAAATCAAAGCCATATGGGAAAGAGGAGAAGCTGATAGAATAATGAGATTAATTTTTATGGGAAGTGGGACTCAGGGAAAATGTGGCTATGTATACAATCACTTTGCTGTCATTCAACAAAATTGGCTACACTCAGAAAGGCCTTGGTGGGCATCAGGGAAAGGGGGCTGCATTTCAAATATGGACAAAGAAAGGGGACACAGGGAGGGAGAAGTTAAAGCCAAAAATGACAGTAAGAAATGGCCTCACAAAAAAAAAAACAACATGATATTGGGAGGAACATCAAGTTCTTCACCATAGGTGGATGGGTGTTTGAATCATATTGCTGTTTAAATCTCAAAAGATGAGGTCACTACAGCTAAACCTTGGGTTTTGTAATTTGGACAACTCAATTGTTTATTTTGGCTTATTTATAAATGATTTAAAGTTCTGAAAAACCTATGTTGATATGCTGATGTTGATATAGCCATCTTAGCCATAAAAAGCACAAGAATAGAACAAACAAGTTTTCTAGTCCTGGTTGCATTACTTAAAGTAGACATGTTAGTGATAAATTATTTAAATTCTTTACTTCAGTTTTCATTTAAAACAAAACAACAACAAAAAATTAATGCATAAAGGTTTTATGTGACCATGAAATTCAGTATTTAAGATGAGAATACTTGGAAGTTATAAACTATTTAACAAATAATAATGATGCCAAATATTTACTGAGTGCTTCTTTGTGCCAGATTCTCTTGAGTAGCATACATGTACTGGATCATTTAATCCTATCTCATCCACACAGAAATCCTATAAGGTAGGCACTATAAGCTTCCCATTTTACAAAGGAAGAAACACCAAAGTATGAATTTCATAGATAGTAAAAAGGGTCAAGCTTTCTGAGCAGCAATATTTTCCTGAAGTGTCAACTGGGCTTGGCTACAAGTCCTCAGTTATTCAAACACTAATCTAAGATTTAGCAGGGAAGGTAATTTGTAGATGTGGTTCAAGCCCATAATGAACTGACTCTAAGTAAGAGTGATTATCCTAAATCAGCAGTTTTCAACCTTTCTCATCTCATGGCACACATAAACTAATTACTAAAATTCTGCAGCACACCGAAAAACATATTTTTTGCTGATCTGACAAAAAGAATAAGTATAATTTTGATTCACTCATACTGAACAGCTATTGTTGTGTTGGCTATTGTCATTTTTTTATTTGAGAATCTAAGGGAAAAGAAGTCAATGCCCCTGACTAAATAGTCAAGTATTACATGTTTTAAAATTTCTTGCAGCACATGGGTTGAAAATAACTGTAGGATGGGTGCAATCTTTTGAAAGGTCTGAATAGCATAGCTGAGGCTTACCTGAAGAAGATATTTTGCTTGTAAATAGCAGCTTTGGCCCTGGCCAGTTGGCTCAGTGGTAAAGCGTCAGCCTGCTGTGCAGGAGTCCCGGGTTCGATTCCCAGCCAGGGCACACAGGAGAAGCGCCCATCTGCTTCTCCAACCCTCCCCCTCTCCTTCCTCTCTGTCTCTGTCTTCCCCTCCCGCAGCCAAGGCTCCATTGGAGCAAAGTTAGCCCGGGCGCTCAGGATGGCTCTGTGGCCCCTGCCTCAGGCACTAGAATGGCTCTGGTCGCAACAGAGCAATGCCCCAGATGGGCAGAGCATCGCCCCCTTGTGGGCTTGCCGGGTGGATCTCGGTCGGGCGCATGCGGGAGTCTGTCTGACTGCCTCCTCGTTTTCAACTTCAGAAAAAATACAAAAAAAACAAACAAATAGCAGCTTTGGCTCATCTCTGAGAGTTCTAGAGCCTGTTTTTCCTGATGACTCTATAGATTTTAGACTTTTCTAGCCCACCCCACAATCACATACGCCAATTCCTTGCAATGTATCTCTTTCTAAATAGATGATATATTAGATATAGATCTATAGATAGATAGATATAGATAGATAGATATAGATAATAGAGATAGATATAGATAGAGATGATATAGATAGATATAGACATAGACACAGATATAGGTATAGGTATAGATACAGCTGAGCTATAGATAAGATAGAGACAGAGATAATCTTATACTGGCTCTGCTTCTCAGACTGAACCCAAATACAAAGCCCATGAACTGCATCACTACTGGGCTACACCATCTTAAGCCACTCGAACCTCAACCTTCTTTTTTCTTCTTCCCCTTTAATATAATTAGGAGTGGGAAGCAATGTGCTTTGTTTTTAGAAAGGGAAACAAAAGCATGTTTAATTGGCTCAGCCAAGGTCACAAAGTAGATGTAAACCAAGTAAAGCTGTGATTTTTTGTGTGAATTATAAAAACATTCCCTGTTTCTCAGCAACCACCATTCAATAGCATTGACACTACTCTCTCACCCTGGGTGTCAGAGGGCAGGGAGATCCACTAGAGCATACTTCAGACTTAATACTGGGCACTTGGCTTCATTCAGTAAGATCATAAAAACGAAGCCTAAGAAGACAGGCATCTGTTCTATTCTCTATTCTTTTGTGGTCACAAAAGGCATCAGCCCTACTGCCCTCCCATGATCATCAGCATTGCTGCTCACTGCTGTCACCCGAGGAGTATACCTTGAGGAAGTGGAACACCAAGCCACAGGGAGGTGTCCTCGGTGAGGAAGTTCAGATTGCCCGTGGCCTTATTTTCAAATGCTTTGCTTAGCTGTGTGGCCTTTTCAGTTCTGGGTAACAGTGACTGGGTTAAAGCAGCTGCTTGTCATTCATGGATTAAAAGCTGAGAATGTACACCATTCAAAGTCATGTGAAGGGAACAGGTCCCAAAGTTCCTGGTCTATTAATGGCCCACTTATCCATAAACACACACGTTGCTCAAGTATATCCTCTGAACTCCTAATTATAATGCTATAAATTATAGCAGAAAATTAAAAGGAGCTACAGAGGAAGGAAGAAATATGAATATTACTTAAAATGAGAAGGTAATTAAGTTATCCTGTTCCCTCAGAGCTGGCTCTGACTGTTCAAAATAAATCCTAATAACTGCAAAAATGAACTCAAATTGCAGATGAATATTAAACTGACCTACTTTAGAGATTTCATAACTGGTTTTCTAAGGTAATTATTGCTAGTAGAAAGATTTGAGTCATTCTTAAGTATGTGAAAGGTGAGTGTGATGGTTAATTTTATGTGTCAACTTAGTCCAGGCCCTGGTTCCCAGATGCTTAGTCAAACATTCTGGATGTTTCTGTCAAGGTATTTTTAGGATGAGATTACATTTGAAGCAGTGGACTTATAGAATAATGCCAATTGTTCTCCATAATGTGGGTAGGCCTCATCCAATCACGTGGAGGCCTTAACTGAACAAAGACTGATCCTCCCCAAGCATGACGACATCTTGACTGCAGACTGTATTCCTACTGCTATTCATTCTTGAGTGTCTAGCCTGCCAGCCTTCCCCATCAGATTTTGGACTCACCAAATCACCACAATTGCACGAGCCAATTTCTTAAATGAATTATATGATACATACATGCATGCATACATGCGTACATACATACATGCATACACACATCCTGGTGGTTCTGTTTCTCTGGAGAACCCTGATTACACAGTGAGTAAAATGGCTACACTGGAAATAACCAGATGAACTTCAGGAATATAAAAGATGAGAACCCAGCAGCATTCATAAACCAATGACTACTTTAACCAAATAGTCTTAGTTGACATTGTCACATTTTAGTATTCAAGTCCCAAAAAGAAGAATTCTCATGGTATCTGCCAATTCATATTCAACATATAGGTAGTGAAGTCTCAGTGGAGTACATACCCACAGCCAAAAGTGTCCCTTCTGTCTTATTCTACTTGGCTGCTATAACAAACCACCACAAGGTTTACAAACAACAGCAATTTCTTTCTCACAGTTTTGGAGGCTGGAAGTCCAAGGTTAGGGTGCTAGGAGGGTCGGGTTCTGGCGAAGGCTTTGTTTTGGACAGCAGACTGCCAACTTCTCACTGTGCCCTCCCATGGTAGAAGGAGTGAGAGATCTCTCTGGAGCCTCTTTTATAAGGACACTAAGCCAATTCATGAATGTTCTGCCCTCATAACCTACTGACCTCTTAAAGTCTTTACCTCCTGACACCATCTTATTGGCCATTAAGTTTCAACATAAAAATTTGGGGGGAACACAAACCATAGCACCTCCCAAACAGTTCATACTAATCTCAGGGCCATGAACTGCCAAACTCCAGCAAAATTTCAGGGCTTCTGGGATTTACCTAGAAATAAGAATAATCCCTGGATATCTAGGAACTCAGCAAAATATATTAACCCAGATAATATTTATTGAGCACCTTCATCTCTGGAAAGCAATGGTGAACAACAGCAATATAGTCCTTGGCATTATGGAACTCAGAAACTGGCGGAGAAATAGATTGTTGTTCAAAGAATCATGCAAATAAAGGTCGAATTACAAGCTGAGATGAGTGCTGTAAGGATAGATGCCAGTTATTTGAGAGAGTGTCACAGAGGCATCCAGAGTAGACTGACACTTGCCACTCTACAAACCAGCACATTGGTGCCACTAATGTGGCTAGTTAGAAATACAGACTCTCAGGTTCCACTTAGACCTTCATTTTAATGGAACCCCCAGGTGAGTGTTAATCTCATTAAATTTGAGAAGCAATTGGCTTAAGAGATAAACAAAACTGCTTTACTGAGGGTGGGATATTCTAGCAACAGTCTGAATGCAAGGGGTAGAGCTGTCAAAAGTAGGGCATTCCGCCCTGGCCGTTTGGCTCAGTGGTAGAGCGTCAGCCTGGCGTGCAGGAGTCCTGGGTTCGATTCCCGGCCAGGGCACACAGGAGAAGCGCCCATCTGCTTCTCCACCCCTCCCCTTCTCCTTCCTCTCTGCCTCTCTCTTCCCCTCCCGCAGCCAAGGCTCCATTGGAGCAAAGTTGGCCTGGGCGCTGAGGATGGCTCTGTGGCCTCTGCCTCAGGCGCTAGAATGGCTCTGGTTGCAACAGAGCAATGGCCCAGATGGGTGGAGCATCGCCCCCTGGTGGGCATGCTGGGTGGATCCCGGTTGGGCGCATGCAGGAGTCTGTGTGACTGCCTCCCCGTTTCCAACTTCAGAAAAATAGAAAATAGAAAAAAAAAAGTAGGGCATTCATTCCTATGAGGCAATCATTATGGCTAATTACCAAATATTTCCAAGTCTCTTCTCAAGCCCTCTGTAGACTGGTCCTTTCCTGGCCCTAAGAGGTTGGAACTATGTGACTGGCCAAGTGACTTGCTCTGGCTAGTGAAATATGATCAGGATGGACCTGTGTCATTTTGGGGTGGAATTTTTAATAACTGTTATGTAGTTCGTCATTTCTTTTTCCTTTCTGCCATAGTTAGTGGTTGTCAGCATATAGTTGATGGTTTCTCAGTCAGCAGGGGAACTGGAATAGAACCTTTAACTTTCCTGAAATGAACATATAGCTTGAATGAGTGAGGAACTTTGTTACACTTTGTTGCGCTAAGCTCCTGAGATACCCTGGTGATCTGTTTCTACCTAAATAACTAACAATGCGGGACATTGACTGATTCGTTCAAGTCACTGAATGCTCACAAGGTGTCCAGCACTGATCCAGGCGCTGGGGATTCAGTGGTAAAATTAGCCAGACAGGGCATAGCAAGATCTTCCTTTTTTCTAGAGAAAGATGGAAAAATAAGCAACTAAAATAAAACAATAAATTCAGATAGGACTATGTGTTATAAAGAGAATGAAATGGGGTGGTGGGTCCATAAAAATGTGATTGGACGACTTCAGATGGTGCGTCAGGTCAGGGGAAACTTTCCTCTCCAAGGAGCTGATATGTGACTCGATACCAGGGAAAAGAAAAAGACCCAGGCACTTAACATCTGGAAAAGGGTCTCATGGCAAAAATACGGTGTTCTTGAGGCAAGAACAGACTTGGCCTGAGAAAGCAACAGAAGCACCGTGCCTGTGAAGCCCAGCAGTGGGCAGGAAGGAGGAGGGGGTGTTTCAGATGAGGCTGGCGAAGAGGCCAGATCCCAGAGCATTCCTGTCTGTGAAGGGGTTAGCATTTTACAGGAGTGTGTGATCTGAATTACACTCGAATAGCAGCACTCTGGGTACTGGATTCAGCAGAAGCAGAAGTCTTCTAATGAAGGGAAAGGAATCACTTTAGAATTAAAAGGCCAGCGGGAGTAAAGTGACTTCACGGGGGCAGAAAAATGTCACCCCATCACAGGCCTAAAGCATGGAGGATTGGAAACATTCAGTGAACAGTGTTAATGACTAACACAGTCAGCCTCCGCTCACTGAATATTGATCCCCCCCTCCTTTCCCTCTGTAAGACAGAGACTCATCCTCTCCCTGATGGAAACAACCGCAAATTCCCAGAGGTCAGAGGATCAACTCTGGGTTCCGGGTCTCTAGGTGATAAACTGTAGTCTCTGCATCAGAGAGAAACGTGATGGTTTCTATATCAGGGTTAGATGGGGCTTGTTTTCACCCAGAAATCCGTGAAGTAAAAAGCTGTCTGACGTGCCCACCTTCCACCTGACTACACCCACACCCAGACTACAATTGTGGAACAAGAGCAGAGTGAGTTTTCAAAGATTTAGATTTGGAAGGGGAAGAATAGCAGGTAGACAGCAGACATTTATTCACTCGGTCACAGTAATTCTCCAAGTCCCTAGAATTTAGCCTCTCTTGGTTCTCTTTCTTCCCACCAATAACCCAGTTCTTTTCTGTGCGCATTTTTGTCTTATTAGTACAATCACAAATGCAGACAAGGATAATCAATCCACCACTAATCGATGCCTTTGCTCATGCTAGGTGGTAACCTCCTTAAGGGCAGGGACCATGGCTATTTTGATTACCATTAAGATACTGAATATGGAATGTAGGGCACTCAATATTTATTGTATGAATAAATGAGTAAATGAATATCATTATTTTCCTGTGATTTGAACATTTCTACTTCTGCTCTACTGATTTTCCTTATAGTTTTCACAAACATTTATATCTATATTTTACCTATCAGAATAAAAAATTAAACAACCCACAGCCCTTCCCTTCCCAGACTATGATAAGAATTTAAGTGTACAAATTTAACCACTGCCCTCTTCCCATATACTCAGGTTTTGTTGATTTTTATTTTATTTTTTATAATAACTGGAATTTTATATTTAGTTTTTTATTAATTTTACTTTACATTATGACTCTTTTATTTTAGAAATCATTCTTAACATATTAAATTGACATGTACAAAATCAGCCACAAGTAGACTTCTTTCTGTTATTTGTGTGTTACTACTGTTTCCGCCTCTTTTCTTGAGTTCTTTTTTTCTGATTCATTTGTTGTTTGACTGCAATGTCTCCTTAAGAAGTTTGTTTCAGGGAAAAGTACGTGGTGAATGAATGATGTGTTTCTGAAATATTGCATGGCCCCATGTAACTTTCTTTCGCTTTCACGTGAATGATAATTTGATTGGATATTGAAATGAAGTCACAGCCCACTTGCCTCAGAAATCCATATAAATATTGCCTTTGAGAATTTAGTTTTAGGAATGAGAAATCTGATACCAGGCTGATTCTCTTCTCACTGTGGATGACCTATTGTTGTTTAGTTTTAATTTTTTTCTTTGCCTTCCTCATATGAAAGCATTTGGACCTTTTTTTTTTTTTAGAATTCAGAAATTTTACCAGGGTATTATTTCCAGGAGTGTATTTTCTTTACTATTTCTGACTGGGATTAGAAGAACCTTTAAGATATAAAAGACTCCATTTTCTTTCTTCAATTTATGAAATTTTAAAAAATATTTTAACTATAGTTTTCCTTTGTTTATCCTCTTTTTTGAGTAAAACTACCATGTAGACTTTCGTATGTCTACCTCAGTTCCTCAGAGTTTATTGTTTGTTATTTTTCTCAAAATATCTCAATCATTAATTTTTATACTGCCTTTTTTTACTTCTGAGAATATCCCTTGAATTAGACTTTGAGTTCAAATGCATTGCAATTGGAAAAGTGGCCATTCTTCCCCTCAGCGAGCCTTAACAATTTTTTCTAGTAATCACTTTTTCTTAAAAAAAAAAAAAAAAAAAAGTTCTTTCTCATAAGGTCTTATACTATTATAGTGAATGATAATTCTTATTTTTTATATTCTATTCTGTTTTTCAATTAATTTTTTTTAACTTTATTTATTTGGAGGCAAGGATACCACATTTCTACTTAATTCAGAGAAACATTTTTAACAATGCAGAGGCCTTTTATTGTTTTCGTACTCATTATGTCGCAGATGCAACAGGAATCAGGTCCAGCGGCGCAGGCTACTTCCCAC
Organism: Saccopteryx leptura; assembly: GCF_036850995.1. Lineage (NCBI taxonomy): Eukaryota > Metazoa > Chordata > Mammalia > Chiroptera > Emballonuridae > Saccopteryx > Saccopteryx leptura. Next base: position 236,239,447 of record NC_089503.1, read on the forward strand.
GCGTCCTCACCAGGTGTGCCTCTCTGGGCGGAGCAGGCTGGCCCTTCCTTTGAACCCAGGTTCCTTTCTCTTTTGCTTCCTTCTTTTTCTGATCGTTTTCCTTCGCAGGTTTCGGGAAGCTGTCCGGGCTTTGGGGGTATTTAATACGCTCAAACATTATTCTCTTGGCAAGAATCATCCCTTAACTTGCTTGTTGACAAGGCTAGCAGCATGCTGGGTAATCCTGCTCGCTCTTCCAGTTCTGTCACGCTAACGTTTGTGTGTGTTGCTTTATGAGCAGGGCCCATTCCCTTGACGTCTACAGTCTCACCTTTCCTGTAGTTTTGTGTGTATGCTGCCAAAGGAGCAACTCCGTGTTTTCTAAAAGGCCTAGAGCACATAGAGTGGGTGTCTTATTTTCCCTTTCTGTTGGTCATTTTAGTGAATTAGTAAAAGATAGTGGTTCCACCTGAGAGGCCTGGTTAAGGAATTATAGAAGAAGGTTCAATACTAAGGGGATTCACCGCTAGGGTGAGTTTGCACATTTGTTTTGTTTTTCTCTCCAGATGTGTTGTCACAGCCTGAAGTTAAATGAGCCCTGTTACCTCCTTTTTCTGGCTCCATTGCCCATGTTAGAAACTCCCTGCAGCAAATCTTCCACTTTGTTTAGTAAGTGGCCAGAACCCAAAGAAACACTATATGATAAAGCCTATGTTCATTGTTATATTCATTTTCTTCTTTAAAAAAATGTTTTATGTATAACTTTTTAAAAAATATTTATTGAACTTATTGGAATGACATTGCTTAATAAAATTATACAGGTTACTGGTGTGCAGTTCTAAAATACATTATCTGTATATTGTATTGTGTGTTCACCACTCCAAGTCAAGTCTCCTTTCTGTTGTTCCTGTAACAATTAAAAGTCTAGCAGCTTAGAACTACACCCATGTATTATCTCATAGTCTGTAGGTTCTATGTCCAGGCACAGCTGGCCTTCTGCTCTCAGTTTCGCAAGGTGATGGCAGGGCTGTGTTCCTTTCTGGGACATGTGGAGATAAATCTGCTCCTATGCTCACTCGCGTTGTTGGCAGGATTCAGTTTCATGCGGTTGCACGACTGAGGTCTCTTGTCTTTGTGGGCTATCAGTGGAGGGTCATTCTCGGGTTTTGGAGGACACCCACATTCCTGAGCTGCAGGCCACCTTTCTCCAGCTTCAAAGCTAGGAACTGGGTGCGTCCTTCTCACACTCTGAATCTCGCCTGCTCCTTCATCCACAGCATTTCTCCAACTGACTCTTCTGCTTTTTAGAAACTCCTGTGATTTCATTGGGCCCAATCAGATCTTCTAGTATAATCTCCTTATTTCTAGGTCAACTGATCTAGGAAAATTAATTCCATCTATAAAGTCCCTTCACAGCAGGACCTTGATTAGCATTTGGTTGAATAACTAGTGGGTGTGAATCTTTGAAGGGCAAATCCTCTGTGTCAGCCATTAGCATGAATCTGCAAATTCTCATTTTGACCTATTTTGGTCGTTAAATAAGAACTGTCAACCTTACTCTCACTCTTGTTTATCACTTGGAGGGTTTCTTGGCTCCCTCAGGAAGCACTTTCTCTTGCTTCTTAGGAAACAACCTTCTTTGCCAATGCTGAAGTATATGGTGGGCACCTCTCACCACCATTTCCCCTAGGAAATCATACTTGCTTCATATGAAGCATATAATGCCTCAAAGATTGGGATTTATTAATGGCCGTTTTTTTTCTTGCCCAAGACTTAACTATAGATTGTTTTGTCCTAATGTGTTTTTGGTCAATAAAATGGGATTTGGAGAATTAAGAAAAGTGTTTTAGTTAAATTCACTAGCTGGAAACTAATATCCTGTACCAGTAGGGGAATGTGAGGGGGAAAAAAGTGTTGCTCTTGAGTGTTATTACCATTGATAAGTTTCACAGTACAGGTGTTATAAGCAGTCAGTTAGGTATTAACAAAAGAGAAAAGAGGAACAGTAACAGACACATCCGATTAAGCCTTATTAACTTTTCAGAAACTCTGGGGAATAACCAGCATCATTCTGCCAAATGAAGGAAAACATCCAAACACCTAGTCTACTAGGCAGGAAAGGTAGCTAGCATTGTTCCCCGGGGTTAACAGGGAGAGTATGAATACGAATACGGTGAGGGGAATTCCTTTTACTGAGTGCTAGTGCAGTAGAAGCCAAACTAGCAACCATCGAGGGGGAGGGCACAAACCTGGGAAAGTCTGGGAAGAAGATTGGATTGAAGAAAGTCATAAACTCCAGAGAATCCAGGAAAGAGATTGGACAGGGTGAGGACACAAGCACAAGCCCAGAAAAGAAATTGGGTAGTTTGAAAAAAAGCCTGCCTTTTCCCAAACCGAAAGAAATATAGGGAAGCTAGACAAAGAACCTAGTGCACGCCCTCTTAGGAGCACACCCATGCCCTTCCTTTTCTCAAGAACATACTTTCTGCTTTCTTTTATCCTAAATTCGAGGGGTCCCCTCAAGACTTGCAACCAGGAGTGAGCAGCAGTGGCAGAGGACTCTCCGTTTGCCTCTGGAACTGTCTTTCCTGAGTCCGTGCAGCAGCTACCTAGCCTGCCCACACTCTGTATCTCTGAGGGTATACTATTGCCTTTTGCTCTACTAAATTTTGCCATTATCACTTAAAACTCCTCCTGCCTACCTGAGTGTCCCTGAAATTCTTTTCCCGTGACACCACTGAAAACCGATTTCCTCGTGTAACACAAACGCATTTTGTCTCATTGCACTTCTCTTCACTGTGCTTCACAGATGCTGTGTCTTTTACAAATCGAGGGGAAGACCCTCTACCAACAGAAAGAGAACTATTCGACTTGCTTTATTGTAATAATTGCTTTATTGCAACAGTTGCTTTATTGGGGTGGAACTGAACCTGAAATATCATGGAAGAATGTGATACTAATATCCTGTACCAGCAGTTTGAGTGAAATTGAACTAAATGAATTCTCCTTAAAATAATGGATTGAAAATGACAGTTCACAAGAATCTAAGAGCCAAATTTAAAATAGTAAAGGCTATATGTTCATTAATCCTCTAATGAGAAAGACTTATAACCATAAACTCTCCAGAAGAGTTTTTGAGAACACTAAGATAGAGGTTTATAATCTGCAAGTGTTGTAACTGAGTCCTGGAAAAGAGAAAGATCAAGCAGCCAATATGGATATAGTAGGCCATGAAGGGGTTTAATTTAAAAAGCACAGAAATCTGATAGCACATTCTATTGACAAAACTATTCGGAATATAGGAACTCTCGGTGGGAGTGCAAAGTGACATAGCACATTATAAAAATTACAAAACGCATAGGCTTTCGCAGCAATTCCACTTCTGGAGTTTTTCCTCTAGGTTGAATTGCACACATGCAAAATGATGTGCAAAGTTAGTCGTTGAAGAATTGTTTACCCTAGCAAAAATTGGGAACAAATGTTTGTCTATGAAGGCTTGGCTAAATATGTACATTCATCAAAAAAAATTTAAAAAGCTAAGAGCAAAATCACAGTACTTTCATAATTACTATAAGGGGACTTGGGGTACAGTCACTCTCTGTCTGACTCCTGGAACATAATGAAAAGAGCATTTCTCTCCTGCTTGACTTATTTTATTCCTAATCAGCAGCAGTACTGTAAATTAGCTTCACAATCTGTTGGCCTCTCTCAGCCTTAAAAGCCTCTTTTCTCTCTTTTAGTATTAGCATAACTCCTCATCTAAAGTAACAGAAAAAAAAAAGCTCCCACTTAAAGGCTATATCCTTCCCTGCATATGGCCCCACTTCAAGGGGTTCGTCACATGATTCATAAGGGAAATAAAAATAAGACTTGGGAAGTAGAGCAGTTTCTTGTTTCCAACGTGAGAGTTCCTGAGCAGCAGGACACCACGTTGATTACGTTCAGGGCAGCAAGGAAGGTGGAAGTTCAGCCAATGTGGGACTGGAGCACCAAATTTGAAAACTCCCAAACCCAGAAGTGGTGACGATAAACACTAAAATATTAGGGAGAAAGGAATCCAGTTTTATTGTATAATTTTAGTTCTATAATATAGATGGTGAAAGACATTTCAAGATTTTAACTTCAAAACCTATCACTTGGAGTATCGGATAATCTGATATTAATTTAACACCCATAGCACCCAGCTATGTATAAATTGTGTGTGATAGTTTTCATGAGATCAAAGCTAAAAAACTGTAGTCACTGATTTCCTTCCTTCACTTCATTTAACATCTCTTGTTTTATAAATGTGGCTGATGGCAGTGGGCTTCGCTTTTCTTGTACTCTAGTGAAATATTGAAGAAGGATAAAAATTTCAAAAACATTTTATAGTGTTGGCTGCCTCTGAGAAGGATGTATATATAGTTCTGAACTCAGTTATCAGACCTCAACAAGACGATATTCTGGCTGTCCAAGCAATTTTCTAAAGCACATCAAACTTCTGTCAGCCAGCCCCAAGTGCACCAGTTCCTGAAAGTAATTAAAAAGCAAAATATTTTCATTTTAATATTATTGTAATGTGCATGGAGTGTGGAGCCCTATAGACAGACCTGGTCCAAACAATGACTCTAGAACTTACTGATTATATGGCTCTGCATAAACAAAGCTTTTAAAAACTCAAGGTTTTGAGGGAGAAACGTTATCCTATCATTCAGGGTTGTCATAGAAATTACAGGTAATCTCTTGACCATGTCTAGCAAGGCAAAGAGTCAGGACTAAAAAAAAAAAAAAATTATAGTTTTAATTTTTCTTTTTATGTTTCACTTATTTTAATTATTTTCAAAATATCTATGTGAGAGTAAAATGCAGTAAGATTTATACCTCTAGCTGATGACAAGGAAGGCAAATAAATCATTATAGATGTCAGTATTATTGACTGGAGGTATTTTAGACACCAGAGCATGCTGCCTGATTTTATGTTGAATTCAGTTCAGGGTAATAGAGCAAGATTTAAAATTTATGTTGAAAAGGTCCAAAAGGTCCATTCATTTTTTTTTTTTTTTTTTTTTTGCCTGTTATAAGGCTACCCCACACAGTAAAATATTCTTACCTACTAAGAGAGTAATTTTCCTATTTAACTTAAATGTTCACCACAAGAATTACCAAAGATAATCCACCTCAAGATATAGGGATAAATGAATTTCCCGTAAATTAATGAACAGAGGGCTCAGTAGAGAGGTGGCCCCACAAGGTCCTAGAAGGAATATGCACACTGATGCTTGAGAAGACTAAGGATAACAGTTAACGAAGAAATCTTTTAGTTGACTCTTTTTGTTTGGTTTGGCCACTTAGGCAGTCACGTCTTTTTTGTTGTGGCCAAGTTAAGTTATTATGGACTTACAGAAGATTGGAATTTAGGGGCATTGAATAGACCATGTAATTCAAACATCATCATTTCACAGATTAAAATTACAACTCAAAACTGAAGTCCAAAGAGGTTAAGTGGCCTCACAGCTAATAAAAGGTATATGCTTCAATTACTATGTTTTTTAATGCAACAAATATTTACTGAGTTTTCATTATGCATAAGGCACCATGCTCAGTACTGGACAGGAATAGAGTGGCTGTGCCCAGAAGGAACCCATCTCCAGCTCAGATTTCTCAGTATTTAGTGCCTCGTATCATCTCTGAACCCTTGGGGCACGTATGTCCACAAAGTGGAAAGAGTATCCTCAAATTGGATTCCTCAAAAGCCGTTAAAGTTTAACATCTAAAGTTAGATACTTAGCTATGAGAGAGAGAGAGAGAGAGAGAGAATGGAATAATTTTAGATGTTGCCTGAAGTAATGTTTTTAAATAAGAAAGTATATGATAGTTTGTGACCCAGAAAAAAAAAAAGTATAATTTGCTTAGCCCTGGAGGTTCATTTTAAGTTAAAATTATGTCACGGTCTGATGCTTTTAAATTAAACTTTTGCTATTTAGCCATGTAAAGCATTTGATTTTTGAAAAGACTTGATAATCAAGTAATTAACAAAAGAATACAAGGACACTTATAAAATGTGCAGACAGACTTAAAAGCACAGTGTCAACTTTAATTCCTTTCCAACTGGAAGACTTCTTTTTTTTTAGTCTTATTTTAAATTTTATACTTCTCTCCTTGAGAGAAGAAACAAATGACTTCTGACTCCTGTACCTCTAGGACAAAAATGTATGAAGCAACGCAACATGGTCACAGTAATAAACATTTTTGACTCTGAGGATGTAAAAATACAGGTGTCTCTGAAGGTACTCTTTCATAAACCCAAATGAATACCACTCTCACAAGTTATATTGCCATCACTCAGTTGACTGAATCCTACTGTATTTTGGTCTTAGGCAAACTAAGCAAGTAATTTTCTATTTGGTTCTGCTTTATTACATAAAACGAAACGCCAAGCATGTCCTTAAAAATATGGATCATTCCTATATTATCCTAACAGCTCCTGTTTTCCACATGACTCATGAGTCTGATAGGCACCCCTTAGACTGAAACAGACAGAATAAGGTGGCTGCCTACTTCATTTCACACATCCACACACGTTGCTTTCCTATCACGTCGGTTGCTTTCTGATTTCTCCTGAGTGGTTTCTATCTGAGTCCGTGCTTCCCATGTAGTGGTAAAGATCTCTTCGCATCAGAAATAGGCTCTCACATGTGACCCTTCATTTCCAAGTTAAAAACTAGGAGGCAATGTGAGGCCTCTTGAAGTTTTCTGAGTTTAAAGAGATGAGATTTAAAAGTTTCTGTTGACAGTGCCAAATGCAATGTTTTTGCTTTCATAGACAGCCCTGTTCTTGTTCCACTTCAGAGTAGAGTTAGAGACCTGAAATGCTGACTGTAATCTGTACAAGCTTTGGTTCGGCTCACAGGATCGACTTCTTATTCTCGTGGAGCTTACCACCTGCTCTGGCTAATTATGTGTTCTGTTCCTGAAAAAACCTGCTTTTCAGCACAAACAACAAACACAAAAAAAAATAGTTTCCAAGTTTACACCTCTAAGAAACTGATCAGCTAGGTAGAAAAGAAACATTTTCTATGTTCGTGTTTAATGATTAGTTCAGTGTGTGTTAATTACCCTTTATTATAAATTATTTGGGGTTAATTGTACAATATTTTAATATGTAGAGATTTGCGATGATGTTGACTTCTGACCCAGTTCAACACTACTTGAATTTTAATAGCACTCATTACTTTGCCGCCTACATACACTTTTTTTTTTTTTCAAAAGACATCTCACCTTGGAGAAAGGTAAAAATGGAAAGGGTGAGCAATACCATTAGCAATTCAATTTAACATCCCTTCATTGTGCCATCACCATGCTGAAATACTTGGCTGAAGGAGATGGGGCAGCGCACAGGGGGTCCCGGTCCTGTCCTTCAGGAGTTTATAGTCCAGTAACAGTGACACTCATGCACATTAGCAATAGGAATAAGAAGAATAGAATGAAGACTGAACCATAAGTGTACCTAAAGAACTGTGGAAAGTGAGAAAAGGAAGGCAGCAATTCTAACTAGCAGTACAGGGAGAGTATTCTCAAAAAGGAGGAAATCGATAGGGTTTAAGGCTGGCCAATATTTCTGCAGCAAAGGATACAATTTCTGATTGAGGAAACAGCTAGAGCAAACATGTTGGGAAGAGAGGTTCACAGAACATTTGGAGAACTGTTACTGAAGAGGATATATGGAAAAGAGAGTGACGTGCGGTCATTTGCGGTCTTATGGTAGGTTTTGTCTCGAATCATGTGCATTTTTTAATTTAGACTAACCAGGCCCCTGTGTAGATTATTTTTAATCTCATAATGCTAGAAGTTCAGGCCTAGTTTCCAAAGATGCCTTATTTCATCTGGAGCCTACAACTATAGAACAATTTGGCACTGGCTGTGACCTGATTGTCTTCCGGGGTAATCCAGACTCTAGGGTAGACAATTTAGAATAACCTAAGTAAACTATAGGATGTCCTGAAGATAGAGGGACATTTCCTTTGACAAAAAGAATTCCCTCTCTTGCCCTTTGTTAGCCTTTTCTTTTTAAAAAAATCTACATGCTTTTAGTTCACCATCTACTTTTTCATACATTGGGAACAGCCATTGGCACAGCCAACTGTCCTCAACATTTTCTTGATCTGCGTCAGGTGACTTGTGGATGTTGGAAAGGCTCTCCTCTCTACTGATGTGTTCAGCTGGGATATCACTTCTTTACCTGCAAGTCATCTGAGTTCATTTCTGAGATGGTTTCTGGTCTGGGGCTGGCGTACATTCTCTCAGAGATAATTTAATCATCTAAAACGGGGGCCAGCGAATGTTTTCAGTAAAAGGCCAGGGCTTTGTAGACCAAATATGCTCTGTAACAACTACTTAATTCTGCTGTTGTCACCTGAATGCAGCCATGGACAATGTGAAGTTAATGAGCATGGCTGTGTTCCAATTAAACTTTAGGTATAAACATAAAAATTTGAATTTCCTATAATATTCACATGTCATGAAATATTATTCATCTCTTCACTTTTTCTCCAACCACTGAAAAATGTAAAAACAATTCTAAATTTGTTGGTCATAGAGACAGGATTTGGCCCACAGGCTAGAGTTGGCCAGTCACTGGTCTAAAATGTTGACAAGGTATACATATTTCACATAGTGCTACTAAAGCATTACATATTTGTATATCTGTGAGCATATCTTTGCTTTTTTAGCCACTAGATGCTGATCTGGTTGTTACTATTAATTATTCCACCTCTGTTACTTGACCTATTATTGTCATCATTATTATCTACTGTATAGTTTATAAATGTCGCCTTAATCTCAACAGCTATCCTATGTCATATAGATAAGAAAATCAACACAGAATAGTTAATAATATTGTATTGCATATTTGAAATTTGCTCAGAGTGGATAGTAAATGTTGTTACCACCAAAAATAACAAAATAGCCCTGGCCGGTTGGCCTAGTGGTAGAGCGTCGGCCTGGCGTGCAGAAGTCCCGGTTCAATTCCTGGCCAGGGCACACAGGAGAAGCGCCCATCTGCTTCTCAACCCCTCCCCCTCTCCTTCCTCTCTGTCTCTCTCTTCCCCTCCCGCAGCCGAGGCTCCATTGGAGCAAAGATGGCCCGGGCGCTGGGGATAGCTCCTTGGCCTCTGCCCCAGGCACTCGAGTGGCTCTGGTCGCAACAGAGCAACACCCCGGAAGGGCAGAGCATCGCCCCCTGGTGGACAGAGCATCGCCCCTGGTGGGCGTGCCGGGTGGATCCCAGTCGGGTGCATGCGAGAGTCTGTCTGACTGTCTCTTCCCGTTTCCAGCTTCAGAAAAATACAAAAAAAAAAAAAAAAAAAAAAAAAACTAGAAAATGTCAATAAAAAAAATAACAAAATACTGTAAAAATGTGAGATAATGGATAATTGTTTTACAATGGATATATATATCAAATTATAATGTTGTATACCTTAAATACAAATTATAATGTTGTATACCTTAAATACAGACAATTTTTTTGTCAATTATATCTTAATATAAATGGCAGGAAAAAGAACACCAAAACAAGGTTAAAAAATTTGCCCAAGATTACTTAGTTCTTAAGTGATAGATGCAGGGTTCAAATCTACTATTTGAGTATTGTATACCAGTTCTCTTGAAAAAATATATATGGCTTCTGTATCTTCTCCCAATAATTTTATTTTTTTCTAGGTTTTCCCTCAAACATAGGTAGGTATGATTACTTTTTTGTCATCATAATATATAGGATTAAAGAATCAAGTAGCATGTTTTAATTTTATTTCAATTCTTTTTTTTTTTTCTGAAGTGAGAAGCTGGGAGGCAGAGAGACAGGGTCCTACATGTGCCCCACCAGGATCCACCCAGCATGCCTACTAGGGGATGATGCTCTGCCCATTGCAGCTGGAGCCATTCTAGCGCCTGAGGCAGAGGCCATGGAGCCATCCCCAGTGTCTGGCCCAACTTTGCTCCAATGGAGCCTTGGCTGCAGGAGGGGAAGAAAAAGATAGAGAGAAAGAAGAGGGGGAAGGGTGGAGAAGCAGATTGGTACTTCTCCTATGTGCCCTGGCCAGGAAATGAACCCGGGACTTCCATATGCTAGGCTGATGCTCTACCACTGAGCTAGCTGGCCAGGGCCTTTATTTCAATTCTTAAAAATCTACATTAATTAAATTGTATTAATAACAATAACAATAATAATGGCAAATAGTTTTGAACCATTCTCAGGGGAGAGTCTTTGCCTTTGTTTTAGTGTTTTCATCTTTTAATCTTCACTATCCCCGTGCAGTGGATAGTATTATTATCTACATTTTATAGATAAAAATGCTAGATCATAGAGAAGCTGCACAGCTTACCTAAGATCCCAAGGTTGCCAGAATTTAAACACAGGCAATCTGACTCCAAACCTACATTTTATTAAGCTAATAAGATAAAATAATAATCAAAATATATAATGATAGCAAGAAGGGAGGAAAAAGAGAAGGTGGGGAGAACGAAGAGAGGGAGGCAATTTAAAAGCTTTAAAAGTGGCAATGGATAGAAAAATTTATTGGGATTTTAGAAAATCTAAATCATAGTTTTTTAACAAACTATGTAAATTTAGACAAGTCACTTTAGGTTTTTTTATCTTCTTTGTTTCCCTTTTGTCATCTATAAATTGAGTCCTTGAGTCAAGATGATCTCCATGAGATCTTCTCATTCTATAATTCCGTGATCTTATTTTTAAAAAGCCTTCCTTTTTTCTTCTCATCCTTAGTGACAGAAAAGCACTCCAGACACCTCAAACTTTATTATAGAAACCCTCTTTGATTATTTAAAATCTGTGCTACTTAACCACAATCAAAGATTGTCAAAACAGATATTTTATGCCTAACGTGGACTGAAGTGCATGATTCCCTGTAGAATGCAAGGGTTACTAAATCAGTTGAGACAAGGATTTCAGCGCAGTAAATGCATTTCACTGCAGAATTACAATCAGCTGTGGCTGGGCTCTCTCCCAGCAGAGTCACAAACAGAAAGAGGCCCGAGCATGTAGACACGGAAAAAGTTTCCATCATATTGACAGGAACTTTAGCCTCACTCCCATCTCAGCAGCATCGCTTTTCTGTTTGAAGAGACCTTTGGGTGCCCTTTCTCCAGGTTCTGAATGGAGGCTCGCCTTCTGCCAATATCGCTCACAAAGGGTAATGGCAGGTAATCGAGCAGAATTAATCAATTGTTAATGCCTGGTAAATGAGACCTCACTCAGGTTGTTCTCTTTTCAGAGTAAGCAAGTGCTCTTCAAACCTCTGGGATTCTTCACAATAGTCTTGCCCTTGTTATTTTTATTTCTTCTGAAATTAAATTTTACTGATTCAATAGATGGACAAAAGAATGCCTGTGACATATGTTTTATATCATTTTATTCACGATGAATTAAAAGAATATATATAATATGTATATGAAAGTATATCTACATGATAGGTTCTGAACAATGTCCTATATATAACAAATTATAATTTGACATAGCACCATTGCCATCTTCTACTGGTATAATACTTTATTGTTTGTAAATCATTTTTATGAATATCACTGTATTCCTTCCAGGGGTCCCCAAACTTTTTACATAGAGGGCCAGTTCACTGTCCCTCAGACCGTTGGAGGGCCGCCACATACAGTGCTCCTCTCACTGACCACCAATGAAAGAGGTGCCCCTTCCGGAAGTGCGGCGGGGGGCCGGATAAATGGCCTCAGGGGGCCTCATGCGGCCCGCAGGCTGTAGTTTGGGGATGCCTGCAAGGCTTAGAATAATTTTTGTGGATATATTATCATCATATCATACCTGAGAAGAAAGAAATTCTGAGTATCAAGTCATTATTGCAAGAACACATAATTCTTGCCCTGGCTGATTAGCTTAGTGCTAGAGCATCGGCCTGGCATGTGGATACCCCAGGTTCAATTCTGGTCAGGGCACACAGGAGAAGCAACCACTGCTTCTTCACCCCTCCCTCTCTCCTCCTCTCTCTCTCTCTCTCTCTCTCTCTCTGTCATCCCTTCTCCTTCCCACAGCCATGGCAGCATTGGTTTCAGTGCATCAGCCCCAGGCACTAAAAATAGCTCAGTTCTGAGCATAGCCTCAGATAAGCAGAGCATCAGCCCCAGATGGAAGTCGCCAGTAGATTACAGTTAGGCACATGCAGGAGACTGTTTCTCTATCTCCCTTTCTCTCATTTGAAAAGAAGAAGGAGGAGGAGGAGGAGGAGGAGGAGGAGAAGGAGAAGAAGAAGGAGAAGGAGGAGGGGAGAGGAGGAGGAGGAGGAGGAGGGGGGGAGGAGGAGGAGGAGGAGAAGAAGGAGGCGAAGAAGGAAAAAAGAACACATAACTCTTAAGATTCAAGACAAGGACCTGAATGTAAAGATTTGGATGACAATTCTAAGTCTTTCCATTAGGCCACAGCTGCCTCAAAGCAAAAATAATTCTGGGTTCTTCTGAGTTTCCCTGTGTCTTTCAGATTTACTAGCCCCAATTTACCGCAGAGTAATTCAGGACCCAGACAACACTGTGGCATATACATGTCTCTTCTCATGCTTCAGTAAACTGTATTTTCTAAGTAGAACTTCCCCCTCTGTTTTTATCCTGGAGAGAAATGATGGGACAGATCCTTCAATTTCACAAAAGTAAAATTCTCAGAAGAAACAAAGTAAATTTTGGGTAAGAAGGGGGAGATAAAGGACACAGAGAGGAGACATAGCATGACAACATTTGGTGGGCAGAAACATGGACTCCATCACCAGAAAAATAATAACCTAGCTAAATAGATAAACTGGAAATAGATAGTATGTAGAATATTGACTGACAGATTTATTCTGTTTCATTTTTTTTTTTTTCTGAAGTTGGAAACGGGGAGGCAGTCAGACAGACTTCTGCATACGCTCGACCGGGATCCACCCTGTATGCCCACCAGGGGGTGATGCTCTGCCCATCTGGGGTGTTGCTCTGTTGCAACCAGAGCCATTCTAGCGCCTGAGGAAGAGACCATGGAGCCATCCTCAGTGCCCAGGCCAACTTTGCTCCAATGGAGCCTTGGCTGTGGGAGGGGGAGAGAGACAGAGAGGAAGGAGAGGGGAAGGGGTGGAGAAGCAGATGGGTGCCTGTCCTGTGTGCCCTGGCCAGGAATCAAACCTGGGACTCCTGCACACCAGGCCGATGCTCCACCACTGAGTCAACCGGCCAGGGCCCTGTTTCATTATTTAACGTGGTGAAAGAAACCAAATTGAAATCTTATTTTAGATTACTAAGTCCATTTTACAAAAATAGGAACATTACTATTTCTTCAGAAGGTAGGGTTTTCATTAAACTGTTTTATGTATCAAGTCCATAAAAGGAAGGGATGTTCAATAAACCAGTAGAATTTAATATACATAAAGTCAAACTGATATTATGTGGAATAGTGAAATCAAATATAAGCTTAAAAATAATATCTAGTGGAAATTTTTTTTTTATTAATTTTACCAGGGTGACATCAATAAATCAGGGTACATATGTTCAAAGAAAACATGTCCAGGTTATCTTGTCAATCAATTATGTTGCTTACCCATCACCCAAAGTCAGATTGTCCTCTGTCACCTTCTATCTAGTTTTCTTTGTGCCCCTCCCCCTCCCCTTTCCCTCTCCCTCTCCCCCCACTGCCCGTAACCACCACACTCTTATCAATGTCTCTTAGTCTTGCTTTTATATCCCACCAACATATGGAATAATGCAGTTCCTGGTTTTTTCTGATTTACTTATTTCACTTCGTATAATGTTATCAAGATCCCACCATTTTGCTGTAAATGATCCGATGTCATCATTTCTTATGGCTGAGTAGTATTCCATAGTGTATATGTGCCACATCTTCTTTATCCAGTCATCTATTGATGGGCTTTTTGGTTGTTTCCATGTCCTGGCCACTGTGAACAATGCTGCAATGAACATGGGGCTGCATGTGTCTTTACGTATCAATGTTTCTGAGTTTTGGGGGTATATACCCAGTAGAGGGATTGCTGGGTCATAAGGTAGTTCTATTTTCAATTTTTTGAGGAACCACCATACTTTCTTCCATAATGGTTGTACTACTTTACATTCCCACCAACAGTGAATGAGGGTTCCTTTTTCTCCACAGCCTCTCCAACATTTACTATTACCTGTCTTGTTAATAATAGCTAATCTAACAGGTGTGAGTCTAGTGAAAATTTTGTAAAGCAATTTTGGCTAGACTTTTCAGATAAAATACACTCTACATATTCAAATTTGAATTTTACATAAGCAAATAACATTTTTTTTTTTTTTTTTTTTTTTTTGGTATTTTTCTGAAGTGAGAAGCAGGGAGGCAGAGACAAACTCCCACATGTACCTGACCAGGATCCACCAGACATGCCCACCAGGGGGTGATGCTCTGCCCATCTGGGGCATTGCTCCACTGCAACCAGAGCCATTCTAGCACATGCGGTAAAGGCCATGGAGCCATCCTCAGTGCCCGGGTCAGTTTTGCTCCAATGAAGCCTTAGTTGCAGGAGGGGAAGAGAGAGATAGAGAGAAAGGAGAGGGGAAGGGTGGAGAAGCAGATGGGCGCTTCTCCTGTGTTCTCTGGCCAGGAATCGAACCCAGGACTTCCACATGCCAGGCTGACACTCTACCACTGAGCCAGCTGACCAGGGCATAAGCAAATAATTTTCTAATTTGACTTTGTTCTTGACACTATGCCCTGTCTTTTTATTTGCTAAATATCACTATCCTACTTTGGACCCATATAGGTATGCAGAGCCAGTAGAAGCCAGCTATGCAGCTTGTGCACTAAGTGGGCTGGGGCAGTACTTTCTCTCTTCTTGGAAAGGCCTTTGTTGATGGTTTTATGATTAGGACATTTCCTATCATCTTTACCTGGTCAATTCCATGAAGTTTGACAAAAATTTTAGTTTGGTATCCAACCTACCTTACTGTGTTCCCCATAATCTTACAGAAGAAAATTAGAAGAAAAAATAATTGAGTCCTTCCTAGACAATGGGATTTATATTCATTATATTGCCTTTATTTATTTTTTTATTATTTTTTACAGAGACAGAGAGAGGGATAGATAGGGACAGATAGATAAAAACGGAGAGATGAGAAACATCAATCACTAGTTTTTCGTTGAGCATTGCGACACCTTAGTTGTTCATTGATTGCTTTCTCATATGTGCCTTGACTGCGGGCCTTCAGCAGACTGAGTAACCCCTTGCTCAAGCCAGCGACCTTGGGTCCAAGCTCGTGAGCTTTTGCTCAAAACAGATGAGCCCGCGCTCAAGCTGACGACCTCGGGGTCTCGAACCTGAGTCCTTGGCATCCCAGTCCGACGCTCTATCCACTGCACCACTGCCTGGTCAGAAGCCTTTAATTCTTGTAACATACCATCCTATATGACAGTACTTCTAACCCATTCTACAAATGAGGAAAATAAAGTTCAAAAAGAAAATTTATTTCCCATCATGTGAATCAGAGATGTGAACGAGTTTACATGCTTATTTCTCTCATTAATCTCAGCTTCTGTTAGAAATTTGGTGGTGGTGGGGGGGGGGTGCTGAGATATGCTGACCCAGGATATTCTGGTCACTTTTTACAAATCCAATCAAACATGCTCAGAACCAAAGGAACACAACTCTGAGTAAGAGGCTGTGGTTTCTGCCCTGTCCTCAGAGGGACCTGTTATCTCTTGGATCCTCGTAATCTGCGGTCATGTAGACAATGTGCAGGGGCAGGATGGGGGGGGGGGGGGTCATCTCCAGAGCTGGCAGAGACATCTATTTGCTCTTATACTCATATAAAGAAAAAGCATGTGTTTTTCTCAATAGTAAGAAGTGGTTCATCTTGTCATCGTGAGGCAATATGGAAATACTGTGGCAATTATATTTGCATCCAATATGACTCTATTTTGTCTAAATCAATATGTTAGCATGTATACGATCATTCTTCTAAGTCTTTTAACTAAAGAGACTTTTTTGTTCTGACTCTTGAAAAAGGATTTGTATTTATATTTGTTGGAAATCCATTAAAAAAGTAATCTCACAGCTTTACTAGAAAATTCACAGGTTTTTTGTTTTTTTGGTCAATTGGGCATAACTGCACAGTACATAACTGTCAGCCAAAGCTATTACAGTCAGAAATAGAAAAGTTCAAATCCAGTTAGCTGCTGAGCCACCGACATGCAAGTTAAACAGAATAAAACCATTAGTGAAGTATTTACTGCCTACTACCAAGCAGATTTTTAAAAACAAAATACCTACCAGTTAACTGAGAGCTTTATTCCTTATTTAAAAAACAAATAGGTGGAAGCTGGGGTTAGTTTTCTTTTGTGTTAGCAGTTTAAACTGTAGGCATGATACAGACCATCCCGTGGAGGATGGCCTGTTCCAAAATTATGGATTGCTTCATCTGCCATTTCCTAACCTTATCCATTGTCTTCACTTACTGTTAACATGAAAGTGACTCAGTGAGATTTCTTGCTCATTCCAGGTTAATCTTAAATCATTTTTGTTCAAAGTGCAAGTTATTAAACTCATGATACTTACTGATCAATATTATAGTTACCTGTGCATGTTCCAACTCCCTGACTAAGTTTTTATCTCCTATAGCACTTAAGATATTTTCCTGAATGTATATTTTTTTTAGCGAGAGACAGAGACAAAGAGAGGGACAGACAGACAGGAAGGGAGAGAGATGAGAAGTATCAATCCTTTGTTGCTTTCTCATATGTGCCTTGACCAGGGGGCTACAGCAGAGCAAGTGACCCCTTGCTCAAGCCAGAGACCTTTGGGCTCAAGCCAGCGACCATGGGGTCATGTCAGTGATCCCATGCTCAAGCTGTGAGCCCATGCTCAAGCCTGATGAGCCTGCACTCAAGCTGGCGACCTTGGAGTTTTTAACCTGGGTCCTCTGCATCCCAGGCTGATGCTCTGTCCACTGTGCCACCACCTGGTCAGGCTCCTGAATGTATAGAGCAATCTAATAATTCAGTTATCAAAAGTCTCAGATATGAAAGTAAAAAACCTTGGGTGATTACCATAAATAGACAAGAAAGGGGAGAAATATGGAAAGGCAAAATGGAAACAAAACTTTCAACAAGATTAATATACATATAGTTTTTTTTTTTTTTTTTTATCTCCATAGCCCTGGCCAGCTGACTCAGTGGATAAAGCATAAACCCAGTGAGCCAGAGGTCACAGGGTTCAACTCCTCATCAGGGCACATACAAGAAGCAATCAATGAGTGAAAAACTAAATGAAACAACTAAATGAAACAATAATAAGTTGATGCTTTTCTCTCTTTTTCTCTCTCTCAACTCAATGGAAAATTAAATATAAAAAAAAAATCTGGGTAATGAAATACCAAAGCAAGCCATTTAGTAAATATTGTTCATTAGTTTAAAATTCAACTAATCTTTGGCATTCATTCACTTATCTTTTTCATGGGCATTTCTACTCAATTATATAGATGTCTTAATTGCTAAATTTATAGCCTGTGCCAATATAGGTCCCAGGACAGATCTATGGAAAATTTAGTTCCATTTCAGCCTTTTTACCTATTTATCTGTTCACTCATACTCATAGTGGTATCTATTAGTGTGATATCCAAAAGTACAAAGAAAACACAAAGCAGGAATTGTTTTCAGAGTAACCAAAATACAAAGACGCTCAGCTGTGTTGTGCAGAATGTTTCTGGGTCCTAAAATTGGCTGTAAAATTTTTCTGAACATCTTCTTATTCACTTTCCTTTATGTTCTCAAACTAAGTTTGCTATAAGGATGCCATGCACCCATTTTCCATCTGCCTATGTTTCATATTTTAAAATACTAGGCCCGATGAATTCTTGAATTCTCTCTCTCCCTTTCTCTCTCTCTTTTTTTTTTTTTTTTAGTGAGAGGAGGAGTGGCAATGAAACAGACAGACTCCCACATGCACTTCAACTGGGATCCACCAGGCAAGCCCACTGGAGGGTGATGCTCTGCCCATCTAGGGCCCTTGCTCCTTTGCAACCAGAGCCATTTTTTAGTGTCTGAGGTGGAGGCCATGGAGCCATCCTCATCGCTTGGGGCCAGCTTGCTCTTATCAAGCCATGGCTTCAGGCGGGGAGGAGAAGAGAGAGAGAAAGAAGCGAAAGAGGAAAGGGTGGAGAAGCAGATGGGCATTTCTCCTGTGTGCCCTGACCAGGAATTGAAGCTAGGACCTTCCACACACCGGGCCGACACTTTACCACTGAGCCAACTGGCCAGGACCTGAATTCTCCTTTGAGCCTACAACAAAATAAAAAGTAATCTGTTCTGTAACTTGGCTAGATAGGTTAAAAAAAAAAAACTGACCCAGCTGCCCGGCTGCTTTCAAAGCATATTAGAGTCAAGGGGCATGGGTGGGAGTCAATGGGTATCATATTTTCTCAATCCCCTTGTCTTTAGTCCAGTTAAAGATGCACACTGTCAACAGGTAGTTTGTCCCCTCACAGGCTCCAGATACCCCTTGCTCTGTGTCCGAGTTAGATATTAAACATGACAATATCCTTGCTTAGTTTTCACCAAAGAGATGACTTGAAAGTAATCTAACTAAAGTCCACATTAGACACTTTGTTAATACAATAATTAGACCCCTCTATTTAAAAAATAAGCCTGTGGAGAGAATGTTTCAGTGGGCAAATTAATTCTTCTCACTGAGGAAACTTAGGGGAGTATTTCATGGCTGTTCTCCTGACCCCGCTGCCAAATCCACCACCTGCCAGGCTCGGCAGCAAACCCCCTGCATTCTCTCCCATTACGATGGATGGATCATGAGGGATCCTATCCTCTATAGCCCTTCCCTATTCTGTCTTATATGGTCCTGCAACATCAGCACCACCTCAGTGCAACCTCAAATCTCACCCCCGGCCGACTAAATCAGAATCTTCATTTTAGCTAGTTCCCCCAAGGGATTCGTATGCACATAATGTGAGAAAAGCATTGCTCTGCTCTGCTCAGGAGCTTTGCTCTGTGGTCCTGTGTTTTTTCTCTAAGGGAACGTACACACAAAGATGAGATTCTGACAAAATATTGCTTAGATATAAAGCCAAGAATGCAAGTGACCTATGTGTTTTTTTAATAAAACAGTCAGTGCAACCAAATTTCTATGGGGGAAAGTTGGAAAAACTAGAAGTGAACACTGTAGAAAAAGACTTCATTTTTAACTTGATTAAAACCTATGCGTCAAAGTCTTGAGTGACTGAATCATACCTATTCCTAAACACAGGAATAGGGCCCATTGCTTTGTGTTGTCCATTGAGTTTCTATGCTTTCGTAGGGATGAGTATTTTCTTCAAAGGATCCAATCACATGTGTATTTTTAATGCACTTTAGATGATCTCTCATTTCTGGGCCTCACCCCTCTGCAGTCAAGATGATGTCCTTTTGTGTCTTGTTTTTGTTTTTTTTAATTATAATGGGGTGACATTGATAAATCAGGGTACATATGTTCAGAGAAAACCTCTCCAGATTATTTTCACATTTGATTATGTTGCATACCCCTCACCTAAAGTCAAATTGTCTTTCGTAACCTTCTATCTTGTTTTCTTTGTGCCCCTCCCCTCCCCCCACCTCCTTCCTCTCCTTCCTCCCCCTTAACTCCCCTCGTTACCATCAAATTCTTGTCCATGTCTCTGAGTCTCATTTTTATGGCCCATCTATGTATGGATTCATATAGTTCTTAGTTTTTTCTGATTTACTTATTTCACTCCATATAATGTTATCAAGATCCATCCATGTTATTGTAAATGATCCGATGTCATCATTTCTTATGGCTGAGTAGTATTCTATAGTATATATGTACCAAAGCTTTTTAATCCACTCATCCTCTGACGGACACTTGGGCTGTTTCCAGATCTTCGCTATTGTGAACAATGCTGCCATAAACTTGTGTCTTGTTTTAAATTTTATACACATAATCAAAACATATACCTTATAAGAACTTCCCTTTGTTACATTATTATTCGGTTCTCACAGCTCTATAGTGAAGGTAACATCACAATCCTCATTTTCTGGGAAAAGGGCTAAGATTCTGACAAGTCTAATGACCAATCCAAGGTCAAAAAGCCCATAAATAAATTGCATACTCTATACTTAAATACAGTTCTGTTGATTCTAATTCAATGTATAAATGTGGTTTTTTCCTACCACATCACAGAATCTACTAATATAAGAAAAAAAATTGTTTTTCAGTTGAAATTTTCTTTTAATTAAAGACCCTAGGGACAGGATACTCCTTTGTTACAGTAGGTACACGTGACTCTTACAGGGAGGAAAGCAGCATGTCACAGATCAGTGTACATACCAGTCTGGAACTCTCCCTGCAGCCGGGGCGCAGTGAGGCCAGGTCCTTCCCAGGGGTGGAGACTGTAATACATTGTTACATGCAATCAGTTGTTTGGTAGACCTAATCTTAAATTCAATGGAATTACAGAATTTATAAAGGAGAGTAGCAGTAAAAGATTTCATGTAAAATTTGAGCATGAAAACCTTTTTTAAAGCGATCAGTATTCCACGGATCTGTGCTTTTAGTCTATAAAAAGAAAAACTAAACAAACACAGCAATAATAGTCAACTCCTGAGAACTTGTACCTGAAATTTCTGTCGGCAGCTGATTTGATAACGGCGGGCTCTATTTACAAGCCTGAATGGAAGTTTTCAGGTAAAAGCAAGTGAATGGAGAGTTAGCCCTGTTAATAATTCCTTGAGGCTACTAAACTTTTCGTTTTATGATCCCTCCAGTTTATGCATTTTAATGCTAAGATAATTTTTGACTGCATTTGGGGGAAAACAGTTTTAGCACTTGGCAGATTGCAGAGAATGTCGGTTTTCATTTTCTCCTTTGGGCTGAAGAAAAGCCCCGAGGAAAACAAAAACTGTGGGGCAGTGTCAGGATCATAAATATTCCTCTCCTGGCTGCTTCTTTAAAGGCAGGAAAAGTAGAATTCTACAGCTATAAATAAGCTCTAAATTTACTTAGAGAAGCTGGTAATGTGACATGTCCTAACTATCCTTCGTTAAATCATTTTGATATATGCTCAGTAAATGGTAACTGTGTCCCTAGAAATGGACTCCATTGTGATATTGTTTCCTAGAGCTCTTTCTCTTTTTATTCACCTGGCTTTAAGAATTACTTACAAATTTTCATAATTTGATTAAAAATTAATTAGACAGCTGTAGTCCATCAAAGGGGAAAGACCCCATAAATGATGCATTTGGAAAACTATCTAAGGAATAACTAATAAGTTTAGATATGTGGTAAATTATTAACAACTAGGTAGCATATGTAATTCTGTCCCTTTGCCAGTTGGAATGTTTTTATTTGAAAGAATTTGGCAATAGATTCCTTTCTATAATCCAAAGTGAGAAAAACCAGAAGCTATGGAAGTAAATAAATTGGGGATATGTTTTTTTAAATGTTGACTTTCAGCATCTACCGTCATTTAAAAAGAAGTAACTTTTAGAATTTATTAGACTTCTTGAACTTAGTATAAGTGATGCACTGTGCTCATAATCGTGATGGACGCTGTGCTAAATGTTTCCTATGCAGGATTATCCTCACAGTGACCTTGAGAGGTAGGTGTTGTCTGACTCTACCCGAGCTAGAGGATGTGTGCAGCAAGTGGTTGTGCTGGCTAGAAAGACTGCACTCAGAATGGACTAGCGTGTTTACAGCCATTATGCCACTCACTTTGCACCACAAACGCTCAGATTCTCTATTTGAAAAGAGGAAGAAGTCACTATCATTGGTGTAGCTGGAGCTTCCTCTCAAAGAATTGAAGTTCACCTTCTGGGCAACACAGAAATTCCCCTCTTTAAATATTTTGCCCATATTGTTTATAGCGAGATTGTATCTAAGTCTTGTATACACATATCCTTCTAAGAATACTTCTATGAGGTACTAGCTCACACTTGTTAGAATGGCTTTTATCAAGAAGACAAGAGATAACAAGTATTGGCGAGGATGTGGAGAAAAGGGAACCCTTGTGCACTGTTGGTGGGAATGTTAATTGGGACAGCCTTTATACATAAGAATATTCCCTCAAAAAATAAAAAAAGAACCATGTTATGATCCAGCAATTTCACTTTGGGGAATATATATATATGAAGTATGTGAAATCAGTATCTCAAAAGAATATCTGAACCTCTATGTTCATTACAGCATTATTCACAATAGCCAAGACATGGAAGCAATCCAAGTGTCCATCATCAGTGGGTGAATGGGCAAAGAAAATGTGATACACACACATGCACACACACACACATAATGGAATATTATTCAGTGATAAAAAGGAAAGAAACCCTGCCATTTGTAACAATATGAATGCAGCTTCAGGGCATTCTGCTAAATAAAATAAGCCAACAAAGACCAATACTGTATCATTTTTATATAGAATCTTAAAAAAAAAAGTCAAACTCATAGGAATTCCTTCTACTCAGAAAGTAGAAGGGTGGTTGCCAGGGACTGGTGGGAGGTGAGAGAATTAGGAACGCGTATTGGTCAAAGGGATAAACTTTTAGTGGTAAGATGAATAAGCTTGAAGATCTATTACAGCATGGTGCCTATAGTTAATATTCCTATTGCACTTTGAAATTTGCTAAGAGAGTAAATCTTAAGCATTCTTATTGCCCCCTTTCCCCCCAAAAAAACAATTGATTTGTTAACTTGATTTTAATGATCATTTAAAAATATATATATATACATATATCAAATCATCACATTGTACAATTTAAATATATACATATAATTTTATTTTTTAATTATACATTGATAAAACTTGAGGGTGGAGGGGATGAAGAAAAGGTACTTCTAGTAATAGGGCTCCTTCTGTCTTAGGTCTGTGTCCTAGCATTGACACCACTGCCTCCCAGCTGTGTGCAGGGCTTGCTTCCACACACCTGGCTGTGTGAAGTGCTCTCTACAATGGATGATTGGTGTGCTGCTTGGTAATAGGTGAAACTTTCCTGCTATTGAGAGTACCCATGATGCTCATAAAATCCTCGAGCTGCTACCTTCCTAAAGAAACATCTTATATATGCCTGTGTCATATATATATATATGCCCAAGGGCAGGACCCTTTATGTCCTCCAAAAGCAAACCTAATTTTCTGTGTAAGCAACAGTTGTGCACATCTTAATTCTTCTCAACTCCCTGTTCACAATGTGGTATTACAATGATAGCCTGACTCAGCCCTGATGGGAGTATTTACACCATGGAAATTGCACACACTACAAATCAGTGTGCTTTATTTTCCAAAGAGCCAGTATACCATTGCCTAGAGGCTATACATGCTCACCTCTGTTTATTTAGTACTCTTTATTTTTACTCTATAATGAGCAAGGCCTAGGATGTGGCTATATGGCGGAAGTAGTTTGAACTATTTATGTTTATTACTGATAGAATTAATGTTAGTATGAAAAAGAAGACTGTGTGAATAGTGCAAAGAGAATTGGATGAGTTAAAATGCTTTTTAATTCTTTGAATTGCTATTTCCAACAAACTTGGATAAGTAATTTAACTTGCCCTACATCAATAAAAAAGAAAGTGCTTACTATAGCTACCTTAGATAATCATTTTATGACTTAAATGTGCTAGCATTTGTGAAAACAATTTGAAAGTAAAATTTTAAATATTGAATTTCTTTCTTTGTATGGTATTTTAACATTTTCAAGGATTTTGCATCTCTTATTTATTTATTTTGTAGCAGAGACAGAGAAGGGGACAGATAGGGACAAACAGGAAGAGAGAGATGAGAACCATCAGTTCTTCGTTGTGGTACCTTAGTCGTCCATTGATTGCTTTCTCATATATGACTTGACTGGGGAGCTACAGCAGACCAAGTGACCCTTTGCTCAAACCAGCAACCTTGGACTCAAGCTGGTGAGCTGTTCTCAAACCAGATGAGCCCACACTCTAGCCGGTGACCTCCAGATTTCAAGCCTGGGTCCTCTGTTTCCCAGTCTGATGCTCTATCCACTGTGCCAACACCTGATCAGGCTCACATCTCTTATTTTTCAATCACAAATTTGTCACACAGGAGACTGATATTACTATTGCCATTTCATATATTTTAGAAAGAGGCGTGATCTTCTAATTCCTAGTACTTTTCCTTTGGGGGATATGTGCTTATTGGTAACACAGGCATTCATTCTTCTGCTAATGGTTCTTGCCCTATCTTTTTATTTTTTATTATACCAAATATTTCCTGATACCCTGAAAAGAAAAGTGAGGAATGTGAAACCATCCCAGGAAATATAAAGTATATTGGTTCAAATTCACATTTTCTTTGTAATGTTTTTAATATTTAAGAGAACTAGATGAGGCCCTGGCTGGTTGGCTCAGTGGTTGATTGACAGCCCACTGTGTAGATGTCCCAGGTTTGATTACGGGTCAGTGCACACAGGAGAAGTGACCGTCTTCTTCTTCACCCCCCCCTTTCTCTCTCATTCTCTTCCCCTCCCACAGCTATGGCTCAATAGGTTCAAGCACATCAGCTCTGGGAATTGAGGATGGTTCCATGGAACCTCTGCCCTAGGTGCTAAAAATAGCTTGTTTGCGAGATGGCCCCAGATGGGCAGAGCATCACCACAGATGGAGGTTGCCAGGTGGATACCAGTCAGGGCATTTGCGGGAGTCTGTCTCTCTATCTCCCCTCCTCTCACTTGGAAAAGAAGAAAAAAAGAGAAAAAACTAAATGATGTTTATTTAGACAGTATATCTATCAACTAAAACTCATGCTTTTAAAAATAATCAAATTTAGTATGCAATGTATATAAAGGTATTGAGATGCCAGATTTGAAAAAAATATTGTGTTCAAATATACAAAGTATAGCTGGGAATAATTTTAAGAGAGTTCAATCTAAGAATTAATGGTGGCAAAATACTAGAAATTAAAGTAAATATGATGTTTTTGGTGATAGAGGAAAGTTTAGAAATAATATGATAAAAATCTCAACCAGTCAGGAAACAAACACTCAATTTAATAGATTTAGTTCAACTCATTTTTCTAAGGAAAAACATGAAATAATTTAAAATAGCCATTTTAACATAAAAATAATCTCATTGATTTGTCTTGTTGATACTACAAATTTAACATCAAGTTCTATAACCTCTTTTAATAATATCTCTGATTGCAATATGCAAAATGCTAGCTTTTTGCATTTTTTGACTCTTAATTTGTTTAATCCCTCCTATATTTATGACACTATGGCAGGCCCAGTGAGAAATATAAAATTTAAATAAAAGAGAAGCATTTCTGCATCAAGACAATTCATTATTGATAGACTTATATGTGTCTAATAAACATACTACAATAAAAAAACAACATAAGAAAAAAACATCACAATATTAATGTGATGGTCACTCCCTGAGAACTCAGAGTGTGAAATCCCTTCCAGTTGCAAACACACTGGAAGGTTTTACTAAGGAGACACATGAATAGATCCCAGGCCTGTGAACAGCTCTCATGCATTTCCTTAGACAGGAAAAGGTACAAATGCACTTTAGAGAACTTTTCTCAATTGAGGTAGAGAAAAGATTCACAAATATCTCTTAGCTGACCTGAAATTTTAATTAGCCAGACCATAACATTCCCTAAAACATGTGGTTGACATAATTTTTAATGAGATTTTTTTTTAAGTAAATGAGTGAATCATTCACATTTATTTATTAAAAAGCACCTTGGTGTGTATCAGAATTCTAAGAGATATATTGAGATATCCAGTGTTCTGAGAGAGATGAAACTATAGCCACACTTTGTAATTAGATTACAATACAAAACTAGTCAACATCAAAGAGTAAACATTTTGGTTGAATAAAGAGCTGAAAATATTCAGATTCTGGATGATCAGTGAGCATTGATAGAGTCAGGAAGGTTTCTATGGAAAAGGGCAAAATTATAGCTTAGCCTTAAAGGATAGTTGGAATAAGAAGGGCAGAGCATTCGCAAGCCAAGGCAACATGAACAAATACAACTAGGAAAGATGAGTAACCACAAAAATGGATGTAGGGTATATTTTGTGTAACTGATTTATTCTTATGTCTACATTGATCATTATCTCTTAACTTCCAAGATTTATCTTTTTAGGTTAATGACTTCCTGACCACAGAAGGTTTTCTAGCCCTGATGCTACACTATCATATTTTAAATTATTTTGCTCTTCCTGTTGTAGGTCTTGAGATAAACTGGAAAGGAAAAACATTTTTTCAATAGCATAAATATGTCCCAAAGTCCCAAGGAATAATGACCTTCTCACAGCTTCATTGTAAGTTCTGCTTTCATTAATTCCTCTTCATCAGAGGTATATTTTTCATCTCCCAGGGATTCTTCTCCTTTTTGTCCTATTTTTCAAACTTGATAGAGCATATTTTTTTTCTAATTTATTTCTATTATCAATATTTTCTCTTCAAAAGATTGTAATCTTGGACAATTTCCCTAAGTCATTAAACCTTTTAAAGGCTCCTGTCCTGGGTATTAACACTCCTTTGTCATCCAAATAATGTATTATTCATTTGTTGTCCCTTGGTCAATGATAATGTGTGTGACTCAATCAATACTAAGAAAACTCTTTGTGTAACTTTCCTAATTATACCTCTAAATTTCCAATTGTTTGATGTTTCTCAGATCACTAATTAAGATGTCTTCCTATTTTTCAGAGTACAGGATTTGAGAAGGCTGTTTGAGGCTTTAATTTTTCTCTTTAAAATCACTCTCAAACATTGAGCTAGTCATCTGTATGGCCAGTAGTCACAGCTGTCATGGCCATGCACATGCAGGTTCTCATGGGATTCAGGCAGATGGTAAAGAAACAGTGAAGCAAAAAAAATTGTGGGCCATTCCTTTATTAAAGTCTCACACTGGCCAATGAGCAAACAGGCAGGGAAAACACTTCTATTTCACTCATTCAGAGCTTCCAAAGCCCTGACACAGTATCTGGTTCCACAACCAGGAGAATCTTCTCTGGTTTCTCCTAGAATCAAAGGCCTCACCAGTCTCAGTAGGGCTCCCAAAGCCCCTCACCTCTGGTTTCCCATCTGCACATCTTCTCCTTCCCTGCCAACATGGCTTCTCTCCAGCACTCCGCATTCTCTCCTTTCTCACTGTGCAAACATGGCTTCTTTCTGCCTCTTCTCCTTCTCTTTTCAAAACTTTCTGGCATGAAAACCTCTCCTACAGCAAACATTAGCAGAACAACGGCCCTCCCCAAGCAGAAAGGTAATATTCAATTTCACAGACCACATATACCTGGCTCTGCCCAGCCCCCAATGCAAACTATAAGTGAGCAAACATCAAAATCATATTTTACAAACTTATATGACCAACATCATCCTTAATTTTTCCTATCCTACATTTATAAATCTTAAAAGAATGTTTCCTTTTGTTGTTTAAATATTTGAGTTTGAAAATGTTATTTGACTACAAAGACAAGAATTACATCTACCTTAGGCATCCCTCATTTTTTTGTTTTTCCTTGACTGTTTCTGCACAACAGATTAAGGGAGATAAGCTCCACTTCTATAAATGCATCTTAGTTCTCATGAAAAAGAAAAATGAGAGGTAATACCTGTCAATAATTATTTTCATGGTAACTAGAAAAAATGAGTTTATCTTATATGACTAATTTGCCACATTATATATTCAATGATTATACTTTTCATTTGCTTCCTCTGGACTACACCATTTAAAAATAAATCTATATCCAATTAGCTTAATATAGAAAAAAGATCCTTTAAAAATACTTCTGTTAGGACACTAAATCATCAATCTTGTGGCCCTGACCTTTTGGTTAAGTGATTATCAAGAAAATTAAAGTTTTCCAAGTGCCTAGTTTCATAGCAATTTGTTTGAATAAGATAATAATAATAATATGGGCCCTTCTCAGAATTTCTGAAGACTCTAACTATTATATACTTACAAATATGCATTTAGGACTCTAACCTTTATATATTCATTTAGAAAACTTTTACTGCATGTTTTTTGATTTTGTAATTATTTGTATATTAAATATTTTTAAAAGTTTAGAAAAAAAGTTTCTCAGACTCTGATCTCAGGACCCCTTTATGACCTTGAAAATGTCTATGGACCCTAAAGAGACTTTGTTTATGTGGGCAGCATCTATCTAAATGTACCAACCTAAAATTAGTAAATGAGCAATTAAAACAGAAGAACACAGTACTCGTTCCATTCACTATTGGTATGATAGCATCATCACATGTCATTGTGCATTTGAAAATCACTACAGTACTGTGCACTGATGAGAGAATGTGAGAACAAAAGAATTAAGATTTTATTATTGTAATGAAAATAATTTTGATCTCACAAACCCCTGTCTACTTTTGAGAAGTGCTAGATTAGAAGAACTGCCATTATCATAAAGTATGAATTTCTGCTAATGCTTCACAGTGTTCTGCTTTGCCTTTCAAAATGTTCTCTGAATGCTTCTTAAAGAAATAAATAAACCACATGGCATCACTGTTTTTGGTAGGAGATAATAAGCTAAGTGTGTAGTAGGCAGTTAGACAGGCATGAGCAGAGTGGGAAGAATGGACCAGGTACAGAAGGTCACTAGGAAAGCCCCAGGCACCTAGCAATGGGCCAGCCTGGGAAAACAAGGATCTCACCCTCAGGGTGACCTTTCCTCCCCTGGCATATTTGCCAGTTTAGACCCTCCCCTGATCTTCCCTCCCCTCGATGTGTAGTGGACTCATTTAGAGGAGGAACAAGCAGGCTGGAGAAGAGCGTCGTATGACTCCCGTACAAGCCCTTGCAGGACTACTCCTTCAGGTATTAAGACTTCAGGACAATGAAGTCCTGACCCATATCAAATAGTTCTAGGATCAAAGCCTCAGGTCTGTTGTTGACAGAACCAGAGTTTTGGTCAAACTAGAGATAACATCTAGGCCTCAGTTATGTTTCAGCTGGAGGTCCAGAAAACCAGCAGGACCAGGCAGGGGATGCCACTGTTGACTTTGTGACCAGCTGTGATGACTAATAACCCCTACTAGCACACCCAGTCAGTAGAGACTATGACCCTGAAAGGACACACCTGGAAAGCTAATGATTATTTCATTGAGACTCTGCCCTGGGACCTCCCCTAAGCTCCAAACCTTTAGAGAGTTGATAAAAACTCTCACGACAGAGGACCCTACTGCTCTCTCTCTCTCTCTTGAGCATGCCTGCACCTTTCCTGCCTAAGCTTTTCCCCGTTTTTCTTCCCCCAGGCTGTTACCTTTGCCTTTCTTTCTCCTAAGCTCCAAGGGCCCTACTTTTGCCCCCTTACCTTGTTTCCTAAGCCCACGCAGCCCAGCTGGCTCACTTCCTTCAGCCTCTGTGACTTTCTAAATGAACTTTCTCCTGTTATTTAAATCTTGGCTCTGAATTCTTTCTTAGTCAGAACTCAGGTACTGAGGTTGCTGAACCAAGGTCCATTCTGGGGCTGTTTTGCTGTTAACAGAAGGAATAAGGTGGTCATAAAAGGCACAGTCAACAATGAGATTGCAGGTTTGGATATGAAAATTCCAGATCAGAATAAAAGTGTCATATGCCTAATGCATCCCCTCCTGCCACAACCATATCTAATTCCTAAATAAAACCAATAGTGTGTTAAATATGGTGGGTGACAAGAAGTAGAGCCATTGATTTCTAAGTAAATAGCCATGCTAAAGAAGAAGTGTGTGTTGCACTGGAGAGCAGTTGAATAGGTTAATTCAAGGTAAGATAGTTTAACTGTATAATGGAAGCTTAAGTAATAAAGTTTGTAAAAAATTAAAGTCACTATTCAAAACACAAGTGGATAATTGGAAGAAAGAATTAGATAGGAGGACAAGATGCTGATGAAGAAAATAAGTCATTGGGTAAAGGGTTTGTTAAAACAAAGGACTTGAGAATTACTTCAGTTTGTCTATACAGAAAAGTAAGAACGCAAACCAATTTTGTAAGATAATTGGGAGAAAGTATGAGACAATCATAAACACACTATATTATTAAAACTTGCTTAAAGGAGCAGATATTAAGACATATAAAAGGGACCACCTGGTGCAGCCTATCTGAGTGGTTATTCTGAGTGACAGACATGTCTCAGAGCAATCACAAAGTAAGTTAACAGTTTTGACCCCTCTTCTTACAAACTTGTTCAGTGGCCTAGTTCTTTCCAGGCATTTAGATGAAAATCCACCCCATAGCTATGTGGTCACTTGAAAGCAATGCAAAGTCCTACAGTCTCACTAAATTGCAAATTATAGGCTCTATTCCATAATCCAGCGGTTCACTCCTATGTGACAATCAAAACTTTCTAGTGCATTTAAAGTTGACATCTTACCAGTATGGGCCTAATGAATAAGAACTTCTCTACACATAAGGAAGTGGGATTTAGTCAGTTTTTTCTCTATACCTGAGAAGCTACTCCCCATCATGAAAACAGAGATTTTCTTACTCCTCTGGGGAGTTTTGTCTAGTTGAAGTGCAGCTGATGATCTTAAACCTTTCTGGGCTTGGCTAGTGTTTAGAATTGTCTCTTTCTATCTTAGCACTATCCTGAGCGACCTGAAGAACTCCTAGTGCTGGACACTTCCTGTCTGCACTCTCTTGACATGGGCAATTGAGTCAGTATTCCAGTTTGTTGTGGTTCCTCTTATAGCCTCTGTGCATTAGGAGGCCACTGGCAGCTTTCTTCATCTGATGTCCCATCTCCCCTCCAGTCAGTCCCTTGGACAGAATCTAATGCCTCCTATTATGCGCTTTGCCTCCCACCTAGCCATATCTCTTCTTTTCCCTAGACAAACTCTGGGAGCTTCATTTTTTACCAAAATATAGTCCTAAACTCAGCTGCCATAGGGAGGCCCAACCAACTCTCAAGCTTTGGAATTCTTAAAAGTAACTAAGATAACAGTTCATTCACCCAAACTGTGTGTGTTTGGGGAGTAGGAAGAGCAGTACATATCAAATTCTCCAGGTGGTGCTCAGGAAGTCCAATTCTCTAAGGGGGCATCCTCCCACCCCTCTTCCCCAAAAGGACTGAGGTAAGGCACACAGGACAACTCACTCCAAAGCAACCTTCAAGTTTCCTTCCCTAATTCCCAGTGCCTGACCTCTTTATGCCATTAAAATAGATGAGAAATATCAAGTCATCTAATTAGTTTTCCTAACTTCGTTTTTGCAAGTTCTGCAAGGGACTATTTGACACTTTAACTAACACTTCATTTCAATATCCTGATATCTATATACAACAAATATACATATTAATGCATATATTAATATATATACGTGTCTGTGCAGTTTGACTAAAGATAGCATTGAATAAGTTCACTTAATATATCATAGAAACACACACATATACATAAAAGATCCAGTCAGTCATGGTGACCTGATTCACAGCTATGTGGTTCAGAAAGGGAAATGAGCTCATCTTATAAATTAACTACTCTCAGAGTCTTCAAAAAGGAAGAAAAAAGCAGCAAGTTTCTTCTAGAAAAATCCACAATAAAAGCAGGCTAAAAGGAAAGGCTCATGTAAGGGTCTTATGTAAAGGGCTGAAGTGCCATATCCTAAATCCTCACTAATTCAAAGGAGGAATGTGACCAGATATCATAATCATGAGAAAGGGCACTGCTACAAAGAGTTATATAGCAATAGACTTGCCATGAATACGTCAAAGAGCATTTTAAATTATGTTCTGATGAATAAGCTTAGTGCTCTGGGCCTGTGGTAAATTATTGATGTATACAAAGAGAATAAAAAAAACTTAATTTTTTTTCTCAGTAAAGAATTTTTATTCTGAAAAAGGTAAACCAAACATTGATAAGAAGCAGTTGGGGCCAACAAAAGATTGCATGCATGATACACTCTACAGAAGTCCAAGTCTTTTAAAACAAATTGCATAGATTACTGAGCAAATTTCCAGTTGATATTAAGAAACTTCAGTTACCTTCCGAGGCAAGATGGAGATAGAGTAGGTGGACATATCAACATCCACCTCCCAGAACCAAAGTGGATTACAAACTAATTTTAAGAACCATCATCTGGAAAAACCAACTTTGGACTAAACTAAAAGGACTCTTCAACCAAGGAACACCAAAGAAGCCACACCGAGACTGGTAGGAAAAGCGGAAACACGGAGATGGCTGCCCAGCTCCCCGGAGCGAACGGCAGCCAGGAGAGACTCGCGTGGTGGGAAGTGAGTTTAGCAGAGAGGGGAGGGTCCTGAATCCCAGGACCAAAGCCCCAGCCTGCAGACCCAGAGCCTAGAAGAGGCATATGGACAGTATTTAGCTGGAAACAAGTCAGGATACTGTTTGTGAGAAAGAGACTGATTTCTCAGATCCAGAATTCTTCTTAAAGGGACCATGCAGAAAATCTCTCTCACAACCACTCACCTGGGTTCCCAGGGGGACAGGGAGAGAAGAGAGGACCAGAGTAGCAGGAAGAAAGTGTAATCTAGGAGGCACAGGGAGAAACACTTTGAGAGACAGCCACTCTAACCCCTGGGACAAGTCAATCCCCAAATCTGAAATGAATATTTCCCCTGGAAACAGCAATACCAGCAAAGGGAAGCAGGACATCAGCCAAACAAGCTCTCCCCCCGGCACTCAGAGCAGAGTCATTTAGAAAGAGGAAGCTTTCGGGACTACAGTAGTGAGTCTTAGGGTCTGAGCTGCAGTGCCACCACCCACACGGCTGAGGGCTCACCCAAGGGCTGGCGGCAGTGGGACATGAAAGTGCGGTTCTGTTGGCAAGAGTGGAAGCCGGCTGGCCACCACTGAGGCCCAGGAGTGAGCTCGGTCTTGCCCTGCTGGGGAGGAGGGAATGTGCAGAAGTGGTCAAGCCCAGCTATGGGCTGCCTGCAATCCAACCTGCGGGGGAATGGGTGGGAGCCCTGGAAGGGGTGCAGACCAACCCTAGAGCAAGGGCGCAGGAGTGCAGCCTTGCCCGCCTGTGGAGCCGAGGAGCCAGCTCCTCCCATGGGGGTAGAGCGAAAAGTTCAGAACAGGCAGGACTCCCACTACTGAGCATGGGCACACAGTCCCACCCATTCCGTGGAGCCAAGGCTTGCAGCCATTCCACAAGTGGGCTCCTCCTGCAGGGGCAGAGTGAAAACCCAGAATCAGGCTGAGACCTGCCGCTGAGCAAAGGTGCTCCACCCTGCCCTCAGGGCCAAGCATAACGCCACCCGCGGGGGCGGGACGAAGGCCAAGGGGAAGGTCGAGACCACCGAGGCTTGTACACCTGAGCACGTGATCACAGCCACTCCCATGAAGGAGAGTCAGAAACCACAGCAACAGCCCCAGTGGGCAGGCACCAGCAACACCCATACCTAGACGCCCTAGGCAGCAACAGCAGAGGGGTTGGTGGGCCTGCAGACAGACCCGTCCTAGGGAACACTGAGGCCACACCCAGTGGATTCCAGTGGCCAAAATCTTCTTTTACACAATCAAAATGAGAAGGCTGAGAAATGCAACACAAATGAATCAAGAGAAATCCCCAGAAAAGGAATTGAATGAGTCAGATATAACCAAATTACCAGATGCAGAGTTTAAAACAGGAGTCCCCAAAGTACGGCCTGCAGGCCACATGCTGCCCCCTGAGGCCATTTATCCAGCCCCCACCGCACATCCAGAAGGGGCACCTCTTTCATTGGTGGTCAGTGAGAGGAGCACATTGACCATCTCATTAGCCAAAAGCAGGCCCATAGTTCCCATTGAAATACTGGTCAGTTTGTTGATTTAAATTTACTTGTTCTTTATTTTAAATATTGTATTTGTTCCCGTTTTGTTTTTTTACTTTAAAATAAGATATGTGCAGTGTGCATAGTTTGTTTTTTTTTATATTCCGGCCCTCCAATGGACAGTGAACTGACCCCCTGTGTAAAAAGTTTGGGGACCCCTGGTTTAAAATAACGATTGTTAGAATGCTCAAAGATCTTAGAACAACAATAGACAGTCATTATGAACACCTAAATAAAGAAATAGCAGATATAAAAAAGGACATTGAAATAATAATCAGTCAGAAATGACAAATACAATATCAGAAATGAAGAACATAATGGAAGGAATTAAAAGCAGGATGGATGAAGCTGAGAATTGAATCAGTGAGTTAGAGGACAAGATAAATGAAGGCACGAACCAGAGCAGAAAAAAGAAAACAGACTCAAAAAGTCTGAGGAAACTTTAAGAGAGCTCTGTGACAACATGAAGAGAAACAAGATCTGCATCATAGGGATCCCTGAAGAAGAAGAGAAAGAATAAGGGATAGAGACTTTGTTCAAACATATCATAGCTGAAAACTTCCCTAAATAAAGGCAGGAAAATGTCTCACAAGTTCAAGAAGCACAGAGAACTCCATTAAAGAGAAACCCAAAGAAATCTACACCAAGACACATCATAATTAAAATACCAAAGATTAGTGATAAAAAGAAAATATTAAAAACAGCTAGAGAAAAAAGACTATCACCTAAAAAGGAGCCCCCATAAGGATGACTTCTGACTTCTCAACAGAAAAACTTGAGGCCAGAAGGGAATGGCAAGAAATATTCAAAGTAATGCAGAACAAGAGCCTACAACCAAGACTACTTTATCCAGCAAAGCTGTCATTTAAAATTGAAGGAGAAATAGAAAGCTTTCCAGACGAAAAAAAAAAAAAAAAAACCTCAAGGAATTCACTACAACCAAACCAAGGCTGCAAGAAATGCTAAGGGGCCTGTTGTAAACAGATCAAAGGAGAAAAAGAATATCGCAAAAGAGGAATACAGTTTTAAAGAATAAAATAGCAATAAAAAACTACGTATCAATAATAACCTTAAATGTAAATGGATTAAGTGATCTGATCAAAAGACATAGTGTAGCTGCATGGATAAAAAAAACAGGACCCATACATATGCTGTCTACAAGAGACACACCTTAAAACAAAAAATGCTCATAGACTGAAGATAAAAGGATGGGGAAAAAATTTTCACGCAAATGGAAATGAAAAAAAGCTGGGGTAGCAATACTTATATCAGACAAAATGGACTTTAAAACAAAGGATATAGTAAGAGATAAAGAAGGTCACTACATAATGATAAAGGGAGCAATCCAACAGGAAGATATAACCGTTATAAATATCTATGCACCTAATATAGGAGCACCTAAATATATAAAGCAGACTTTGATGGATTTAAAGGGTGAGATCAACAGCAATACTATAATAGTAGGGGATTTCAATACCCCACTAATATCACTAGACAGATCTTCAAGAAAGAAAATTAACAAAGAAACAGCAGACTTAAAGGACATACTAGATCAACTCGATTTAATAGATATCTTTAGAACCTTTCATTCTAAAGCAGCAGAATATACATTCTTTTCAAGTGCTCATGGTACATTCTCTAAGATAGACCACATGTTAGGACACAAAAGTGGTCTCAACAAATTTAAGAAGATTGAAATCATATCGAGCACTTTCTCTGATCACAATGACATGAAACTAGAAATGAACCACAACATAAAAACTGAAAAATACTCAAACACTTGGAAACTAAATAGCATGTTATCAAATAACAAATAGGTTAACAATGAGATCAAAGAAGAAATAAAAAATTCCTAGAAAAGGATGATAATGAGCATACATCAACTCAAAAATATGGGACACAGCAAAAGCAATCGTGAAAGGGAAGTTCATAGCATTACAGGCATCCCTTAAGAAGCTAGAAAAAGCTCAAACAAACTCTGCATCTAAAAGAACTAGAAAAAGAACAGCAAGTAAAGCCCAGAGCTAGTAGAAGGAAGGAAATAATAAAGATCAGAGCAGAAATAAATGACATAGAGGCTAAAGAAACAATACAGAGGATCAATGAAACCAGGAGCTGGTTCTTTGAAAAGGTAAACAAGATCGATGAACCTTTAACCAGACTCAGCAAGAAAAAAAGAGAGAGGACACAAATATATAAAATTAGAAATGAGAGTGGAGAAATAACAACTGACACAACAGAAATACAAAGGATTGTAAGAAAATACTATGAAGAACTATATGCCAAAAAAATGGACAACTTAGATGAAATGGACAAATTCCTTGAAACATATAATCTTCCATAATTAATCTGGAAGAATCAGAAAACCTAAACAGACCAATTCCCTCAAATGAGATCGAAACAGTTATTAAAAAACTCCCAACAAAGAAAAGTTCTGGGCCTGATGACTTCACAAGTGAATTCTACCAAATAATTCAAAGAAGAACTAATTCCTATCCTTCTCAAGCTATTTCAAAAAATTCAAGAGGAAGGAAGATTTCCAAACTCCTTTTATGAGGCGAGCATAATTCTGATTCCAAAACCAGGCAAAGACAACACAAAGAAAGAAAATTATAGGCCAATATCCCTGATGAATTTAGATGCTAAAATCCTCAACAAAATATTAGCAAACCGGATCCAGCAATATATGAAAAAAATCATACACCGTGATTAAGTGGGATTTATTCTTGGGAGGCAAGGCTGGTACAATATTCACAAATCAATCAATGTGATTCATCACATAAACAAAAGGAAGGAGAAAAACCACATGATAATTTCAGTAGATGCAGAAAAAGCACTTGATAAAATCCAGCACCCATTTATGATCAAAACTCTCAGCCAAGTGGGAATACAGGAACATACCTCAACATGATAAAGTCCATCAATGACAAACCCACAGCCAACATCATACTCAAAGGGCAAAAATGAAAAGCAATCCCCTTAAGATCAGGAACAAGGAAGGGGTGCCCCCTTTCACCACTCTTATTCAACATAGTTCTGGAAGTCCTGGCCACAGCAATCAGACAAGAAAAAGAAATAAAAGGCATCCAAATTGGAAAAGAAGTAAAACTATCATTATTTGCAGATGATATAATACTGTATATAAAAAAC
This sequence comes from Saccopteryx leptura, assembly GCF_036850995.1. Lineage (NCBI taxonomy): Eukaryota > Metazoa > Chordata > Mammalia > Chiroptera > Emballonuridae > Saccopteryx > Saccopteryx leptura. The sequence goes on from NC_089503.1 coordinate 236,276,333, forward strand.
CCTAAAGTCTCAGTCAAAAAACTACTGACCTGGCCTGACCTGTGGTGGCGCAGTGGATAAAGCGTTGACCTGGAAATGCTGAGGTCGCCGGTTTGAAACTCTGGGCTTGCCTGGTCAAGGCACATATGGGAGTTGATGCTTCCAGCTCCTCCCCCTTCTCTCTTTCTTCTCTCTCCCTCTCTCTCTCTCTCTCTCTCTCTCTCTCTCTCTCGCTCTCTGTCTCTCCCTCTCCTCTCTAAAATGAATAAATAAAAAATAAAAAAAAATTAAAAATTAAAAAATTTTTAAAAAAAGAACTATGAAAAAACTACTGAGCTGATAAATAAATTTAGCAAGGTGGCAGGATGTAAAATTAATACTCAGAAATCAGAGGCATTTTTATACACTAACAATGAACTTTCAGAAAGAGAAATTAAGGGAGCAATCTCCTTCACCATTGCAACCAAAAAAATAAAGTACCTAGGAATAAATTTAACCAGGGAGATTAAAGACTTGTACTTGGAAAATTATAAAACATTGATAAAAGAAATCAGGGAAGACACAAACAAGTGGAAGCATATACCATGCTCATGGTTAGGAAGAATAAACATCATTAAAATGTCTATATTACCCAAAGCAATTTATAAATTCAATGCAATACCGATTAAAATACTACCAATGACTTACTTCAAAGATATAGAACACATATTCCAAAAATTTATATGGAACCAAAAGAGAACATGAATAGCCTCAACAATCTTGAAAAGGAAGAATTAAGTTGAAGGTATCACACTTCCAGATATCAAGTTATACTACAAGGCCATTGTACTCAAAACAGCCTGGTACTGCCATAAGAACAGGCATATAGATCAATGGAACAGAACAGAGAATCCAGAAATAAAACCACACTTTTATGGACAACTAATATTTGACAAAGGAGGTAAGACCATACAATGGAGTAAAGACAGCCTCTTCAGCAAATGGTGTTGGGAAAATTGGACAGCTACCTGCAAAAAAATGAAACTAGACCACCAACTTACACCATTCACAAAAATAAACTCAAAATGGATAAAAGACTTAAATGTAAGCCCTAAAACCATAAGCATCTTAGAAGAAAACATATGCAGTAAGCTCTCTGACATTTCTCACAGCAATATATTTGCTGATTTATCTCCACAGGCAAGTGAAATAAAAGACAGAATAAACAAATGGGACTGTATTAAACTAAAAAGGTTTTGTGAAGCTAAAGACTATAAGAACAGAATAAAAAGACAAACTACACAATGGGAGAACATATTTGACAATAAGTCTGATAAGGGGTTAATAACCAAAATTTATAAAGAACTTCTAAAACTCAACACCAGGAAGATAAACAATCCAATCAAAAAATGGGTGAAAGAAATGAATAGACACTTCTCCAAAGAGGACATACAGATGCCCAATAGGCGTATGAAAAATGCTCAACATCACTAGTCATTAGAGAAATGCAAATTAAAACCACAATGAGATATCACCTCACACCAGTCAGAATGGCGCTTATCAACAAAACAACACAGAATAAGTGCTGGCGAGGATGTGAAGAAAAAGGAACCCTCCTGCACTGCTGGTGGGAATGCAGACTGGTGCAGCCACTGTGGAAAACAGCATGGAGATTCCTCAAAAAATTAATAATCGAACTTCCTTTTGACCTAGCTATCCCACTGTTAGGAATATACCCAAGAACACCATAGCACTGTTTGAAAAGAAGAAATGCACCCCCATGTTTATGGCAGCATTGTTCACAATAGCGAAGATCTGGAAACAGCCCAAGTGTCCCTCAGTGGATGAGTGGATTAAAAAGCTTTGGTACATATACACTATGGAATACTACTCAGCCATAAGAAATGATGACATCAGATCATTTACAACAACATGGATGGACCTTGATAACATCATACTGAGTGAAATAAGTAAATTAGAAAAAACTAAGAACTATATGATTCCATACATAGATGGGGCATAAAAATGAGACTCAGAGACATGGACAAGAGTGTAGGGGTTACAGAGTTGGGGGAAAGAGAGGGAGGGTGTTGGGTATGGGGAGGGGAAGGGCACAAAGAAAACCAGTTAGAAGGTGACGGAAGACAATTGGACTATGGGTGATGGGAATGCAGCATAATCAAATGTCAAAATAACCTAGAGATGTTTTATCTGAACATATGTACCCTGATTTATCAATATCACCCCATTAAAATAAAAAAAAGAAACTTCAGTTAATAATCTATCCATAAAAATTTATCAAAAATGGTAGAAATTCTAGAAGTGCAAAACAAATAAGTGATGTCATGAAAAACCCTACCAAACATTGGTCATCATATATTAATACACATATTTATTTATTTTGATGTTTATAGAAGATTTATTCTTAAAAGCCCCAAGCTGGAAACAACCCAAATGTCCCTTACTGGGGTGAATGGTTAGATTCCATACCATGGGCTATCATTTAATACAGTGGTCCCAACCTTTTTTGGGCCACGGACCGGTTTAATGTCAGAAAATATTTTCACAGACCGACCTTTAGGGTGTGACGGATAAATGTATCACGTGACCGAGACAAGCATCAAGAGTGAGTCTTAGATAGATGTAACAGAGGGAATCTGGTCATTTTTTTTAAAAGTAAAACATTGTTCAGACTTAAATATAAATAAAACGGAAATAATGTAATTTATTTATTCTTTCTCTACGGACCAGTACCAAATGGCCCACGGACCGGTACCATTCAGCGACCCAGGGTTAAGGACCACTGATTTAATACGCATCTTGAAAATGATGATTTTTAACTATATTGGAAGGAAATTGGTAACCAAAAGGAGTCATCATGGCCTCACTGACTGTATATAAGCCAAAATAACTTGATTTCTTCTTTAAATGTGCCTTTAATTATGGCAGATCAAAAATGTACTAGTCATTTCTGGATCTCAACAAGACAAATATTTAATAATTCCTTAAAATCAACATGAAGGGATGTTGAAGAATATTGATAAAATTAAGAGGATTTGTAACTGGTGAAGGGGCTAATAACCAAAGATGTTTATTTGGAGATAATTGGAGAGAAATCATGTATTTTTTTTTACTAAACATGTACTGAATGCCCTGTTGGTAGTTTTCTACTGATTATAGGATTCCTCAATGATCTAGTCAGTCTGGGACTTCAGGGGTGGGATGGTTTACCTGAGAATCATGGTCGAGACAAGGTCAGCTGCCTTCCAGTCAAACCTCTGGGGGACCATCTCGGGGCCCTTCCCTAAAGGAATTAGCAACGAGGTATTCTACTCTCTTATTATTTATTGCCCTGTTCCCTGAAAATATTGTTAGCACTGAAGACATCTGGTCAAGCCTTTTATCCATTTTAAGTGCAGGTGTTCTCGCTATTGATTTACAAAGGCATACAAAACAAGTAAGAATGATTTCTAAACAAAGAACTTTTTAAAAATAATAAACTTGCGATATGATATGATCTTCCTTGCTGTAGCCAGGCAGTCTGTCTGTGGAAATGACGGAACTGTGTTTCATTTTATCAGACATAATAACAGTTTGTTAGTCCCATCTGTTTCCCGTAAGAAAGAAAAAATTGTTACATATAGGGCTCAAGAGCCTGAGGCCTCCTGGAACAAATCTCAAAACGCTTACCCAAGAAATAGAAATTTAGCAATATGGCTTTTAGGGACACCATGCCTGACTTTTTCTCACATCTTTCATCTTATTTATTGATAACTTCTCAAAAAAGATTAAAGGCATGTTCATTGATTCAGGTTGGATAAATGGAATTCTCAATAATATGGAGATTTCTTTGGTGGGGTATTGTGTCGTAGAACAGTAGATAAGCTTGATGGGACCAAACTTAGATTTCAGATATTCCCACATCTAATGAAGCTGAGTCATTAGTCATATAGACACTTAAATTCAATACAGAGAGTGGTTGCTATAATTCTTGGTCGCAAACAAACAACTGAAATTGATTCAAGGTAACTTAAGTAAAAGAACCTGATTTCTTCAAAGGATATCGAGTTTCTCACAGAACCTAAGGAAGAATGAAGCAGGGACCAAGTCATACCTGGGACCCTCATTAATGGGAAATAAGAGGCAGTATCTTTGGAATCCTTGTCATTCGGATGGCCTCCTTTTCTTAGATGACTCTTCCCAAGTTCAAATCCCTGGGGGAAAGAATCTGATTGGTTAAACTTTACCCATTAGCTATGGTAGGAACAGGTGGCAATTTATGGCTGACAATCTGATTAGGACCATAAGGAATAGAGGTTCAACAAAGAAAAATTGTTGTCAAGTCTCTCCCAGAAAAAGGGCAAATAACATTAAGTAGGCAATAGTGACAGATATCTGCTACCAAAAAAGGTTTTTATTGAAACGGTTCACTGCATTTGTGGTTTGAATGCTGTATGTTAATAAAGTTCTAATTCTTGCATTGAGTGATGGGTTCACAGGTGTTCACTTTTAATGATGTACATAAATAAGAAATAAATAAGATAAAGAAAGCTATGAACAAACCAATGCTAATAGTTTGTTTTGAATTAACAGTTATAATTAATATGCTATAAACTTCAGGTTCAAAAATAATTAAATAAAATTTTAAATGTTATTTTTAATATCAGATAGGAGAATTCAAACTCAACAGGTAAATTTTGAGTACTTAAGACAATTTATTTATTTTCATTTCTAGATAACAACATGATAAATAATGAGTCGACCAAGCAGTCAGAAAATTCACCTAATTCAGATCTCCCCCTACTATTTCCTTAACTTGCAAATTACAAGTTTGTCTTATCTATTATAGGTTTTCAGCTCTTTCATATCGACATTAGAATTAGCTTTTTCAGTCTCTCTGTCTCTCACACACACAGATGCACACACAACCTATTGGGACTTATATTGTAATCATACTGAATCGATGGGTCATTTTCAGAAGATTCAACAATTATGTGATTACTTAACTTTCTTACTAGCGAACATCCTCTCTCTCGCATCTCATTCCATCTCATCTTATTTGGTCCTCCCTCTCCTCTTAAAGTTTTTAACATGTTTTTGTAATGTTTATACATTTCTGTGTAGGTATCCTTGCAAACTATCTGTTAAGAATTATTCCTAAAGCAGTTTATAGTTTGTGTTGCTATTATACATAATGTCTTTTCTTTAAGTATTTTTCTGTTTGATACTTCTGTATAGATATGCATTTGATTTTGTATGGTTAACTATCTTGCTAAATTCTCTCATTTCTAGTTATTTGTCTGTGTAGTGTTGGATGTTTGATGTATGCCACCAAATCATTTTCAAAGAATGACAGTTTTACTTCCTTTTTAAAGAAATCTTACCACTTTAATTTACTTATTTTTATTACACAAAGTAGAATATCACACTGACTAGAAAGTAAGGCAATGTTAAAAGCAATAAATGATGAAAGTAAGTATCTTCACCTTGTCCTGAATTGTGAAAAGAATGTATCTTATAATTTTTTTATTTAGAATAATGTTTGCAAAAATTGCTAGGTTAAGAAATTGATTTATATTACAAGATTATTTTTTGATTATGAATGAGTGTTGCTTGTAATTGTTTTTTATATTTCTAATTGAGATGATCATACAGTTTTCAGTGTTTCCATCAATGTGGTTATTGAAAATGATAGATTTCGTAAAATTATTCTTATATTCTTTGGACAAAGTCAATTTGGTCATAATGTACTCTATTTTATGCACTTTTAGATTTGCATGTAAATAGTTTATATGAGAAATTTGCATCTGTTTGAATGATTAAAATAGATTTTAAAAATATTTTAGTTTATTTTTAATTGAATTAGTTGGTTAATAAAATTGTATAGGTTTCAAGTGTAAATTAAAATGCATTTTTTAATGTACTCTTTTATCTTATCTCTTTAGAATGGTGAATTTTCAGATTCTATGATTTGACCTTTGAAAATGTGTGAGAACTCATGCATAAAATCACCTAAGACAGATGTTTTCTTTGCATGAGACATTTTTAGGTAGAGGACTATTAGGACTCAATTTCTTGTTGAGCCAGTTATGAAAAGTTATTCATTTTTCTAAGAATTTGTCCACATCCTGAAAGTAGGCAACTTTCTTTATCTCTATCTTGGACTAATAGAAATGTGAAGATACCAGCACATTTTTGGTGGATGTGTGCAGGTGCATTTGACAACTAGGGCTTTCTCTGTCCTATACTGTATTTCAATTACCCTGTGCTTATGCTGTAGGTATATCTCCTACAGGAAGCATCTGGCCAATTTTTAGATCCTCTCTGACAATTTCTATACTTTATTTAGTATATTTATGCTTATTGTAATTATTGATACATTTAAACTTGTTCCTTCCATTTCACTTTTTTGTTTCTTTTCTCTTGCTTTGTCTACATTTCTTATTTTCCCTTTTTAAAAATTTTAAAGTTGTTTGATTGTATGTTTTTTTACCATTCTTTCTTCTTGTTGTTCTGAATTTACTTTACATATTTTATTGTTTTGAATTTACACATTTTGTTCCCTTAGTGCAAGAGTCGGGAAACTTTTTGGCTGAGAGAGCCATGAATGTCACATATTTTAAAATGTAATTCCGTGAGAGCCATACAATGACCTGTGTACGTTATGCATTATCTATCAATAATAAAAATTTGGTGTTGTCCCAGAGGACAGCTGTGATTGGCTCCAGCCACCCTCAACTATGAACATGAGCGGTAGGAAATGAATGGATTGTAATACATGAAAATGTTTTATATTTTTAACGTTATTATTTTTTTATTAAAGATTTGTCTGCGAGCCAGATGCAGCCATCAAAAGAGCCACATCTGGCTCACGAGTGATAGGTTCCCGACCCCTGCCTTAGTGGTTATCCATGAAATATGCACATTATATTTAAGTTAACAAAGTCTAAATTAAACAATTTTGACCTCCCTCTTAAGGAAAACAAAATCTTAAGACATCTTTAGCTTTAAACACCTTCAACTTATATACTAATATTGTCCAATATTTTGTTTTAACTTTTTTAAATTCCCACTGTTCATTATTTCAGAGAGATCTTTTGGTTTAGATTTATATTTTATTTTTGCCACGTTGTATTAATTATTCAGCATTTCTCCTTGCAGAAGAAATTATGTTTGGGGGATCATTTTTCTACTTCATAAAGTATTCTGTAGAGCAGATCTCAAGCTGATATATTCCATTAGCATTTTATCTGTTTTTTTCCATTAAATTTCTTAATCTTCATCCTTGAAAGATTGTTTTACAGATGTAAATTCTAGTCTGACATGTGTTTTCAATCAATAGTTTAAGGATATTATTCCACCATCTTCTGGCTTCTAAAGTTGCTGTTATAAGGATACTTTCATGCTAATGTCTTTTGTTTTTATTTTTGCTTGTGAATTGTTATTTCGCCTATTTTGCAAATTTTTGGCTTGGCATTCTGCAGTTTCACTACTGTATCTAGGCATGGATTTCTTTTTATTTGCTACTTTTGAAATGCACCGTGCTCCCCAGACCTGCAGGTATATTATTTTCTTGAAATATCACAGCTGTTACCTTTTAAAATATATTTACTCTTTTTTTTTATCAATCATTTTTCCTTTGGGACTCAAATTAGATTTAAATTATACTTTCTTATTCTTTCCTCCACATCTGTTAATTCTTCTTTAATGATTTTCATCTTTTTATCTCTCGTTATGTTACCAAATGGGGACCTGAACTGAGATGAGTCTGCCCGGCATAGTCTGGAATGTGTGGGTTCTTGACTTCATGTAGGAAAGATTTCCTAACATAAGTCTAGGTGATTTGGAGAGTCTGTTTATTAAAGCTGGGGAAAGTGAAACAGGCAAGACTTAAGATAGAAGAGGCAAGATCACAGCAACAGGAGAGAACCTAGACTGGGCTGCCTAGACTCAAGAAATGAAGTTCTAGGGGCAAAAGGAGTCTTCAGAGACTGGTTCAGGGGGTTAGCCCGGCACAAGCTGCCACTGCCCACTACCCCCCGCCCCGATTTTAAGTCCCATGGGGACCCTTAGAGTTTAAGAGAAAGAAAGCAAAAGTACACACCCGAGAAAAGGAAGGGCTCAAGAATGCTCCAAAGAGAGTGTACTGGGTCCTTTGTCTTGACAGTTCTTATGTTTTCTAAAGGTGGGAGTTTTAGGGAACATCTCAGGGAAGGGTCTTAACAGAATATTCAATAGCTTTCCAGGTGTGTTTTTAATATGCTGATGCATCAAAATGAGCTTATAGGGGAGTTTGGGATCATTCTCCGATCAGCTTCACTGCTTTACTTTTATTGAGGGTTTGTCTGGCTCTAACAGGGTTTTTGTTATTGATTCCCTTTACTAAGGTGATTGAAGCTATTCACTCTCTGGTTGGGGAGGAGAAGTATAAACCAGTGTTTTTCAACCACCAGCCTGTGAACCCATGCTGGTTCACCAGAAATTTTGTGCTGGTATGTGAAAGTGCGAGCCACCCACAACATCAGAGTGGTTAACTAACTCTTCACAGACCACCTTGAAATTTCTGGCAAACTGGCACCAGTCCGGACCAGTGGTTGAAAAACAGTGGTACAGTATAAACCATTTGCTCCTACACTTCTTTGGTTAGGGAAGATAAGATCTTGTGATTTATCAGCAGGGTATCAATTGTGTGGCCTTGTTTAATTGCATTGTCTCAGTTTCTCTCATTTTGTTTGTCATGAAGTTTTCCTAGCTTCTTATCTTAGTATACTGCCTCAATTACAACAATATAGATAAGGTCTTCAGGTATTTCTTTCTCTTTACTAATTCCCTTGCAACAGTACCCAGAATGCCATTTTACCTGTATATTAAATTTTTGCTGTCAACAGCTGTATTTCTCATGGGTTTTTTTTTGTTTGTTTTTTTTTTTGTTTTTTTTTTAAGGTGAGAGAAGGGGAATAGTGAGGCAGACTCCTGCATGTGCCCCTTCTGGGATCCACCTGTCAACCTCATCTAGGGCCAATATTCTAGTACCAAGCTATTTTTAGTGCCTGAGGTTATTTGGCTCCAAGGGAGTTATCTTCAGTGCCCAGGGCCACACTCGAACTAATAAAGTCACTAGCTATGGGAGGGGAAGAGGAAGAGAAAGGGGGAGGGGGAGAAGCAGACAATCACTTTTCCTATGTGCCCTGACCAGGAATCAAACTCAGAATGTTCATATGCTGGGCCAATGCTCTATCCACAGAGCTACCTACCAGGGCCAACTTCTTAATACTCTACCTTTTGTCTTTTTATTCCTGAAAGTTTTTTTCTTGTGTCTCTTTTATTATATTATTTACTTCTTTGAGCATTTAATACACACCTACTTAGCATTCACTACCTAAACATTTCAACATCTATAGACTGTCAGGGAATAAAGTTGTTTTATGTATGTTTATCTCTGCTGTGAGTTTATTGCTTAACCCCTGAAAATCCAGTGGACCTTTTTTCTAGGGTGAGCACCAGGCCTGCCAGGGCTCAGTGATTCTCTTACTCCATTGCTCACAAGAAGGGACACAGTGCTCAGTTGAGGACACACCAATGCTGAAAAGGGAAAGGTGACAAAGATCAATGACAGTGAGTCTAAAAGTCACAGAATACAGTGCCTTTCAGCCAGTCAAAATAGCCTATTGCATATACTCTAGTTCAGTGGTCCCCAACCTTTTTTGGGCCACGGACCAGTTTAATGTCAGAAAACATTTTCATGGACCGGCCTTTAGGGTGGGACAGATAAATGCACAAAATAAAATTATGCGACCGGCGTAAAAACTGGTATTTTTAAATATAATTGTCGAACTTCCGAGACAAGCGTCAAGAGTGAGTCAGACTGATGTAACAGAGGGAATCTGGTCATTTTTTAAAAATAAAACATCGTTCAGACTTAAATATAAATAAACAGATATAATGTAAGTTATTTATTTTTTCTCTGTGGACTGGTACCAAATGGCCTACTGACTGGTACCGGTCCACGGCCCGGGGGTTGGGGACCACTGCTCTAGTTCATAAAGCTGCTCTCAGCGACAAATCTTCATTCTCACCAGCCTGATTACCCCTGATCTTTCTTTAATAAGCATACAATAGGGGCCTGTAGGAAAAACAGCTGAAGCTGCCATTCAGTCTGGGGATAAAACAAACAGTTCAGAGCCTCCAGGCAGGTGACTTCGTAGTTGTGTGGTTAACTCTCTGAAGTGCCTGTGCTGTTGGCAGCCAGGACCTTCAGCCCAGACTGCTGCCTCTCTCCTCCCTCCACCACTGCCCCACCCCCAGCCTGGGGGAAGTCTCTCCCTCTTGCAGTAGAGTCCCAAATGTTTTTTTTTCAATTAATTTTTGTTTAACTTATTAGTTGATTCTTGTTCATGCCCTGACTGGGGATTGAACTCAGAACTTGGTGAATCTCGACAGCGCTCTAACCAAAGGAGCTGCCTGGTCAGGACCCCAAATGGGTTTTTATGACAACTTAGAGAGACAGTGGTGAATTTATAAAATGCCATAGTACAGTAACCAAAAAAACAAACAAAAACAAAACAAAAAAAAACAGGACAAATTATGATCTTAAATATTAAAAAAGGAATGAGACAATTGGAGAGGGGAAAAGAAGGCTAAGGAAGACAACCAAGAAATAATGAAAGAACAGATTAGTAGCTGATATATACAACTTAAGTGGGAAAAAAATGTAAGTGATATTGACCAGAAAAGAAATGGTTGCACCACATGAACCAAAGTGCTAATATACTTGTTATGAGAGGAGCTTTCATTTCTCATTAAAAGGCCAAACACTAAGAGCTAAAGCAAAAGCTGGCAATTCACAAATGAAAATTTTTAATGACAGCTGGAAAACATTGAACTTCAATAACAACTAGAGTGTGTTACTTTAAAAGATACATTATAACCCATAAGTTTGGTGATAATTGCTTTTCTAAGATAATTCCTGTTCTTGGCAGGGTGTGAGGGAAATAAGAACTCTAATTCTGTCAGGGAGTGAAAATGAAAGTTTTTGGAAAGCAAATTGGCAAAATGTACTAATTGTCTCAAAAATGTTCTTTTTTTATTTGCAGCTATTCATTTATCATAAGGAAATCAGAGATGTATTAAAAAATAAGCATAAGCATAATGATTCTCATCAAAGTTTAATTTGTAATAGTATAAAGTGGTAAACCACCAAATGTTTAAGAGAAAAGGAAATTAAAATACATTATGTCCTTTACATAATGGAGATATTATAGATCATGTTTTCCATTCAGTGTCAACAGTGAAATGATATTTTGACACTCAAAAGTAAAATAAAATACATCTGAAGTGGATATGGAAGCTTCAAGCTATTTTATAATGATAAGTTAAAGTTAGCCATCTATCTCCTTCTGCCTTGATTCTAAACTTATATAATATTTGATTCAAATTTGAGGCAGGGGAAGCTATTTATTTTTCATAATTTGCTTCTAGGAAAGAATGTTTTCCATTTGGAACATGGGATTAGTATTAGGCCCAATTGATATATACTTTTTGATAAAATTTATTAAACTAACAATTTTTTTTTTAGCAAGAGAGACAGAGAGAGGGACAGATAGGGACAGACAGACAGGAAGGAAGAGAGATGAGAAGCATCAATTCTTTTTTGCTGCACCTTAGTTGTTCATTGATTGCTTTCTCATTTGTGCTATGACCGGGGGACTACAGATGAACCAGCGACCCCTTGCTCAAGCCAGCGACCCCGTGCTCAAGCTGGTGAGCCTATGTTCAAGCCTGTGACCTCCGGGTCTCAAACCTGGGTCCTCTGCATCCCAAACCAATACTCTATCCACTGCACTACCACCTGGTCAGGTTAAACTGATAATTTTTATAAAATAAAATTATTTTCCCCAAATGTATTCATTGATATGAAGAAAAGCAATTAGCACAAATTTAATGTATCTATTAAAGTAACACATTCTACTTGTTACTGAAGTTCAATGTTTTCATTTCCTCATACTAATATTAAAAGACAAAGCAAGAAAATATATATTTATGGTACACTTAATACATAGATTAACTATGTATTAAACAATCATTTGAACATTCAACAAACATTTAATAGGATCCCATTATATGCCCGGCACTCTTATAGGTACAGGAGATACATGAGGAAATGGGAACAGACTGGAATGTCTACCTTCATTTAGCTTGCACTCTAGAGAGGGAGAGAAATTCTCATTAATAAACAAATACATAAAATAGCTATGTCAGATTTTGGTAAGCACACTAGGGAAAAATAAGTCAAGGAAGAGAAATAGGGTGTGTGCAGTAGGGAGAATGTAACTGCATTTTAAAATGGGTAAGCAGAAAATGCTTACATGCCGTTTCATCAGAGACCTAATGTTTGAATGGCTGCGAGAGAATGAGCCCTAGTGGTCTAGGGGGGAAGCTCTCCAGGCCGATGGAACAGCATGCTCACAAGCCTTGGGTGAGAGTTTTCTAATGGATTCCCTATACAGCATGGAAGCACTCTGGCTAGAGCTAGACAAATGAGGAAAGAGGAGGATCTTCAGATCCTTTAGAGCCCAGAAGCCCTTTGAAAGAAATTTTCCTTTTACTCTGGATGAGATGGAGAGCCCTTCAAAGATTCTGAGTTAAGTTAACAGCACTAACTCAGTGGGCTTGCATTTTCAAGAGACCACTCTATCTTCCGAGTTGAATACAGAGTGAAGAGAGGCAAAGGTGGATGCATGCCAGAAGGAAAACAGAGGATTCACAAATGACTACAAGATTTTAGACCTGAGTGACATGAACAGTGCAGTTGCTACTCCCTGGGGAGGAGCAGGTTTGGAAGGGAGATTATTTCAAACATGTTAAGGTCAAAAGTTTGGCATGATTGTTAGACTTCTGAGTAAATATGTTGAGTAGGCAGTTGAATTTACAAGTATGATGTTGGACTTCAAGAGCAAGGTCTGAGCTGGGAGATTTATGCAGTATCAGCCTATAAATGGTATTTAAGGCCATTAGCCTGGCTGCATTTATTACTCAATGAGTGCAGAAGATAGGCAGCCATCCAAGGCTTAGCCCTTGGGAAGTCCTACATTTAGAAGTCACGTTGATGAGGAGGAAGCATGGAGCAGGAGCAGGAGCTGTGAGGAAAGCAGACTGGGAACCAGAGCATGTGGTGTCCAGGAAGGCAAGAGAACCATGTCTTAAGAGGAGAAAGAGATCTACTCTGTCAATTAAGATAAGGACTAAGGGCCCTGACCAGTCAGCTCAGTGGTAGAGCATTGGCCCAGCATGTGGAAGTCCTGAGTTCGATTCCTGGGCAGGGAACACAGAAGAAGTGACCATCTGCTTCTCCACCTTATCTCCTCCTTCTTTCTCTCTCTCTCTTTCTCTTCCCCTCCTGCAACCTCAAATGGTTTGAGGAAGTTGGCCCCAGGTGCTGAGGATGGCTCCATGGCCTCACCTCAGGTGTTGAGATAACTCTGTTGCCACAGAGCAGTGGCCCCAGAAGGGCAGAACATCCCCCAGTAGGGAGCTTGCTGGGTGGATCCCAGTCAGGGTGCATGTGGGAGTCTGTCTCACTGCCTCCCTGCTTCTTAATTCACTAAAAATATTAATTAATTAATTAAAAAGAAGAATGATTGTTAGGCTTAATGATAAATATTTTTTCGTGACAATGTCTGTTTAGATATGTAGCAGAAGTTGTGTGGATGTTTGGGAGGGTGTGCCATTTTAAGTATCTATATATAAAGCACAATCTTAACAGTGATTGCTTATGTGTTATTGGTACAGTAAGAAAAACTGTTTTAAAGAAAACTATAACAAAATAATTTACAAACATACGTAGTATAAGTTATTTTCAAAAACTAAGTAGATTTGGTGATTAATGCCAGATTATTGATCTTCCATTCTTTCCAACTATGCATCTTGAATAACACTTTTCATATTAAATTTTTAAAAAGCTCAGTGGAAAGATTGAAGCTTCTAGTGGATTTCTAAAGAAATGAATTTCTTTTCTCCAGCCTCCCGTTGTTGGAGATGGAACTAAGCAAGACTTATAGAAACAAAACACCTCAGCAAGGCAACTGTAATAACTTCTGCAGAAGGGCTTTCTGCTGCTAATGCAAGCCAGCCAGCAAACACGTGGGCAGTGGGCAAATTCTATTTTTATCCCTAAGGCAGGCCTTAGGTAGCTGGTCTTGCTCCATTGGCTGGAATGTTGACCATGCAATCTTATTCTTACTCTACTGGCTAGTTTAAATGGCTGTGTCCAGGTGCAAGGGAGAGATGGGGATATCATTAACTAGGACAGGGGGTTGAGGAATGGTTGGAAAAAACTGGATGACCGGACAAGAGGACTGGGGGATTAGTAAACAAGTTAGCTATTCCTCATTCTACTCCATGGTCGGAGGGATCCAAATGAAAGGGGTTGGGAATTAGTTGAAGAAAAGAACACGAGTTAAACATTTCCTTCACCTTCATGAAAAACCCCATTTAGAAATAAATGTTAAAACAGGTTAACAGTAAACTGTATCTCATTCTGTCTGTATCTTCTGTGTCTGTTTCATTTGCAAAGTAGGATTATTGTGGGGATTAAATGAGTTACTTTATAAATAACTTTTAGAATAGTGCCTAGAACCCTGTAAGCATTGCACGTGCCATTACTATTTTTGTTAAAATATTGTATACAGCAAAGCTTTGAAAGAGAAGCTACTCTCTTTCAAATGTTAATAAGCATAGATTTAAAGCTAAATGTACCTGAGTGTGTTTCCCAGTTCTGACACTGGAATGATATATTGCAATATACAGAGTTTGTAGTAGATGTGTGTCTTTGGGGTATACAGTATTTCCCTGTCCTTATTTATAAAAAACTTTATCTGAAAACTTCTGAATTGTTATGATGTATGTGCATGTCAACTATAGCTTTTTTTCCCCTTAGACAACTTTATAAAAAACTAATATCATTATCTCCTATATGTGTATGTACTTATAGAGCTTTATTTTAAAGAATTGGTTTACAGTATTATAGTGACTGGGAAGTTTAAAATCCCTGGCTAGAGACACAGGGAAGATTTGATGTTGCAGTTCAAGTCTGAGGCAGTCTGCTGGCAGAATATCCTTTTGAGGGGGGTATATTAGCCCTTCAGTCTATTCAGGCCTTCAACTGATTAGATAAGGCCCACCCATATTATGGAAAGCAATCTGCTTTACTCAAAGTTTATCAATTTCAATATTAATCTCATCCAAGAGACACTCTCACAGAAAGGTCCAGAATAATGTTTAACTACATAACTGGATACTGTGTATCCAGTTGACACCTAACTTTTACCATCACATCTTTTTATAGAAAAGTAATATGGAAATATGCTCACCAGGTCATAAAATTGCCTTAAACAAGAAACCAGGGATTCTGCCTAAACCAGTCTTCTCTAATCAGTCACCAAGGCCTGTACATGGTCCTCTTAAATTGATCTCAAATCCATTCTCGAACATCACTGTCATTGTCTTTTTTAACCCTGCCACCATGTTTCACCTTTACTAATGCCACAGTGTCAGCCTTTTAAACTGCAGGTCTCTTTCTGGTGAGACTCAAGTCGTACAGAGAGCAGTTCCAGAAGACAGGCTGGAGGACAGCAACCATGTTTTGTTAAAATCACCCTTCCCCCTCTTCCCACCTCTTTTCATCTTCCTCCTGCCATCTTCCTCTCTCAATCCTTTCATTCTGAGCCAGCCTGCATGCTTCACCTATCTCTTCACTCGGCCCCACGGAGAATAAAAGCTGTTTGGCCTTCTCTACCAGCTGCATGCATGATTCAATATTTCTAAATGAGAAGAGATAATTTTATTTTAGGGGCACCTATGAGGCCAACTGGTTAAAATAAAAGCTGTCTTTTTTTCACATTACTACCCACTGTGTAATTTCCACCTCTTTGCTAAAATTCTAAGTTCCCTTAGGTCAAGGGCAAGCATAGCTCCCCTTAGCACTTAGCTCAGGTTCAGGCTTTTAAGAGATGCTTGTAAACTTTTATCTGATTGAAGGAATAAAGGGAGACAAAGAGATCGGAGATAAAGCAGGGATTCTGATGATAGACACACACTCGCACACATACACACCTGTTTGCTAATCTAGGTTCTATTACTTAACTGTTGGCTTTTGGGAAAGTAACTTCACTGATCTAGCGTCATGCACAAAATAAGAATCACAGTGATGTTAATACCTACCTGCTAGGGCAGGGAAGGTATTAATACAGGCAGCCACATTTGGCCATGCGGACTGAATACGATATAACGTCAGAGGGAGACATTCATGTGGACAGGTGACAATGGGTCCTCTACCTGCCCACTGTGTGCCCCTATTGGAATAACCCACAGAATGCATTTGGGCATGCCTTGTTCATCGTGACCTCTGGATGCATGCTAGTACCTTTCCTCCCTTTTTCCTTCAACAACTAGTGTCACTTGATCATATAGGTTACTATTTAAGGTCTTAGTCAAACATTTTAAATATGTGAACTTTGCAATCCAAAACTGCATTTTCAAAAGAGATAAATTATATTTTGTAGTAATTTTTCTAAAGAGGCCTGGAATTTTCCCCATTGACTGCTAAAATGTACTCATTAAAGACAAGCCAGAGAGTTAATTACACAAGCAGCTGAGCACCAGCCTATTGAACACCAGTGTTGTTGATGTCATATTTCACTACACTGCGCTGACATCTGTCTTCAAACAGACAGAACACAGAGGAAAGTTGGAAGTGAGGACTATGTTTTCAATTGCACGTGGCTGCATACGGCATTTGTTGTATCTCTTTTCTGAGTTTGGAACCCGTCCAGAGTTCATGCGGGATGCTGTCCCCTGCTTCTCAGGGGGTAGCTCAGGCAGCCATGAGGAATCCCCACGAAGGGCCCGGGTGTCACCATTATGCTACCTGATATACCTTACAACAAGCAGTCTGCTTCCTGCCACCGGACGGTGGGAAGGTTCTTTGGTCTTAAAGATGACCCCAACAGGGGTCAAGCATTATGCAGCTCCATAAGGTATAAAACACCTGAAATATTTGATGACTCAGGTATTCATCACTGTTTTTGCTGGTCTTTTGCATTGCTATATTCAGAACTTCTTTTCCACCATTGTTTCTAATCTAAGACATAACTGTTTTAATTTACCAAAGAAGGAATAAAAGAAAAGGTGTTCGAATGAAAACCAGGGTGAGGACAATGAAGCAGAGCGGACACAGAAATGAGAAACTTAGGTCAGGACAAAGTCAACATTTTTGAAAACCGCCTAGCCAATGGAACCATGCCCAGTCAATTAATTTTGTTACAGTTCAGTGGTTTATAGACAGGACCCTTCAATCAATGCAGGGCCTTTTAAAATTACTGGTCTGAAATTCAATATCAGGAAAGACACAAAATAGATTGGGAGAAAGGATGGGAAGGTCTATTGATAGTGGTGAGTGAGTGAAAGGACCATGCTATCTTAAAACACATTACAACAGTTTCCACATTATGCGTTTTAGCATGATAAAAACTTATGATTTGGCCCTGGCTGGTTAGTTCAGTTGGTTGGAGCACAGTCCTGATACACCAAGGTTGGTGTTTCAATCCCCGGTCAGGGCACACATGGAAAGCAATCAACTGATGTGCAACTAAATAGAACAACAGATGGATATTCCTTCTCTCTCTCTCCCTCACTCTCTCTCCCCCTTCCTCTCTCTGACTCTCTAAAATCAGTAATTATAAAAACAAAACCCTATGATTCAAATATACAATTTTGTGCACCTGAGGGACCTGAACATTTAAGTGTGCTATTGTTATTTCTGATTCTCAATAATATTTCTTTTTTTGCCTGACCTGTGGTGGCGCAGTGGATAAAGCTTCAACCTAGAATGCTGAGGTCGCATGTTCAAAACCCTGGGCTTGCCTGGTCAAGGCACATATGGGAGTTGATGCTTCCTGCTCCTCCCCCTTTCTCTCTTTCTCTCTCTCTATCTCTCTCTCCTCTCTAAAAATGAATAAATAATACCTTTAAAAAATATTTCTTCTTTCACCACTGCTAAATCTGCCAACTCCAAGTCTGATATTTGCCTCAGGAAGATAATTAACCAAATCCTATATAACAGGTCTTTAAAATCCATTAATACCTTCTAGTTTCAGACTTCTATAGGCTATTTAATTATTTCAATCAAAAAGGGTTTGGAGAGTCACTCTTTGAAGCCACACTGTGTATTTATTTTATTTAGTTTAGAGCTTAAGCTCTGGCTCCTTTATCAGGCAGAATTCAGAAAAACTCGTATAGACATTGTTCTTCCTGAAGATAGTGAGGAAAGCAACGTCAGTGTGTCTGTGCATGTGCAGAACTGATGTTGCTATGTTTCTCTTATCTCTATCTCTCTGTTTCTTCTATTAGAATGAGAAAGACCAGCAGTCAAAGATGTTAAATTTAGGATGAAAGGAAATAAGTTATGTGAAAGCATTTTGAGAAGTAGAACACATTCTCCAAATGTAAGGAAGTAGTACATTGTGTTGTTATTGTTATTACTGCTACTATTTATAGATAACCAGAAGAAAGCAAGCATATGTTCTTTGTCTGCAGAGACCAGTTAGTCAGGCATGTCCTCTTCTAACAATTCAGTATATAATTTTATTATAAAAAGACATTTTTAAATTTTATTTTTAATTACATTTTTTCAATTATAGTTGACATACAATTTTATGTTAGTTTCAAATGTATAACATAGTTATTAGATATTTAAACACCAAAGTGATCAGCATGATAAACCTAGAACCCATCTGGCATCATACATAGTTATTACAATAATAGTAACTGTCTTTCCTATGCTATACTTTACACCCCCATGACTATTTTTTATAACTGACAATGTGTACTCCTTAATCTCTTTTACTTTTTCCACCCAACTCCCCAACCCCTCCCATCTGGAAACCATCAGTTTGTTGTCTGTGTTCATGGGTTTGTTTTTGTTTTGTTTGCTCATTTATTTTGTTTTCTAAACTCCGCATATAACTGAAATCATATGACATTTTTATTTCTCTGACTTGTTTCACTTAACACAATACCCTCTGGGTTCATTATGGAGGTTCCTCAAAAAATTAAAAATGAATCACAATATGACTGAGCAAGGCCACTTCTGGGTCCAAAAAAACTGAAAACAGTAATTTGAAAAAACATTTGTTACGCTGTGTTCATTGCAGCATTATTTGCAATAGCCAAGAAATGGAAACAACCTAGGTGTTCATTCATAGACAAATGAGTAAAGAAGATATATATAGATAGATAGATAGATAGATACAACACACACACATACACACACACACTCACACACAATGGAATATTAGCCATAAAAAGAATGAAATCTTGCTATTTAAGACAACATTATAAAAAGGCATTTTCTGTTTAAATACCAGGGATTAATTCATTTGTTACTTGTTATGCTAGCAAAGATAACTAAATGGTCTTGTGGCTATTAGAACCATTTTCATGATAGATCCGGTTCTTTTCTTGGTGTTTGACCTTGAACATTACTGTAGAAAAAAAAATACGATGAATTCCATATTACTTTGTAAGCTACTTTAACCAAACCAAGTATACAATGTTACTCCATAAAGTAATCACTTCATGACACACGGAGATAATAAGTTCCAAATAATTCCCAGTACTTAGTCCTTTATCCATAGATTCACACTTAAATACTATGAATTGTACCAATAGAAAGATCACATGGCAATTTAAAAATATTCCAAGCTAGTGGTTCAAAAGCTGGAGCTCTTTGCCCCTACCCTCTTTATGAAGTATTGGCCTCAACTGGATCTTTGGAGACATTTTTGATTGTCACAGCTAACTGGGGGAGATGCCAGAGGCATCTAGAGCCTAGAGGCTAAAGATTGCCTGTAAGTGTTCTACACATAACCTACACAGGACAGCCACACAGCACAGTGGTTTGAAATAGCTGGCCCAGAAAGTCACTAGTGTCTAGATTGAGAAGCCTGGCTCTAGGCCAATGCTACTCGAAGTGTGGTTCATGGAACAGCTGCCAGTCTCCCTAAACCAAGGTCCACGATCAGATAAGGAGCTTGTACCAAAACCTGAATCCACTATATCCCACAGCATTTCAGTGGGCCTTTTTTATACTAACTCTGTCTTGGTTCAGGAAACAATGTATTGGCTCACATTCTGATAGAAGCTCCTTATCTCCTGGGTGACTGGCACTTTGAGTAGCCTTGCTTCAGGTCAAAAGCTCCCACTAGCTCCTTTGGGCCCCTTTGCTCATTCCTACAGTGGGCCCATGATAGTTCCCTGGACCTGTAGCAATACCACTTCCTAGGGCCCCAGAAAAATGTTTCCTCGACCTTAACTTTCTTTTCTGTGCCACAGCTGGGGACAAAGATTTTCAATAGACTTAGACTTACCAAGTCAGAAGTTACATTTTGCCTAAGCCATCTCTTTCAAGCACATTTGATTTCTATAATTTTCAAAATTTTTGTCATGGTTTTTGCACTTTGCAAGTATGTACATTTTAGTCAGTTTCACTGTGGAAAATGCAATTTAAGGAAATTTATTTTATTATCTTTTAAGTGATTCATAATTATTTAAAAAATACCTTGAACAAGACTAATGCTTTGAATTTATCTAATTTTTTTATAGGCTATGTGTTTTTACATATTAAATCATGGTTGTACATGGAGACTAACTGCAAAATTTTGTGGATGCCTCCATATATTAATATTTTTAATAATTAAATCCCTTGGTCTCAGTACTAATATCCTATCAGCATTAAACATTAATGACCTATTATGTGAAAATATGTTATTTAATTTCCAGTAGCCAAAATAAAGCCTTACCCAAAACTTTATCATTTTAAAGCATGTTCAGAAATAGTCCAATAACATTAACATCAGCTTTATACCAGTAATTGAACCAAAGGTCATATCCTTTGAAACATCAGGTGTTCAATATGCTAAAGTCAATCCATATACAGCATATACTGTTCAAAATGAATACTACTGGAAAATTGTAGAAAATGAATAAAGAGGCCAGATGAGAATTAATTGATGGGTTTTTAGGAGGGGGGAGATGCTTATTTTATAGTTTAAATACATTTTTAAATCCTTAATTGAAATTAAATATAGCAGGTTATACTTCAAAAATTACCATCACTTCTGCTAACATACATGGACACAACAAGATATTGGAATCAAATATATGAAGCCTTAGAAAGGACAGGGGTTTTAACTCAGAATAGAACTAATACCATAAAGCTATTTGCTAAATAATATCCTGATGGCTTGAAAAATTAATACATTTTTCAAAAAGTCTTAATGGATCCCCAAGAATATACTTCAAAGCAGAAAAGCCTTAAAACAAGTACAATAAATCACAGTGAAGCCTCGAGAGGTTAGACATATCTGTCTCTCTCTGTGTGTATATATATGTTACTCAGTTTTCACTCCAACAACTGATTTAGCATTTCATTGTAAAAAGAGAATGTCATCGGCCCTGGCCGGTTGGCTCAGCGGTTGAGCGTCGGCCTGGCGTGCGGGGGACCCGGGTTCGATTCCCGGCCAGGGCACATAGGAGAAGCGCCCATTTGCTTCTCCACTCCCCCCTTCCTCTCTGTCTCTCTCTTCCCCTCCCGCAGCCAAGGCTCCATTGGAGCAAAGATGGCCCGGGCGCTGGGGATGGCTCTGTGGCCTCTGCCCCAGGCGCTAGAGTGGCTCTGGTCGCAATATGGCGACACCCAGGATGGGCAGAGCATCGCCCCCTGGTGGGCAGAGCGTCGCCCCTGGTGGGCGTGCCGGCCGGATCCCGGTCCGGCGCATGCGGGAGTCTGTCTGACTGTCTCTCCCCGTTTCCAGCTTCAGAAAAATGAAAAAAAAAAAAAAAAAAAAGAATGGATACATCCACTAAAAACTAATTAGATTGTAGAATGACTTGTTTTATGTACATCTATTCAAATTTTGGTTGGAAAGAATACAACCTATTAGTATCTGAATAACTGTAGCTCTATTACACAGACACTTAAAGAGAATCTACTTCTCCATCCTGATGACTCATGACTTAAAGAAAAGTGAAATTGTTTAAGTTGGATTATCTTTTCTTTTTTGTTAAATATCAATTTACTCATTTAGATATTTTTTAACCATAATTGCAAAATGAGACAAACATACAAAAAAACAAAAAATCCTTAATTTTTAAAAAACTTTTCTGTACATACGAGAAATCATCACATATCAAAGGATTCCCAAATATGTCTTTGAAGTCAACATGCCAGCTAATTACCCTGAGTAATACCTGGTGATGAGTCAGAACTGGAGTCATCAGGATTTAAGAATCAGATGATCATTCTGAGAAACAACATCTTTATATTGTGGCTGCAAATTCTAAGTTTAAAGAATAAGAGATTCTTTAAAACATGAATTTTTACACAATTAAGGCAATCATATATGCAAAGTGTTTCCAAATTAGCAACCCAGTGAAAACACTCTCCAATTTGTACTAACTTTAAATTATAACATCATAATGGACAAATGGCCAGATTTTTTGCTTTGAAAGGAATTACCCTGGTGGGTTAACTTTTTGTGTAATTGCTTAATAATATACACATTTAAACTACAGTCTAGCACAATTTAGAAGAGCAATAAGTAATCAAATTAACCCTTTCTGCTTTCATAAAAACGTGGCAAATTTGGCCCTGCCTGGTTAGCTCAGCGGTAGAGTGTAGGCCAGGCATGTGGAAGTCTGGGTTCAATTCCCAACCAGGGCACACAGGAGAAGCGCCCATCTGCTTCTCCACCCTTCCCCCTCTCCTTCCTCTCCTGCAGCCAAGGCTCCATTGGAGCAAAGTTGGCCCAGGTGCTGAGGATGGCTCCATGGCCTCCGCCTCAGGCGCTGGAATGGCTCTGATTGCAGCAAAGCAACACCCCAGATGGGTGGAGCATCACCCCCTGATGAGCATGCCGGTGGATGCCAGTCGGGAGCATGCAGGAGTCTGTGTGTCTGCCTCCATACGCTTCTAACTTCATAAAAATACAAAAAAAAAAAAAAAAGTTGGCAAATTCAAAATGAAGCAGGTCTGTCTGCATGCCTAAAACTCAACCCCAAGCAAGAATTTTCAAAATGCCAGCATTGCAGCAAAACATTTTAAAACAGAAAAGCTTGAGTTTCAACCTGTCCCCTGCACCTTATTTTTAGTTGCGTGACCTAGAACCAATTACAATATTCCTTTGACCTTTAATGTTGTCATTCGAAAGGTGGCAAAAAATGACACTTTCATACATGGAAAATAATTGAAATAAGGTACATAACGCACCTCGCCCAATATCAGTCACACCTTAAAAAAAATCCTGCTTCTTTCCTCCTTTCCTTATAGAAACCAGAACAAATTGATGAGGACTTAACAACTTCCAAATGCAAGAAGACAATTAGAAATAGCATACCTGACTCAGGAAGGGAGTATGGTTTGATGAGAGCAGTTTGCCAAATCCATAGATTGAAGATGTATTTTATGTAATTTGTGATTGTTATAAATAAAGAGACTGTGTTTAGAGGTTCCCCACCCTCCTCTGGAACATCAGAATAATTTTGAAAGCAAAACCTTCTACCAACTAATCTAAACAAAATAAAAATGGCTGACCACATTAATTTTCCATCAAACTGATGGGGGAGGGGGTAGACAGTCATGTAGGATCTTAATGGTCTGATTCAATGGATCTCTCTTTACTGGTACCAGGAAGGGATTTTACCTCTCATTGCTAGCCAATCTCAATGAGAATATACCTCCACTTATTCTGCATCTCATCACTGAAGAAGTTATGTATTTGCTTATTTTTTTATTTCAATTTTAATTTATTTTAAATCTAATAGAATTAGAATTATCTAGGCCATATGCTCTATATGTTGCACATCACCATAGAAATGGCAGAAGTGGCCCTGGCTGGTTAGCTCAGTGGTAGAGCATTGGCCTGGCGTGCGGGAGTCCCAGGCTTGATTCCCGGCCAGGGCACACAGGAGAAGCGCCCATCTGCTTCTCCACCCCTCCCCCTCTCCTTCCTCTCTGTCTCTCTCTTCCCCTCCCCGCAGCCAAGGCTCCATTGGAGCAAAGATGGCCTGGGCGCTGGGGATGGCTCTGTGGCCTCTGCCTCAGGCGCTAGAATGGCTCTGATTGCTGCAGAGCGACGCCCCAGATGGGCAGAGCATCGCCCCCTGGTGGGCGTGCCGGGTGGATCCCGGTCGGGCGCATGCGGGAGTCTGTCTGACTGCCTCTCCATTTCCAACTTCGGAAAAATACAAAACAAAACAAAACAAAAAAAGAAATGGCAGAAGTAAATATTAAACATTTCTCCTTCCTTATTTCTCTATGTTCAGGCACTATAAAAAATGCATCCAGTAATAGGAGTGAATAAAAAGGGTGGTAAGATAGTTTCAAAAATTGCTTTGTGAATTTAAAATGTTATGGCATAAATGCCACTTATTAATGCATTTAACATTTTTGAAAAGATTTTGACCCAAGATGGACAAGAATTTTATTTTCGACATGTCCCTTTAACATCTCCACAACAATAACTCCTGGAAACCACACACTTGGAAGAAAGTGTAAGACTCGTTGCGGGAGTGGGGGTATTAATATTCTTTGAAGCAACTTCTCAGCTTGGAAACCAGAAAAGGAGAAACAAACTTTCTCAAGTATTAAAATTAGATTTTCTGCACAAGTAACAGAAACCTTGATACAGAAAAGAGGTTTTTCAAGTTTCAAATGGCATATAGAAAGCCATCAGATGATTTCAGGCTTTTGCTTTCCTCAAAATTTTCCTTAGAGAAAGATCATAACCAGGTATCAGTGGAATTGGTAACCTCCAGTGTCACAATTTTTGTGTCTAAGTGACCTGGCATGAAAGAATCTTTAGGGCTTTATGATTCTAGAACACACTTAACCGTGAGTTGTGCTGCATTCTTTATCAGTTCAAATGAATGCAGTGTATAGATAAACACACTAAATGACCATCATTAGATTCATCCAAATCAATACTTTATTTGGTCTTTCAGATGCAGGTACACCAAGCAGCACTCACTCTACTTCTCTTTATCTCTAACCAGTCAATGCATATGCAAGGCAGCTATAGTCATGGGGATAATGAAGTTGTATTAAGGATTATTTCAAGACTGTATGGCCAGCGTCATTTGGGCCTTGCTAAATAGGTGAACTTTGTTGCTTAGTAACACAAATATTGCAATGGAGGTGGCAAAAGCTCTTTTTCTTTTCCTGAAACCATGACTTCCTAATTCACTCTCAGACCTGCAAGAACAGGGTTCTTATTAATGATGTGTCTCCCTCTGACAATGGCATCAGCCTGTCTTTTGTATATCCAGCAAGGCACAAACCAAATCTCATTTGTGTTAGAAATCTTTTCCTGGATTCTACTGAGAGCAGCATTATCACAACACCATAGTCAAGGTTTAATTGTGTAAAATCCCCCTCCAAAAAGGGGGCTGCAATTCTGAAAACAAAGTTGTGTGTGGCTAGAAATAAACAAGTCTGGTAGGTACATAGAGCAATAAAGAGCAATGGAAAGATAACACCTCTTCTCAAAATAAGTATTTATAAAGTTGGACAAAACTTTAGAATGATTTTTTTCTAGTTTTAAAAGCAATCACTCAAAATTTTTCTTAATAGCCCTGAGACAGCTCAGTATAAAAATCGTCTCTCTACTTTTATAGAACTTGAATAGTTTCTTTTCTCTCCCTACTCCCAGTTCACCCCTGTCTTATTTTCATCCATTCTCTACCTCTGTCTCTCTCTCTGCAACATAGTCATATAAAAATACATGTTTGAATATATACAGGGAAATGCAAAAAAAAAAAGATTTTAATTGAATTTATTGAAGTGACACTAGTTAACAAAATTATACAGGTTTCAGGTGCACAATTCTTTTTTTTTAGATTTTATTTATTCATTTTTATTAGAGAGAGAGGAAGAGACAGAGAGAACAAGGGGAGGAGCAGGAGGCATCAACTCCCATAGTGCCTTGACCAGGCAAGCCTGGGGTTTTGAACCTACAACCTCAGCATTCCAAGTTGATGCTTTACCCACTGCACCACCACAGGTCAGGCTTCAGGTGCACAATTCTATAACACATCCTCTGTACCCTTTACTGTATGTCCACCCCCTCCAATCAAGTCTCAGTCCATCACCATTTATCCCCTGCATACTCTCCTCCACTTCCCACTCCATCCTGGGCAATCACTATACGTTAAAAAAAATTAAGAGATCAAAAGCCATATAGAAAACAGAAAAAATATTTTCACCTACACCATAACTTTTTTAGAATTATACTCTAAAATTAGTTCTGGCCTTCTGGTCAGCCAAGGCAAAGCAAAAACATCACTGTGCTTTGAATAAATTTCATGCCAATTTGAGTGAATATAGACTTTTCCCAGAACTAAAAGTAAGGAGAAATTTAGCAAATATATTGAAAGTCAGCATGTGCATTAGCTTTCTATTGATGCCATAACAAATCACCACAGGCTTAAAACAGCACAATTGTATTGCCTTTCAGTTCCAGAGGTTAGAAGTCCTACGCGAGTCTCATTGGGCATAACTCAAGGTGTCAGCAGGGATATGTGTCTTGAGACTCTAGAGGTGTCCCCTACCTTTCCTTTACAACTTCTAGAGGCTGCAGACATTCTTTGACTCCTATATCTCTTCCCCCAACTTCAAAGTCAACAAAGTTCTATCTCTCTGACCCTTTTTGCATAGTACCATTTTCTTGTCTCCATAGCCAGGAAAGATTATTACTCTTTTAAAGACCCATTGGTTAGATGGGGCCCACCAAATAAACCAGGATAAATTTTTCTTCTCAGTGTCTTTAATTTAATCATATGAACTAACATATTCACAGTTTCTGGAGATGAGAATGTGGAAATCGTTGGACAGCCATTATTCTCTTGACCACAGTATGGTATAATTAAAAAAAAAATAGAGGACCTCAAATCCCAGACCTGAGGGTGAGTACTGCCACCCATAATTACTAGCTATGTGGCCTTGGGGGAATTATTTAACATCATAAGCCTCTGTTTCCTCATCTGGAGATAAATTATAATACTGAGCCTAAGATATTGTTATGGAAAATGATTCTATCAAATACTTAGCACAGAACTCAGTAAGTCATTGGATTATTATTTTTGTTGATCTTTATCTATTTTTGATAAAAAAAAAACTAATAGTATAAAGTTGAATTTCATTCTAGGACCTAAGCATTTGTATTCCTAGTACACTTTTTTCTGGTGATTTAACTTGACATGCAGAGAGAACTTTGAGAGTGCCTTGAAGAATGGAAGGTTAATGTGTTACATAGAAGGTTTCTCTTAAATACCCATTGCCTGAACCACAATTTTGGCAGATGCTGAATAACAATCAATTAAGTTGCAGCGCCCTGGTAGTTATCCAATATGTCAGTATTATAGGTTACTGATAACAGAAAAGTCCATTCACTTTAGATATCAAAGAGTGAAGTGGCAAGTTTAATATTCTTTTGGTGAAAAATAAGTAGCCTAACATAAAATTTTCTTCCAGAAAAAGGGTCATATTTTTTGAACCACAAAAATAACTGTGAACAGGGTCAGACATTTTTTCAACAAAGCTCTGGGTCTGGTCCAACACCAGGATAAGAACTGCTTGAAACACTGGAGAGGTAGGATGGACTTGGTTCAGGTCATAGGTCGTCATGTGGTAGTAGTCTGCTATCTCTTCTATAGTGTGAATGGCACTGCTCCTAATCTCCCAATCCAGCACACTATGCTCAAACATGCTTCCTCCTATGAAATGAATCACTTTCAGTGCTATTTACAAATAACTCTCGATTTAAATTCTTCCTCTTTGTCTTCCCTGCTCATATTACCACTCCTGTATTTCAAGCTATCATTCTCTATTACACACAGAATCATTTGGAATGTATTTAAAGCTAAGAAACAGAAAATCCAACGAAGAATGGCTTAAACAAAGTCGAGTTTATTTTCTTCATGAAACATAAAATCTGGAGATGATAAAGTTCAGGACGAGTGAACAGTCAAAGATTATCAGAGACCTCAAGTCTTTCCATTTTTCTGCTCCCCCACACATATTGGGTGGCTTTCCTCTTCATATTGCAAGATGGTAACCATACCAATACATGTTTCCATCACATTTTAGGCAGGAGAAGGGTAAAGACATAGGATTGAGGGCAAGAAGCTGAAGACACTTGCTAGTAATTAGGGTGCCTTTCAAGCCAGGTTCCCCACAGGAGCTAGGAGAGAGGATTTTAGAGGAAAGACATAGAAACAAGGCAAAGAACTTATTTTATTGGCTATTGCTTAAGAGGTAACCTTATTTGGAAAACCTAGTTGAGTATGATTGGTTGTTCTTAAGTTTTATTTCTTAAATTTGAGTGCATTGACTCTAGCTAAGGTTTTGGTTGGCTTATGTAAACTATCAAAACATTAGGGCTTCTTTTTATCATTGTAACTGTTGACTCTAATCAACCTTCACACCCTATGAAAGTTGTAATCTACCATGGCCTAAATTGTTTTATGTTTTTCTGAAGTATTTTTTCTGTCCTCAAGATTCTGTTTGTATTGAATTAGTCTGGGTTATAGAATATTTCTCTATACCATTTAGAAACTTAATGTAAGTTTCACTTGCTTCCTTGGTTTTTTAGAAAAATCATTTAATAAGTTATTTGCATGTATAGTAGACATATCTATGGGACTAATAAGGATTTAATTACAGAAAATAAAAGCAGCCTCCAACTGAATACTGAATACTGCTGGTTCTAAATCTTTTGGCCCTTCACTGCATCCCCAAACTTTTTCAGTTTCTACTAGAATTCAAGCTCCACACAGTCTTTTAGTTTAAGAAATCCAAATTTCTCTTAGCATACCAGGTAAAACATTACTACTCCTAATGTTAACTCTAAGTTCATTTGTATATCTAAATCCAACAGTGATATTTCAGCAGATCAAAGGAGCTTTTAATATAATTGAAGCTAAGCTACATCAAAGATGATCAAATTTATACATAGTAAACATTTTCCCCCTTAAGCTAACACTTCTGACAGATTATATCCCTAGTTTAATATAAAGATTAAATTGAAAATGAACACAAAGTTTAGGATAAGTTATAGAAAGATTAGGGCGAGGCTTAGGGCTTCCTGACAAATGTTTAAAGATCTTTAGCCTCAAAGGTATCTGGATTTGGATAATGAATCATAAACATTAGTTTTCTTATCAGTGAAAAAAAAAAGATTTATTCATTTATTCTACTAATATTTATTGCACTTCTGCGATGTGCCACACAATATTCTAAGTATGTATATACAGTACAGAGAGGATCAAATGCTTACCCTAAAAGAGCGTAGATGTTTGTAGGGATAATAATTGTACCTGCATCCTAAGGTTATTCTGAGGATTAAATTACAAAACATATGAAATACCCTTAGAACACTGCCTGGCACACTGTAGAACATTCAGTAATGATGATAATATCAGAATATTATAGCCTGATAAAAACACATGATCAGACTGATCAGGTGATGGCACAGTGGATAGAGTGTCAGCCTGGGTCACTGAGGAGTCAGGTACAAAATGCCGAAGTTGCCAGCTTGAGTGTGAGAACACCAGCTCACTGGCCTGAGTGTGGGATCATAGACAGGACCCCACAGTTGCTGGCTTGAAGCCAAAGGTCTCTGGTTTCAGCCCAAAGTCACTGGCTTGAGCAAGGGGTCACTAGCTTAGCTGGAGCCCCCTGGTCAAGGCACATATCAGAAAGCAATCAATGAACAACTTAAAAGTGATGTAACTATGAGTTGATGCTTCTCATCTCTCTCATTTCCTGTCTGTCTGTCCCTGTCTGTCTTCTTTCTTTTTTACAAAGACAAAAAACAAAAAACAAAAAAATAAACATGATCAAGTAGAGTACTGAAATGAGGAACAGGAAGTTTCTGACAACAAAGGATAAAAATAATTGAAACTTATGTTGATTCATTCAATTCAATACATATTTATTGAGCGCCAATTATATACCAAGTACTATTCTAGGAGCTTGATATATAGACATGATCAAGAAAGAAAAACCAAAGAGATTCTGCAAAATATTTCTTATCTGTTGTAGAAGGTCCCTATTTTATTTCTAAGCTCCTATTTCTGTGAGCTTAACTGAAATGTCAAGCAATGATCAAATGTCAGGTCATCTTCATTAAAGATAATTTTTTTAGCATCTCTATCGACATTCATTTGATGAAATCATTCTCCAAGAAAGATAAACTTTCTGTAAACAAGTATTAGTGATTCTATCAAAGGAGAAAGAAATTCCACT
Source organism: Saccopteryx leptura (assembly GCF_036850995.1). NCBI lineage: Eukaryota > Metazoa > Chordata > Mammalia > Chiroptera > Emballonuridae > Saccopteryx > Saccopteryx leptura. The sequence continues at coordinate 236,306,649 of NC_089503.1, forward strand.
GGCATAGAGATTAAAAACTTGATGAACCATGGAAAATTACAAAACATATATAAAATGAGGTTAAAAGTATTTATATCAGAAAGAATATTTATCTTTCTTAATAGTAAAGCTCTTATCTCTCAGCTGTCATTCTGTGTAACTGCAATATATGACTATGGACCCACGCTCCCTATGTTCTCCCAGAAAAACCTGGCCACTCTGCTGTTTTAAGGAACAGTTTATTATAATCCATGAGTCTCTTTCATCTAAATTAGTCTGCAAAAAGTCATATAGTTGAAACCACACAGCTACTGTCTACCATTCTAGTTTGGTCTTTTCAAGAGCTGCCAAACCTAAAGAAACAAAAATTATTCACAAACTAGAAAATAAATCTAGTAATAATCATAGCAAATGTTCAGCTTCACCAATAAACAAATAAATTCAAATTAAGGTAAATAAGTACTTTTTTTCCTAACAAATCAGCACAAACAAATCTTGATTTTGTGAGACTGTCAAGGAAGCTGTTGAATGGGTAATCTCATGTTGTTGATGTCAGTGTTAACTGGCCTTTAGGGAAGAAATCTGACAAAGTGTATCATATGCTATTAACTTTTTCATATTTTTTTTTGACCCATTAACTCAGTTTGTTGGAATCTATTTTAATTTTGAACAAAAGCATATGCGTGAAGTTGTTAGTCACACCATTATGTATATTAATAAGAATAGAAATAATTTAAATTTTAAACACTGAGAAAATTGTTAATAAATTATGACATACTATTTAACATATGAACTAACCATGAACAATTCTCTCTCTCTATATATATATATTATATATATTATACTCCACTTCATATATATATATATATATATATATATATATATATATTATACTCCACATTCAAAAGAGACTCATGGATTATAAAAACACTTTGTATAGTGGGGTATAATATATGGAGTATCATATATATATATATATATATGATACTCCACTTCATTTATACTCTGCTTCATTCCAAAGTATTTGAGGTCAGGATATCATGCTAAATCTAAATAATTTGTTTTAAATGCTGAATTCATAATTAAAAATAAAACATTTCATTTCTGTTCTGGACGGAAATGTAGCACACATTAAAAAAATCAGTGATATCATGGATTTTCTTTTTGCTTTTCCATTACTTGGAAATTCTTATATAACTTTATAAAGAAAATATTTATTTATAAAAATAATTATCATAAAATTTTTAAATGATTAAACTTGACGCAACACATTTTTTAGAAAACAGATTTGCAAGGCATAAACGAATTCTGATGGGTTAGAGCCCACTGTAAAACCTCAAGTCCTACATCCTGTAATTAGAACAGGAAGTTCAGCCCTGGCCGGTTGGCTCAGCGGTAGAGCGTCGGCCTAGCGTGCGGAGGACCCGGGTTCGATTCCCGGCCAGGGCACACAGGAGAAGCGCCCATTTGCTTCTCCACCCCTCCGCCGCGCCTTCCTCTCTGTCTCTCTCTTCCCCTCCCGCAGCCAAGGCTCCATTAGAGCAAAGATGGCCCAGGCGCTGGGGATGGCTCTGTGGCCTCTGCCTCAGGCGCTAGAGTGGCTCTGGTCGCAATATGGCGACGCCCAGGATGGGCAGAGCATCGCCCCCTGGTGGGCAGAGCGTCGTCCCTGGTGGGCGTGCCGGGTGGATCCCCGTCGGGCGCATGCGGGAGTCTGTCTGACTGTCTCTCCCCGTTTCCAGCTTAAGAAAAATGAAAAGAAAAAAAAAAGAACAGGAAGTTCAGACTCATCTGTTTTCACAGTTCCATCCTAATAATGGAAGTTAGGGGGAAAACTAATGCAGAGAAACAGTGGTCACTGCCCGTTTTGTTTGGTGGGTGGGTGGATTTGTTTTATTTTTTTTAGCTTTAATTAAAGAAGAGTCCTAGAAAATTAGAGAATTTGACATGATCTTTTTCCAGTCACTAAACTAGAACCATTCTAGGTCATTTTTTCAAAACCATTCTAGGTCATTTTTTCAAAACAAGTCTATTTACACCAAGGTTGGAATAAAACATAACTCTCAAAAACTTTATCAACAGCACTCAGAATCCTAGAGCAATTTCTTTGAGCTCTGCTATCTCAGCAAGGCTCTCTTCAGAACAAAAACCCTTCAATTTGCAGGGTTTTAAAATGTACTCAGAAGTTCCTTTAGATCCCACTGAGAACAAGAGTCATCCTAAATTAGACTCAGGCTGTATCTCAAAAAAAAAAAAAAAAAAAAAAAGTGCTTACTTTAATATACCTCGCAATCAGGGGAAGGTTGGAGACACAAAGCGTAAGTTAGAAGTAAGGAAGAAAAACACTTTGTATAGAGCAGAACCATTCAAGAAGTGGTAATTTAAAAAAACAATTTATAAGGATGGCAACACATTGTAATTTTTAGAGGCCACACAAATGATATAACATCTTAATGACTCCCCAGCTTACTTTGGACAAAAGCCGAATTCTTTCTAGAACCTTCAAAGCCCCACTAGATCTAGACCCCACTTACTCTCTGACCACATCTAATACCATGTCTTCTCTCCTCAATTACACCTACATAGTTCTCTTCTACTGACACCCTCTTCTCCCCTCATGCTTTATTTCCTCACTTCAGTATTGGCCAGGGAGCAGTCAGAAACCACATTAGATATTTCAGTTGAGTGAATCTATTTATTTTAATTTTTTACATTCAGTATATTTTTGTATTAGTCTCAGGTGTATAGCATAGTGGTTAGACAATCATATACTTACAAAATGTAGGCCTTGATATTTTCAGTAGCCACCTGGCACCATACATAGTTATTACAACATCATTGACTATATTCCCTATGCTATACTTACATTTTGTAACTTTCAATCTGCACTTTTCAATCCCTTTCAGCTGAAGAAATTTAATTAACAAAACAAACTAACAAACAAGAGAGAAACAGACTCATAGATTCAGAGAATGGTCTGACAACAGTCAGAGGGGGTGGAGGGCTTAATAAGCAAAAAGAGCACATTGCAGTAACCTAGGTAATGGCTGCAAGAAGCTGGAGGGTTTTTCCTCCCCCCACCCCCGTGCTGAGGAAACCCAGACGTTTGAACAGGTCCCCATGTGGAGCTGGTGTGCAGACCTCAGGACAGCAGTCGCCTCCCGCTGCTCCCGGAACCTCTGAGAGGCACTCTGCGGCTGCTCCTAGAAGTACAGAAAGAATCTAGAGGCTGGAACCGATTGCTGCTGATGCTGAATGTTATTGCTGGGGCCATCCAGAGGGAAACAGAAAGCCAAGAAGGGCAAGAGGGGAAAGAATTCCCTCTTTCCTCCTGCCTTCCAGTCTTACCCTAATATCCTTTATTGGCAAGTGTATCTAAAAGCCAGCAACAAATAAATATACATATGATGTAAGTTGCAGTGATGAAGTCCAGCCCTACATAGGGAGCATGCTTGGATCTGAGAGCTACTAGTTCTACTAGCCATCCTAGTCCACACTTTGGCTTCTCAACATCCATGTACACCCTGATATATGTATATTTAAACTTGTATATAAGAACAAGAAATAATGACACTCTCATTCTCTCCCCAATAAGAAAAGACACCTGAAAATACGTTTGGGAATGCCCTGCACACCCAGGCTTTCTGATGAGCTTCTTTGCAAAAACAGAGATTTTAAAGAGAAATACTTAACTAATATAAAAAATACAGAAAGAAGGAAAGAAAGAAAGAAAGAAAGAAAGAAAGAAAGAAAGAAAGAAAGAAAGAAAAGAAAGAAAAGAAAGAAAGAAAGAGAAAGAAAGAGAAAAGGAGGAAGGAAGGAAGGGGAGAAGGGAGGAGGGAGGAAGGGAGGAAGGGAGGAAGGAGGGAGGGAAGGAAAATAAAAAGAGAAAAAAAGAAAGATATGAAATTCCAACTATCACCATGATCATCTATCTTTAGGAAGAGACAGCTCTGAGCAGTGCTAATTCTTTCTTTAGAAATTATTATTATTATTATATATAATATATGTAAAGTAGCTTATACGTAGACCAGACATGTTACGCAGTCTTTTGCTTCTTTCTGTGGTTCTGCTCAAAACTGGGAACTCTGTGGGTTGCTCACAAAATAGGTCGGAACATTGTTTTCCAATGTAGTATATGCTGCTTCAAAAAACCAAAGAAGCCTATCAAGGAATATGCACAGTTTTCGCGGTAGATATAAAGGAGTCTTTAACATGTTTATCATTGTAAATAAGATATTCTGACATATGCAGATCACCAAACTCCCCGAGAAACTTCACTGAGAAGATGGCCTTGAATTCTGTAGGGTTAATCTCCCAACCTCTGGTCTACTTGTTGTTTCACTAAGATGTATAAAGTAATTTCCAGGTTCTGGCTCATCAAAATAAAAAGATTATGATGTCATTAATGTAGCAAACCAATGTGATATTCAGCATGATGTTAAGATGATCAAGATCTGCCTAAAATAAATTAAAGCAGAGAGCAAGGTAGTGACGACGTGCTACCAATCCCATCAAGATAAAGCAAACTGCTTTTGGAGGATCTGGAAAATTTATATGAAGAAAAATACTTCTCAGATAAATAATTGCATAGCAGGGATTGAGTTCATATGATTAAATTTATGATGATCTATGATCATTTCATGACATCTGTCTATCATCTGAACGAGACAGACAGGTTTAATAGGAATGTGATAGGATTCACCACCCTTCATCTTTCAAATTTTTACCGTGGCACTCACCTCTGCAGTTCCAGAAGGGATAGAGTATTGTTTCAGATGATTACCCTCATGTGATTTCTCTAGGGTCTTCCACTTAGCCTGTCCTATGATTCTGACATGTCTGAGAGTCAATGTGGAGATTCTGCCAGAGGCTGATTATGCCTATTTGAATTACACATTTAAAGGCTTAGGTCTGTAGAGCCTCTGAACTGACAGTTAAACAGACATTAAGTTAAAATTTCATTTGTCCTCTGACCACGATAGAAACCCACTTTGATTGATGGCTACAGTGACATTTTGGGTCCCCAATAATTAAGGTCACTTCAGAGCTGGTGACTGGCTATCAATAAAAGGTCTAGTAAGTTTCCTTTGCTAAGTGTGTTGTCATCGTAATAAATGGCCACAAGGCTGTTTTAGGAAATGGTTGGAGGCAGCCTTACAAAATCTTGTAAGACCTGTGGCAGTGGTGCATAGTTCTCTCTCAAGGGGAATTGGAAGTCCCTTAATCAAGGACATACAGGTCTGTGTGCTGAGTTAGGCCTAGAAAATAGGTACAAGATGGACACTCTTCATGTGATGACTCAAGTCAATGATTTTGGCCACCAGACCTAGAGACTATTTTGGCTATGTAAATAAAGTAATAAGTTAGTAGGCTGCCCATTTATGTCATCCCTAAGAATGATTAGTCACTTCTCAAATTTTCCGGGTGTCAGAGCACTCCAATTTCCACTCTACAGCTTGTGCAATTATGGCAATTGGTTGTTAAGTCCTGACACTTGACCTTGACCACTCTAGAATCCCATTATTATTGTTGATATTGAAAAAACAATCTTAAAGGTGCCATATCAACCAAAGTGCAAATGGATAGTTTTTTTTAAATATATGTGAATGCACATGTTTGAGATCATAACATTCATAACATTCACATAATTTTGCATCTCTCTGTTCCATGCAACATGGATTAGGGAGCACTTTCCCATTTGCTAAGTGTGTTGTCATCCATGTCATTCAGTATTGTTACCACATGTCATTTAATTTGGGTAAAGTGATTAATCCTGTTTATATGCCAAAGATAAAAAAATTCTTGGAAGTAACTGTTGAAGTAACTAGATTTGAAAAGATATGGGAGGAAATTAGATTTAGAACATTGAAAGAGTTTGCACTAAATGAAAGTGAGAACATCTTTTTCTCTGAAACAATAGCAGAGGCAAAGAGGAATGGGAAGAAAAATTGAAAGGTAAAATTAGATAGTAAAGTTTCTCTAGTAATTAAGAAAGAGGAGATGGAGGATGTGGTCTGAGGATCTGGACAATAATTAAAGAGCAGATGCAAACTGAGTACTCACTGCTGTGGGGAATAGGAAAATGGGCCGACCAGAGATGCATAGAAATAGACCTATACAATCCACCAAAGTGTTAGCGGTCGTTATAACTGGATAGGATTGTAGAGACTAAAGGTAATTGACATTTTTCCAAAATTTTAAAATACACAGTAACTTCTATTATTTTTATAGTCAGAAAAATATACTATAAACTAAAAGGACAAAAAGAATCATTTTATTAGTAATATGGAAAATAGATTGGAGGTGGGTCTCCCTGGCAAGTTAAGAGTTACAGAAACTCTTACAGGATCAATGTATTGGCCTGAGAAAGAAAACACTGGATAAGACATTATTTATACTTAAACCAAGGCAGAGGTAGTCACTATAAGAAGAGAAGAACAGATATTTAGAAGATAGATTCAAAAGTAAAGATAACTGATTGGAGTAGCAGCAGGGATTGGAGCAAAAATAAGAGGAAAGAGAGGTTTCTGACTTGAGCCCCTCGTTGGATAACCATGCCTTTCAGCAACATCACCCAAAGAAGAAGATAAAAAAAAATGCCATTTTAGGCAAGTGAGCTTCAGGTGTCTGAGAGATTTCAGTTTAGAAATCATAAACAGTCAGATTGAGAAATGGAGAGAGTGTGGGAGGGTTAAAAGTCATGGTTTTTTGGACTAAGCGTTTCTGTGTTTAAATCTTATTGCTGCCACTTACCAATCATGTTACAATAATTATGAGCCAAATATTGTACTTCTGTGGGCTCCAGTTTCTTCTCAGTAAAGTTAGAATAATAAAATAATAATATCTGCCTGATAGCAATGCTTGAATAGTAAGGGAAATAATACATGTAAAGCAGTTAGCAATTGCTTAGTTAACCTGTAATAAATATAAGATACTAATATTATATATCATATTTGCTTGCTATGTGTAGGAAGGCAAGTTGATCAATTACTCATTTCCTCCAGGTTTTTATGAAATGGATATAACAAATCTACTACCCAAACTTAAACTGAACATTTAATGAGAAGTTGAGCAGTCCAATGCCTGCTTCATGATTATTGTTCTAATCTGCTCAGACTCAGTCACCAAAGTATGAAAATTAAAATAGACATTAAAATATTCTTATCAAGTTCACCAAATGTTTTACTATTTTAATTGGATATATTTACTTTGTACAGTGTATAAGAAGCAAATAGCTTTTTTCTCAGCTTTTATGAAGGTATCAGTTTTGTATTAATTTATTAATTTTTTTTCTAATTAGTTTTTCTTTATAACAGTATTTTTCAGTTCTTACCCACTTTTTTAATCTTTTAATTTTTTATATTTTTAAAAAATATTAATTATACCTATTGTTTCCCTTTGTGATCATCTTATACATAGAGCATCAAGGTTTATATATACATAAAACATCCTCTATATTCTTAATTTTTATGTTAGTTGTAATTTATTAGCCAGATTATTTAAAGAATATGAAATTTAGTTTGTTGCATCATATGAGGTGAGATATTTTGCTTAATTTTTTCCAACTAATGAATTTTCTCAATGCCCTTTGTTTTAAAAATAGCCACCCTTTTCCCATTTATTTGTGCCTCTTTTTTTATGAAATACTAACTTTTTATAATGTATTTGACAATTATAAAATTCTACATTGTTTTAAAGATTATTACATTTTAAATGGCTGGGAGGTCAAATCCCGTGTCTCTTACCCTCTACCCAATCGCTCCTTTAAAAGTTTTCTTAGGTAATCTGTGTATTTGTTTTGAAATTAAATTTTCAATTATTTTACTGAGTTCTGAGGTAATACACAATTCCCAATTAAATATTGAATGGCTTTATAGCTTTTAATTCAGGAAGAATTAGCATCTTAATATAATTTAATCTTTCCTACATGAACATGATATATTTTTTCATGTCTTCTGTAATTTTCATAATATTTCTGAGGTTTACTTTTTGTAGAACCAAATCCTTTTACATAGGGTTATTTCTTAGTATATTTTTGTCATTTTGTGAATAGGATTTTTTTCCAACTATACCCATTAATTATTGCTAGTATTATGGAAAAAAAACATTTAATTTTTTTATTGATCAGTACTAAAATTATGTCTCCATTATGTCCTGATTTATGAGCATTTGGTAATTTAATAATTTATAAAATCTTTTGGCCCTGGTTGGTTGGCTCAGCGGTAGTGTAAGCCTCTCGTGTGGATGTCCCAGGTTTGATTCCCAGTCAGGACACACAGGAGAAGCGACCATCTGTTTCTCCCCCCCTCCATTCCCCTCCTGCAGCCATGGCTTGATGATTCCAGCAAATTGGCCCTAGGTGCTGAGGATGACTCAATGACCTCAGCCTCAGGTGCTAAAAATAGCTCAGTTGCCAAGCAATACAGCAATGGCCCAGATGGGCAGAGCATCGCTCTTAGGGGGCTTGCTGGGTGGATCCCAGTTGGGGTACATATGGGAGTCTGTCTTTCTACCTCCTCTCCTCTCAATAAAAAAAAAGTTTTAACAAGAGTTGGGATTTTAAATCTGCCACAGGTCTTCAGATTTCTGGTAAAAACACTATTAAAAAATATTTGCATGTATTCAACTCAGCTCACTCCTTAATAACATAACCCCTAACAAGGTTTTGCAGCAAAAGAGACACATTTTTAAGAAAAATATGTGAATCAAGGTATCCAACATATACATGGGTCAAATAACATCTAAGATATTATCCATTAAAATTTTTGGTTCCTAATGAAGTCTTTCATCTAATCAAAAATCCTTACTTTCTTTTCAAAATTATGTAATCTCCCTTTTGCTCAGCTACTCATCCACAAAATATCAGAACACAGGCATCTAGTCCACAACTTCAAATAATGTCAACATCATTGTTCAGACGTTGTTGGCAGGCCCTCTCAGGAGACATTGTAATTCTCCTAGGAGCTCCTGCCTGCACTGACACTTTCATTGGACTAGATTCCTATAGACTGGAAAACACTTTCACCATATTACTACATCACGATAGTTTTACGAGCCGTTTGCTTCAATTTTGCAATTCTGTAACTTCCCCTTTTACATTCCTTTACCTTCTCCCTTTTATAATACATTATTTAAATATTTTTATATACTTTGAGAACCACAGTAGACTGTTATAAATTTTTCTTCAAATCATCTTTTAACATTTCCTGTCTGTTTAGAGAAGAGAACTTCTTTTAGCCATTTTTTTTAGGTAGGTCTGCTGGCAAAAATTCTCTTAGTTGATTCTAGAGTTTAAATGTTAAGTAGTCCAGTTTCTAGGAATATACCTCCAAGAGTCCCCATTTCAACTACAAATATTTTAAGAAAGTTTTGATAAAGAAAAACATCAAGTGGCCCTGTCTCAAAGAGTTGGTTATTATGCCAGAACTCAAACTTCCTAGCGTTTTAGAAGCTTTCTGCATTATGAAGGTCTGTTGAAAAATATCCTGGTTCATTGATTATAGGCTGTAATGCACATGCTGTCACATAGTGGTCTTTAGTATTTGATTTTGTACTGGGATTTTTACCCTTTAACCATGTACCCATGATAGACATTTACTTTGCACAGGACTTAACTAACAATGAAGTGGAAGGGTGAGAAAACATTACTAACTCACTTTACAAAGGCTGTTGAAACTTCAATCTTTCAAGTGTTGAAATTATAAACAAAATGAATTATGATGTTAAGTGTAGGTGATTATGCAAGAAAGCAAATGGATCTAAGGATGAGAGTTAAAGATTCACAGTAAAGTAGTGGGTAATTATGACCTTAAGTAGTACTAAAGAAAAGATATCTCACCATACCCTAGTTGAAGAAAATATTGATCTTAAAGATACCGGCAACTATTTCACTAGTTTTCCCCTATCTTGGATAAGATCCTGAAAGGAGTAAAAGAATCCAGAACCAGGTATACCTTAGAATCCTTGTATTCTGTGTGAACCACAAAAAAGGCAGTGAAAATATTAGGAAGGGATGCCACAGGCTGGAGTGATGTCCCTGAGCATTTTGAAGTAATAAAAACTGCATAGGCTGACCCTAATTTTTAGACTTCACAGCCCATCGCTACCAGATTTGACAGCATTAATCACATACATAAGATACAAAGGTCAGTCCTCTGTTTGATGCACTGTCTGTGATTTCCAGTCTTTAGGAATCACTATAAAAAGTAGCCAGAGCAAGAAATAGCAGCACCCCTGGTCTGGGCAGCTATGTCTACCAACTTTGCTAACAATTGTCTCTTCAGCTGGTTAAATTATTCTGTCTGAGTTTCACTGGAAAGGTACAAAGTCATACATGCTTGTACTTCTCATGACCCAGCAAGAACTCTTTCACTAAAAAATCAACAGACAACCAGTGTTATTAGGTTAATGGATTGTGCGTGGCTCTAAAAGGAATAAGTAATTACATTAGGTAAGCCATATCAACTCAACCTTAATAAAAAAAGAAAGAAACACAAGTAAGAATTTGCCAAAAAAACATACTGTGCATAATGTAAATAATATATTAATTTTTGGTAAGCTTGTTTAATAGATGTTTGCTAAAAAGAAAATCTAATATGTATTCATCATTCTCTGTCTCATTGAGTAAACAACTAATTATCAGGATATACAAGAAGCCTGAATTATTGTTTTTTTGATAAAACTGAATGTTATTATAAAAGTGATATAAAAAATATAAAAAAGTGATAAAAAATCATACTAAAGAAAACATAGTCAACATTTTGGCATACTTCCTTTATTTTTTCCCAAACCACTGAACTTTCAATTTTGCACTGCAAATTTTCATAACATTAAAAAATTATCTCATATTTACATGACCCTAGTAATCATTATGGTAATCATTATTTTAAATTATTTTTAAAGTTTTATTTATTGATTTTAGTGAAAGAAGAAGGGGGAAAGAGAGACAAAAACATAGCTCTGTTCCTGTATGTACTCTGACCAGAAATCGAACCAGGAAACTCTGCACTTTGAGACAATGTTCTAACCATATTTTTAATGGTGATAATGTCCATTCAGTAAATGTAACATAATGTGCTTTACCATTCTTTAGTTTTGGATTTAAATTTTTTATAATTTTATAATTATGCTTTTAGAATGTTTAATGCAGTGCTTCATGAACATAATTTCTTTCATATGTTGAGTGATTTGATTTAGAAATAATCTTAAAAGTGGAATTCAATATCATGAAGGTATTTAAAATTTTATGTACATTGCATAATTTATTTATAATTATTTTATGACTATAAAACCATGCATTCATGCCGATATTTTAATAAAAAGTTAAACATTTTTATGAACTCCAAATTTTCCTAACCCTCAAATTGAACATTTTTAATATTTTGGAACATATTTTAATTTTTTTCTGTGAAGTTATCTTTTTTTTTCAAAATTAGATAAATAACATTTGATTTAGTCATCTGTGTTCTATAATTTTTATTATAAACATTTCTACTATAATAAAATAGAATACAATTTTTAAAATGTAGTCACTTATTCTCCATATAAATACAGTATGTTTATTTATTTGTAATTACTTCCTTATCATTGGCTACTAGGTTATGTGAAGCATTTTCAATTATCTAAAATTATGTCATAAACATTTTCTTACAGTATCACTTGAGAAGAAGATCTTGGGACTCTTAAATTAAAGTGTCAGCATTTTAAAACTATTGATATGCTTTTCAATTTATTTTTCATAACAATTCCTTCTGAGGTGCAACACTTAGTTTGAAACACACATAAAAATACTGCTATATTGGACTTCCTAAATTAAAGTATTTGATGATTACTCTTTGGAAATTCATTGGGTCTATTATAGAATAAATCACAATTGTATCATAATTATCAAATAAACTTTTGGGATTAATTTAACATCTAGAGAAAATAAATAAAATATTGCAAGATTTAGTTTGAGTCATAATTTTTTCTTTGACTTTAAATAATTTTTCAATTACAGTTGACAAAAAATATCTTATTAGTTTCAGGTGTACAACTCAGTGATTAGGCATTATGTAACTTATTAAGAGATTATCCTGATAAATCTTGTAGCCATCTGACACCATACTTCATTATTACAATATTCCCTATGCTATACTTTATATCCCTGTGACTATTCTGTAACTACCAGTCTATACTTCTTAATTCCTTTAACTTTTCACCCATCTCTCCAAACCCCTTGCCATCTGGCAACCATCAAAATGTTTCCTGTATCTAGTCTGTTTCTGTACTGCTTCTTTGTTAATTTTGTTTTTTTTTTAATTCAATTGTTGATAAATACGTATTTATTTTCACTTTATTATTCATATATTTTTACCTTTTCTTTTTTTTCTTCCTCTTAAAGAAGACCTTTTAACATTTCATGTAATATTGGTTTGATGGTGATGTATTTCTTTAGCTTTTTTCTTGTCTAGGAAGCTCTGTATATGTCCTTTGGTTTTAAATGAGAACTTTGCTGAGTACAGTAATCTTAGTTATAGGTTCTTGCTTTTCATCAATTTGAATGTTTCTTGCCAATCCCTTCTGGCCTGCAAAGTTTCTATTTGAAAAACCAACTGACAGTCTTATGGGAGCTTCCTTCTAGGTAACTAATTGCCTTTCTCTTGCTGCTTTTAAAGTTGTCTTTAATCTTTGTCATTTCAATTATCATGTGTCTTGGTGTGGGGCAATTTGTGTTCATCTTATTCGGAACTCTCTGTGCTTCCTAGATTTGTGTGTCTTTTTCCTTCACTAGGTTAAGGAAGTTTTCTGTCATTTTCTTTTCAAACTGGTTTTCAATTACTTACTCTCTTTTCTCTCTTTCTGACACCCCCATGATGTAAATGTTGCTACACTTGAAGTTGTCTCAGAGGTTCTTTATGCTATCCTCGTTTTTTTTTTATTCTTTTTTCTTTTTTGCTGTTCAGATTGGATGTTTTTTTCTTCCTTATCTTCCAAATCTCTGATTTGATCTCAGCTTTATCTGCTTCATTGTTGATCCACTGTTATGTATTCAAGGGGCATATCTGAAGCTGAGATATTCCTACCAGTTTTTATCAGCCACACATAAACCCGGGGCCAGCCCTTCTGCTTCACTGTCCCTCCACACCGGTCTCAGTGTGTCTTCTTTCTATCCTTGGTTTTAGGACTTCTGTTCAGCTAGATTTCAGGAGGTTCTGAATAATGGTTGTTCTATAGTTTAGTTGTAATTTTGATGTATAGTGGGGGGATGTGAGTACTACATTTACTTACAGAATCATCTTGACCAGAAACCAAGCCATAATTTTTTTTAAAAACTGTGTTTGCTTAAATTAGAAAAAAGTAGACCTGTAGAAGATTTAGTAACATCTTAAACTACGAAAATGACAATGAGCAGCTCTTCAATGCTAGTGACGAGAGAGAGAGAGAGAATCTAGAAGAGAAAAGTATTTAGAAAGACTTTATTATGTAAGCCCACTGGAATGTTATACAAGAAAAAAATAACATTAATTAAAGATCTTAGCTTAAAGTTAAAGTATAAAATTCCAAAACAAAATTTGAGGAATCAATCAATACTTTGGGAAGATATTTTATGTTATAGAGCTTTTCATCAGTCAAACTCCCTTCATATTCTGTGTATTTTAATTCTGACAATCATTATCAATAACTATAAATCTTCATTTTATATTACGCACATACACACAAAAGAGTGACTATAAAATAGATCTTTTATCCTGATGCTCAAATGAATATTATATATTATAGGTTATCAACATCTCCTAACAATTCTAAAATCTAAAACTGGAAGGGGTGAGGTAGAGGAGGGTGTAGGGGGGTAAATGGTGATGGACAAAGACTTGACTTGGGGGGATATACAGAGACATATTATAGAATTGAGCAGCTGAGACCCATATAATTTTGTTAAACAGTGTCACCCCAATAAGTTCAATTTAAAATATTTTAAATAAAACACAACATTAAGTCAAGTTTTTATAGGTGAATGGCTTTAAATATTGTTTTATTAGCTGACTAATAAGGGTAACCTGTTTCATCATTCAGAATAGAATTGTGGATTCTACCTTGGCACTTACAAGAAAAGCTAAAGGAGCCCCATTCCCACATACACAGACACAAAGTATAAAAACAGCTCTTTTCATAGGAAATGAGAGGGATTGGAGAGAAAGAGGAAGATTATTGTGGCCCCTAAGTGCCTCTGTATAACCCTGTGCCATCACAGAACATAGTCAAAAACTACCAATAGTTCACCAATATTTTATAGAAAGACACTTGATTATGGCTGAGACTGCAATGAAACCCAGTCCTCCTAACTTCCCTCTTATACTGTTTTTATCCCATTAAGTTAACTTTGAATTGTAATGCACTGCCCATTTGCCAATTCTACTACATCATTGAAGAATGTAGTAGAAGATTGTCAGGAGCCACTAGGAAACCATAAAATATGAGACAGATAAATGATATATGGAAAATTGATGATATATAGGTAGATGATAGGTAGATGATAGATGATAGATAGATAGATAGATAGATGATAGATATTTATAAAATGTTCACTTCAATTAAACTTCTAAATTGAAAAAAAGACCACTTAATATCATCTACTTAATTCAAGTTTCTTGAGAAGTAAACATATGACTGGGATCTCCATAAAAAATATAGAAATGACAATGCATCATGAACATCAGATAAAGTGACAAAATCCCTGCTGGTTCCACCCATTTAGTATCTCCTAAAGAATGAGGACCATTGAAGTAATTCCTACATTGTTAGTGCACAGGGGTGGGAGATAAAGAATTTTTTATTTTGGATTTAATAAATAAAATTATATGTTTTTAGTCTAAACTTTGCAGGCCCTAGAGATTGCACTGTGAGTTTTATATAAACTATATTAAGTTGACTTTGGTAAACTTCTGTTTTTACTAGGTATCCCTTATCTTCTGCTAAGTTTTCTTGAATATATTCTTCCTCTGCTTCACATTAACCATTTTCATTATATTTTTCTCAATATCCTTATTTATGATTTTAAACTATTTAGTGATTTTAATTCATTCTTCTATTAACTACTTTGAGTTGCCACATATATAAACCTGCCTTCAGTTTAGACCAATGAGAAAGCAAAAGGTTTCATAATTTAGATCCTCAATGTAAGCACTTTTCTTAGCTATCTGTGATTATTAAGCCACATATTCATCTATAAAAATGTAGAGGTAATAATAAAATAGTCACTACCCAGAATTCTGGTAGCTCAGAAATACAAGTGCTTCTGAGGGAAGTTATTATATTCACCTAATTCCAGAGTTTACAAAGTGGAAAAGAAAATTAACACTTGAAATGGACTGAAGCAAAACACAATAATAAAAGTTCACAATCAACTAGAAGTTCTATAACATTTCACGTTGTTAAGCTATAAATATTCAAATTAAAAAATAATCATAGGACAATATTACTTGAAGCACTGGTGGTTTTCCATTGCAGGTATAAGAAATAAGAAGGATCTACAGTTATTATAGGAGCCATTTTTATGCAGATTATAAAAATCCAGTTATAAGGCTGTGTGACTATTAAGGAATTAGTGCCTCTTTTAGAAGAAAAACATGTTTGTGCCCTTTCTTTAAGAACTAAAATATAATATAAAGTTGACTTCTCCATTCCAAAGCCTTTTGCATTAAAAACTAATTTGCAAAATACTGAGATAGATTCATTCTCATCTGGAAATAATATGATATTGTACATTATAAAACTGACCAACTTTCATTCTTGAACTATTTCAAAAGTATTTTTGAAAGGTTATATTGATCTTGGTTGAGATAATTTTAGAGTACAGGACTTTATCTGACTTACCTGATGTTTTTCTCTTAGCAAAAATCCTGATGAGGTTCTAATTTTATCTTTTTTTCCATAACTTTACTTAACCCTGTAACTATTAAAAATATATAAATAATAATACTTAAGTATAGTGCTACTACTGATTAAGCATCTGGTGTATGTCACCTTTACCCTGTGAAAATGTAATGCACAGTCTTATCGGGTACTCTCCAGATACAGAGAGAGAGAAACAAAACTTTCATTTCCCTTGACCTTGAGGTTTTGCAAGCATTTGCTATACTGAAGTAGAAAATTCATGTCTCTGTTTACCTACTTCACTACTCCTTCCCTTAACAATCTATTTTTTTAAGTAATAAAATTTAAATTCAGAAACTAATGGATTATGGTGCTACCCAGGCTTTAAAATATGTCCACAGGGTAATCTGATTTAGCAGCAGAGCGGAGATGTAAGACAGAGGTTGTTTTCCCCATTTTATTGGTGAGAAACTGAGGCTCAAAGAGATGCTGAGAGTTGCCTGAAGTCACACAACCAGGAAGCGTTAAATTCAGAACTTGAACTCTTCATCTGCAACCTCTAAACTCCATTCACCCAGGTAGCAGAAATGTCAATCCAATTCAACATCATCTTTCAGAATTATGCAAACTACATGCAAATTAGGACATCCATGAACTAATTTTAAAATATCAGGTAATGTGCCACATAGCATGTGAGAAACATCCCATATGTTAATGTTTCCTACACAGGCAATGGAATATATATATGACCTGCCTCCTCTAACTGAAACTAAGTGTTGAAGTTTTATTTCCTTTGTATTTTTTTCCTTTCATTTTGTTTTTCATAATTTTTAATCATAAGAACAGGAAAAGGTGCAGAGCATAATTAGGACAAATGCACATCTTCCTACCTTTGTAACTGTTGATAGTTGCAAAGATTATCTCATGCTTACCTAATGTATTTTTATTTTACTTTAAAAAAGGTTTTTTTATTTGCTGATATTTAGAGAGAGAGAAAGAGGAAGGGAGAGAGAGAAAAACATTGATTTGTTGTTCCACTTATTTATACATTTTTTGGTTGATTCTTGTATGTGTCCTGACTGGGGATCAAACCTACAACCTTGGTGTATCAGGACAACACTCTAACCAACTGAGCTAACCAGCCATGGCTAGGCATTTACAGACTGACAAATAAACATTAAACAGAGAGTATAAGTATCATTCGGTTCCCTTTTACCCACAACTTCTACTTCTCCCCTTCTCTCTCTAGAGTCAACCAGCATTATAAACATTGCACATACTTCTTGGTCTATCTTTGTGTTTGCATGCATACACACACACACACTTCTATATATCCTGAAAACTATAGGATAAAGTGTATATATGTTTGTATTTTACATAAATGATGTTATACTGTACTCGCTATTAGACAATGTTTTTTTTTTCTCATTCAACATCACGATTGGGACCTATTCATGTTCCTATATAACAAAATGTATTGCTTTATAACTAAATTCCATTAATCTATTTCTTCACTGATAATATTTAGGCTTTTCCCAATTTCTAGTATGTGTGTGTGTGTGTGTGTGTGTGTGTGTGTGTGTGTGTGTGTGTGTGTGTGTGTGTGTATATATATCCAGTTAATCAAGGAGGCTCAACTCATGGCAGTAAAATTGGCAGTCATATGCTATTACCTTTATCTGCCTCCCTCATCAGCCTTGTTATAAAGTCACAGGCAGAGGAAGGGAGCTGAGTGTAAAAACAAAATGAGTACCCCCACTAGCTTAGATTCATCCAGAAGTTTCTTCTGTGCAGGTGATAGAGGAGGTGTGTCCAAAATTACCAACGATTCTAACAGTTATTTCTCTGCTGCTGAGTACATGGGTAAAATCCCTTACCCTTGTCAAGAGTGGTCTGGCCAAGTGATTATTCTGGCCAAAGAATATAAGCAGTTAAAATCTATTTTTCTTTTTGACAGAAAGAGAGAGAGAAAGCCAGAGAGGGGGACAGATAGGGACAGACAGACAGGAGGGGAGAGAGATGAGAAGCATCAATTCCCTGTTGCAGCTCCTTAGTTGTTCAGTGATTGCTTTCTCATACGTGCCTTGAACTGGGGGGCTACAGCAGAGCCAGTGACCCCTTGCTCAAGCCAGCGACCTTGGCCTCAAGCCAGCGACCTTAGGCTTCAAGCCAGTGACCTTTGGGTTCAAGCCAGTGACCATGGGGTCATGTCTATGATCCCATGCTCAAGCCAGTGACCCCTCGCTCTAGCTGGTGAGCCCGCACTTAAGCTGTTGACCTCGGGGTTTCGAACCTGGGTCCTCTGCATCCTAGTCCAACTCTCTATCCACTGTGCCATAAACTCTTCAAAGTGGAAGGAAAAGACCACTTTGGCTTACTACCTATTAAATCCAGATTAAGCAGTCTGGTTCCTTTGGGCATGGTGGTCCTTTGCAAGGTCTAGTCCTATATTCCACTTATACAAAGCTGGTTGTCATAGTGAATTTTTCTAGTGTTCATGCCTCTTGTCATTCAAGTAAGGCCATAGTCAGCAATTTCATGCATCTCTGGGGTCTCCTCCTACCCTAGGCACAAGTGGGCAGGATGTTTTAGGAATCTCCTCTGCCTTTCAGTCCCTGATGTGCCATCTCTTCCTGTGCCCTAACCATGCCCATCCAGATGTGAAGTGAAACAGCAGCTTCTGTTTCTCTCAGCCATCCACAAACTGGAGGTGACTATCTTGGGATTTTGCAGAGAGAATGAGTAGTTCTTCTTCACAAATCCTGCACTTTCTGAAGTGCTTATAATCTTTCTCACTTCTCAGGCCTCTTCCTCGGATTATGTAAAATTGAATCCCTCCATCAACCCCATAGGAAGGTGCCTGAGCCCCACAACTGTGTTGGTTCTCAGAACCCCTACTGTGGTCCATTAATTCTCTGTGGGCCTCAGCTTTCGGCCCTGGCCAGGACAGGAAGAGAAATAAACTGAACTAAACCTACACTGTTCTGCCTACTTGGCTGCTACAAGAATCCTTGAATGTATTTCTGTGTATAAATGTGTGAGAGTTTCCCTAGAATATACCTAGAAGTGAAATTCTTCTGTAATACTGTAACCTAATAGTCATAATTGGTATTACTATTTTTAGATTTTTTTTCTAAAAAACTATTCCCACACAAGTTTTTCTGGCTCTTCTGTTGCTATCTTCCCACCTTCCCCCTAAGATGCCCATCCTGCTGTGACGGCCCCTCTCTGCTGAGTAGAGTTGTTTTCCACTCTTCAGAATATTGACGGCCTGCTTCTCCACAATGTCCCCAGGAATAGCCTACCTTGGCCTCCTCCTCTCACTGTTGACAAATGAAGTAGAGGATCAAGGGCACAGGTCACTGCTGATTAGCCTCCCAGCTCTACTCATTGCTGGGCTGTCTGCTCTCCTCCAGGGTGGTCTGGCCCCCTTGCCCAACCCCATTTGGGTCTGAATGGGGATAGGTCAGGGGATACCTCTCATGCTTCTCTCTGATGGTCTGTGGGATCAAAAGAACCCACAAAAGTGAGAAAATAAAAGAATCCTGGCATCAGGAGTTAATGTAAAAGACAGGAAAGATGGGAGAAAAAAGATAAGGCTTAAAAAGGTGTGGACCAAGGAAGAAGAGAAATGGGAGCAGTTTCCTGGTTGAGATCCTCACCGCCTATAGCAGGGAACAGGACTGAGGTAAAAATCTAGGGGAAGAACAGAGCAGGTCTGGCTAGGCAAGTTAAGAGCAGGCGGGATGGTACATACTGCCTATTGCCTCATGCATCTGCTTTTCAGAAAGGAAAAAAATAGGTGGTACCTGTAGAATCTATGGTGAGACCTCTTATTAAATCTCAGAAATTATTCTATCCACCTTGACTCTGCGTTAAAGAATGCTTCATTGTGAGATAGTAGCAGGCTCTACACACTCACATGAGGGAGGAGAATTTTATTATAAAGCACCATTTTATTATAAAACAGCCATCCTTTAATATAATTAGTGTTATATTCAGAATTGGAATTCAGAAAATTGTAGACTGTGTTATTTGGGATAGTCTGTCCCTAAGTATAATATTAATATCTATATGCTCCTCTACTGTTCCCATTTCTCAGAAATACTTTGGGATCTTGAACCTGATCAAGCTAGCTAGTATCATGAATAAGGTGGCCTATCTTTCAGTGTAAGCATGTGACGTGAGACTGTAAAGTACCCCAGGTCGAGGAGATGCTAAACAGTCACTACCTTATCCTCTTTTCCAATATGTATATTAAAAAAATCCTCCCTGCCTTCAAGTAATTCACACAATATTTTAAAAATCCACTTACCCTATTAAAGAGAAAATTTGAAGCATTCTTACTTTGTAGATCTCCTTTTTAATAGCTCAGAAAAACTTACTTGAGCATCAGTCTTGCTTGTGCTCGTTCAACTGCAGAAATTCATGAGAGAAAAGTCAAATACTGGGAGTTTACAAATTTGGATATTCAGTTCTTGAGAGTCTGTGCTGTATAAACCTTCCTCCATTAAGAAAACTGGCTTCATGTCATTTCAATTAGCTTTTATTCAGAAAGCTGTTAAATATTTGCCAGTGACAGGGGACCAAAATAATATTAACTATTCCAAAGAAAAATGATTCTGTTAAACTTTTCATTTAATGGAGATGCAAGGCTGCACGGGACTGGAGTAGCGCCAGCCTGCTTCACCTTTCGCAACCTGCGTGATTGCCGCCCCCCTCCGGCGCTCTCCATTCTCAGCTCTCTTTCCGGTTGATTTCAATCATGGAATATTCCTCATGACATTCTGAGTGTATCTTGTGGCATTAATCATGATTAAGCAGTTATATCGAAACACTACCACACCGTAATATGCTTTGCTGATAACGGCTCTTACAGCAGAAGAAAAACCAGGTTGGATGAAAATTATTTTTTAGAAAAGCAGACACAGTCAAAGCACTAGATCAACGTGCATCTATTTGTGCTTGGCTCCAAGTAGTTGATGGATTCAAACAAGAGAAAAACAAAATTTCCAAGTAAGGAAGATAAATATTGAGTAGAACACATGAGAAGAAGTTTTACAATTTAATATTTCCTCTTTGCTTAAATTTAAAAAAAAAAAAAAGAAGGAAAAACCTCTCAAGTCTGCTCTGTGACAGCTGCCTGTGACATAATTGTTACCAAAAAAATGAATTATCCAAATGGTTGTCTTGAGTAGCTCATTAGTCAGTCACCATTACCAAGCACAGAGCACTAGGGTCTATATACTTTAAGAAAACACAAGAATGATACAATGAAGAAGGAAAAAAGTTAATCTGACTGACTTACAATTCAAAGGTAGTAAAGATGCACATATGATGTGAATTTTTCAAAAACTATAAAACCAAAAAACTGCATTGTTACAATTTAAACTTGCAAGTGATCAGGGGACATGAAGTAAAGGATATATGAGGCTAGGATCAGGATTATTCACAATATCTGGTGTTTTCTTACATTAAATTGTCCTTGCTTTCTATTAGTTCTATTGCTCATGATCAAAAGAGGACTTGAAACAACTTTATTTTCTGTCTCTTTCAGAATTTTTCCAATGTACAATAATTTGATTTCTCCTTCTGTATCTCAGTTTAGTCATCGTTCCTTCAGGAAGCCTGCCCTGATACCCCAAGAAGAGAATTGGCACTGTATTCCCCCAGTATTTACTTATCGTGTTGTGATCACGTTTGCCTAGTCCCTTGTTTTGAATACCCCTGTAGTCTGGGCAGCACTTTGTTAAACTTCGGACATTCAGGCTGGTGGTGCAGGCAGCACTACTTCTTCGCCCTGTTGGTCTGTAGTGGACCATCTCTCATCTTTTAGGTGTCCTTGATGGCTGTCAGATGCCAGTCCACCATGTCTCCTTATCTCAAACTACCTCAAACGTGTTCAACTCTCAAAGTAGACTCCACAAAGTCCCTTTCTTCGGACTTGAGAGTGATATATGCACAGTAGCTCTCTCCAACCCTAACATCTCTTTCTTTGTTATGAAAGTCTTTCTTTCCCACACATGTAATAGTACATAAATTCTGAAGATTATTTCTGCATTGCTGTTTGGTTTTGTTTTAATTTTTTTTAATTTCTATTCTTCCACCCTGCCCTGTTGACAACCAACAGCTTGTTCTCTATATCTATGGGCCTGTTTCTATTTCGGTTTGTTTTGTTTTGTTTTGTTTTTCCCTTAATTCCACACATAAGTGAGATCATATGGTATTTGTTACTCTGTCTAATTTACTTCACTTAGCAGAATACCCTCTATATCCCTCCATGTTGTGGCAAATGGCAAGATTTCATTCTTTTATATACTGATTAATATTCCATTGTGCATATATAGATTCAATATTTTTATTCATTCATGATGGACATCTAGGTAGATTTATTATCTTTTATTTGCTTCAGAGAACTATCCAAAAGTGGAATTACTGGATTATGTAACAGCTCTATTTTACCTTTAAGAATCTCTGTAACTATTTTTTATTGTGGCTGTACTAATTTACTGTCCCATTAATAATATACCAAGGTTTCTTTATCCACATCCTCGCCAGCACTTTTTTTTGTTTGTGGATTTATCAATGATAGCCATTATGACAGACGTGATGTAATATCTCATTGTGGTTTTAATTTGCATTAACCTGATAATTAATGATGTAGAGCATATTTAAATGTTTGTTAGCCATCTGTATGGCATTTTGGGAGAAATGTCTATTCAGATCCTCTCCTCGTTTTTTATTAGATTGTTTGGTTTTATTTTATTTTATTTCTTGGGTGTTAAGGTGTATGAGTTCTTTATGTGTTTTGAATATTAACTCATTATCAGATATATCATTTGTGAATATCTTCTCCCACTCAGTATGGTTTTTTTTTTCATTTTGCTGATGGTGTCCTTAGCTGTACAAAAACTTTTTAGTTTGATGTAGTCCCATTTGTTTATTTTTTCTATTGTTTCCCTTGCCCAAGGACACATATCCAGAAAGATATTACTAAGAGCAATTTGAGAGTTTACTGCCTATGTTTTCTTCTAGGAATTTTATGGTTTCAGGTCTTACATTGAAATCTTAAATCCATTTTGAATTTATTTTTGTGTATGATGTAAAAGGTAGTCCCGGTACTTTTTTACATGTATCTGTCCAGTTTTGCCAAAATAACTTAATGAAGAGACTGTGTTTATTCCATTGTATTTCTTTGCTTTCCTCATCATGGTATTAATTGACCATATAAGTGAGGATTTAGTTTTGAGATCTCTATTCCATTTCATTGATCTATATATCTGGGGTTTTTGTTTGTTTGTTTTTTTACAGAGACAGAGAGAGAGTCAGAAAGAGGGATAGACGGACAGACAGACAGGAACGGAGAGAGATGAGAAGTATCAATCACTAGTTTTTCATTGCAGCACCTTAGTTGTTCATTGATTGCTTTCTCATATGTGCCTTGACCGTGGGCCTTCAGCAGACCAAGTAACCTCTTGCTCAAGCCAGCGACCTTGGGTCCAAGCTGGTGAGCTTTGCTCAAACCAAATGAGCCTGAGCTCAAGCTGGCGACCTTGGGGTCTCGAACCTGGGTTCTCCGCATGTCAGTCCAAAACTTTATCCACTACACTACCGCCCAGTCAAGATACATGTCTGTTTTTATAGCAGTACCATATTGTTTTTGTTATTAGAGCTGTGTAGTATAATTTGATATCAGAGAGCATTATGTTTCCCACTTTGTTCCTTTTCAAGATTGCTGTGGCTATTCCCTATCTTTTGTAGTTCCATATAAATTTTAGGATTAGTTCTAATACTGAGAAGAATGCTATTGGTATTTATAGGGACTGCATTGAATCTGTATGTTACTTTAGGTAGTAAGCGCATTTTAATTATTTTAATTCTTCTAAACATGAGCAACGTATAGCCTTCCATTCATTTATATCTTGTTCAGTTTCTTTCTTCAATGTCCTATAGGTTTTTATATCATTTAACAAAAGAGGTGAAAGACCTGTACTTTCAGATGTCTTAAATATGTTAGGTCATATATACTGGAAGGAAGCAAACAGTTTGAAAATCATTGCATTGTAGTTTAGTGTTCAAGTTCTGTTTTTCCATGAAATTTTCTTAAAATAGACAGTTACATAAGAATAAGTGGACAAATAGTTACTTTGCAGACATGTTTCCAAAGCTTTCTAAAGTGAAGGAACTGCAGCTATTGAGTTTGTTTAACTCTGAGCATGGAGATTGCCGGCATTTGACAAATGCCTTGAATCAAAATGGTAATCTCACTAGACTTCCAGAATCAGAGAAATAATGTGCTTAAATAAAAGGCTCAGTTTTTCTGTATACATACACAAAAAAAGTGTGTGAACTCTTTTATATAGTCCTTGAATTAAAATGAATACCTAAGAGTTGTGACCACCATTTCAATATTTTAAAAATATAAGCTACCCTAACAGAACATGCACAAAGAAATAGAAATGATTGGTGAACAAATCAAGAATTTTCAATGCTGTTAATAAATTTAAAAAATTAATTTTAAATGAAAGGTTTTCCCCATAACAAATTGAAGGAAAAGAATTTACATGACAAAGTGAGAAAGCCGATCATTAATAATTTTTGTAAAGCCATTTGGAAATTCATATCAAAGTTGGGGAAGTTTTTTTCATGCATTTGTATGTTATTTTCATACCAAAATTTATCTTAAGGAAATAACCAGTAAATCTTTTCATAACAAAAATATATTTGAAAAGTTAAATGTTAAATAGTGAAACAAATATTTCATAACCTTACAATACATATTTACTCTTAAAATTATTCTTAAACTGTTATCGAAATGGGCAAATGCTCATTTTAGTTAAAAAGTATACTTGTATACTTTTTTTATACCCAGAAAGAAATAATTCAAAAAAGGAATATTGATTCTTTCTAGACAATAGAACTTCATGTGTTTTTTCTATATTTGTCTCTGTCTACTTTCCACATTCTCTTATATGTATCCCCCTTATAATAAGGTCATATTAAAAAGTAAACTTAGAGATAGTTTTATCGTAAATAGACTGCTGAAGGTAACTCAACAAAAATTTCATATGTAACCTTGAAATTAGTTTACATTCTGAAGAAGTTATTCAGAATTTTAGGAACTACTTTATAAAGACAATATTTGGTTTTCATTCACCAAAGAACACATATTCAAGAAAACGGTGATTCTGGAGGACACGTTCATATTCTCTGGAACAGAAGCATTATAGTAACCCAAGAATGCATTATCCCATAGTTCCCTTGAGTGCTGATTTGTGGGAATAGCAGCTGGCTTTTCAATTGCCGTAATCTATAGTGATAAACTTCAATTCAGGAATATGTGCTAATGGGAAATTGTGAAAAATATGAAGCCAGATAGAAATACATTTATATGACATGAAGAATGAGGAAAACTCAACTAGAGTGATTTACAGAAAATTAATGTCCCCAAAATATAGAATGAGTTATACAAATATTTCCAAAACTGGGCTTTGATATTTTTATGTGGTATATTGGAAATGAAAACTTTAGTTCCATGTTTATATTGTCCCTCAGCATCTGAACGAGTGCAATTTCTTGGAGGAAAATTGCTATGAGAATCTAAAACATCTTATGACCCACCTGAGTCCTTGTTGCGTAAATAGCTCTCAAGGAATTGACTGCTTATTCAGCTGAGATAGGCAAACACTTACAGAGCACACAAGGCCAGGTATTCTCCCTCCATATCATTTATTAATTTATTCCCCAGACTCTGAGGGAGTCTAGTCATTTGCTTATTATAAAATCTCACCACAACATGAAATACCAGAAGTACCAAAAAACATTGGGGAATGGTGAAACTTTATGTATTTCTAGTACGGCCTTTGGGTGAGTTGAATTTTGACAGCTTTTCATGAATATTTATCTACTGACAAAATAACTCTTTTTGTTTTACCTGTTTACTCTTCTTCCACACAACTCAGCTGAGAACATGGGATGTTTCTAGATTTATCCAAAACATGTTAAACAGACAGAATTGAGGGTAGTCTTTAGACCAAACTCAAACTTTCCCATCAAATACATATTTGTTCAAACAAACAAAAAGAATAGAGAATAACTGTGTGGAAAAGAGGAAAGACACCATATTTCAAAGGTATATTTTAGAGTAATATTTCAGTAATTATCTCAGAGGAGGGGAAAGGGAAAATTATTCAGGCAGATACCAAAAAGCAGCATTCAGATGTAACATGATAGAAGGAGGAAACAAAAGAGCGCATTACAAATTTGGGGCAGATGGAATGACAGATTTTTTAAAAGAAGCGCTGCTTGTTAGCTGAGCTGGTTAGAGCATCTTTCCAATAACCCCAAAGGTTGAGGGTTCGGTCTTCAGTCAGGGCACACACAGGAATCAACCACTGAATATATAAATAAGCGTAACAACAAATAGATGTTTCTCTCTCTCTCTCTCTCTCTCTCTCTCTCTCTCCCTTCCTCTCTCTCTAAAATCAACTAATTAAAAAGAGGAAGAAGAAAAAGAGACAGTTTCTCTTTCTATTCTTCTGTTGCTCCCTTTCTTCCCACCTCTGTTACTTATAGAGCTTAGTAAATATTTCTTTGGCTTGAGCATATTCTTTCAGTCCCAGAGTTTATTTTAACATGTACAGTTGCTGTAAGGGAATTTTCAGGTTTTTAGGCAAAAAAAAAAAAAAAAGTACACATTCTTAGGTGGAATTTTTAGATATTGTATAGATAACCCCTTTTGCTGGAAAACTGTATTTCACTCATTTTAAGTATTTTATGCACTCCATGCCTATGTTGCAAAAAAGCCTTTTTCCCTTTGTAGCTACCTGAAAAAGTCTGCACTTTATATTACATTTGCTTAACAAGTTTTTGCTTTCTCTGTGGATGCATTCAGTAGTTCTAACAGAATGAAAAAAGTGAAGGAGTCTTGAGGAAAGAAGAACTTGAACTAAACAGTATTAAGAGTATTTCTTTAAACATTCAGTCAACATAACATGCATTAAAAATACAGGCTCCAATTCTAATTAAAAAGGACCATGTAGAAGCATATTAAATATTTTTTCTAGATATATAAAGGCAGAGAAAGCAGGGAAACCTTCCATTGTCCTTCCAACTTCTATCATTATAAAGGCTCAAAAAATTTTTGTTGTTGTTATAATTGTTGCTGGCCTAGAGTAACAATTTTGCTGTCAAGGAAAGGATAAATGCTTTCTGTCCAAGGATCAGGTTACAGCATACAGACCCCACTAGGAAGAGAATAGGGTCAATGAATCACTTCAGGAGTCAACCTGAAATTTCAAAGTCCATAAATAATGCAGCAAGAGAGCTTCTTTGGAGAAGAAATTTATCAGCCATGGCTTCATCCATATGCAGTGGTGGGAATGTCATTCTGACTATTTTTCTGCTGGAGCATCTGTATTCTTCTTGATGATTTACATACTGAGACCAAGAGAACCCAAAACTATGTTGCTAGGAATTGCTTTTTCAACACTATACAGCTTGCAAAAATGGTCTTGAAAAATAGTTAATAAATCAAAGCTATAGAATTTTGAAGCCATGTGAAACTTGTACCCAAAGAGCTAAACTAGACTGTCTTTCAACTTATTGTTTGTGTCAGATCAGAAACTACCAGAATGATGCAATTTATCATTTGGAATAAGAGTGCAATGGGCCTGACACTTATCAGAATATTCAATATAAACTGATAGAAAAATGAATGAAAATATATCACCGACTCCAGGTGTTTTCACAAAACATCCTTATTAGATATACCAAGTTGCACAAGGAAGGGAATAGAAAATGCAGGATTTGGACAAATAAAAGTCCATGTTCAGAACATCTAGATCTTAACAATTCTTGCAAGTGACTTCACAGATATCTAAGCTATGAACCTCTCTCCCCCTTGCCATCACTTAGCCTTACACATAGCCCTATTACTCCATGCCTATGTCACCTTTTTCTTTACTAATTAATAGAAAATCTGAGTCTTAAAATTATTGCTAGGTTATCTGAAGTAATTTGGAATTCTAGTAAAACTAGAAAGATAACAATCTCCCCCCCCCAAAAAAAAAAAAAGAGAGAGAAAGAAGAAACAATTTTAGTTTTCTCCCCTTGGGAAAACTCAAGAACCAGTTAATTTTAACAGAATATAATAAAATATCAGTAAAGTACAGTAGTATTCACACATTTCACACACACATACCCATTTTTTTTTCTTTCTCTTCATGGAAGATAAGTGCTGAATGTATGAGAAAGGATAATTCCTTTTTAAAGTTAAAGGCATTTTTATAAATTAAAACTTTCTGTTTAGAGTTAAAAAGTCATTTATACTATTTCTTTCATTTGCTCAATAAATACTGAGTGTTTAATATATATAAAGTACAGGGTTAGAATTGGAGGTATATAGAAATAAACTTATAATTAACAAGAACTAGAGAAGATGTAGACAACTTTCAATCAAGCAAACGTAATGAAATAAGTAGAGTAAGAAAACTACAAAGCAAAAGCCATGGTGTTCTTAGAAAAATCACAGATTCCTTCCCAGAGGAGCATTTTTACTGGGCCAGAGACAGTACATAGTTCAGCAAAGGCACAGGTTAGGTATCATGTGGTTTGTTTTTTTATTTTTTATTTTATTTTTTTTACAGAGACAGAGAGAGAGTCAGAGAGAGGGATAGACAGGGACAGACAGACAGGAACGGAGAGAAATGAGAAGTATCAATCATTAGTTTTTCGTTGGCATTACAACACCTTAATTGTTCATGGATTGCTTTCTTATACGTGCCTTGACCGCAGACCTTCAGCAGACTGAGTAACCCCTTGCTGGAGCCAACGACCTTGGGCTCAAGCTGGTGAGCTTTTCCTCAAACCAGATGAACCCGTGCTCAAGCTGGCGACCTCAGAGTCTCAAACTTGGGTCCTCAGCATCCCAGTCCGACGCTCTATCCACTGCGCCACCACCTGGTCAGGCAGGTTAGGTATCTTACTTTGTTCATGCTGCTGTAACAAAAATATCATAGACTGGGTGGCTTAAGCTACACATACCTATTTCTCACATTTCTAAAGGCAGAGAAGTTCAAAATCAAGGTGACAGCAGATTCCATGTCTGGTGAAAATTGGCTTCTTGGTTCACAGATGACCCTCTTCTCACAGTATTGTCATGTGTTGGAGGGATTCTCTAGAAACTCTTGATAAGGGCACTAATCCCATTCATGAGCCCCCACCACCCATGACCTAATCAACTACCAGAGACCCCATTTCCTACTGTCATATTTGGTTTTAACAAATAAATTTGGGGAGGGACACAAACATTTAGTCTATAGAGTAGCATAACTTATTTGCGGGACCAGTGGGTAATAACATTTGACTAGTGGATGGACTGCTGAAAGCACAGAAGTGATGGATAAAACCTGAGCCAGTGGCTGGGGTCATTTATTGGACAGCAGGTTAAAGAGCTTATATTCAATAATATCATTGGGCTTCCAGCGTTTTCTAGAAAAGCACAACACTTAATATATTTAAATTTCAGATAAGCTTTTTAACTTTTTAAAAAATATATATGTATATCTCATGCAACTATTAAATTCAAATATAACTAGGAATCTGGCAGTTTATCTGAGAAGCCTAAAATACAGGTAGTGTGAAGTCACTGGCATTTTTTGAGTAGTTGAGTAGCAGTGTTTAAGAAACATTGCAGCGGAACAAGCAATAGGCTGATTTTGAGTGAAAAGTTATTTCAGGAAAGAATAAAAGCAGCTTGAACTAGCATGGTAACAGTGAAATCAGAGAAGAGGGTAAATTTTGAAAGAAGAGTCAATAAGGCCTGCAATTAAGAAATATAGGGTGGGAAGGAGAGAAAGAACTCAGAACGGCCAGCAGTATTTAAGGTAGCTTGATGAGGCACTGGCAAAAAGGAATCAGGAAATAAAGAAATGTGACGCTACTTATGCTACTTTTGTATCCCAATATATGGTCTATCCTAGGGACTGTTCCTTGTGCACTGAACAGAAACGTATAATCTGATGTTCTGGGATGAAAGGCTCTGTACCTGCCAGTTATGTCCATTTGGTCTCTAATGTGTCATTAAGGCCAATATTTCTTTATTGATTTTCTATTCAGATGATCTATATAGATCTATCAATAGAGTATTAAGGTCCACAACAATAATTGTGTTTCTCCCTTTAGTGCTATTATTAGTTGCTTTATTTATTTTAGTGCTACTTGATTAGGTCTATATATATTGAGAAGTATTAGTCTACTTGATGTAGTGTCCCCTTTATCATTGTAAAATGTCTATTTTTGTCTCTTGTTACTTTTGTTATCTTGACATCTATTTTGTCAGGTATAAGAACAGTTACACCTGCTTATCTGTGAGTACAATTTCTTGAAGAAACATTTTCCACCTTTTCATTTCAAATCTGTCTCTGTCTTTGGAGTTTAGAAGTGTCTGCTGAAGGCAGTATATGGTGGGGTTTGGTTTTTAGATTCAATCTGCTATGCTGTGCCTCTCTATTGGTAAATTCAGCCCACTTTCTTTCAAGATAATTATTAATGTGTAAGGATTTCCTATAGCAGTCTTATCTTTTGTTTTCTAGTATTTTGGTGCCTCTATTGGTTGTTTTTCTGTCTGTTGTTTTTGTTTGGTGGTATTCCATCTTTTTTTTCTGTTCCTCTGTTTTTTTAAGCTGTTTGTCTGTTTTGTTTTTTGTGTAGTTAGCATTAGGTTTATGAAAAAGAGTGTTTCATATATACAGTAGTCCTTTTTCTTTTGAATGCATCTGATCTCCATTTTTGTTTACAAATTTAGACCTTTACCCCTGCCTCTTTTAGGGTTTTGGGTTTTTTTGTCACAAATTACCCATATTTATGCTGCAAGTTTTTTGGTGACTTTACTTGTAGTTTTGTGACCTTTTGTCCTCTCTTTCAAATAGAATAACTCCCTTGAGTATTTACAAACAACAGCTCCAACAAGGTATTAATATCTAAAATATATAAGGAGCTCATACAACTCAACACCAAACAAACAAACAATTTAAAAAAAATGGACAGAGGACCTGAACAGGCATTTCTCCCAAGAAGACATACAATTGGCCAACAGACATACGAAAAGATGCTTAACTTCACTAGCAATTGGGGAAATGTAAATCGAAACTAGAATGAAGCCCTGACCAGTTGACCCAGCAGTAGAGTGTCAGTCTGGCGTGTGGAAATCCCGGGTTCGATTCCCAGCCAAGGCACACAGGAGAAGCGCCCATCTGCTTTTCCACCCCTCCTCCTCTCCTTCCTCTCTATCTCTCGCTTCCTTTCCCGCAGCCAAGGCTCCATTGGAGCAAAGTTGACCCGGGGTTCTGAGGATGACTCCATGGCCTCTGCCTGAGGCACTAGAATGGCTCCAGTACAGCAGAGCAACACCCCAGATGGGCAGAGCACTGCCCCTTGGCGGGCATGCCAGGTGGATCCCAGTCAGGTGCATGCTTGAGTCTGTCTCTCTGCCTCCACCCTCGCTGCCCCCGCTTCTCACTACGAAAACAAACAAACAAAAAACTAGAGTGAGATACAACCTCATACCTGTTAGAATGATTATTACCAACAAGCCAGGTAATAACAACTGTTAAAGAGGTTATGGAAAAAATGAGACCCTCATTCATTGCTGGTAGGAATGTAAACTGGCACAGCCACCATGGAAAACAGTATGGAGGTTCCTCAAAAAATAAAGAATAGAGTTCCCATATGACCCAACAATCTCTCTTCTGGGTATCTACCAAAAATTTTTGAAAAAATTAATTCATGAAGCTATATACACCCCTATGTTGATTGCAGCATTATTCAAAGTGGCCCAGACAGGGAAACAACCAAAGTAACCTTTGATAGATGATTGGATAAAGAAGATTTGGTACATATATACTATGGATTTTTATTCAGCCATAAGAGATTAAATACTGCCATGTGTAACAACATGGATGGACCTTTAGAGAATATTATGCTAAGTGAAATAAGTCAGAAAAAGCTAAGAACCATATGATTTCACTCATATGTAGGATATAAAACTGAAACTCGTAGACACAAACAACGGTGGGTGGTTACCAAAGATGGGGGGGGCAGGAGGGTGATAAAGTTCAAAGGGGGACAAATATATGATGACAGAAGATTGTTTGATTTTGCGTAATGGACACACAATGCAATATACAGCTCATGTATCAGAAATGTACCCTTGAAACCTATATAATCTTATTAACCAATGTCACCCCAGTAAATTTAATTTAAAAATTAAATTAAAAAAGAAACATGAGAGGAAGAGTAATGAACTTGGTGACATTTTGAGTTTGCAGAGCTGGAAAACCCTTAAAGGACAGATGTTCAGTGGCTTTGGAAAAATATCAAAACAAGAGATAAAGATTTGAGCTTTATCTGCTTAAAAAATAGGGAGCTAAAGTTTCATTTTGCTCTCTGTCTTTATATTTTGCTTATCCTGACACAGTGCTGATACATCTTACAAATGTAAAAAATAAAATAAAAGGTTTACACCACAATGTCTTTTTTACTTCTTTAATGAAATAACATTTTATTATAATAATTTTATTTTCAGTGTTATTACTATGGGAAACAGTATCATTTGAAGAGGCATCATTGAGCTCTGGGGTTTGACCAATTTAGACACAAATACCAATTTTTCTCTTACAGACTGTGTGACTTCTTAAACAATTATTTAACTTATTTGAGTCTTAGTTTTTTTACCTGTATAACATAGACTCATGAAATTATAATGAAAAATGAACAAGCATTTATTAGCAAAAGATATACCATAGCACCTACACATACTAGTTTCTCAATAAATGACAGCTGTTGCTCTTGTTCTTTTATTGTTGAGGTTTTTGTTCTAATCATCAATGATAGTAAGTAAAAATCTAAGTGTACTTAAAGGTTCAGACTGCTCTATCAAGTAAAGAACTACTTATGTTTTATATACCTAAGAAATTATTTAATCCTACCAAGACAAGTTAAGAATAAATACACCAAGCAACTAGTAAAAAAGCAACAGTGGCCTGACTAGGTGGTGACAAAGTGGATGAAGCATTAGCTTGGGATGCTGAGGACCCAGGTTTGAAACCCCGAGATTGCCAGCTTGAGCATGGGCTCATCAGGTTCCAGTGGGCGCTCACCAGCTTGAGTGCAGGGTCACTGGCTTGAGCATGGGACCATAAACATGACCCGTTGGTCACTGGCTTGAGCCCAAAGGTCACTGGCTTGAAGTCCAAGGTCTCAGGCTTGAAAAAGGGGTCACTGGCTCAGCTGGAGCCCCCCAGTCAAGGCACATGCAGGAAAGCAATCAGTGAACTAGGATGCTGCAACAAAGAATTGATGCTTCTCATCTCTCTCTCTCTCTCTCTGTCTGTCTGTCTGTCTCTCTCTCATGTGCATGCTAAAAAAAAGGAACAGTGAGCTTATCAGTCAATTTTTCACTTATCTAATTGCAAATAAATATTTGATTGGCTTACTAAATATGCCGTTTGTTCTGATACCATGAAGATGTAGCAGATAGCTTCCATAAATAAAGTCCTTGTCATTTCCAAAGTTAAGTGGAACCATTAAACTAATTACTGGCATACAGGACTATTCTGGGGGCTACATTGTATCATCACACTAACAAGATTAAGGTTTTTACCTTGCTACAGAAAATTATTGATATGGTTTAACTCCAATGTTCTGATGGTCAACAATGAACTGCATATATGACAGTGGTTCCATGAGAAACTGAAAAATTCCTATCACCTAGTGACATCATAGCTGTCACAGGTCATAATGCAATGCATTACTAGTGTTTGTAGAAGTGTTTGTATAAACATCCTACTTCCAGTTGTATAAAAGTCTAGCACAGCCTGACCAGGTGGTGGCACAGTGGATAGAGCGTTGGACTGGGATGCAGAGGACCCAGGTTCGAGACCCCGAGGTTGCCAGCTTGAGCGCAAACTCATCTGGTTTGAGCAAAAAGCTCACCAGCTTGGACCCAAGGTCGCTGGCTCGAGCAAGGGGTTACTCGGTCTGCTGAAGGCCCACGGTTAAGGCACATATGAGAAAGCAATTGAAGGTCTCGCAACAAAAAACTGATAATTGATGCTTCTCATCTCTCTCCGTTTCTGTCTGTCTGTCCCTGTCTATCCCTCTCTCTGACTCTCTCTCTGTCCCTGAAAAAAAAAAAAGTATAGCACATATAATTATATTTGTAAGTACAACATCTAGGTTTGTGTAAATGCACCCTCTGATGTTTGCCCAACAAGGAAATTGCTTAACAATGTTTTTCTGAGAATGTATTCACATTGTTGAGCAGTGCCTAGGTGTATACAATATTGGCACTGACAGAAGAGATAGAACACTATTTTGCTGACTTTGTTGTATTTCTATTAAAATTCTATAAAGCTTAGCTGTAATATCAGACCAAAAGGGAAAGCTTATATATTCATAGGAAGAGGTAGTTTTGAAAACTCAGATATATGCCTTTCCAAAAGAAATTAAAATGGTCTGAAAAGTTAGCTGAATTGAGCAACTGTGCACAATTTATTTCCAAATGTATAAAACCATGACATAATCACCTGCATGAACTCTGTTTACTCAAGTGAAAAACTTGCCCAAGATAATCTAGTGAAAACAACAAATAGCAGTGGGTTCCATAAATGAGAAGTTCAGTAATTTGGAACCAAAGTGAAAGCTTTTAAAAGTCCACGGGCACAGCTCTTCTCTAAAGTTCTGAGAATTACATACAGAACACCCTACTAATGTCTGAGTTCAGTATTTCTCTCCTGTCTAACTTCTGATCATTTGCAATCAATCCTTTATTGGAGAGTACTGTCAAATTAATCTTCCCAAACCTTGCATTATGTCACATCTTCAAGGACTCTCAGACCCACCTCCAACAAATGGAGTGCAAACATCGGTTTACAACACATCTCAGGTGACGTTTGTTGTTCTGTCACCCATTTACTGCACTAAATGTCCCCCGAGCACCTCTAGACTAGATCCCTTACCAAGTATACTTAATTTTTGCCTTAAAAAAACATATTACTTTCAGATTATGCTCATTCTGCATAATAGAAATTTGTTTCTAATAGTCATATAAGATCTAGACCATCCAGATTTTTATTTATACAGTTATTTCTCTAGATACTGTTATCTTTATTATATGTGGCTTAAGTGTCTGTTTGTCGCCGATAGCTTATTGGTTGCTTGCGTAACTGTACTAGCCAATGGGGTGAAGTTGCCACGGCATTCAAATAGTCCCGCCTTCTGGCATGCCACCTCATAAATTGAGGTTAAAGATTGGAGCAATTATTATGCTGTTAAGAAATCTTAACAGCAGAAGGGGTCTTTGCAATGGTACAAGACTAGAGGTTCTCCAATTGAAAAATAATGTCATAATAGCTAAGTCTTTGACTGGCTCCTCTAAAGGTGAAATACATGTCATTCCAAGAATTGATTTGGCTCCATCTCAAACAGGGTTGCCGTTTCAATTGAGATGTAGACAATTTCCTGTAAAACTTGCCTTTGCTATGACCATCAATAAGTCTCAGGGCCAAACGCTTAAGCGTGTTTGCATTTTTTTACCTGAGCCTGCATTTGGACACAGTCAACTTTATGTTGCCTGTTCAAGAGTTCATGAAAGAACGGACGTAAAATTAAAAATAATTGATGGTCCTCTGCAAGACGAGCTTAAAAATGATGGAAAGATCTACACAAGAAATGTTGTGTACAAAGAGATCTTTGACATGTGAATTAACATTTTATTATTTAAATCACCTTTATTTATTGAGCTAGCGGTGGCTCTTAAGAAATGTACCACCAGTGGTTTCCTTCATTGCACTCTACTTTAAGCAATTAAGCAAGTAGAAGGGGGAAACCCCATGGGGCAGTAAGCAAAGGGGCTTCCTCGCCGCCTGCCCTGGGTAATTCAGTTTGAATTAGCAGATACCTTTGCACAAATCATTTTAATTACAATTTATAATATCTAGAACAGCAGTCATTTTGTATGACTGCCAGGCTTTCTAGTATGTAATAATGTGGGCTGGAGTTTAACAATACAGGCAATGGAGTCAAACAGCTGGGTTCAAATTGTGGCTATGCTATTTATTTAATTTCCCCATCTAAAAAGTGAAGATAAAACATTACATACTCTTTTTGTCGGGATTAAATAGGAAACTACAGATAGTTGGGGTGGGGGGAAGAAACAGAGAGACAGAAAAAAGGAGAGAGAGAGAGAGAGAATAGTCAAGTCCCCATCACTACTAAATTATCATTTAATGATACTTATAAATAGTGACTACTCAGTAAAGATGTTAAAACAATGTAGGTCTTCCTCATTGGGGACCTTAATTAGTAGAACTAATATTAGGATTACGTTAGTTCATTTTAAAGCCTTTCTCGTGACCTTCTTTATTTCTCTCATCTAGACTTTCAAGGAAGACTTTGTTTTCTCCTGTAGTGATTTGTAAATTGCTGCATACCTTGTTTCACCAAGTACTTTGAATTAGCTTTTTCTCTGGGGAGTCGATATTTTTCTATGGCCATATTCATCAAAGAGTGGCCCTTAGACTTACCTGCAACAGAAACTCTTAGGAAGATTGTTAAAAAGATAGATTTCTGAACCCTTCCCAGACCAATATTTAAAATTTTCTACAGGTTGAGTTTATGAATCTCTGGGTGAATCTTGAATACACTCAAGTTTGATCATTAATATTCTATAGGCTGAGAGATGGAGAGAGGGAGTTCAACAGCGCTTAGCAAAAAGAATCACTTTTTATTTATGTGGAACCATAAAATTTAGCCCCACTTATGCAGGAATTTGGATTATTTGAAATGTAAACAACTAGGAATATAGCACTGTTGTCTTTCTACCACCTTTGGAGCTAATCTAGGTGTCTCTGAATGTACCCATTAGGTTTGGAAGGTGATGAGTTAAAAAAAAAACAACTACAGACCTAATTCTTATGGCATGTGAAACTATTTCTAGGAGAAGTGAAAGCATTCATTCTCTATCTTTACAGCAAATATGGCTCAGGAGGATCAAGCTTTTAAGAGGAACACTGAGAAACTTGGGAAACGCTATTTTCCCCCATAGTTTCATTGGTTTATCCTTTATCTATCCTTACACCCAAACCACTGATGGTTACTGGAGCTTTACAGCAGGTTTTGAAACTAGGTAGCATAAATCCTACAATTTTGTTCTCGTTCTTCAAGATTGTCTTTTCTGTTTTAGGCACTTTGCATTTTTATATAAATTTTAGAATGGAGTCTACATTTTCCATGGTAGGCTGAATAATGGCCCTCAAAGATATTTAGGTCTTAATGTCTGATACCTAGAAATATTACTTTATATGTCAAAAAGACACTTCACAGATATGATTAAATGAAGGATCTGGAATGGGGAGATTCCTCAAGTGTGCCATGAATTTACATGTTGATGTAAGAGGCAGGGAGAGAAAGGTTTGACTACAGAATAGAAAAAACAATGACAGTGGGACAGATTGGAGTGATGTAACCACAAGCTAAGGAATGCTGGGAGCCATCAGAGGCTGAATGAAGTAAGGAACAGGACCCCCTGGCACTTATAGAGGGAAGAAGCCCTGGCAACGCCCTGATTTAACCCCATTAGACTAATGTCAAACTTCTGGCTTCTAAGACTATAAAAATAAGAAATTATGTTATTTTAAGCCACTAATTTTCTGGTGATTTGTTAGAGCAGCAATAAGAATCTAATACACTTTCTATTCTTTTTAAAGCCTAACGGGGTTTTGATTGGTATTGTATTGAATCTATAGATCAATTAAAGGATAACTGAGTCTTAACAATAAAAGTCTTCCAATCCCAGGACATAATATTTCTCTCCATTTGTTTTAAGTTCTCCTTCATTTTTCTGAGCGATGTTTCAGTTTTCAGGGTATATGCACATCTTTCACTAAATTTATTACTAGGTATCTGCTGTTTGGATGCTATTGTAGATAGAATTTCATTATCTGATTGTCCAATCCTTTTTGCTAAGATATAAAAACAAAATAAGTCTGTTTATAGACCTTGTATACTGAAACCCCAAATCTCTTTTAATGAAGGTAAATGAAAACAGAATTTAAAGATTAAAACACTATAAATAATTCTAACAATCTGAAAATTTTACATTTATTTAATTATCTATTTAAACCTACCCATCTGAAATCTTTTAAAATTTCAGTATCTGGCCCTGACCGGTGGCTCAGTGGATAGAGTGTAAGCCCACAGTATGATGTCCCAGGTTTGATTCCCAGTCAAGGCACACAGGAGAAGCAGCCATTTTCTTTCCCCCTCCCCCTTCTCTCCATTTTCTCCTTCCGTATCCAGTGGCTTGATTGGTTTGAGCATAACCCTAAGTGCTTAGGATTGCTTGGTTGGTCCAAGTGCATTGGCCTCAGGTGCTAAAAATAGCTTGATACTCCAACAATGGTCATAGATGGGGTTGCTGGGTAGATCCTGGATGGGGCTCATGTGAGAATCTGCCTCACTGTCCTCCCTCCTCTCAACTAAAAAACATTTTTAAAGATAAATAAGTAAAATAAAATAAAAATTTTAGTATCCAATTCAGGTCTTATTCAGATAGAAGATGAACAGCATATCAGCAATTCTTAGGGTGTGTCTGTAGAGTGGCTCTAAAGCTGACATGGCAGGTCCAATTCAGAAAGGCCTTGGTGATTATGTTTCAAGAGTGATACAAGTGATTTGAGATGTTTGAAAGAGATCGCCTCTCAGCAATAAGGCTTACACTCACTGATCACCACTAATTTGTAACTGCCAATTACCCTGCTTCTTGGGCTCTGTCCTGGGAAATGCTTGTGACATTTTTTTTCCAGTTCATGCATAACAAGCTCTTCAAAAAGTCAGCCTGCCTCATCACTGTACTTTTCTTTTTCTCTAAAATCACCATAATGGGTAAGCACCGCTCTTCTTTCTCATTAAGCACACACTTTCCCTCCATTTCCACAGCTGGAAGATTGCTTTGCTCTTCCTTCTGTATTATACTCTTTCAGGTGACAATTTAACAAATGAACTATTGTGAAAGCTAATTTTAACCCAGGGAAATTGGGGTAAATGTACCTTGTCCCAGATTTTGAGCCCCCTGAAAATAGGTTTTATTGGTTCCTTTTTCTTTTAAGATGTTTGGAGGATAAAGAAATAGGAAAAAAAGGACAAGATGGATCACACACATAATGTAGCCTCGAGCTCAAGTGTCAGTACTTGTAGTATAAGGACTTACTCCCCTCCTCTTTATACACACCTGTTGAATTAATAACATTTGTCCTATAAAAAGGGGGGGCCCTGACCGATTGGCTCAGCGGTAGAGCATCAGCCTGGCATGTGGAAGTCTCAGGTTCAATTCCTGGTCAGGGCACACAGGAGAAGCAACCATCTGCTTCTCATCCTACCCCCTCTCACTTCTCTCTCTCTCTTTTCCCCTCCTATAGCCACAGCTCAAATGTCGAGTGTGCTGGTCCCTGGCACTGAGAATGGCTCAATGGCCTATCCTTGGGCACTAAAATAGCTTGGTTGATGATCAACGAGGCTAGCCTCAGACTGGCAGAGCATGCCCCTTAAAGGGCTTGCTGGGTGGATCCTGGTTGGGCCTCTAGCAGGTGTGTGTCTACTTCCCTGCCTCCCACTTAATAATAAAAAATAAAAAAAACCAAAACAAAACAAAACAAAAGTAAAGTAACCATAAACACTTTTCCAGCAGAGTTCCAGAGAAGCCAGGTAGTGAAAGAGCAGTAGAACCCGTTCCCCATCAAACTCTCCCGAGTTATTCACAGCCCCAAGTTCAGTTCTTACCTGATTGTCTTTAGGAGGCTAGATCATATTTTTCTTAAAAGGAAGTTCAATGCTTCACATATGCCTTTTATAATCTGTCAGTGTTTATGCAGATATGTGAGCATATGAGTGTTTGCCCTGGTCAATATTTCTCATGAGAAATTGCAAAAGTATAAAGAACCTCTTTGTAAAGTGTCCTATTTATTAAGGCAGAGTAGATTTACATATAAGGGAGACATAAGAGAAGGCTATAGTCAAAGTCATGGGTCTTTAGGGGTTCATGACTTCACCCTATTGTAGGGGCTGGAATTGATTAGGTACCAACGATGCAAGCAGTCGCAAAGGCGCCGGTCTGAGAGAGGAAGTGATATTAAGTATGTGAATATCAAATATGTAATTTAAACATGTGAACTTGAAAATATTTACCTTGAAACATACATATGAACAAATAACACATGCCCAAGATCTGCCTTAGTTTAAAACTACCTGAACAGTCCCCCTTTCCATTCGTTTTGCGGTCCGTGGGCTCATCGCCATCAGCTTCCAGGCTGTGTTTAAGGTGCTGTGATTAGTGCCTGTGGCTGCTCTGCGATTGCTCTAAAGTAGGGCAGGCCGACTTCCCCACCCCACGGACATTTAGTGCAGCCTTTCTTGTTTCATTTGCTGAACTGCCTACCAATTTCATCACTGACAGAAATAAAACTTATTTTTCTCCATTTAGTGCTCCCAAGTCTCTCCTTAACTGTCTTCCTACTGACAAATGGCATATTCTTTGCAGATATGACTATTGATCATTAGCCGTCCTGGGGGAATAGACGTGTAGTGCAGGAAGAAATCAACTGTTCTCTGGTGTGCGCAGTATTGTAGCTCCGATCCACACAGCCCCAGGAGCTGATGTATTTGTAGAGCCCAGATGTCTCAGTGGCCATATCGAGCAGACCAACTAGGCTTCTTTCAAACACAGAGGGACTTCAAAACTCAATTGAGCAGTAATGTTCCACTCTTAAAGGCAACGAAACAGAGAGCTGAAATTCTAGGTTCTGAGGCTTCATGGGAGGGGTGCTTTGTCTGTATGCGTGAAATAGATTTTGCAGTCATCCACAGTGACATAATGAATAACAATGTTAACGCTTCTGGGAAAGCAGCTCAAGAAAATCTCCAGGGTCCAGAATTTTGAGTCATTCCAAGCCAATCAGTTGGCAAAACAATGTAACTAGCCAAATCGCATTTGTTTTTACACTGCATTAAAAGATTGAAAATTTCAAATACGCAAGCTATTTTCATACTCTGTAAATATGCCTTGAATTTTTATGTGGATTATGGTTGGGGAGAGAGAAACATAAAGCTGTGAAATTTACCTGTCCAAATTTTTACCTGGATTTAGCCAACAGCTTCAAGTTGCTGTCTTCATTTCTCTTTGGGTGAAAAGACTTTCAGCATTGAAGAAGCTCAAAAGGAAATCTTGAAGGCAATTCTGAACAGAAATGACAACTTCTAAGGATGAATAGGCATATTATTTCAGTTAAAAAGAAATATCCTGATATTTTAAGTTTGATGTTTCTTTTTTCAGAGCTTCACCACCTAGCAGCTTGTACTACTTTAAAAAAAAATGCAATAAGAAACCTGAACCTGCCTCCCATGACAAACCTTAAAATTATTGTTTGATTAACGGCTCATGCTGTCATAAGGTGATGCCTAATTATGCACTGATGTTTCACTCATTATGTAGTGAAGTAATAGCATGGCACATTAGTTTGAGAGCAGAGAAATGAATGCTTTTAATGAGATATACGTCTCCCACATTTCCTGTGCTCCTTTCCCAAGTGAGCTTCTGTATGTGTTTGGTTTAGCTCCATGATGGGGAAAATAGTTCTCTTTTAATCTTCGGCCACAGCAGCAAACTATTTACTGCTACAAATGACCACTCCAAAGACTGTTTGAATTAGCTTTAAGAAAATCGTTCTTGTCACACTTGCTGTAAGTCTTAGTAAATTGTAGCTTTTTACAGATGGGCTTTCAGCAGCTTTAACCCATTATGGACTATGAGTCTTTCTATTATAACCATTCAGAAAAAAATACACATTGCCTTTTTATAGTGCTGGCTGCAGCAGTTAGAGAACAGTAGGGTTTTCACTTGATTGGATGCCCAGTCTCATAGTAACGGGAAAGGAACATTTGAATGGGGTAACAAAGAGCCCACAGATCTCACTTCAGTCATACATAATGTGCCAATTCTCCCCTGCCATTCCTGGAAGCCCTGAATATGATGTGGTTCCGTCTACACTGCCGGGTCAGTGGCAGAAACTCCGCCTCTGTCTAGAATCATGCTGGCAGCGCCCAGACAACAATGTGTATGTCTGGCACTTATGCCAGATCAGACTTCTCAGATGTTAGAAGGGGAAGTTTCAATTATCTAACAGCATGAAGAAAGTGTTGTCAATATGTACAAATCACAGCATTCTTAACACAGGACATCTTTGTGCTTTGATGCAGACACCCTTACCTTCATGCTGTGTTCATTGGCTAAACAAATACTTCTTGAGCACTTACTATGTCCTAGGTGCTCTTCTAGGGTTTGAGTATTTAATAGCAGGGGGAAGAAACAAAATGTCCCTGTGGAGCTCATATTCCAGTTAGAGAAACAATGTGTGTGTGTGTGTGTGTGTGTGTGTGTGTGTGTGTGTGTGTGTGTTGATGATAAGGATTTAAGAGAACAATTAAGTAGTACAAGGTCAACAAGAAGCAACAAGGCCAAGGGCTAGGCCACGGGGTGGGGCAGGACAGGAGAAGGCAATTGTACAGAGAGTAGTGCCTGAAAGGCAGTCTCTGAAAATTTGAACTGGAGGAAGCAAAGGGATTAGAGAAAGGCCTGTGCCTGGCACCTTTGGTCCTTGGCAGCACAGAAGGGAACAGGCTTTCCTCTCCTGCCACACACTGGCCTTGTCCCGTTGTGGTGGTGGTAGTCGCCTTCCCCATACATTTTCATGTTGCTAGATTCCCAAACGGCTACAAATGACCAGGAATTTCAATATGCATGGCAATGTCCAAAGTCACATTCAGAAATATTTTGCTCACTGCCACTTTGCTCTGCCTACAAAACAAACAAATTCTTTAGGGTTCTGCTTCTCCATGAAACACTGTTGCTCCAGCTCTTTTTGATCATTAATTCACCTCCTCCAGACACAAACAGAATTTACAGTCTCAACCATTAATTTAGTTGTTATGTATCATGAACATATTGTGGCTATGTGTGGCTTCTTCCACCTCCAGACTTAAATCATATGTCCCTGATTACAAGAACTACATTTTATTATTCTGTCTTCACATAACATTTATGGCAGGTGGAAAAATACTTCTGTGTTTTGTGGTAGATGTCATTGGGCCATCTATATCTCTTAATACACATTTGAATGTGCTTGGCAGTTTGTTAAAATTGTGCGAATGACTCATAATACAGAAAGGATGTCTCTATTATATAAGAGATATCTAGATACTAACAATCAATCCCACACTTAGAATGCAATAAAATGAATATATCAATGGCCAACACTACTTACTGTTGGAAACAATTTATATGAGAATTCTAATTTGTATTCATGTAACACCTTTTCCTAAGCTCTTCTGCTATATAATTACAAAGTGGTTTTATGCTTATTATTGTTGTGACAATAAATAACAGGAAAATGGAAAGCAATAAACTATCCTGTCATTGCCACAACCTAGGAAATAAAGAGAACTCACGATGGCATATGTGTGTATTCAAAGTCCCAACTAAATTCAGTGTAATATACAGTCCCAGGAATTACTTGTGTGGGTATCATTGCCTAAATGTTGTAATGATGGGTTTAACGCTCCAAAAGAGACAGACCCACATTTGTAAACAGATATATTAAATGTAACTGCTTGGTGGTGAGAAATATCTACCTTCCTAGGAAGTTCTGACTTATTTTTCAAATGATGTCTAATTTTTTCTGCCTCCCTGTCAAATCATAGATAGAAGATTAAACTAGAAAGCAAGATAAAGGAAAAGGAAAGGAATTGTTATATACGTATACTAAATACCTACTATGGGTCAGACACAATGGAAAGTCTGTTTTCTCATTGCAACCTTCAAACAGCTCTATAGCTATGCATTACGAATACAACCAAACCACAATTCAACTTCTTGGCACTAGGTTTCCAATGCCTTAATTAACAGATTAGGACACTGTGACCCAGATATGTCTAGTGATGTATCTAAGGTCAAACAGGTAATGGAGAAAAAAACTAGAGTATGTGTTTGTAATAAAGTGTAAATAATATTTTATTTCTTTTCAATTAATTGAGAATTTATTTCCAAGATTTAAGATTTTCACTAAGAAGTTTGTAAAATAAGTTTCAACCTTTCATTTTGAAGTATAAAGCTTCCTTTGAAATAATGTCATAGAGGATTACAATTTTAGAAAATAAAAGTTTTTGCAAGTTACTTAAATTTTCAATGAAAAAACAAAATATCCGTTGTCTAATTTTTATAT
This sequence comes from Saccopteryx leptura, assembly GCF_036850995.1. NCBI lineage: Eukaryota > Metazoa > Chordata > Mammalia > Chiroptera > Emballonuridae > Saccopteryx > Saccopteryx leptura. The sequence goes on from NC_089503.1 coordinate 236,350,817, forward strand.
ATTTGTAAAACATGCTAGTAAAATAATCCTTTGATACACATTTGTAACATTCCTAGAAATAACTTTTTCAGAAAAAAGAAGAATTGAACAAGTAATGTCATAATTCCTAACACTAGTATCAAATCTGCAATGCAAGTTTCTGGAAGGCTTTCCAGAAGTGTAAATAATTTTTTAGATGCTTTTATAAACTCTCCAAATTATCCTTTGATTTTCTAATTTTAAGTAATTAGATGAAGAAGATAAATAACTATAATGAATCACATAGTTGCATACGATTTGCCCATGCCCATAAAGACTGCCCACTCAAGTCCCAGATAAATGGGAGGAACATTTTCAGTTTTACTTTTGTAAAGCCAGTAGCCCCAGCACCCGTCAGAACCGCCTGGCCCATGCAGGTTCACATTTGATTCGAACAGAGGGTAATAAAACAACAGAGCCAAGAACTGGTGAGCCATCATCTTTATCCTAGCTTGCACCCAGTGGGCAAGAAATATACACAGTGGGAAAACACTTTCCTTTCTATTCAGGGCTCCCAAAGCCACTGACTTATCCGAGTTTCCTAGAATCAAAGGTTTCTATCTCACCAGCATTATTCACCTCTGTTCCCCAACTCCTTCTCTCTGCACAAACTGGCTTGTCCTTCAGCACTCCACAATCTTGGCTGCTTCTCCTCTCCTCCACGTGGCCTTTCTCTGCTCTCCTCCAGCATGGGCTCCTCTGTCCCATTTTATAGTGTAGAAATCAAAACCTTTAATCCAATATACAAACAAGGAAGTCTCTGATACAAAGTCACTTATCTGAGGCATAACGGGATTCCTCATGAGAGTGCACCACCCCACATCATGCAACAGTCAAGGGTGTGGGAAAAAGCTTAGTTTTGAAAAGATTTTAATATCCAAAGGGTGGGAAAGGCTTAGTCTTAAAACTAAGCCTTAGGCTATAAGGATCCTGCCTGCTTATAGCCTGTCTCCCCACATCCAGTGCAAACTATCAAATAAGCGAGCAGACATATACATCATATTTGCAAACTTATTTGACTGACAACTCTGAACTGTAATTTTTTAATTTTCTCTTCCAATTATACCCCAATCCACTCTAATAAAGAGGCATAGTATAAATATGCAATGTATAACTGGAAAAACAGAAGCTCAAAGGAAGAGTGATGGAACAGCAAGGAAATAACCCTAAATCTATCAGACAGATTTAAGAGTGGTTCTCCTTTTGGAGCACCCGTATAGGAAAAGCCAAAAATCAGCCAAGGAAATAATGAGAAACAAGTGCAACAGAGCACAAATGAATTCGCAGGCACCTTAGCAGTAAGTAATCTGTAAACTCCCTCTTGCCTTACATTTCTTCCTTATTCCTCTGTTGTGTTTCCTTGTGTTTTAATGTCCACTTACGTCCACAATGTCTTATAAATATCCTTGCTTGGAATAATGATTTTCTCAGATTAATCTGTCAGATTCCTGTCAACAACATAAAAAGAGCCAAACTGCCAAAAACAGATGGTATTTAAAAAAAATGTCTGCATAATGAATGTTAACTGGGCCTTAACAAGCACGTTCTGTTTTAGCCTATTTAGCTAGTCAATGCAGCACAACGTTGGACGCTTGTCTTTTAAGCTACAAGTATTAGGAAAAATACCAGGCCTCTGGCAGCAGCTGCTGATGCTCCTATTTTCAGCACACACAGGCCAATCCCTTTCACAGCTCAGAGCATCTCTTCCCTCCTCCGTACACGGCAGGAGCAAAGATGTAAAAATACCAGGATACTCCCCAACTCCAAATTTAAAACTAGTTAACTTGGTATTTTTAAATTCTTATATTAGTATCATTAGCTGTGTAATGAATTGCCACAAATTGAGCAGCTTAAAACAGCACTTCAATAATCATGTCACAGTTTTCATGGATCGAAAGCTTAGCTGTGTTCTATGCTCAGGGTCTGACAGGGCTGTAACTAAGGTATCAGGCAGGCTAAATTCCTTTTTATTTAAATTTACTTTATTACTTTCTTTTTAGTTACAGTTGACATACAATAGTATATTAATTTAGGTGTAAAATATAGTGGTTAGACATTGCTATACCTTACCAAGTGGCCACCACAGTAAGTCTAGTAACCGTCTGTCACTGTACGTATTTATTACAATATTATTGACTATGTGTCTTGTGTTGTCCTCTACACCCCTGTGACTTATTTTATAACAGGCGATATGCACTTCTAAGTCCTCCTCACTGTTTTCACCTATCAACCCTCTGGCAACCATCAATTTGCTCTCTGTATCTATAAGTTTGTTTCTGTTTTGTTTGTTCATGCGTTTTTGTTTTTTTTATTAAGATTCCACCTGTAAGTGAAGCCATACAGTATTCTCCTCGTCTGACTTATTTCACTTAACATAATACCCTCTAAGCCCATCCATGTTTCACAGCAGCAAGGTTTTCTTTTTATGACTGACTGATATTCCATTGTATGTATATGTTTGTACCACATCTTCTTTTATACATTCATCTATTGACAGGCCCTAAGTTGCTTTATGTCTTGGTTATTATAAATAGAGGTGCATATATCTTTTCAAATTATTGTTTTTAATTTATTCAGATAAATACCCAGAAGTAAAATTGCTAAATCATATGATAGTTCTAGTTTAAAATTTTTGAGGGTTCTCCCTATTGTTTTCCATAGTGGTCACACCAGTATACAGGCTAAGTTCTTACCTGGAGGATTGACTCGGGATGAATCTTCTTCCAAGCTCACTTCAGTAGTTGGCAGAATTCATCACCTTCCAGCTGTTGGCCTTAGCACCCCAACTTTTTACTGGCCATCAGCCAGAGGCAATCCCAGTCCCTGGAGGCTCCTGAAGTTCCTTTCCAAAGGCTTCCTCAACATGCTTATTTACTTTACAAGCCAGCTGAGAGCATCGTGCAGGTGACAACCCATCACCTATGCCATAATCTGTTGACGAGAAGCAAATCACAGGTAGTGCCTATATTCCAAGTGAGGAGATAACACAGGTGTGAACACCAGAAAGTGAGAACTATTGGAGAAAGAGGCTTTAAGCTGGTGTTTGTCCTAAAGTGTTGAGGTTGAGACCAAGAAATCTTAGATTTAGAGAGGAAGGGATCCCTTTAGTTCCCAGGTGGACATTCTGTGGATGGGTTTAACCTGGTGCAGATCCAGGTGCCTTGCAGAGGTTGTGAGGGACGCCTGTCTGTGCAGTGTTGCACAATGGAATGAGCACCATGTTTGTGCGTAGCAATGCACTAACAGTAACACTGACCTTCATCCAAGGGTAATTTGGCCCTCAACATGGTACAATTATACTTTGGAAAACATATTCTTATATCTTCTTAGGTATATGCATTCAAATTATCAACTACTTTTTTACCAAAAAGCCATGACTCTGTCAAGCCAAATAAAAACAAAGTCAAGAGAAGCCCTGGATTCCAGTTGTCCTATCATTTAAGTACTTGGCCGAGTCTCTCTGAGAAACATTATAGTTGTACAACTATACTTACTAAAGTTGTATATATTTGGTCTTCAAGTAAAAAATAATACAATTTTCCTGCCATTTCTCACCTTTTATTTATTGTCACTGAATCAGTAGACCATACATATGTTGTTACAATTTCTGATTACGCTTATGTGTGATATAATGACATTTGGCTCAACGATGGACCATATATATGATGGTGGTCCCATAAGATTATAATAGAGCTGTAAGGTTCCTTGCCTAGTGACACCATAGCCATCTTAGTGTCATGACACAATGCATTACTCACCTGTGTGTGGTGATGCTGGTGTAAACAAACCTTTTCTGCTAGTCATATAAAAGTATAGTATATACAGTTACATACAGAATATTGATAATGATAATATATGACCATGTTACAGGCTGATACACTACTATATTATACTTTTCATCATTACCTTAGTACATACCCTTTCAGGTTATAGAAAAAGCAGCTTGCTCTAAACCATTATGCCATATTATGCTGGCAGCAGCCTCACACACCTTGTGTTTACTACGTCTCTTGATCGCATAATTTTATCTTGTGTTTGATTTACTCTCGTATTGTTTTGTTCATCATGGCCCCCAAGCATACTGCAAATGTTGCCAGTAAGAAAAGAGACCACATCAAGTGATTGACCTGGAAATGAAATTAAAGTATATAATTGAGGACTACAAAGGTAGAAAATCACTGAAAGTGATTGCTCATCAGTCAGGCAGGTCCCGTTTCACCATAGCTCTGATCTTAAAGAACAAGAACAAAATGATGGAGGGTGTTAAAGGATCTGCTCCATTAAAATCAATGAGACTAGAGGCCAGTGTCAGACATAGAGAAGGTTCTAATGACCCAGACTGAAGCCACACAGAGAAGCATATCCCTCTCAGCACTATGAAGATCATATCCAAAGCCAAAAGTTTCTTTGTGATATTGAAAGAAAAGGCTGGACTGGACTAGATGATGAATATACTGTAGCTCTGTATGGTTTAAACAGGGCAGGAATTGTTATTCACTATATCACACGAAAGTGAACGGTGAGTCTGCAAGTACTGATGTGAAAGCAACTGAGGAATTTTTAGAAAGTCTAGTTAAGTGCCTTGTGGAGGAAAATTACTTGCCAGAGCAAATATTTAATAAAGATGAAACCTCCTTATCCTGGAAACAGTTGCCTAAAAGGACTTTCATCCATAAGGAGGCCAAGTTCCTGCCCCATTTCAAGGCTTTTAAGAACAGGATAAAAGTCTTGGTTGGAGGCAATGTTGCAGCTACAAATCACAACTCTTTGTGATCGAGAGCCCCAGGGCCTTCAAGCATGTCAACAATACTGCAGGAGCAATAGGAAGTTATAAATGACCCAGCTCCTCTTCCAAGATGCCCTCCTAAATTGCTATGCCAGCAAAATGGAGAAGTACTATTTGGAGAATAACATACCTTTCAATATTTTGCATCATGTCAATAATGCTCTTGGATAGTCTCCTTTCATTGGTGATCTTTACCCCAAAAGTGTTTCTCCCTCTACATACAACCTCTTAAATCCAGCCAGTGGATCAAAGAGTTAAAGCAGCTTTTAAGGCCCACTACATGAGAAGGACCATTGTCCAGGCTATTGCTGCATCTGAGGAAGACACTGAGGAGATACTTATGCAACACGTATGTTTGCATCAATAACCAGGCATAGGCTTAGTTACCAAGGAGCATATGAATGGCATCTGGAAGAAGACACTCAAGGAGTCCATCCATGACTTCAAAGGATTTGCCAAGAATGAGGATGTTGCAACAATTAACAAGGCTGTGGTTGAGACGACAAACAAGGTTAACCTGGATGTGGGTAAGGATGATACTGAGGAAGCCCTAGAAGGCTGCAGAGGAATCGAGTCATGAGGAGTTGTTGGAACTGGAAGAACACAGAGATAAAGAAGAGGCAAGACAGATGAAGCTGCAAGAGAAGAAAAAGCAGAAGAACCCCCAAGAAAATTCACAGTGATGTGTGGGGCGGAAGCTTTCTCAGACCTTAACTGTCTCTTTAAAATGTTTGAAAATAAGGGCTCCCACACCAAAAGCTTTTCATTAATACAAAGGAATGTTCATAGTACATTATCTGCTTATAAGTGAATATATAATGGGAACAAAATACGAAAAAAATACAAAATTAAAAAATATCAGGCTAACCACCATGGACATATTTCTGGAAAGAGTGACATCTCCTCAAGAAGAGACTCAGGCAGGTCCTTCAGGGGGTGTTCCAGAAGGAGGCACTGCTGTCACCGGAGATGACAGCTCAATGCATGTTATTGCACCTGAAGACCTTCCAGGGGTACAAGGTGTGGAGGTGGAAGACAGTGATATTGTTGATCCAGACTCTGTGTAGTCCTAAGCCAGTGTGTGTGTCTGTGTTTTCATCTTTAACAACAATAGAAAAATTTTAAGTAAAATAATAATAATTTTAAAAATAGCAAAAAGCTTATAGGGATATAAGGAAAAAATATTTTGTACAACTGTAAAATGTGTTTATGTTTTAGGTGTTATTAAAAAAATATTTGAAATGTTTTAAAAATTGTAAAGGTTTATAAAGTAAGAGTTGCAGTATACCATATTTCCCCATGTATAAGGCACTCCCATATTCAAGACGCACCTTAATTTTGTGGCACAAAATTTGAAAAAAAAAAGGAAGGTATTACATAAAGTTATTGAACTCAAGTTTTATTCATCATGAAATTCATACAACTCCTCATCACTGTCAAAACTCCCATCCATTAGCTTGTCCTCACCTGTGTCTGAGGATGAATCACTTTCTTCAACAGTGAGCACAAAAACAAGCATGAAAAAACAGGAAATGCAAGTAAAAAAATCTACAACCACTGTATAAGATGCACCCAGTTTTTAGACCCCAAATTTTTTGAAATAGGGTGTGTCTTATCCATGGGGGAATGCAGTATGTCAGGTGGTCATAAGAGTTAATACAAAAAATAAGTTGAACAGAGAACAGAGCGTGATGAGAAGAGGTTGCCTTTTTAAGGTTGAATTCATATGAGTGTTACATCAAAAGAATTTCTAAACAGTTTTCCAGGGAGAAATGTAGAAGGCATTAATCATCACTGATCATCTGTTTGGTTAAGACATGACTTTTAAGCACTGGAGCTTATGTTTACTGTATGTGGGTTTTTGTTGGTGTTTCTTATAATTTATTTTCTTTCCAGTTGAAGAAAGTTTAGGTCTTTAGAAATTAGTTCCAATCCATTAATATTAAAGTTGATCAATGGTCTTGCTTCTGAAGAATGTCAGAATCATTTAAGGGGAACTTTGTTCCAGTATTGCCCAGTTAACAGTTTATAGTTGAATGGAAAGGGAGAATTGCATGCCTTGAATTCTTTAGGAAGAAAAAGCCAGTGACTTCAAAATAGGGCAAACTAGAAACACTAATATATAAAAAAAAGAGTGAACTCTAATTCTCTAAAATCAGCTGTCTGCCAGCCATGGCCACTGAGTTTCTTAAAAAGAAACCTCAGAAAACCTAATTTAAATCTCTCAGTTTTACTCAAAAGTGCACATTTTCCTATTGGCTATATCTACAGTACTCTATGTAGAGGTTTGCAAAATGTGAAGTTTTGGTCAAATTTTAAGTATCATATCATTGTCACTGGTCATTTTGTGGTCCAATTACTGGTAGCAGTGAGAATTAAAGCCACAGAATATGAGAAAGCAATCAATGAACAACTAAGAAGAATTGATGCTTCTCATCTCCCTCCCTTCCTTCCTGTCTGTCCCTATATGTCCCTCTCTCTGTCTCTGTCACACACACACACAAAAAAGAATTAAAGCCACAAGATAGAATAAATGGGCTTTAGGAAACAAGTTACAAGGCAAAAGAAGGGCCCTTGGAGCATGGAAGAAAGAGAGGAAAGGCAAACATGCTGATGGGGGCGGGGGCATGAGAAAAGAGCCAAAAAAATCGGAAAGGGGTAAGGGATGGGTGCAGGTGTCCTCCCAGGAAGGGGAGAGCTGGGTCCTCTGGTCTACGGACTTTTAAGGATGGAGATCTTAGGGTCCCTGGGGAGCATCTCAATGAAATATTCATCAGCTAGCCAGGTGTATCCTCTCAGGGTCATGGTCTCCACGCATTAGTCGAGCCGTGGTCCTTAATCAAGGCAGCCGGTCCTTCGGTCAGCTGTGAAGTCTCTTGTCTGGTTTTACTGCTTTTCTGGGCCTGGATTTGAAACACAACTGAAGCCTAGATGTATTTAATGTGGGTCAGAACCTCATTGTCCTGGAGACTTAATGCTTTGGGGTTATTCTCTGGCCCCTTTGTTCATTCCTTTCTAAGGGGGTCTAACCTGCATAACTAACTATGTGCGGGGAGAAGAAAGATCAGGGAAGAGAATCTGACCCACATGATGCAAGACAATCTAGGGGTGAATAGGTCACCCTGGGGGCAGGTCCGTGTTTTCCCAGTTTTGCCTGTTGCTAGGCGCCTGAGGCTTTCTGCCTTGCTGACCTTCTGCACCTGACCCATTGTCCTTGCTCTGTTGACCTTCTGTATCTGGCTCATCATCCTTTTTCTGCATCTGTCTGACTGCCTACCATACAATGAGCACAATATTTTTCTTACCTTTTGTTTTAGAAACTTGGTTAATCTACTTAGGGATCATCATCTCATGAAAGAGAAAGGGTTTTGTTGCATCTCATTTATAAAATTCTTTAAGATGATAAATATTTGGTTGAGATGTGTTTTGTTTTTATTTTGCATTTTATTTGGTTTTGGTCTCCTCAAACTAAATCAGCAAACTCTTCTATTTATACATGCTCAGATTTTGACTCTGAAGACATCAATGCCTTCCCAAACTGTCACATGCATGTCCCCTACTCTCAATGACTAGTCACTAAGAAGCAAACCTAAAAGCAGGTAGAAAGAGGTCTTTTGCTTCATGGTGTTCGAAAAGGGCACATTCTTATGAGATGTGCACAGTCTGTTAATATGGGAACGACATAAATTTGCATTCAATCTAAAACGATGTAAATAAAAAGGATTAAAGGTTCAAAATTTTACTGGGGTAATTTCTATTTTCATATTAGTTGAATGCACGGGCATAAAGAGACCAAATTATAGTAAGTCTCAGTAATGTATCAAAAAGTGAATCAGGTACAGTTGGAACTGTCCCCCTTGTAAGGTATTTTTCCCTGCCGAGGAAGAAGGAAGGGCGTAGTCAGGAAGTGCAGAATAATAAAAGCTTTATTTAGTACAGTGCTTCCTGGATGATTTTCCCTGGTCCTGGGGACAGAGGTCAGGGAAGTCGCGAGGATGAAACCGCATGGGGAATGTTTAAAGGGTCTCTAGGGTGGAGGTGAGTTGATATGACATGGTGAAATCTCACTGGCTGACAGTCAGTCTTTTCCAAAGGATTCCTGAGAAGTTTCTTTTGGCGCGCATGGGTGTGGGCAGTTCTAGCCAAAGTTCCCGGGGTCTGGTTCCTCACATGACCTTTCCCCATTGCTGACCAACCTTACACCCCTGAAAGGTTCTATTTTTCTTCTTTCATGCAATCTCCACCTCTCCCTCCACAAAAACCATCTGTTTCCAGGCTGCTGTTAGGTTTCCCACCATGCTACTGCCGTTCAATCTTTATTCCATGGAAAGTAAAAAGCAGAACTAAGAGGGGGGAAAATTAATGTCCTGGAAATGTTGCCAAATCCCTGCTAAGTATCAAAGTCAATGGGAATGGTAAGGGTAAAGAGAAGTGCAAATTTTAAGACATGATCTCATTCAGAACATGATCAGATTAGTTCAAAATTAGAGCTCATTTCTGGAGCCTAACGATACCATTACCTAACCGTTCCTCTTTTTCTCATTGTTATTAGCCACTTTTGGACAGATCAGTGGTTCTTAAAAGGGGGCAATTTTGCCCTGCAGGAGACATTTGGCAATGTCTGGAGACAATGTTGGTTATCACAACTCAAGGGTACAGCTGGCATCTAGTGACAAAAGGCCAGTGATTTGGTAAGCATCATAGGAGTTGCTGTAACAAAGGTTTGTCAAACACAAAAGGTCAGAACCACCAAGAAACCCTGAAAAAGAGCATCTCAATATTAGTGGTTTTTTGGTCTTGTACTGTAGAGCAAAATTCCCCACTATTTGCGCCTTCTTTCACAGAGGCTATGTGTTATAATATAAAGTTGTAAGTTACTAGATACAGTGTGTGGTCAGCAGCACTGGCATTTACAGACTGAAAAGCAGAAGAGGAGCCCATCTGGGAACTTAGAAGTAATTTAAAACACAAAATTATAAAAGCCAAGGAAAAGTTTCAGAAATGGTAAAAGTTCATTGCAGCAAAGACTTTCACATGTATGTTTGCCTTGACACTTGGAGATCATTGTAATGGTTTCCAAATAGAGGTAGATGTTGAAACCAGGTCGTGGTAGAAGTAAAGATGGTCTTTTCAATGATTGTAGAGATGATGGAGAACAGGACATCTGTATTAGCTAAAGAGAAATTCAGATTTTACATGAATATCTTTATTAGTTTTTCTCATATCAAATACATTTGAAAATACTTACAGCTAAAAAGAAGCAGCCAGTACAGGAAGGTTTAAATATTAGAGAGAAGTGATAACTCATGAAACAAGGTCCCTAGAAGGCAACAAGAATAGATCTTGGGCACAGGTAAATAGGTTGATTCCCTAAGCCAGAAAATCACATCTTCTGAAACTAGGGAAGTTTGAGTGTTGATGCCAATCAGTTTGGTGCATAAGGAAAAGGTAAATTTATTTATGCAATATTTATTGAACATCTAAGATATACCAACTGCTGTGCCAGCAAATAAAAATGAACAAAAAATGGACCCAGATTTCAAAGACCTCACAGTTTAGTGAGAAGCTAAAATCAATTTTAACCTCCACTGAAACCTAGGCATCAAAAATGTAGCCTGATCAGGCGGTGGTGCAGTGGATAGAGTGTCAGACTGGGATGCGAAGGACGGACCCAGGTTCGAGACCCCAAGGTCGCCAGCTTGAGCACGGGCCCATCTGGTTTGAGCAAAGCTCACCAGCTTGGACCCAAGGTAACTGGCTCGAGCAAGGGGTTACTCCGTCTGCTGAAGGCCCACAGTCAAGGCACATATGAAAAAGCAATCAATGAACAGCTAAGGTGTTGCAACGAAAAACTGATGATTGATGCTTCTCATCTCTCTCCATTCCCGTCTGTCTGTTCCTATCTATTCCTCTCTCTGACTCTCTCTCTGTCTCTGTAAAAAAAAAAAAAAAATGTTGACTGATAGAATGAAGTATGAGGAGTAGAAGCATGAGGAGGCATGTAAAGTTTACTCATCAAAGCAAATCAGAGAAAGGGCTCACCAACAAGAGTGAGGTCTGGGCCCAGCTGAGATTGGGTGTCCATTTGTTGTAGTGCCCATGAGCACAGATGGTATATTTTCTTCAGCACGAGCTCCGTCACCTAGGTTTGGGATAAACAAAGCCCACAGTAGTCTGATCTAGAGATGAAGTCTCGGAAAGTATACAGAGGAGATATGGGGTCAAGGGGGTCGACCGCATGGCTCAAGTGTCAACCATGGAATTCATGCTGGATGCAAAAGAAATAGGTCCTAGAAGAAAACTATTGGGCTGGAAAAAAACTGAGAACAAAATAGGATGAATGCAGAAAGTTGAAAAACAGAAAGAAAAAAAAAGCAGATAATAGGAGAATTTAATCTGAGATTCACATACTAGAAATATTATTCCCAGGTAATGGAGCAGATTAGGGTGAGGGCAAGGCACAGATGTGGTCCTGAGAATAGGTGACAGAAACATAACAAACATCATTGTTTCTGAACCCGAGGAAACAACGTTTTAAGATATATTATCTGGGCAGATTTTGAAATCATTCTGATCCCCACATCCTCAGTTGAGAAGAGGGAGTAATCAGTAAGCTGAAAAATAACAGTCATGGAGACAGACAAAGCATATAGCTGAGTATCCATGGGCAATTAGTTTTTCGGTTTGTTTTAGGACTTATTATGGACTGAATGTTTGGATCCTTCCATAATTAAAATGTTGAAGCTCTAACTCCTCATCTGTTGATATCTGGAAGTGCAGCCTTTGAGAGGTAATTAGGTTTAGATTTGGGTTATAAGTTTGGGACTCTGATGATGTGATTCGTGTTCTCATAAAAAGGGAAAAAGAGACTAGAGCCCTCTCTCTGCCACGTGAGACCACAGTGAGAAGGTGGCTGTCTACATGCCAAGAAGAGAGTCTCACCAGGAACAGAATTGGCTGACACTCGAATCTTGAACATTTCAGCCTCAAGAACTATAGGAAATAAATGCTTGTTGTTTAAGCCAGCCAACCAATGCTATTTTGTTGAAGCAGCCAGAGCTAAGACATGACTGAAAGAATAGTCACCTAATAGCAGCATAAATAATGTTCCCTCTTGGTCCCTGAAAATATGGAATGTGAAATTGCTGAATGTTTTCTTAACAGGAAGTACTCAAGGGTGATTATAAATTGTGTCCTCTAAAATAGATAGAGGAGGGAGAGAAAAAAAGAAAAGGAGGTTTCCTGTAAAGTTGAGCTTATAGAGATGTATTTATGATAGAACTAGGGCTATGGGGTGCATTTGAAAGACTGGAAAAGAGAGGTATTTATGAGAAGAAGCAAGTCACTACATGCATTAAATAGCTGAGATATGGAGAGAAGTTAGATATATTTGGGCATATATGTATTGTTCAGTGAAAATACATACATTGTATTATACATCATATGTATTATACATAAATGAGAAATATTGTGGAATTGACTAGCACAAATTGTTTGGGTACCAGAACTTGCCTAGGGCCAAACAATGATTGACTTCGTCTCAGAGATGTGCAGAGGGATACTACAAGTTTACAGCAGTGAAATGAGCGCTCTTCTCTGGGCAGAACTATTTCATTTCTTAGATCAAGGATGAGGACCTTATTCTAGAAGGAGCAACTATGTCAGACTCTTCAATTTAACACTGAGGTACCTAGATAAGAAAATAAGATTAAAATCCCAGTTCTATTACTAGTTATGTGATTATAGAAAAGTTCTCTCTGGGTCTCATTAACTTTACTAAAAGTGAGGAAGATAGGTACTTATTAAGCAAAAAATTTATAATTACAATTATAGATTCTTTTTCCAAAATGTTACCATCCTAATTCAAGGTCATATAACCTTTTCTCTGGAATACTACATATCGCATGTTGCTTGGACCTCATTGCTGACTCCCTATTATCCACTAGATAAATTCCTTATTTAACCTGGCATTCAACGTCTGCTACAATCTCATCCTAGACTGCTTTTCAAATGAAATGCCAAGTTAAGGAAGTATCCACTCTAGAAATCGAATCAATTCTTGAACTCTCCTTTCAAATCACGATGCCTTTCCACATCTTAACTAGGACAAAAGGAAAAAAAACAAAGATTCATCTCTCATATGTAGAAGGGGCTACAGTAATTCAAGTTTACTTCAATGAATAATCATCTTCCAACTGCCTACTATTTGTCAGGCATTATGCTGAGTACTCATAGACTAGCTGGGAGTGACAGATATATAAACCAACAATAACACTGTAAATGAAACTACTCAACAGTTGTTCTAAACCAACAAATACCATATGGCAAGAGCAGTTCTTAAGTGAAAGTGGAACAGAGAAGAAATAAAAAATTGCTTTTGTGTTTCTTCTGAAACACTGTATTAAAATGCAGGAACTGAAGAAATGCTACTTTATATGTTGGAGAAATATAATGTTTAACCAGAGAGAGGGAGTTTTTAACAAGAAGGAAACTTGTCCTCAAAATCTTGTCATTTGATTGTTTTATTATGCCTCAGCATGCTTAATATGGACTACAGTTCTAAAAGCTTGGACCAGTTGTTCGTTTGTTCCCTGTAATATTTAATTTCCTAATTATAAAATGAAAGTAATTTTTAGGGCAACCCAGATACTCTTCCTGCTTGTGGGTTCCATAATATGTATCTTTTGCTTGTACTAGTTTCAATTGTTTCAGCTCTGTATACAAAAATAAAACAGCAAAGATAATATTTAATTGTGACCATAATGTTTATTCAAAACTCATTGTCAGAGAAAACTGCCCAACATCATTTGTAGGCATTTTTCTGAACATGTCATTTCATGCAACATGGACGTAAGTACTTGAATTCAATATTTCACGATTTGCCTTTTTTGTCCCCTTTCAGATTTAGCTCTGGACTTAAAGAAATAAGGGCCCTTTGGATTCTGCTATACTGGTATCTACTCTTGACATTTTACTAACAGTTCATTTTTGTTAGAAACCATACGAGCTCCTGTCGTGTGATTTCGGCACAGAGGTCACAGGGCCAGACGGAACAGGTTCAGGAGCTGTGTGAGCAGCTTTGGCTTCTCCATGTCAGTGCCTCTCATAAGACAATTTGACAATATGAGACCATTGGAGACATTTCATGATTTTTTAGCAAGAGTTTTTAGTTAGAGTTTTGTGAGAATTCACCAAATCATATTGTAAAAAAATGAACTATTTCTTAATACAGAATGACCATAAATGAAAGAAGGGTATTTTTATGGTCAGTAGTACAATATAGTGCCAGATTTTTAAAAGAAATACCTTTATAGTTTACAAGACAATGGTAGAAATGTATTTATACATGTATGTAGATGATATTTTAGGCATATGGAATTATATGTGTGTAGGTATATATTTATATATAGCAATATCTGTTATATATAAATGAATTCTATACTATATAGATTATGTTATTTATTATACCATATAAATGAATTTCTTATAATTTAGAAAATAAATTATATATAAATAACATATAATATAATAATATATGTAAATAAATTTCTATACATAAACATACATATGTGTATATAAGTCCATATGCCTAAAATGTCCAAGAAATAATGATAAAATAGTAAAAGGTGTTACTTCTAGTAAGAAGAAAATTGGAGTACTGGAGGTATGAGTTGAGATTCGTTTTTCAATGTGTGCCCTTTCATATTAAATATTTTGCCAGTGCGTGTGGTTCCTAGCTCCAAAAATAACACTACAAAAATGAAAACACAAGAAATTATAGTCCCTAAAGAAAAAAAAAAAAGATAGATATCATAGCTTGTTTTTGTGATTTTGGTCTTCTTTGGATCCACATAACTGCACAGTTTAGCACTTACAGGGGATATCCTAAGAAGCATTGTTGTGGTTTGGTTGCCTGGTGGATCAGCTATTTTGTTTTGTTTTTGTTTTTATGATAAGAGATCATATGAGGAGTGCTATTCCCTGCCTTTTAATTACTTTATTCCTAAGACTTCACCTTTCCTAACGTCTTAATGAATTTAAGGCGCAGGCTCATCCCTTTCTGAAGAATCCTTATATCTCCATAACGAACACCTTGAATACATGAGCCCTGTTTTGAGTTATTCATTACCTTCCCACCTGCATGTTTACCACCTCCCTGCTGAGTTCGTGAGCTCCCCACCTCTGAGGGCTGTGCCTTGTTTCCTCTCACATTTGTCTTATATTTTAGTGGCCACAGATTGTTCAAAGAGAGGTACAGCATTTTCAGAAGTGACCTAAACCTGTTTGTTTTTAGTTTTATTAATCAATTTTTAAGAGATTAGTATTCGTTGATTCTCATCTTAATGCAATGACTGGAAAGGGTAGCCTCCGAATCAAAAACAGGGATTTGGTCCAGCACAAACTTTGATAGACAGGCGGAATTTACAGGCTAAATGATCTTTATAAAGTAATGGGGAAAAGCAACTCTCTCCTGGGAGTGAAGCCTCAGGAAAACACTAGCATGCTGGGCTTGTCCGTCCACAGAGAGCAGAAAGAGGCAACGTCATGCCCTGCCCCCTCGGCAGCACACTGACTGACTGCGGCCCCCTCATCGATGAACTTCGTCAAGTGTGGAAATCATCCTGGGACCGTGGAAGACACATCATTAGCAGGGTATATATTAATATATATAATATATATATCTTTGCTGCAGCTCAAGGAGAAGCAGCCCATTTAAATGAAGATAAAGAGAGCCAAACAAAAGAACTGCAGTCGAAAATATGGGGCTGGACAATCAGCAGAGGACACATAATGCTGCCCTTTATCATTACTTGTCACATCTGTGACAGACTATGAAATGCCCACTGCCTCGCAATTTTATTCCCAGCGCTTTCTGAGCCAACCTTTGCTTTGGCAGATGCTTGGCATGTTTTAGACATATGATTTATTGCCTCATTTAATCAAAACTGTGCAGGAAACAATGAATTTTTTTTTTAATTACAATCTGTCACTTTCACTTAATCTTAGTGATGGAAGTGATATATACATATATGTGTCAATGTATGTGTATATATGTGTGTGTGTGTGTATGTACATATATAAAAAACTTCAAAAAATACTGTTTATTTCTTGGTAAGATATTAGATGAATTTCTAGTCCTTCTTCCTGCTCAAGAAAGAGAGATTTATGCAGTTCTGTAGAATATAAATGCAGTCATCCTGAATGAGTGTTTTTCAGTTTTTATTGTCACAGAAGGAAATCCAGCCTGAGCAGATTCCAGTGCTAATAAATGATCCTGCTATGGGGGGTTATTGGCAATAGAAAGGCCATATCACTTCATTTTCCTTCTCACTTTGCTAATATATTTTACATTCTCTTGGGACTTTCTTCTAAAATTTGGGAGTGCTCCGCTTGACAGCGAACGGAACTGTGTACCGAGCAAGTAAGCTAAATTTCCTGAAAATAATAATACCCATTTCAAAATGACTCCTTGGCACCTTGATTAAGTTGAAATGAAGGGCATGTAGCAAATGCTAGGTTGTTGTCTTACCTAGAGAGAGAAAAAAAACTGCTTTCTGGAGTTCAGTGGTAAATAGGCAATTCATTTTGACATAACCAGGAAAAGTGATGTTAACAGCCAGAGGTCAATGGAAGCAGAGATGGAAAAAGACCTATTAGGTCATTTTCTCCATTCCCTGGAGAAGAGAGCCAAATTATATTCCATAGTGCTTGGTCCAGTTTAGCTTTCAATTACTCAAGCAAGGGGCTTTCACCGCTTTAGACATTTTTTCAGGACCTATATCTTTCTTCATGACCCCCACTTCCTGGGTATATTGGCAAAGTACGACGCTCACTCAGAATTAACCCTGCAGGGACCATAGAAGTACTGTGTGCTCACAGTTAGACCTGTGTGCTTCAGAACGCATTTTTTCTTCTCTGGCAGCAAACCTCAAAATCATTTCTTTGGTAGTAGCTCCCTTTGTCCTTTCCTTCTCTAGCTCCAATTTTCCCACCACATCTCTTTTACTCTGAGTTTAAACAAGAGCTATGTCTCACAGAAGTCCCTGTGAAACAAAATTTCTGCCTGTTTCCAAAGGTAAATGATCCTGGTATCTAGCACAATGAGGTTCATACCGATCCCTAAGACTACCTCAAATGAATGAATAAAAGGTATGGATACTATTCATTAGATTCCACTTATGAGTGAAATAATATGGTACTTGTCTTTCTCTGACTGGCTTACTTCACTTAGCATTATAATCTCTAGATCTGTCCATGCTATTCGCAAAGGCAAGATTTCCTTGTTTTATACAACTGAGCAGTATTCCATTCTGTAAGTATACCATAGCTTTTTTATCCACTCATCTACTGATGGACATTTGGGCTGCTTGCAAATCTCGGCTATTGTAAATAACACTGCAATGAACATAGGGGTGCATATATTTTTTCAAATTAGTATTTTGGGTTTCTTCAGATAAATTCCAAGAAGTGGAATCACTGGCTTCATTTTTAATTTTTTGAGATAACTCCATACTATTTACCACAGTGGCTGCACCAGTCTGCATTCCCACCAGCAGTGCAGGAGGGTTCCCTTTTCTCCACATCTTTGCCAACATGTGTTTGTTGATAGCCATCCTGATAGATGTGAGGTGATATCTTATTGTGGTTTCAATTTGTGTTTCTCTGATGCTTAGTGTTGTTGAGCATCTTTTCATATGTCTGTTGGCCATCAAGAGAATGGCCTTTAAAAAAAGTAAAACCTTACCATTTGCAATAGCCTGAATGGACCTAGAGGGTATTCTGGTCAATGAAATAAATGTAAGTCAGTCAGAGAAAGGCAAATACCATATGATTTCACTTATATGTGGAATCTAAAGAACAATATGAAGGAACAGACAAAACAGAAACTGACTCATAGACACAGAGAACATACTGATGGTAGCCAGAGGGGAGAAGGATGGAGGACTGGGTGGAACAGGTGAAGGGATTGAAAAACACAGATTGATAGTTATAAAATAGTCAGGGGTATACAGACTACAGCATAGAAAATATAATCAGTAATATTGTAATAATTATGCATGAAGCCAGGTGACTGCTGGAAACATCAGGAGAAACACATCGTGAAGTATATGATTATCTATCTAACCACTATATTGTACACCTGAAACTATTACAAAATAACATTGAATGCAAACTGTAATTAAAAATAAGTAAATAAATAAAAAGAGGGAATGGGAGGGGGTAAAGTGGAGACTGCAAGTCTAGACCACTCCTTCACCAAAAAATCTTGCTGAAAACTAGTCAATGAATGGGGCAGAAGCTGGATGAGCGTGGGGGTCCAAGCAGGTTTCTTTTTCTTAAGAACTAGGATTTTGGCCCTGGCCAGTGGCTCAGTGGATAGAGTGTCAGCATGGCATATGGATGACCTGAGTTATATTCTCAGTCAGAACACACAAGAGAAGCGACCATCTGCTTCTGTCCCCCGCCCTCTTCCCATTCTCTCCCTCTTCCCCTCCCACAGCCAGTGGCTTGGTTTGAGTATGGCCCAGGGCACTGAGGATAGCTTGGTTGGTCCTAGCACATCAGCCCCAGGTGCTAAAAAATAACTCAGTAGTCCAGCATCAAACCCAGGTGGGGTTGTTTGGTGGATTCCAGTCAGGGTGCATGCAAGAGTCTGCCTCACTGTCTCCTCTGCTCTCACCTTGAAGGAAGGAAGGAAGGAAGGAAGGAAGGAAGGAAGGAAGGAAGGAAGGAAGGGAGGGAGGGAGGGAGGGAGGGAGGGAGGGAGGGAGGGAGGGAGAGAGGGAGAGAAAGGAAGAAGAGAAAGAGAGAAAGAGAGAAAGAAAAGAAAGAAAGAAAGAAAGAAAGAAAGAAAGAGAAAGAAAGAAAGAAAGAAAGAAAGAGAAAGAAAGAAAGAGAAAGAAAGAAAGAAAGAAAGAAAGAAAGAAAGAAAGAAAGAAAGAAAGAAAGAAAGAAAGAAAGAAAGAAAGAAAGAAAGAAAGAAAGAAAGAAAGAAAGAGGGAGAGAAAAGATATTGTACATTTTTGCTTGAAGATGGAAGGACTCCATAGGAAGACCAAAAAAGAGGTTACAGGGAAAAGAGATGGGATACCTCTGGGAGCCATGCTCTTGAGTAGATAAAAAAAGATAAGCCCAAGTGCACATATGAGAAAACATACTTACATATAAGGGTCACAGAGAAGGAGAGAAGGGAGAGCAGACGAGAAGTACCTGCTTGTTTGGTAATTTGTGGGTGTGAGAGGTGGTCTCAGTTCTCCTTCCATAAACAAGTGAATGGATTTTATAGGCATTGACATCGTCTTGATCACTTCAAATTCTTTGACTCCCATAGCAAATGAATACAGCGTTCTCTGTCTCTTCTAGTTAGATACATTTGCACAGCCTTTTCACATAGTAGTTTTTTTTTAATATTAGATATAAAAAAACAAGTAGGCTCTAAATCTAAGCACAAATATTAAAGGAAAATATGAATAATGACCTTTTTTCAGTTTCATTGAGATAAAGTTGTGAGCACAATGGGATAATTTGATATACTTACACATTGTGTAAGGACTCTCTCCTTCAAGTTTATTAACACATCCATCACCTCACATAGTTACCTTTTGGGTGAGGGAGGACAGAGATGTTTTACACTTTTAGCAAATTTCAATTACACAATACAGTGTTACCAACTCTAATCACCATGTTATACATTAGATCCCTAGACCTTATTCATCTAACAACTGCAACTTTGTAACTTTCACCAATATCTTCCTATTTCCTCCACACCCCAGTCCCTGGCTACCACATTTCTAAGAATTGGACTTCTTTTTTTAAGATTCCACATATAAGTGAAACAGTGCAGTGTTTGCCTTTCTCTGTCTGGCTTGTTAAGGGTGATGGACTTTGGGTGATAAGGGTCTTAGTAATCCCCCCCCCCCTTTTTCCACTTTCCTAAATTCTTCAGGTCATCTACATAATTATATATTATTTTATATACCTTATTTTTTATATCGAATTCCCTTGCACTTAAAAGATTCCTGATAAACACACTTGGGCTCAAGCTTTTTTTTTTTCTTCTCCTGACATATAATTGCTGACATTTATTGAGTACTTACAATATTCTAGGTATTCTTGTACTATATGATCGAAAGCAGATTTCTTAACCTTTCTGACCGTCATTTTTCTTATTTGTAAATGAGTATCATTTTCTTGTTTGTAAAATGAAAACCTAATAAATTAATACACAAATATGTCTTAGAACAGATATTAGAAGCCAGGGATTGGAAATCCTTTTGGCGCAGAGAGCCATGAACGCTACATATTTTAAAATGTAATTCCATGAGAGCCATACAACAACCAGTATATGCTAGGCATTATCCAGTAAAAATTTGGTGTTGCCCGGAGGACAGCTGTGATTGGCTCCAGCCACCCGCAACCATGAACATGAGCGGTAGGAAATGAATGGATTGTAATACATGAGAATGTTTTATATTTTTAACATTATTTTTTTATTAAATATCTGTCTGAGAGCCAGATGCAGCCATCAAAAGAGCCACATCTTGCTCGCAAGCCATAGGTTCCCAACCCCTGTATATAAGCACTCAATAAATGTGTATTTTTTTTATAATTAAATTTTTATTTTAATGGGGTGACATCAATAAATCAGGGTACATATATTCAAAGAAAACATGTCCAGGTTATCTTGTCATTCAATTCTGTTGCATACCCATCACCCAAAGAAAGATTGTCTTCCATCACCTTCTATCTAGTTTTCTTTGTACCCCTCACTGAGGTTGCCGGTTCAAAACCTTGGGCTTGCCTGGTCAAGGCACATATGGGAGTTGATGCTTCCTGCTCCTCCCCTTCTCTCTCTCTCTCTCCCCTCTCTCTAAAAATCAATAAATAAAATATTAAAAAAATAAAAATAGATGTGTATTTAATCATTATTATCATATTCATATATTACTTTGTCATATTTTGCTGCTTATTCTGTTGGTTTGTCTTTTATTCAAAAAACATGAACCCTGACTGGGTGGCTTGGCGAGTTACAACATCAACTTGATGTGCTGTAGTTGCAAGTTCGACTCCCTTTCATACAAGAATCAACCCATGGGTGCGTAGATGGGTGGAGCAACAAATCAATGTTTTTCTCTCTCTCCTTCTCTCTCCAAAAATCAATTAAAACAATTTTTTTTCAAAAAGCATGGGACACACTTTTAGTACTCTTAGTATTTTATTTTTAAATCTTAAACCAAAATAATATCTTCTATGGTCCTTTCCTTTTTATTCTTTAATATCACTACCAAGAAACGGAGCAATTCCTTGAGAGGACAGACCGTT
The DNA here is from genome assembly GCF_036850995.1 of Saccopteryx leptura. Lineage (NCBI taxonomy): Eukaryota > Metazoa > Chordata > Mammalia > Chiroptera > Emballonuridae > Saccopteryx > Saccopteryx leptura. The sequence goes on from NC_089503.1 coordinate 236,371,944, forward strand.
AGCAGATCAATTTTCCTCAACGGAGACAGACAGCCCATTTCCTGCTTGCCTCCTTCTATACCGCAGAACAAGAATGTCGTTAGAAACTGGGAGTTTTCTGTAGCCTTGGGAACAGGACCAATTCCCAGATACTTAATTTAGTTCTGGTCTCATCTAAATTGAAATTTTGACACAGCATTTTTCTCACACTGTGTAGAGGAATTCTTTCCAATTTGTCTTTATTTCTTGTGAAGTCAAGTCAAACCCCAAAAGTCTTTATGGCTGTTTTGGCAGTCAGCAGTGACATTATTCAATCACTCACACACAGGCTAATGTGAGACTAGGGTCCCTATTACTCTATCTATGTAACATTCCCACCCAGTAATTCTAGCTGATGCTTTTGAGGAAGATGTAGAAAAATAAAAATGGCTTTTAGCATGTATGTGTGAATTACACTAACACAGAATTGAAAATACTTTCCAAAGGGCAGAGACTTATTGCTTTAATTTGCTATCTGTACTGTTATGAGGCATTTTAGAGTTTATTTGCACTTGTTTTTGGTTTTTGTTCTACCTAAATTTTATGATTTTTCTCATATTAAAGATCAATGTCTTTCTCCCTTTCTTGGGCATTTCAGCTTTTTTTTTTTTAACTACTTTGAGTTTTTTAAAAATTGCTTAAATGCATTTATGCATCCCTTAAATTCAGAAGGGGATGGCCTGCATCTCGCTGACTGACGCATGCAGCGTCCAGGTTCCGCGGGAGGCTGGGACTTCACCTGGTAATAGTTTTGTTGATATGGCTCACATGCTCTCGTAATTGTTTAAGGCCCGGAGTTTCCATTTCTCATCTTAATTTTGTCCTAAGAAAACAAGTTGCAGAAAATTATAATTATTCTTATGGGAAATTTTTACTCTTACTTCTGATGGTTTAGAGATGTTCATTAAGAGTCAAACCAGCTCGCCACGTGCTACTTATCCAAGTTATAAGTGTGTGTGCCGGTACAAACAACATGGTAAGAAGAGCAACATGAATGTTTTCAAAAATTACGCAGCCTAGTGTTCAGCAAAATACACTAAGAAGTTGTTGAAGTAGCCAGAGAATTGTGAAATTTATGAATGGGACTTTTATCATTAAGGACCTCGGAGGGTAAAAGCATAAATACTCTGGTTCTTTTGGTGTTTTGTTCTTTGTTAAACTTATTCTTTAAAGTAGTTGCCTTTTATATTTCAAGATAGATTATCTTAAGCAATGTGCATTTTTGACACCCTTAGAGATTAAGGGAACTAAAAGATAAGAAATGAGTTTTCTTGGACGAGTGAGAGATTGTTAAAAGATATATTGGTTTTGTGAAGTGTCATCCCAATAAACCAAATTTCTAAAAAAGATTCATTGGTAAATATGGGGGGGAATTAACAAGCCATGGTATTTAATTATAAAGTGCCGTTTAGCTTCCTGATATAATTTATAATGAAGAAGGAAGGCTAAGCGAGGACAGAGGCCTACTAGTCACTAGCTGCAGACTACAGGCCACACACCTGAGGTTAAAGGAGGCGAGATTATAAAGAGGAACTGGTACAGATATATGTAAGTCAGGTGCTGGTAATTCTATAATCAGAAGGTAGATGCAGACTGGACACTAAGATGTTCTCAAATAAGGTGTTCTTGATTGATCTATATTGTGAGGAAAATGAAACAAGTTCTGGAGGCTTTCCTTGTACAGTTTTAGTCCTGAAACCTTGGTGTTTGTGTTATTTTCTTATTTTGAAAGCTGCTATATGTTGAGAATATTTGTCATTGTCATTACTCAGACTTTTCTTTATAGATTATTTGGTATTTTGTAGATTAGAAAGAGTCATTTTGGAGGAAGTTTTTTTTAGTTCTCAAGACATTTACAGAGTTCTCAAAACCTTTCCTAGAGTTTTTTTCCATGTTCACCAAAATGTGATTTGCTTAAATGTGTACATTTTACAAAAAGGATCACAGGGCCTTTAAAACTGATGGTACCATTATGCACTGTTGATGGGAGTATAAAAGATACAGTTATTATGGAAAACAGTATGAAGTCGCCTCAAAAACTTAAAAAATAGAATTACCATATGATCTAGCAATTTTATTTCTGTGTATACATAGCTAAAGAATATATCTAAAGGAATTGAAAGCGTAAAAAAACTAAAAAACTAAAAGGTGTGCAAGTCTAAATCCAAAGTTGGGACAGCCACTCCTAGGTGACTAAGAGCCTTTGAGTCTCAGTTTAGAACACCTGAGAAACAGCTGTCACCTAGAGCCACTTCCTCTCATGCAGCTACAGAGAGCTACTCCTCCTCTCTGCCTTCCACCCCTAGAGAGGCCCCACGAGTCCTTGGAGGTCAGGAAGGAGGAAACATTGTACCCGGACCTCCAAGGTCAAACTCGTGGTGGTACCTTTGAAAAAAGAACAATGAGGTTTTAAAAATCATATCATATTTTCGGAATGAATCTGAAAATTGTTCATACAAAAGAAATGCAGAATGTTTTTCATAAAGCCATTTGCACCATCCCCAGTGACTCCCTTGCTTGAGCATCTAATTTGCTAATTAGACTGATGATACTTGTCTTTACTGTAAGTTATGGGTAATTAGATGTTACAACTGAACTACTAAGAGAGAACGGGCCCCTTCAAAGGGCAGTCAGCTAGGTCATTATTCTGAGGCAGAGCAACCAAATTATTATAACCACAAAATTCAAACTAGAGGGATTAATCTAAACATGTAGTGGGTTCTGTTTGGGTCAAACACTTTGTGCTTAGTGAATTTATACCATTCAATCCTATTATTAGTACATTAAAATGGGCTTTGATAATATATACATATTATCAAAAGGTACATATATATAATCAGAAAAGGTACAAAGAGGGAAAAGAACATGTGGAGATAGACCCTACTGAGTTCCAAAGACTTTCCTAAAAAACTGAAAGGTGCAAATTCAAAGTTGGGACAACCACTCCCAGGTGACCAAGAGCCCTTGGATCTCAGTTTGGAACACGGGGAAAGCAGCTGTCACCTACAGCCACTTCCTCCTTATGCAGCTACAGAGATCTCCTCCTCCTCTTCCCTTTTCCCCAAGAGAGGCCCTGCTAGTCCTTAGACGTCAGTAGGGAGGAACCAGTGTGCTCAGACCTCCAAGGTGGTACTCAAGATGGTACCTTTGAAATAAGAACAATGAGATTTAAAGAAAGAAGTACTGCCTGACCAGGTGGTGGTGCAGTGGATAGAGCGTTGGACTGGGATGCTGAAGGCACAGGTTCGAGACCCCAAGGTCACTGGCTCGAGCAAGGGGTTACTCGGTCTGCTGAAGGCCCGTGGTCAAGGCACATATGAGAGAGCAATCAATGAACAACTAAGGTGTCACAATGCACAACGAAAAACTAATGACTGATACTTCTCACCTCTCCGTTCCTGTCTGTCTGTCCCTGTCTATCGGTCTCTCTGACTCTCTCTGTCTCTGTAAAAAAAAAAAAAGAAAGAAAGAAATACTTTAGTGGGCTTAACATATGATCCATTTTCAGTGACTGTCACAACACTGTTTTTCTTTTTTAATTTAGAAATTAAATTTAATGGGGTGACAGTGATCAATAAGAGTACTTATGTTTCAGATAAACATCTCTATAGCATTTGATCTGTTGATTGTGTTGTTTGCCCATCACCCAAAGTCAAATCATTTCTGTCACGGTGTATTTGTCCCTCTTTACTCCTTACTCCCTGCCCCCTTCCCCTGGTAACCACTTCACTTTATCTATGCCACTGTTTTCATGAGACCATATGTGACCCAGAATGGTTTCAGTGTCTTAATAAATTACAATAATGAGATTATAAAGGTTTCTTAAACATTTATTACTGTGGGAAGTCCTGACAGAACACAGGCCATTCAAGACTGTCACATAGAGAGCTCTTGATCACTTATCAGTCACTGACTTTGAGCAACTGGATGGCGGGTCCCTGCTTATTCATTGCCCAACAAAACAGTAAAGCTGCAGTCCTATCCCCAGGTGGCGCTGTGCTGTATAGCCCTAGGAGATCTTTCCCTGCAGCTTACACAACGTAGGGGAGAAGGGGGCAAAGAGGAGGGGGCAGACATAGCCTTCTGTACAGCACATTTGTTTCAAAGAAAAGAGACATGGTAGAGCCTACACCTTTGTTGAGATATGGTGACACTACTATAAAGTATTTTGTTTTTCTTTTATTGATGGTCAAAACTTTCTTTAAATTTGCAATAAATAGAAGATGATGATTATCAAAGTCTCACCAAAAAGTAGAAAATTTATTATTTTTCACTTTTCAGGATAAGCATTCAAAGGCATTTCTTATGCTAGAAATGCTATTTCTCTTCCTAAGGACAACAAATATACTGGGGTCTCCAGTTATTGACTTAATAAATGTTTGCTGATGAGCACTGTCAAGTCTCTAAACCAAAGCCTGACCCCCTCCACCACTCTCTCAGAGGGAATAAAAAACACCCGAATTCTCTATATTTTATAATTTTGGAAATTGAGGCTCAGAGAGTTTGCATGTCCTACTCACATGTTATTGTCACAGACCTCCCACCCAGGTCTGTTCCGATGACAAATTCTGTCATCTTTGCTTTCTGTAATCTGATCTCCATATCTGTTCATTACAGGGGAAAAAAAAAACAAAATAAAGAGAAGTATATTTTGAGCTATAACACTCTTGTGAAAGGTTGCACCACTGTTGTTTCATACTCACGATAAAAAAGCGAAATGTTTTTTACACTGGACCCATATGTAAAACATAGTTTATAGTGCACTCGGCAAAAAAAGGGAAATGGAGTTAAAAGACAAAATAACCCTATTCTAATACAAGAAAAAGCAATAAAAATAAGAGAAAACTTATGTACAGAGAAACTGCAAGGCAGAGTACTCTGACATCTGTTAAATTGGATAACAGAGAGGGGATCATAGATGCTTACACGAACCCTGTTGCTACAGACCATAGGAAGAGACTTACTAATGACATTGACTTTGATTGCAGACATGCAGAGAAAGTTTGAAAGTGAAAATTAAAAAGACATACTGCACCAAGAGTCTGTTTCAATGGATATTAGACTATCCTTGACAGAAACTCCAGTAAAACCCTCCTAATGTCTCAGAAACGGGAGGACGGGAGCATGAAAGCAGGACATCAGTTAGATAAGTGCACGTCCCATTAAAAAGCTACCATGCACACTTACTTGGCACAGAAAGCCTGAGAGATTGATGCATTTTATCACAGCCAGTAAAAAATGTTTTATTCTATAAATAAGTTATCAGATTTGACTTTGTCCCCACTCTTTGTTTTTAATCAGGCAAAGAAACATTTCCAGATTTTTGTTTTCTGAGCTTCAATAGCTAAGTTTAAAATGGCTGTGCGGAATCTCAGCTGCTTTCACCTTTCTCTATCTAATTTTAGCAGAAAGTCAACACTTCTTCACTTCAAATCAGTAGCCAGATGCTGACCTTGCTTACCAGTTTGCTATTACCTTGTGTGTGTGTGTGGGGGGGGGGGGGGGGAGGACAAAAAGCTGTTAGGTTCTTGTTAATTCAAGAAGTGTGTGTTTGTGTGTGTGTGTGTGTGTGTGTGTGGTTTTACATGCATTATTTTCAACACAGAAAGTACTAGGCAAAGGCTTTACTGGAAAGAGCCACCTTGTTGAAAAGAACCTGTAAACTGGAATGTTCATCCGATTTTGCTAAGTGAGGAGGAGGAGTTGGGGCAGGGAGGATACCCTTCTTGGCAAGTGCTGGCCAAGATTAAGAGTGGCAGCCAGCCAAGAGTAGGAGAGCTCGGGTGTGACTGCTACAGTGGTCAAACAAAGGGCAGTATGTGCAGGCTATGAAGCATTTTGGAAAGTATCAGCTATAAAACTCTCTCAGTCTATAATCTTAGTATCGCCCCTCAAGAAGAAAAGAATGGTTGTAGGCTCCGATTCATCGTACACATGCCCTCTGTGCATGAACACCCGTGAGTGATTCTGCCGCAGCTAACGTGTTGTGTTCTTTTTGTGCATTCTCCACTTCCTTCCTAGAACACTTGAAAGATAAGCTAGAGGAATACGTGTCCCGGTTTTCCAAAGTAAGGATTGTTCGCACCAAGAAGAGGGAAGGGCTCATCCGGACCCGACTCTTGGGAGCATCTATGGCAAGAGGAGAAGTCCTGACGTTCCTTGACTCCCACTGCGAGGTCAATGTGAACTGGCTGCCCCCGCTCCTCAGTGAGTACAAGACTTCCCAGCGGCCCCTGGGACCAGGAGGGCTGGGGGACTGGCCCTCTGGCAGAGGGAGTATGTGGTTTGCTTCCACTTAGTTTGCAATCAACAAAGGCTAGAAACCCCCCTCCTACAGTTTTTACAGTGGGAGCCTTGAATTCTACCTGCACCCCTGCTGAGGACAAGGAAGTAACCAGAAAACTGCATTAACACTGACATTTAAGATAATACCATCTGCAATCTGATTGAAAGTTTGAAAAGGTTTCATTTATCTTAGACACGATCTTTAATTGCAGTTGTAGTTACTGGGTAAATGCTAAAAAGTAAAAAGAATTTTAAAAAATACTACCTCTAACTACCGTACGATTAAAACTCACACACATTTCCCGCCACACACACATACACACAGCTCAACAATTAGGATTATTAAAAGAGGAGGAAAGAAATAGGATTATTAAGAGAGGAGGAAAGAAATAGGATTATTAAGAGAGGAGGAAAGAAAATGATTCAGCCCCATCCTATAGTTGAATTGTCAGTGCCCTGACATTTTCGAGGATGGATAATGCCAGCTATTTCCACTCCTGGTGCCAGTCTAGATCACTAAATATGTAAACCCCCTCAAACACTCAGGACTGCTCCTCAGATGTTATGTCTCGACTGCTCACAATGTAACTAAGAGGAGGGGGAGAGGCTCTCACGTTGCACTTGAACAGTTAGAAAAAGGGAAACTGGGAGTTGTTCAAGGTAAAAGAACAAATCTGTGGCTCAGTTTGGGCTTGACTTTTTTTTTTTTATTTCACAACAAAGGCAGATATAAAATCCAGCAGTAGCCAAAGAACAAGTTGTAAGCCTGAAAAATATATATGTTACTAAAAATTTCTGCTGGGCATGTATTGTACGCCTTCCTCTTTTTCCAGATTTCACTAATTCAACTTTTATTGGGACTATATCCCTGGCTTTGGAGCTAAAGCCAGTGACAACTGCCTTCACAATCACTGCCTCAGAAAGGATGATGTACTATCGGCTACTGTGTGGGATCTCAGCTAGAACCAGCAGAGAGCTATTAGTAAAAGACACAGGGTGGGGGGGGAGGGATCAATTGAAACCATACAGGATTCAGAACAGGAAACGACCATCAACTAAACACCCCAACTGCATCATCCCATCTGCTCCCTCCTACTAGACGACTGCCCAGCCATCCTAATGAACAGGAATGCAGCCGTGCTCCGACAGCCACAGACTCCTCTGAGCTTTTAATTAAAAATACCTTGTCCAAGGACAGAGCAATTTAAAGTTTCATCAGCAACAGTGAGATTCTCTCAAACTGAATTCGATCTATAGGGTGGTGAATACCCCAGGAAGTCAGCAAAAGGCCTAACTTATTTATGAACCAAGCAGTCCCTAAATGCCGACTATTGAGCCTCTGTTCATATGAATCTAACAAGGGGGGGGGGGGGGGAGGATGGAAAAAGAAAAGAGAAACCCACTTTTTCTCATTAAAGCATTTCATTTCCTGTAGGCCTGATGGATAAGAAATGATTCGAGCTCAGGATCACTATCTTTTTTTATTTTCTTTTATCAGTGTCTTGACATATCATCCAAAATGAAAAGAAGCAGGCGGAGTCACACAGATTCTTGGTTCATTTTTCACCTCGGGATTATACCTGAATTTCAATTTCCCATTAAGAGTCTGTTTGTTTGATCCCTGGAAATTGAAATGTAGGCATAAGTCTTAGATGAAAAATTAGTCATGCTGCTTTCACTCTAAGCTAGGACAGCTGGATGAGAGCTGGAAGGAAATTTGAAGGGAAAGTTGACAGTTAATTTAACAGACTCATTCTCTTTGGGTCACCTTGGGACTCCTTGTTGGTCAAGGAACTTGTAAATCAAACTGATCCTGAATTTGATGGAAGAAAGTCACTGAAACCTTAATACTAAAATATCTGCAGAGGTGATAGAAGAAATATGTATTTTGGACACAGCAATGATAGTCTCTTCTGTCAAAGACCTCTACGGGGAAACACCATTTAGATAAAGATTAAAATCCATTGTAAGGCTTGCCCAGGTAAAAGGGGATGCTCATCGAGCCCTTGGTGAAGATTAACTTTAAATAGAGTGCTGAAGAGGGTCCCTATATTCTGTTTAGGAAAATAAGATTAAGGTGACCCCCAAGCTCACTGAGACCATGCTCGCTAAAACGATAACCCTTCCCACATGTCAGCATTCCACATTCCCCTTACCATTTTATTTCCTTTCCACCACATTTCTCACCTTTTAACATTCCACATAATTTAGTTATTTATTACGTATATTGCTTTCATTGTTCCATTTCCGAAGACATGGATTTTTGAGATGGTTATTTACTGCTGTATTCCCAAAACCTAAAAAAGTGACTGGCACATAATTTTTTTTTCAATAAATAGCTGTTGAATTTGAATGAAGACACGAATGAACCAACAAATGAATGAACCAATGAATGAAAAGGTATATAGCTCTGTAGAGGAGTTCTTCCCAAGGTTCTGCAGTTTCCACACTCTGGTTTATTGGTGTCATCAAAGCAATGATACTGAAATAACCAAGCTTCATCATTTCTAAACAATATTATTTTTAAAAAGATATTTAAATGTATTTTATTTCACATGCCACATCAGATCTTCCAGATACCCAGAAAGCAGATGGTCATACTTAAAATTTCTGCCTATCAGACAGTATTAGTTTGTTATAATGAATCGTGATTAAATGCACATTCTTCGGAAGAAAATACCTTTCATGTAGCTACACTAGGTGACCAAAGTGGACAAAGGTCAGTTCTTGGCACTGGCTGTTAATGTCTCATGATAATAATATCTACATGGAAAAAAAGGAGCTGGAACTGAGATATCACCTTTCTGCTACATGCCAAGCATGATGGCAAAACAGGGGAGACCACAGATTTTAGGGTTAGACCACTAAAGCAGAAGTTGCATCCTGGTTCTTGCTCTCAAAAGATAAGTGACCCCTGACAAGTTACATAACGTCTCTGAGCTCAGTATTCCTCATATGTAAACTGGGATGGATAGTAATAGCCACTATACAGAGTTGCTAGAAGGGTTAGAAATAGGATAAGCTCAAATTCCTTAGTAGTTGCTCAAGATCTTAAGAGTAGCAGGAATAGTAGAAGTAGTGTCAGGCCATCTTAATATATTTTTGGCTATGATGAGAGAAGATAAAAATGTATAGCTTTGATAAACAGGATCTGTATCAATGAACAGTAGCAAGATAGGCTTGGCCAAAATCTCTGTTACCTTGAGAGCAAAGAATTCTATATGTGAAACTGTCAGCAGTTAGGGCCAACAGCCGTTATGAGATTAGATACTAAAAAAGCCATAAAGTTAAATGTTTACATTTTGAAACCTCCAGAAAGCCAGCCAGTATCTTCTCAGCAGGCCTCTAGCTATATGCTTGAAGGAACACAAGTACTGTTTATACTGCTCGCATGTTGGATGCACTATAGAATGACAGATTGGGGACAGGTCAGAGCAAAAATGTGACAGAGGTGAAGGTAAATGGACTTCCGCAAGTCTCCCTGGGACAGAGCTTTCTTAGAAGAAACGACAACAAACGGTGCCTAATCTCTGTCCCTTCACGTTAAGTCCAGGAGGCGAACGGAGATTCTGCAAAGCGCTCTCACAACAACCAGGAAGCAGGCTGCCAGCGTCTTGCATTAGGAGCGATCTGTAGGCTTCTCTTTGCTGAAAAAAAAAAAAAAAAAAAGATAGATGATCTAGGCAGGCATGTCATTTCCTATTTTGTGCTTTCATTTTTCAGACCAAATTGCACTAAACCACAAAACCATCGTGTGCCCCATGATCGATGTCATTGACCACAATCACTTTGGGTATGAGGCCCAAGCTGGGGATGCCATGCGAGGCGCCTTCGACTGGGAAATGTACTACAAACGAATCCCCATCCCTCCAGAGCTCCAGAGGGCAGATCCCAGCGACCCTTTTGAGTGAGTAGCAGCTGAGGGAGGGGCCAAGGGAGCGAGGGCAGCTAACTCATTCAGGGTGTCAATTTGGAACCCATGAGGAAAATTACTTCCAATAAAATGGGATAAAACAGGTGGCACAACATGCAAAACATGGAGAAAGGTCAGACCTACCTGCTGCAGAAAATGTTCAAACTGTACTAAGTACGTGGCTCAGCCATCTTCAACCTTTGCCAAGCGGGAGCGGGAGCGTGCAGATGTGCGAATCCGGAAAGTGCAGGGTTAAATAGAAAACGCGTGGAGAAGGACACATCCTCTCCTTTTAGATATTCTCTTAGATGTGTTCTTCTTCTGTTCAGTTCTCTCTACTCGTTTTACTTTTCCTGAGAGGATTATTTAAATGAACCATTTTACTCTTTTTTTTCTTCTTCTTTTGGGGGGAAACATATAAAATATGAACCAGCATTTAAGCCTTTGTTCTGCATCCTGTTGGGAATTGCCCCTGTAGGAGGAAAGCAGTGCTTCCGAGTAGGTGTTCCCATAACTTATCTTAGGGAAATCAATCAAAATGATGTATTCAGAGTAAAGAATCTTGGATAACTCTACCACTATTATAAGTTCTATACAAATAAGGGTTTACAATAATTTATTGATTTCTGTAAAGCTAAATCCCTTTTTTTTTTAAGAGTTGACATCAGAATTGTGCATGTCAAGAAAAAGCACATGGCAGAGTTTAGTCTGACAAACTATTAGGACCATATACAATAAATCTTTATAATTTTAAAACTATTATATATTGTTCTTAGTGCAAGAAAAATGTGATCAAGGCTTTGCACACTCTCTAAGAGTTTGTTTCAAATGCATTACAATCAATGTGGTCTGTTCATTGATAATATGGGCTATAGAAGTTTACAGTAGAGATGCTCCAAGGTACAAAACCACTTCTGCGACACTAATACTTTAAATTACAATAAACATTTGGTAAACATCGGGAAAACATTTTCTCCAATTCTAGTCTCTAGGAAGATTAACTGTTGCAAAAACAAAGGAGAGTTTAGAAGATATTAGCCTGATTTAAAAAGAAAGGGGGATAGAAATCTTTTTTTTTTAAAGAATATGAAGTTTACTCATGAACTATTCAAAATTTCTGAAGTTAGTCCTCTTGAGACTCTTAAATTGCTAGAAAGTTTTTGAGAAGAACTAAGAAGACCCTTTGTTACTTTTCCGAATACTTTGGTCAAGATTTCAAGGATATTCAAAACTACTAGAAAACTTCTTTAGTGATCTAAGTGGAGGAGTTTCTATTAAGCCTTTGAAAGGGGCCCAGCTGAGAGATAACCTTCAGACTTCTTGCAAAGGGACGGATGGGGGGGGGGGGTTAAAGCCAGGTTGGGGTTTGAGGGAGGATTAAAAAAGGTCCTTAAATACAGTGGAAATGCTTTTAGAGGACACCTGACAGAATAATCACATTCTAGTTGTCTCTTTCCGAGATTGTCATGTTTTTAAGGGCTAGAATTCATTCATGATGGCTTTTCAAATACTGTAATGGGACCGGGTTATAATATCCTTCTAAGTGGACTTTACTTCCACTTAGAAGGACTTTGCTCCAACTGCAATAGCACAGTGGAGCTCCTGCTTTCTGCAGAAATGGCTTCAAAACACTATCAAGAGGATCTCAAATGTTGAAAATTATAGCAGCATTCTCGTCCCTGCACTCACAGTGGGAATGTCTGTCAGGCAGACACCAGCTGTGCCTATCACAGTATCAGGCACGTTGCTTAACCCCGAGACGCTGGCAGAGTGGGTACCTTTTAGAATTAAATTACCTCTTGTTCCTGTCACCTACTTAGGTGGTTGCTGTCCTGTCCAAAATTGCATTCACCTTTGAATGCTACTGCCTTGCTGCTTTAAGTCCCTTTGATTTTTATAAATGTGGACACTTCAGCCTTTTATAATCAATGTAGCTTCTGGGAGGTGTCCACTTTGATGTTTTAAATTGCATTTGCCTTCCTGATTAGTAAAGAATGGGTACCCAAACAGCTACTAGCACTGTATTCGCAGTCCCATTATCAGCAGTTACCTGAATGTGCTCAGAAACAGACAAGCTTTAGGCTAAAACTTGCTTCTCCAGATGTAAAGCTTTAAGATACAGAGGAGGAATGCAGCCTACCTCTATCTCTTTCACACAGTATTTAATGTTTCAAGTGGCTGCTTTAAGGGGTGTGTGGTTTCCTGTGGGGAGTAGGGGGGGAGGGAAGAAGAAGGCTGAAAAGGTAGGAATAAAGGAACTCAAGAGTTATATATAAATGTATCACAAACCCCAGGACTTTCCTACAATATATGTGCAAACATCACTTTTCCCTTTGTCATCAAGTAGCAAGTTGGTCAAATGTCCTAAGTGACAAGACCTGAATCCTCTCATTTATTTTGCCATTATTTGAGTTTTTCAGTAGCTCTAGCAATGGACTACAGTAGTGTTTTTCACAAAGCCTGTGAAATGAGTGGGGCATGAACAGTATTTAATTATTGAGTTGAAAGTTTCAGAGTGTTGCATGACTATGTAAGTATAAGTATTGGTTCTCAAATATTTTATTTTATTTCATTTACAATGTATATACGATCTCGGGTCATGATTGAAATTGTACTTCTCAATATAGTTCATTAACAGAGTTCAAAACCTATTCACTTTCTAACCGGGAATCAAAACCTAGGAAGAAACAGGGAAGCTCACAGATAACTTTGAACACTAACGAAAGAATTACATATGTTTGCAAAGGGCTCTAGTTTTTTAGGCAAACTGTTCCTAGAATATGAGAGAAAATGCAATATTTATAATTCAAGTTATTATGTGGCAGACACAATCCTGACTGGATTGAATACATTTGCTAAATATTCTTGTCTTTAAAAAAAGAAAATATCCTCCTCTTCTGGTGGCTTATCTCATGTTGTAATGCTTTCAAGAAATTCTTGTTATTCGTGACTTTTAGAAGGTTCCCTCATTCCTGGTTTCTCTCTCATGCAGGGCATTTAGGAATGTAAGCCTTTTCTGTGTCAAGAAACATATTATGCTCCTTTATTTGTGATGACAAAGAGAAAGATGTTCATTTGCATCTTGCCACCAACTCACTTCCCCAACATTATCTCGGTATCTAAAAGTTTTGAAGAAACTACCTTGTCCAACTTCCCTTTAATACAAGCAATTAAGCAATTGCTAGATAATGTCTAAGACAGATGACCAGCATCTTCCTTCTTGAACTTGTCAGGGATGTATTAATTGCTACCTCGAAAGATGGTCCATTCTACTAGACTGATTGACAGAAAATTTTTCCCTTAGATTAGGAATATTTTGCCTCCTTAATCTCAAATAGTCCTATTGGAGACACAGGATTGTCTAATTCCTCTTTGATGATAGAGCTGTTAAAAATTTGAAAACAGCTACTATGCCTAACCCTCCCACCAGGGAAAAATTTTTTTTCCAGGTTATATATCTCCAGTTCTATCCAGGCCCTCCAAAATCCTGTAAAAGAGCATGCTCATTGCTGTAACTGTTCGAGATATGTAAATTCACTTGACTATTGCAGTCTTATCCATGTTTTCCCACATGTCCACAAGGATAGCGTGAAATAGTCCATCCAATATACCTGGTACTCGGGCCCAAACACATGAGTCTCTCAACCAGAAAATAGAGTTAATTTCTAGGGAATTTGCACCGGTACCTAGAGATCATGCTTCCTTTTGCTAAGTACTCACAATTAATTCAGCATTCCACTCAATTTTGCTGGTTCACTGTGTTTTTCAGAATTTACTCCAGAATTGCAGAGAAATTACTTTTTACTCTGTCTGCCTCAGATAGGTTTCCACCACTCCTCAAAACTGCTAAAACTTAAGAGTTACAATCATCATGGATGGAATTTCTACACACACTAATAGTGAGGACTGACATTCTCTGTTTTCTACTTCTATATAACATAATTTCCAAATCTATAGTACAGAGTCTAAGTGACTTATCCAATATCACAGTTTAAAAAATTCAATAGCTTCTATTAGAATGTAGGATTGATGTCTCACAATTCTGTGCTACAGTCTTTCTTCCATTCCATGGTAGTATGGGAAAATTAAGAGTTAGTAAATGTCCATTTCTATGAGTCAAGCATAGGGTTGCATTACTTGTTTGACTCTTTGTAATAATCTTCTGGCATAGGCAAATTTATTTTTCCAATTTTGCAAATAAAGAAAGACCAGAGAAATTAACTAATAAGAGGTAAAATAAGGACTCCAGTCAACATCTTTATTCACTCATTCAGATTTCAAATCTTAGGCTTAATTAAGAATCTCATTAGATTCAAATCAGTGCTTTTATTCATTCAGACTTTAAATTCTGGAGTTAATCAATACTTTTCCTTTTGAGAAGAAACTTAGGCACCCATTAAGTAAAGTAGTTTTATCAATTAATATCTCATTAGTGAGTCTGTAATGGGAGTCAAAAAAGAAACAGATTGCTTCATTCTCCTTACTGTGTGTTCTTATTGGTAGATCAAACTAGAACCGAGAGGTTGAAATGTCAGCTTTCAGTTTCTTGCTAATGAAGGAAAATGTCAACAATGCCGGTTTCTAGTCTGTTTATAACAAGATCTAGTTCAATATTTGACAACTGCAAAAGGACAAAATATTTAGGGGAAAATACTGTCAAATGTCTATCAGGGGTCCCCAAACTTTTTACACAGGGAGCCAGTTCACTGTCCCTCAGACCGTTGGAGGGCCGCCACATACAGTGCTCTTCTCACTGACCACCAATAAAAGAGGTGCCCCTTCCAGAAGTGCGGCGGGGGCAGATAAATGGCCTCAGGGGGCTACATGCGCACAGATGTCCTTGTGTCCGTCTTTCTATCACAGGTGTGATGACTATTTGCTGTGTCCTTCCCCATCCTCCAAGATGCAACACAAATCTACCTATACTTCTTCTTGTCTGGACTGATTTTTGGTTTCTGTGCTCTATAGCAGTGGTCCCCAACCCCCGGGCCACAGACCAGTACTGGTCCGTGGCCATTTGGTACCGGACTGCAGAAAAAGAATAAATAACTTACATTATTTCTGTTTTATTTATATTTAAGTCTGACCAATGTTTTATTTTTAAAAAATGACCAGATTCCTTCTGTTACATTTGTCTAAGACTCACTCTTGACGCTTGTCTCGGTCATATGATACATTTATCGGTCCCACCCTAAAGGCCAGTCCATGAAAATATTTTCTGACATTAAACCAGTCCATGGCCCAAAAAAAGGTTGGGAACCACTGCTCTATAGTATAAAATGCTGTGGCCAGATCTCCTATTTCTGGCTCTTCAGCCTTCTTTCATCCAAGTTCTGCTAGCATTCAGCTAAAAAAAAAAAACCAAGATCCTATGTGAATATTGTCACAGCCCCCCTTCCTAGTATCCAAAGTTCAGAAATATTTACTCTACCTATAATAACATTATGCTGGAGCACAGAAGAATTTAACAGAATGCTCTGCCATTCACCCAACTTTCCCTTTCACTCCCAGCAGATAGGAATGTAGACCCAAAGCCTGGCTGTATTCAGCTTTCTTCCCTTACCTTAGGTACCATTGCTAAAATACCTGCTCCAACTCTGCCATTCTTCTTTTTTCTGTCCGAAGCCAACAACTCTTTTTATTTCCCTCCAATAATGGCTAACATTGATACTAGAATGCGAATTCCGTGAGGTCAGGGAGGACTGTTTTATTCACTTTATTCAGCTCTGCATCACTAGGACCTAGTACCGGCACATAGCAGGCACTCAATAAATATCTATTGAATGAATTAAATAAATACTGAGTTCAGGAGTGGAAATGGTTCAACAAGGCTATGTATATTTGAAAAAGAGGTAACAGTTTTCCAGGAAAGGATACTAGCCAAGAAAGCTGCTATGGCACAGTGCTTGCATACCACAGTACTTTCAGAGTGTTACCCACAAACAAGTTTGAATATGGTGGAGACTCATGAAGGAGTATTAGATTTAAAAAGAAATGTGGGTTGAGACCAAACTTCAGAAAGCCTTTATTCTGCATGTGGAAAGAAGAGAAATGATAAAAGAATATTTTAGAAAAAATTATCTGGTAGCAAAAGCCTTCATGAAATCATCTACATTATGAATAACAATTAAAAACATTTTTAAGACCACAATTCAGGAGATAACAATATCTTTAACAAAGAAGCTAGTCAGTTCTGTCCATTTCCAGCAAACACCAAAATGGTATAAGAATCTAGAGATATCTGTCTTCTAGACACCAACTAGAACCCAAATGGATTAGTAGACTATGAGGGAGCTGACTAAAGGCCATGTTGCGGAGAGGGCTGTGACTGGCTGGTGGACTTGGTAGATATTGTGGTCTTAGAACTGGAGAGTAGTTAAGCATAACAAGCCTGGAGAACATGGTCATGTCTAAAAGTCCAAGTAAGAAAGCTAACCTTTGCATGTGGTGTCCTGATGAAGCCTTGCAAGTTTATATTAAAAGAAATGATAAAAACTAGAGTTTGTATCGAGGAATCATTGGGCAGTAGTCTGATGGTTCTGAGATGAGGCTGGGCCTAAGTAAAGAATCAGAGGACAGAAAAGTTTATAACTTCACGTAAAGAGCTGGACAGTGGTCAGTTGAAAGTCTCTAGTCCTGAATTTCTCTGCCACATAGATAATCGTTATTATATTAGTATTTTATGTTATTATTGTCATTATCATTATAATGATGATTATATTATCATTATATATGGTATAATATATATATGGTTTATATATATATATACTCACACAATCATGGACCACATAACAACATTTTGGTCTTTGATGGACCACATATACCATGGTCCCATGAAATTGTAATGGAGCTGAAAAATTCTTATCACTGAGCGACATCATAGCTGTCTAAATGTAAGACAATGCATTACACACGTGTTTGTGGTAATCCTGGTATAAACAAACCTATTGCTAATTGTATAAAAATGTAGCACATATGATTATGTATAGTACATAATTCTTCATAATAAACTATGATGATTGGTATTAACATAATCACTATGTTATTGGTATATGTATTCTTATTGTATTGATATATGTTTAGATAAACAAATACTTATCATTGTGTTGCAGTTGCCTACAGTATTCAGTACAGTGGCATGCTGTATAGGCTTGTAGCCTAGGAACAATAGGCTGTCCCATACAACCTATGTGTGTAACAGGCTATGCCATCTAGGTTTGTGTAAGTATACTCTATGATGTTCGCAGTAGGATGAAATCACCTAAACAACTCAATTCTCAAAACATATCTGTCATTAAAGTGATACATGACTGTATAAATTTTGCTTGTAAAACTCTTTAAATTATTTTACAAAGAACGTGGACACATAGAATAATAGGAGCAAGAAAGAGATCAAGCCTCGCTTTGAGTATGCTGATGTCTTCTGAGGTGGGTGGTCTTCACTCCAGATCATGTGGAAGTAGATGAGTGCCTTAGTCAGTTCAGGCTGCTGTGACAAAATATTATAGACTAGGTGGTTTATAGATGAAAAAAATTTAGTTCTCACAGTTTGGGGGACTGGGAAGTCTAAGGTCAAGGTGTTGGTGAATTTGGTGTCTGGTGGGAGCCCACTTCTAGGTTCATAGATAGCTGTCTTCTGGCTGTGTCTTCACCTGGTGGAAGGGGCCAGGGAGCTCACTGGTGTCTTTTATATAAGGGCGCAAACCCCAGTCATGCAGGGTCCAGGAGCAGCGTCTACAATGAGGCCACATTCACAAAGGCACTGGTTTCAGCCAAGACCTTAATTTCCTCCTTCAAAGAAACAATCAAGCAATAGTTATAATGCCAAATGGCAGGAACAAGAATTTTTGGGAGGCCTAACATTTCTTGGAGTAGATATATCTGGAAATGTGAAAGAGAAAAGGATGTCTATTTTTGTTTCTTGAACTATCTTTAAGAATGGACAAAATGAACTCTTGAAGGAGGGAGATTACATGGCCTAATTCACTGGAAAGCAAAGGCCTGGGGCATCTGTCAGGATGGAAGGTCTCATGCTGGGTTGGCGTGGAGATCTGTGTCTCTAGGCTGCAGTTTCTGATGGTCAGGGCACCTTCCAGTCCCGGCCTTCTTCAATTATGGAACTCTGTGGTAATGCCAAGATGTTTGTCGTCTTCCTCCTGCATTTTGGCTTATTCTTCCAGCAGTAGGAGCTAGAAAAGAAGACAAAGAGAGTGAACTGGGCCCAGGTCTGAAGCCGGGCAGAGGAGCAAGAGATTTACAAGGCTGGAGAGTTTTCCCAGCTGCGTTGGACTGGGAGGAAAACTTATCCAGGACTTCCAAAAGTGGAAGAAACTGAGTTAACAGTTCCCTGGCTGGTGGTGCAGTGGATAGAGCAGCATTCTGAGCACCGAGATCGCCAGTTCAATCTGAGTCACCAGCTCAATGCCAGGGTTACCAGCTCAAGCCCAGTGGGTCACTAGCTTGATCCCAAGGGCACCATCTCAACCCTGAGGTTGCCAGTTCAAGCCCCTGTCAGGGCACATATGAGAAGCAATCAATAGCACAACTAAGTGGAAGAACAAGTTGATGCTTCTCTCTCTCTCTCTTTCCCTTTCTCTTTCTTGCCCTCTCTCCCTTCCTTTCTCTAAAAAAAGAAATTGAATAACAAAGATAACTTAGAAATACAAATGAAAAAGAATTGTATTATAAGCCAGAAAAGAGGAAGCAGGTCTGAATAGCATGGACATAGAAGGAGACAATAGAGGGGAAATGTTGTGACCAGCAAGAAAAATTGGGGTGTGCGCTTGCGTGCTGCCAATCTGGGAGCAGGCCGTATTTCCCACCACCGTGCCTCCCAACTCCAAAAACTTAAAAGTCAGAGAAGAAAGCACACTTGCCTAAGTATTTTTCCTTTGCTTAACACAGCTCTAAGAATTAAATTTTGACTTTTTACAGTAAGAGACATCACCTCATAGACATAATTCCAGCATGCATCAGAGGTTTGAAACACACAGTCACAACACAAATACATGTAAATGTAACCTTCTTTATGACTCAACTCAGGGGAGCCCCAGAGTACAGTTTCCATGAGAGCCGCAGGCCTGCTTCTAACACATGCAGGGCCCAGGGCAAAAGTGCAAACAAAGGCCCAGGTCGGTCTTGTCTAAATACTTAGCAGTTATTAATCAAACTAGCAAACACCTGAATCCTGTTCTGTACTCCCACCTTGATAAATACACCTCCCAATTCACCTGGAGGGCCAGGTTGCAGCAGGGCTCCTCCCCAAAGTTCTACAGCTGTGATGGTTGTGTGCAGTAATTCATCAGCCCTTGGTCAACCCCTGTCTCTTGTAACTTATTCTGCGGGCACCTCAATAGCCCATGGACATGGGCAAGTGGGCATTGAAGCCCACATGTCTTATTCTATCCAGAAAATAGCCATTTTTTTACCACCCCTCAGCCCTAAGATATAAACTCCAAGCCTGTACAGGAGGGGAGCCCCAGGAAGGAGAGTCAAAGAGAAGCAGGCTCAGAATCATTTGCTCAGGGAATAATGAAAATTCAAGTATCCAGTTTACAAGAGGTGCACAGTCTCCAGTGGGCACACCCCTTTAGCCCCAAGGACTGCCCATCCTATGGGGAGGGAAACATCCAAAGTTGATCTGCGCATAGGTCCTCTGCTGGGTCTGAGGTCACGGGACAGCAGTGTGCCGTTGATCTCTCCTTACAGGTAAATTCTTCATCAATTTCAATTCAAAGTCATTCCATTCAAAAATCAAATTTTATATCAGGATATTTTTCTTTTCCAAGTTGCTCGGCACGAATTTCTTCCAGTCTCCTCTCCAGGATGGCATCATGAGACTAGGGAGAATCATGATGGGGAAAACGGGTCACCTGAAGTTTTCTCTTTCTCAGCTAGCTTCTGCTGGGTGCAGAGTGAATGCAGCAGCTCTTTAAAAGGAGTCTTTGTTCTCACTACTAGAGCCCTTGCTATAGAGAACATAGTGGTCCTGTCTCTGGTCTCTTGCATGGTATGGCCACTCTCCCAGTGACTCAATCCTATCTAAGTTCTAAGTTCTTGCTACGTACTAGTCCTGAAGACCCAGTTACATGGTCTAACTGATCCCTAGCTTTTGTCTGTTCAGACCCAAATTGCAAAGATATGTTCTTTAACCCTACATGATGATTATCCCTGTCTGGTCCTCTAGATAAAACTCTCATCTACCTACCACTTGTCCTCCCTTTAAACACACATAAACATTTGGCTCTTCTCCACACATGTGAAGTCCTAATCTCATACCCCCAGTCTAACTAACCATCCTGTACCATCCGTTCATTTTAAGAAGCTGCCTATGTTTGGTCAAAGTCTCTTTCCTAGCTTCTGGTAGCCGCCTGTGCTCCTTGGTGTGTGACCTCTATCTTCATATGGTTCTCCCGTGTTTCTTCACGCTGTCTTCCTTCTGCGTATGTATAAGAGAGAAAAGTTACAAAGTAAGAGATGAATTCAAGACATTCACCATCCATCTCAATGTAGCATTACAAGCAGAAAATATATGGAAGAGAGAGAGAGAGAGAGAGAGAGAGAGAAACAAATCTCCATCCACAAGAATCTCAGCAAAGAACATGTCTGCCTGTCTGGCCAGCTGTGTCCCTACCCCTTCACATTATGACTGCTGATAACCAGCACTACATAAGCATTCTTTGTATGCAGGCAGGAGTGAAGAGTCAGTATTCTCAGAGTCACTGTGTGCTAGGTCTGTCCTTCCACTCATCCTCATTGCTACTCACGCTCTGGGTCTGTTGCTTACTTTCTGACCCACAAAGGGAATAGAAGTTAAAACATTTATTTGATGGTTAGGGGAGATTCAGGGGCTAGATCCACAATAGGAAGTTTCTTGTTTTGGGGAGGAGGGTTGGTTTTTTTTGTTTTGTTTTGTTGTTGTTGTTGTTGTTTTTTGCCTCCAGAATGAGAAACTATACTACAGACATTTAAATGTATATTTATACACAAGTGAATTGGAATACCATAAATAATGAGCAGCTTTCCATTCCTTGGCTTTTCAGAAAATAATAAATAATGGATATGCCCTTTTCGTAATAGATTTCCAACTTGCTGGTGTACTTCTAATCTTTGCTTATTGGTATCCAAAATTTTATCTAGACACACTCTGAAAAGTATGTCTTAACTCTTCTAATGTATAATTCTTCTTGGTCTGGTGAATATTTTCTTTCAGTTTTATGAAAGAAATTCCCTAGAACTAATGGAAAATTAAACAAAATCTTAAAAACTAAATTTAAAAGAATCAAATTCCTTTAAGTAAATAAATTTTATAACTGTGTTAAGTTTATAAAATAAACTGAAATTCTGGGAAGCTGAAATAATTCTCTGAAAGACACATGATCCGATAAACATACGTAGCTATTTGTGCCATATATAAGTTATCTAGAGCTTACGCGCATTGAAATAAATTCCATAGAAGTACCATTTTCTCAACTGAAGTCACATCTACAGCCCAAATAATTTTATCTTAACTAACATGATATAGTGAATCTAATATAGCAACAATAAATTCATTAAGACTAATGCATCTATCTAAAAGAGTTAAAGAGAATTGTTTCCTAAAAATCCTCTTGAGTTTTATATTTCCAAGTGCCAGGTATAATAAAATGCTTGTATAACCAGGGGTGAATCTTCCTACCTGAGGAAATACATGAGCATGATTGGCAGTGAAAAGATGACTGATAGATCAAATCTTTAGAAAGACCCTATCTTTTTATTTGAGAATTATTGGAGAAATTTAACCTAGAGTAAGATTCCTGTGTCTGTGATGCTAAAGTGAGCCTAAAATAGTCAACACTGTGGTTTGCTCAGGCTATTGTTTGTGTTATACTGCCACCTGCTGGGAAGAATGGTAAAAATTGTTGTAAAAGAAAGGATTAACAAAAAGTTGAAATCTTTGTTGTTTGTTTTCTGTAGAGGTTTTAACTTTCAGAGGTAATGCAAACTGCAAATCAAGACAAATCGCTTTTAGGCCAAGTGTCCAAAGTGTCCCAAATTAAAGAAGGCCAGAATAAACCTTGATTGTAAAAAAGCCCTAACTGATTGGCTCAGCAGTAGAGCATTGGCCTGATGCGTGGAAGTACCCGATTCAATTCCCGGTCACAGCACACAGGAGAAGCAACCATCTGCTTCTCCAACCCCCTCTCTCCCATTTCTCTCTCACTCTCTCTTCCCCTCCTGCAGCCATGACTGGAATGGTTCGAGCAAAGTTGGCCCCAGGTGCTGAGGATGGTTTCATGGCCTCCTCTCAGGCGCTAAAACAGCTTGGTTTCTGAGCAACGGAGCAGCAGCCCAGACAGGCAGAGCATTGCCCCATAGAGGGCTTGCTGGATGGATCCTGGTCTGGGCGCATGCAGGACTCTGTCTCTCTGCCTCCCCTCCTCTCAATGAATAAAAAAAAAATTTTTTAAAGAAAGGAGAAAAATCATGAAGTAGCCACCCTGTGGATGTAGTGACAAAGTCTTCCTGCTGTCCCCTCTAGCAAAGTTCTCCTGAAAGAATGTGGAAACAGAAGAAAGTTAGATCCGGAGATGTTCAAGGCCACTTTAGGGAGAAAACAGCCTGACTGGTGGTGGCTCAGTGGACTGAGGGTTGGCCCAGGACACTGAAGGCCCCAGTGAGAAACCTCAAGGTTGCTGGCTTAAGCATGGGCTTGCCAGCTTGAATGTGGTGTCACCAGCTTGAGCACAGGGGTATTGGCTTGAGCACAGAATCGTGGCTAGAACCCAAAGATCGCTGGCTTGAGCAAGGGGTCATTTGGTCTGCTATAGCCCCTGGTCAAGACACATATGAAAAAGCATCAATGAACAACTAAGGAGCTGCGGTGAAGAATTGCTGTTTCTCATCTCTCTCCTTTCCTGTCTGTCCCTATCTGTCCCTCTCTCTGACTCTGTCTCTGTCAAAAAAAAAAAGTCTAAAGTGACTTTAGAGGTTGTCTTTCAAGTAACTGTTTACTTCTGAGGGTGGATATACACTGTGACCCATCTCCTAACCCTTAAGACCCACAGCTGCAACGCCAGCCAAATGTCAAAAAATTACTAACCATAATTACTATAATGGCTTCTGTCATTTACTGAGCCTCCTCTAACAGCCAGTTACTCTCCTAGATGTTTTACTGTTATTGACTTTAATCCTCAAAACAATCCTTTAGCTAATAATTATTATCTTCATTTAACTGATGAGAAAATGAAGCCTCATGGACATTAAGTTAACTTACTCAAGGTCACACAATTAAGTGGCAGAGTTGAGATGTGCATGTAGGTCTGTCTGACACCACTCTCCAGAGCAGGCTGACTCTCAGGCACATAATTATGTATCTGTAATATGAAATCAATAACACCAAAATCTGCCTGTTTCAAAGAACATTGTGTGAGGATTGTGGGGAGTAAAAGTACTTCCATGTTTGCAACAAAGCTGAACTGGGATTTTCAAACAGAGAATGTATTTCTACCCATAAGCTTTCACAGTATTACTAGCATGCTAAAATATTTTAAATTGGACCATCCTAATGCTTTTGGAGACTCTAAAGGGCTTTCTAGTTTGACTCTTTATTACCTCTGCTAGCAGCAAACCCTGATTTTATGGGCTGCATGTGTGATAGAGTTTAAATTACCACCATTCTCTCTAAGCTGCAAGGATGTGTGGTTGCATAAGCACAAAACAACCTCTCCAAAGAGGTGGGCAGAACTAACCCAGAACCAGTCCTGTCGACCAGTCCCTGCCTTCCTCAGCAAGCGTGAGACCAATCCAATCCCGGGATCAGATAAGTGTCTCCCCTTGACACACTTGCATCTGACCAGCTCTGCTTCCAGAGTTAAGTGATGGTGTGGATGAGTGGTTAGAGTGGGACTTAAGCTGGGGCCTTGTTTCCATAGAAAACATATCTTATTAGATATCTTCCAAGTGAGAAGATAAGACCAAGATCTTAGCTAGGATGATAAGGAGGCACTTCCTCTTCCTTATTCACTTCCCACATCATGTTTCCTTTATCCCCACACTACCGAACAGCCAAGAATGTCCTGGCCAATGAAACCCAAGTGTTCTCCAAAGCACCAACCTTCCCCATTCCTCATCAAATGCCTGTTACTTCACCATGGGTTAAACCTTCTCCTCCATGAAAACTCCCATGCCTTTAATGTGTTGGTAAATATGATATACAGTGTGTCTGTAAAGTCATGGTGCACTTCTGACCAGTCACAGGAAAGCAACAAAAGATGATGGAAATGTGAAATATGCACCAAATAAAAGGAAAATCCTCCCACTTTCTGTAAGATGATGTGGCAGCATGTGCGCATGCGCAGATGATGACATAATACCATGTATACAGCGGAGCAGACCTCGGCCATGCCAGTCGAGATGTGGACGGTACAGAGGAAAGTTCAGTGTGTTCTGTGGCTCGCTAAATTCGAATCCATGACCAAAGTGCAACATGAATATCAGCGCGTTTATAACGAAGCACCACTGTTGGGCAGATAAAATGTATTATGCTTACTTTGTTAAAGATGGCGCCACTGCCCACGTGGAGGCCGTTGCCCAGGTGATATTAATGTGTGTCTCTGTGGATCGTTGCAGCCTGGGGCTTGGTTTTGGGATTAAGCCTTTCCCACCCTTTTTGATGTGGGGTGGTACAATCCAATCATGCCTCAGAGAAGTGACTCTACTAGAGACTTCCCTATTTTGTATATTGGATTAGAGGTTGTGAAGCTACAATATAAAATGGGGGCAGAACAGAGTTTGGGCTCTTGGTTCCTGAGATTATCTTTAGAAGAGAGAGCAGAGGAGAGCAGAGAAAGGCCACGTGGAGGAGGCCAGGAGAAGCAGCCAAGATGGTGGAGTGCTGAGTGAGATGCCAGTTTGTGTAGAGTTTGTATCTGGGATAAGGAAGGAGATGGGGAACAGAGGTGAATAAGGCTGGTGAGCTAGAAACCTTTGATTCTAGGAAACTTGGATAAGTCAGTGGCTTTGTGAGCACTGAATGTGACTGGGTTTTGGAGCCCAGTGTGTATTTGTTTTTACTTGCCTTCCGGGTGCAAGCTAGGATTAAAGATGATGGCCCACCAGTTTGTGGCTCTGCTGTTTCTTTACCGACTGCCCGAATCCAATGCAAACCTGCATGGGCCGGGCTGCTTTGATGGTGGCCCTGGCCGTGCCTTCTGGCTTTACAACCACCACATAGGACTAACATTACTCAGTGGGATAAGCATTTGAAGGAAACCGGCAATTTGGTGGAGAAACCCCGTTCTAGTAGGCCATCAGTCAGTGATGTGTCTGTAGAGGCTATATGAGATAGCTACCTAAGGAGCCCTAAAAAATCTGTGCATGAACCCACATCGAACTGCACTAAATAGGTATGAAACTGGGAGAGTTTTCCTTTTATTTGGTGCAGATTTCACATTTCTATCATCTTTTGTTGCTTTCCTGTGACCAGTCAAAAGTGCACCATGACTTTACAGACACACTGTATATGTTTGCTCAGTTATAGTTTGCATTGGGTGTGGGGGACAGGCTGTAAGCATGCAGGGTTGTTATAGCCTAAGGCTTAGTTTTAAGACTAAGCCTTTCCCACCCTTTTGAGGAATCCCATTATGCCTCAGATAAGTGACTTTGTATCAGAGACTTCTTTGTTTGTATATCGGATTAAAGGTTTTGATTTCTACACTATAAAATGGGGCAGAGGAGCCCATGCTGGAGAAGAGCAGAGAAAGGCCATGTGGAGGAAAGGAGAAGCAGCCAAGATGATGGAGTGCTGAAGGAGAAGCCAATTTGTGCAGTTTGAGCAGAGAGAAGGAGATGGGAAGCAAAGGTGAATAAGGCTGGTGAGGTAGAGCTTTGATTCTAGGAAACTTAGATAAATCAGTGGCTTTGGGAGCCCTGAATGGAAAGGAAAGTGTTTTCCCACTGTGTGTATTTCTTGCCTGCCAGGTGCAAGCTTGGATTAAAGGTAATGGCCCACCAGTCCACTGTTTCATTACCGTCTGTCCTAATCCAATGCGATCCTGCACAGGCTAGGCGGCTGTGATGGTGGCTGCCGCTACTGGCCATACACTATGCTAATGCGAAACTAGATATTTGATGTTAAAACTTTGTCATTTAAACCAATTCATACTAAAATATGTATCTAAAAGAATGCTTTACCTTCCAGAAGCTGGATGTTTAATTACCCAAGTGAATTTTTCTTAGCTTAACTGGAAGTATAAAGAAGGTATATGTTTTTATAGCTATTTTCTCCAAGGTGTCAAAGTGTCTTTTTCAAATACTACCAAGCAATATGCTATCATTTTACTTTGAAATGGTATTGAAAATACTATTGCCAGTATTAAGAGTGACACCCTACACTTGTCTAGCAATCTACAGTTTGCAAAGTAATGTCATTTTTATTTTCTATTGGATGTTCGTAACGATTCTGTGAGCAGCCTTCTTAAGTATTATAATATCTACTTTATACTTGAGGAAACAGGTATTTCAGTATCTTGTTCAAAGTCACATTGTCAACAAGATGTTGAAGCAGAACCTTCACCCAGAAAGCTCTTTTTATTCATGGGAAATGCTATTTAACAAATGTTCTAAAAAGAAAACAAGTGAATCAGAAGCTAAAATGTGTTGCTCAAAATCAGAAACACAGGAAAATGGGTTGCAGCCAGAGTCACCTACCAACCAACTCAGCATCCTGTGTGCTTAGTTTAGGACCTGTCTATTTCAAGTGACCAAACTCACTTCTGAACAGCCTATGTAAAAAAGAGAACTGCGTGGGCTCACATGACCCAGCTGCAGAAAAGGCAAGGGCCTGACTTCTGGAAGAGCTGGATATGAGCCTTGAATACCATTGGGATGCACTGCTGTCTCCAGTCTCTGCTTCTCACATCAGAGTGGCTTCCTCTTCCCAGGCCACTAGACAGGAAAGAAACATGGCCACAGGTAGTGCTTGGCCACCACCTCACAAAAGGCTTGACTTGTCCCAGCCTGGATCACAGTTGCTCATGCCCCAGTCATTATTGCTAGGAGGGTGGGGGGAGAAGCTGTGATTGGCAGCCCCACAGAACCACAAGGCACATGCGCTCATGCGCACGCGTGTGTGTGTGTGTGTGTGTAGTGTTACCCACTAGGACAGAGTGCTCTTCTGGGCTGACAGAAAATAATAGGTGATAACTACTTTGCATAACCTGGTGTTAGAAAACTCCACCTGCTGATGGTTGGTGTTTGATTTGGACCTTGAAGGTCTAGGAGATTTTGCGAAGGTGGAGAAAGGTGAAACCATTCCAGCTATGAGCAATATTTTGAGTGGAGCCATGGAGTTAGGTTCAGGCAAAGATGAAGGACCTGGTTTGCTTGGAGTATTGGCTTTGTGGGGAGTTATTGTCAATGTTGAAGCCAAAAATATAGTGGAGTCCACACCTAAATGATATATTTAAACTTAACCTTGAAATTTTGGATTTTAATGTTTAAATAAAACCATAGGAGATTACTGAGCAGCAGGCTGTATGATCCCATCAGTGTTCCTAGGAAAATGACTCGGACAACAGGGTACAAAGTCCAGAATAGGTGGAGTTGAAAGAAACAAAAGGTACTTAGATTGGTCAAGTGATGAATACAGCATAAATAATGAGGCAGGTTATGGCTGTGGCTCTGGAAATAGGAAAAATAAGACAGAGTCAAGAGATAAGGTAGAGAGGTAAGATTGACAAAACCGATCATTACTTCCCCACACAGGCTGATCTCCATGAATATAAGACTGCTGTTCAAAAATAGAGCCTACAAGACTTCCACAGAAATCTCTTTAATCCCTAGAAACCTAGGGATCCCAAAGGGCCAGCTATGCCATTGACTCCCCAAAGCTCAGCTGGGCTAATGCAGAGTGTTGGGCAGATGAAATGTATTATGCTCACTTTGTTAAAGATTACGCTGCCCATGTGAGGCCATCGCCCAGGTGATATTAATGTGTGTTGGGGATCGTTGTAGCCTGGAGCTTGGTTTTGGGATTAAGCCTTTCCCACCCTTTTTGATGTGGGGTGGTACAATCCAATCATGCCTCAGAGAAGTGACTTTGTATTAGAGACTTCCCTATTTTGTATATTGGATTAAAGGTTTGGATTTCTACACTATAAAATAGGGGCAGAACGGGAGCTTGGGCTCTTGGTTCCTGGGATGATTAGCATGAGAGAGCAGAGGGAGCAGAGCAGAGAGCAGAAAGAGGCCATGTGGCCAGGAGAAGCAGCCAAGATGGTGGAGTACTGAGTGAGATGCCAGTTTGTACAGAGTTTGTATCTGAGATAAGGAAGGAGATGGGGAACTGAGGAGAATAAGGCTGGTGAGCTAGAAACCTTTGATTCTAGGAAACTCGGATAAGTCAGTGGCTTTGTGAGCACTGAATGTGATTGGGTTTTGGAGCCCAGTGTATGTTTTTACTTGCCTGCCGGGTGCAAGCTAGGATTAAAGACTATGGCCCACCAGTTTGTGGCTCCGTTGTTTCTTTATCGACCGTTCAAATCCAATGCGGACCTGCATGGGCCGGGCTGCTGTGATAGTGGCCCTGGCAGCTGTGGCTTCTGGCTTTACACAGAGTTGACTGCTCTCCGATGATGATGCCTTGGACATTCGGGCCACTGTTCCCTCAGTAGTAATGGGGAGTAACGGGTCACCTCTCCAGGAATGGGGTCACCTCACTGGAGAAACAGTGCTGCCTCCTTCCTTGAGGTCCCCCAAACACTGGAAAAGATGTCTGTTCCATTCCCTAACAGGTGGTCAGAAGGAGGCTGCCCTAGCTCGTCCATTTGCCCACTTGATTCATCGTGGCCCTTTATGACTTCTGCAATGACAGAAAAGAGAAATCCTCAAAATGAATGTTTCTTGTGATGCATCTTCCCTTACCTGGAGAAATTCTTGTGACTACCCCAACCAGAAAAGAGCATGAATCACAAACTGTTGGCTTTCATTTGCCCTCGTTTATGCCCAGTTTAATGTCTTCGTTATATCCTTATGGGGACTCGGGGAGTTTCCTGTGTGGTTTTCAAAAATAATAATGTGATTTCATGCAATGCCTTTCTCCAAAGTCTGATCATATAAGCCTGTATTTGAGGAATGACTGTCAGTTACCCTTGTGAAGGCTTCCTATGAGTTTTGGCAATTAAGATCAAATTGGACACAGAAGCCCTGACATGCTGAAAAGGAGAAAAAATCAATGTAAATAAATGTAATTTCTAAATAAAATATGCTTTTACCTAATTGAAAAGTCATTACCAATTAGTCAAATGCAACTTTAATCAGACATGAATGATTGAGGAATTCTATATTCAGAGGAAGAACACAGGTTGGCATTTTAAAATTCTCATGTCTCAGGTTATTAGCCTTGAAAACCTCTTACCAGGTAACTGAGGTGTGAGTTTTAATTCCCAATATCAAACCAAGAATAAAGTAATTTTAATTATGGTCAACTGGGTAGAAACATTGATGGTCTAATTGCTAAGCAGTAAATCTGTATTCTGCCCCCGGGAGACTCACACCTGAGCCAAGAGCTTCAATAATTCATTAAGGCACTTCCCTGCGCATCAATTATCAAATCATGTGCCTTGATTACTTTACTTAGGAAAGCTACCCTTGTGAAAAAGGCTTTTACCAATCATCAAAACATGGAAAAGCCCTCGAACCTATTATACATTTGACTTTCATGGGAAGAATATAAAATCTTACATCACTTCATTTATCTAGGGCACATGTGCTAATGGCAATATGCAAAATAATTACAAGGGGCCCAGCCTAGCTAACTTTATGCAGAATTCTGAAGTAGGTAGGTTTGGAGTCTCTACCTCTCTGATCTTGTTTTTGCCAGGAGTTGATTATAAAGAATTGCTTCAATATTTTCAATATATTGCTTCAATATATTTCCTTTAAATATCAGCATATTTGTGGTTCAGAATCATATTCTAGCAACTTTTGATCCCCATGATGCCAAATTCAATGCGCTAATGCCTGTGGATAACAGATTATAACACAATGCTTTTTTCATAAATCATTTGTGACTTTGATCATCTATGGTTATTGTTACATTTATACTATTTTACCCAAAGTATCAAAGTAAAGAAAATATTATGAAAGGGAAGAAAAGTGAATGAACAATATAAAATTTAGATGGAAAAGAAAAAACCCAAAGGATATTGCTCTATATATAGAGAGAGAAGGCATTTCACAAATATCTTTTGGGTGGTAACTATAAAAGATGAGAGGAAAATAAGGGAAAAAGAATAACATGTTTAACTTGAGGCCATTGGTTTTGCCCACGCTGCCAATAAAAAGGAGTAACATTTGCTAATTGTGAAATTTAACTCTCCTTCCTGTTCTAACCCAACTCCTGATGACAAAGAATACTCTAAGCACAGTATTGCTAGATTAATGACAGCCAAGGAAATATAACGGAGGAAAGGACAACTGACTGAATAATCAATCCTCAACAGCTTGATACTATCTTCATGGGCTTTATGAGCTTAAAATAACAAGACACTATGAGTATTTCAACCTCTGTAATTATTATCATTTTCAACACTCTTCTCGAAGCTGTAGACTTAAATGGCTTCTGAGGACAAGTGTTGGCACCAGCACTGATGGAAAGGTAACGTATCTCAGTGCATCTGCACTTTATTTTTCTGTATCTACTTTTGAAAAGATAGCTCCCAAATAGGAACATAATCTAGTAGACCTTTCTCAGTGTATGTCTGTCTGCACAGCGTGGTAACAGACTTGCTATATTTGGATATTTCAAGGTGGGAAGTAGGGGGCTGATGGGAACAGGGGGAGCAAGCCCTCAGTTCTGCCTCCTCCTCTTCATCCTCCCCTCCATCCTCCCTGACTACACGTGTGACCCAGTTGAGGTCAAGGATTTTGAATCTGAAAAAAATGGATCTTGTGCTCAGGGACAAAGATTTTTCACAGTGGCAGCAGCAGTGGGGGTGGAGTCAGGAGACAGGAGCCCAGGACATGGCAGCGGGTGTCCAGGAGGGCAGAGGCCAGCCTGCAGTGATGTGTTCTTGCACATGTGCCTGTGGGGGCTGTCCTTTCAAGACTGTCCTTGTAGGGGAGCTGGGTCTTAGCCAAGTTTCCCACCTG
This sequence comes from Saccopteryx leptura, assembly GCF_036850995.1. NCBI lineage: Eukaryota > Metazoa > Chordata > Mammalia > Chiroptera > Emballonuridae > Saccopteryx > Saccopteryx leptura. Next base: position 236,403,292 of record NC_089503.1, read on the forward strand.
TGTTTCCACCTGGACAATTCTGTGAGCCACCTGAGGTCCTTCTAACAAAATTCCTTCTCTGTTTAAGCAAGACATAGTGGGGGGTTTTTGTTTTGCCACCAGAGTCCCTGGCTTCTAAGGAGCATAAAACACAATTTTAGAAAGTCATTTTCTGGGAAGTGAAAGCAGTTTCAAATACAAAAATTAGACCCAAGTATTTAGAAATTGCTTACTTTTTCTGATATCTTACTGCTCTTTTTCTGAGAGTGCTTTCCTCAGACATATACAAATAACTTACATTGTCACCAAAAACTCTGCTAATAGCCTGTTTACACTTTTGAAAAATATTCTTTGCCTGCCTAATTCTAATAAAAAGTACTCATTAAATTGGGAATTTAGAGGTATAGATACATGATCATATTTAACCATCCCCAAAGGGGATGAATGTCAACAGGGGACAGGGTAAGAATGTCAAATTAGATTGTCTGACTAGGGAATCTGTCAATCAAGGAGGAACACTTAACTCATTTTGAGTGTTGCATTATACATGCTATAGAAAGAGCACCTGGCTTTTTCATCTGAAGGTAGTTATTGCAAATTGTTATTATGATGAGATAGTTCTTAAGAAAGAGAATGTTGCAGATGAGAGTTTAATTTTTGTTTTGATAGGAAGGTGTGAATGCACTGAAGTAGAAAGTCTGTAACACACACCTTTTAGGAGGCATTCAAGGTGACAGGTAGCTGAGACATAGCAGGTGTGCTACGGCCATAGCCAGTGATTACTTCTGATATTTCATGGAGAATATTAATATTGAAGAATCAAGGACTACATGAAGTTACTAATCTATTTCTCAGACAATATTAAATTTATGTAATGCTGCTTACAGTATATAGAATCCTAAATACTATGTCTTCAGTGTCTGTCTGATAACCACTATGACCTTCTACTAAGAATCTGACTAATTTAATAAAAATTCTCTTATGTTCATAAAAGTCTTGATTAAACTTTCAGCCATTGTAACATCATAGAAACATAGAGGGGTGAAGATAGTGAAGGGTGTATGTGTTTGTGTAATATCTGAGATATTATTTTGCTATTTTCTAAAAACTATTTCAGTTACAATTTTTGAATTCAGGCGTTGTGGTTTAATGGATTCTCATCATTGTTCAGGTTGTTTCTAGACTGCAGAGTTGACATACCTTCAGTCCTTATAGGAGATAGAATTGATGTTTCAGTGGTCCTGAAAATACAGTGCCTATTTCAAAACATTGAGTCACCTTTGAGGCAAAGAGAGCATGGTCTAAACATTCTAAAATTTAATTCTTCCAGATAATATTATTCTTTTCTTTTTAAATTAGAAAGGATAATTCCTTGACATGTAGCAAAAGATCCTTTTGGATCAGACCTGAAAAACAAAAGATTTTTTATATGAACATTTGTAAATTTTAAGATGATCTTAAACAAAAGACACATAATACTGACAGTCAAATTTCTGAAGACTAGTTGTCTGACCCTTTCTAGGTATGAGCCTAATTCAACTGGTGTGATTCAGAGGCAAATACTTCAAAATACATTTAGATATTTTAATATTCTTAGCACTAAAAATAAACATATCCTCAATAATTAAGCTGTATCAACAACCTGTAAAATAAATCTAAAGCTATCACAGTGAATTTTTGCGTTTGTTTTCCACATTGCCTCTATCTTTGAAGGAATGAAGGTATAGTTAATAATTTTTTTTTTCTTAAGTGAGAAGCAGAGAGGCAGAGAGACAGACTCCTGCATGCACCCCAATTGGGATCCACCTGGCAAGCCCCCTATAGGGCAATGCTCTGCCCATCTGGTGTTGTTGCTTTGTTGCTTGGCAACTTGAGCTATTCTAGCTCCTAGGTGAGGCCATGGAGCCATCTTCAGCACCCAGGGCCAACTTGATCTAACAGAGCCATGGCTGCAGGAAGGGAAGAGAGAGATAGAGAAAGAAGGGAGGGGGGAGGAATAGAAAAGCAGATGGTCACTTCTCCTGTGTGCCCTGACCGGGAATTAAATCCAGGACATCCACACACTGGGCTGACACTCTACCACTGAGCCAACTGGCCAGGGCCTAATAATGTACATTATCCCACTTTTCTTTTACTGTTTTAAGACACTTCTTTATTCTTAATCAGGTGATTATTACATGGGAAGTCTCCAAATACTGATTTCATATTCTTCTTTAGGCTTAGTTTTAAATTCCATCCATTGAATCCATTTTAAGCTCTTATTCTCTGGCATTAAGGCTTATGAGCATTATGTACCCAATTGTCCTACATTGTTTAGGAGGTCTCACATAAAGTAAGACAGTCTGTATCATTCTCTTCTATGCTCTACCAGGCCTTCCTCTAAATCTTTCTTTATGCCCTTCACCACTTATCCATTTACTTGATTTTTCATGCCATAACATTTATTGAGCAGCTACTATGCAATGAGCACTATGTTGAGCACTTGGGAGATGAAGATGAACTAAAACACAGTGCCTACCCTCTCACAGCTTGAAGGTGATCAATAGATTAATAAATGCAAGAGCACCACTTGCACAGAATTGTAGATTACACAGAAATGCAGATCTTTTAAAATACTACAAATATACCTGTCTCAGTCCTGGCAAATGAGTGTTTCTGTGACAGACAAAGATATGGACTGCCCAGACTTCCCTTCAAAGAAAGATCTGTAGCTCCAGCTGCTAGGAGGGCTGTAGGTGGATGCCCTCGGGGATTGCCTCAACACCCTTGTTCAAGTGTGCCCCTCCCAGGGGCCCATAGCTGATGACTGAGTAGAGGCATGACTATTTATGCGCAACAGCATGTTCCCTGTGGGGCCAACTGACCTTCAGGCATTCAGATAGCCCAGTTCTCCTTGTAATCAACACTACTTCCTTTACTTCCCTTCTCTAGAGTTGATTCCAAGGACACTTCCTAAAAAGCATGGTGCCAGAATCAGCTTCCTGGGGAACCCAACTGGAAGCATTTCTCTTCTATTTTTTTTTTAAGATTTTATTTATTCTGACCAGGTGGTGGCGCAGTGGATAGAGCATCAGACTGGGATGAGGAGGACCCAGGTTCGAGACCCTGAGGTTGCCAGCTTGGGTGTGGGCTCATCTGGTTTGAGCAAAGCTCACCAACTTGAGCCCAAGGTCACTAGCTCAAGCAAGGAGTTACTTGGTTTGCTAAAGGCCCACTGTCAAGGCACATATGAGAAAACAATTAATGAACTAAGGTGTCGCAATGAAAAACTGATGATTGATGCTTCTCATCTCTCTCTGTTCCTGTCTGTCTGTCCCTATCTATCCCTCTCTCTGACTCTCTCTCTGTCTCTGTAAAAAAAAAAAAAAAAAAAAAAAAAAAGATAAAAGATTTTATTTACTGATTTTAGAGAAAGGAGAAAGAGAGAGATAAAGGCAGGGGTTGGGGGAGAATGGAATACAACATGTAGTTACCTCCCTTGTGGTCCTTGACTGGACAAACCCAGGGCTTTGAACCAGTGGCCTCAGGGCTCCAGGTTGACACTCTATCCGCTGCACCACCACAGATCAGGTGCAAATGATATTATTTCTTGAGTGAATATTTAGAATGAGCCCTGGCCAAGGTTTCTTACACCAAAGTGTGATCCTCAGGAATATACTAGAGACTGCTACTTTAAATAGGAGAATTTAGGATAAAAGTAATTACTTTTAGGATAAAAGTAAATAGGAGAACATTGAGGATAAAAGTAATAGCAAAGACCAACTATTGGGCAGATAAAATATATATATTATGCTCACTTTGTTAAAGATGGTGCTGCCCACGTGGAAGCCGTCACCCAGGTGATATTAATGTGTGTTGGGGGCCGGCTCTGGGCAGGCAGGATCCTTGTAGCCTGGGGCTTGGTTTTAGGACTAAGCCTTTCCCACCCTTTTTGATGTGGGGTGGTACAATCCCATCATGCCTCAGATAAGTGACTTTGTAATAGAGACTTCCCTATTTTGTATATTAGATTAAAGGTTTTGATTTCTACACTATAAAATGGGGGCAGAACTGGAGCTTGCTCTCTTGGTTCCTGAGATTAGCATTAGAGGAGAGAGGAGAGAGCAGAGAGCAGAGAAAGGCCACGTGGAGGAGGCCAGGAGAAGCAGCCAAGATGGCGGAGTGTTGAGTGAGAAGCTAGTTTGTGCAGAGTTTGTGCAGGGAGAAAGAAGGAGATGGGGAACAGAGGTGAATAAAGTCTGGTGAGCTAGAAACCTTTGATTCTCGGAAACTCGGATAAGTCAGTAGCTTTGTGAGCACTGAATGATGAGTGGGTTTTGAAGCCCAGTGTGTGTTTTTACTTGCCCGCCGGGTACAAGCTAGGATTAAAGATGATGGCCCATCAGTTTTTGGCTCCACTGTTTCTTTACCGACTGTCCGAATCCAATGCAAACCTACATGGGCCAGGCGGCTGTGATGGTGGCCCTGGCCTTGTATACTGGCTTTACACCAACCTAGGGTTTACCCCATGCCAGGCATGGTTTCAAGGGTTTTATATGTATCAGCTCATTTAATTCTCAAAGTAATTCTATAAGTAAATACTATTAATCAGTTTCAACTGATGAAGAAAGGAAATGACAGGAAGGTCAAATGTCTTGCTCAAGGTCACACACTTACTAAATGACTTGCAAGTACAGCACCAAAGTGTGGTCTCTTAACCACTATCTGTGACCATTTCTCTAATACTTTAGTGTAAGTTTCATTGCATCCCTAGTAGCTACAATGGAATTACATGTTGGAAGCACTTTTAAATAATAAATAACACCTACCATTCATGAGTCCTATCACATGCCAGCACTGCGGCAGGCCCTTGATAGCTTCACATGATTGTGATAACATCTCTGTGAGTTAAGCCAGTCTTGCTTATTTCCATTTTACCAATAAGAAAATAGGTTCCTTATGTGAGTCATCCAAGGTCAGAATTCAAAAGTAGTAGAGGCATTCTCAAATGTGGTATCTCTGTTTCCAAAACAAATGATCTCAAAGTTAATTAACACAAATGCTTAGCTTTATCTAAACTATACTTAATCTAGGAACTAAACTTCATGTAAAATGGGTTAAAGTCACCATCCTTAGGATCCATTATTTTTAATCATACCATCTTAGAAAATCTCCCCAAATCCCAGAAATGTGAAAAGCAGCATCTGACCATTGGCATAGCTATAGCTGTGACCTGGGACTTTCATAAATCTAGATGGCTTGAAAGGACTCATTCTCTATGTACTTTGAGAGCTCCCCTGACAAAGTACAAGAGCTTCAACCCAAATAAAGAGAAATCCTAGTCTTCAGTTTTAAGTCCACATGCTATAAGTAAATCACCCTATATAGTTGATTCTACTTTTAGAGTCCTGATGCAAATTCTAGGAAATCCCAGGTTATTATGGATAATAATAATGATGGCATAATCTTCTCTTTGAAGATACTTTTAATTTTCAAAAGACAACTGAATCCTTTAGCCCACGAATAATCAATTAAATTCATCAAGTAGCATCTCCTATAGCTAAAATTGGGAAGCTTGGTGGGGGAAGATGTTAGAGGTTTTCCTTCATGTCATCTTTTTCATGGCAGTGAAATTACATAAATTTGCCACATGGGGAAATACATAACCAAAATGAAAAAAAAAGAAAAGACCTCTGAGTCGTTTTACTGGAACCAAGTGAGCTGTGGGGGAAGAACAGCTCCAACGTCAATGGGCAATGCCAGCTTTTTTGCAACGGGAACAAATGGACAGAGAGTAACAACTCTGCCAGGCTTACTCCTTGACTCTCCAAGTGCACTCACTCTGTGGCTCTATCATTTGTTGCCTGACAATTGTTCCCAGCTGTAAAAGGCAAGCTCACCCTATGGGAAAGGTTCAAATATAAATGACTGAGATCCTCTTCAAAGGCCCACTGTGGCTGACACCCATCGCCTCCACCCCCAGTCCCCACAAGGGCACTTCATTTTCACTTTATTACTTTTTCCATTTCAAGGGCAGGTTAAGGTCTAGGGGAAAATTCCATTCTAAATGCAGCTTCTTGACTATAGGCCAAGACATCTTCCCACTCACTCCCTGCACTTCCATTCTGTCTCTTTTCAACGTGGCCCTTTTCTGCAGTTGCAGCACCCCAGCCCGCCGCTGGGTACTTGAATGTCGCTCGGGAAACAGCTGCTGTAAGACTTTCCACGAACAACCCCTAACGAACTTGTACAAACCCTGCAAAGTGTTGCTTCATTGTCCATTTACTCTGCTTTTAACATGGCAGCTGACAGCCTCCTGTGCTGAGGGAAAGAAAAGCATGACTGCTGAGAGCCCTAAAACGTTTACTTTTCCTTTCTTGTGAAAGTCAAGGTTATTCATCTAATGCTTTCTTCCATGACCTGGGGGTGTAAAAATTGCAGTCGTTGGCTTTCTCTGCAGAGTTAAAAGAAAGTACAATGGCAGTGTGCTTTTCAAAACTCCAGAATAATAAAAATCATGGAATGCACTGCAAAAGAAATGACAAAGCTCCTTAAAGTAATTCCTAATGATGCAATTTTTTGTTTGTTTGTTCCATGATGGCCATTTTAATCACAAGGTGTTAATATGCAGATTAATGTAAACTTCAGATATCATGAAAATATGTTCTACACATTCCAAAATAGCTATTATCAGTAAAACCAAAGCCAGAATTTTGGAGACTTCGATGCACTGAATGGAATCTTCAAGAATTTCATCGTAAGTTTTCTAATCATTTTCAGGAATATCCTCTGGATTGTGTTTTATATATGCAAACATGCCATGATCCCTCACAGTGTACATTTAATCTTGACATTTTAAAGGATAATACCCAATAAACACAAAGGAAGTAACACATAGAAGCTGGCAATGGAAACCCCCAATATTGGGGAGGTCTGTCTGAACAGTTCTCTCTTTAGAAAACCCTGCCTGATATTGAGTGAAATAGCTCCTTTTTATGTCCATTCATTAGTGGGATCAACATTTTATCTGGACAAATACTAATTAAACCCGAGGTTAATGCAGAGGTATGGGAATAAACCCAAGTAGAAGAATAAATATCAGTTGAGAGTAGTTAAATCAAGGACAGAACTTTCCTGCCTATAAAAAGCACTCCCAGATCTGCAATATTGGAACATTTTCCTAGAAGGCAGCAAGTGTTGCAAAGGTTCACACTCTTTAACTCAGTAATTACGTGTCCAGGAACCGGTCCTATGGAAATAGGACATTTTACACAAAATTTCTTTGTTTTAAGCAGTGTTTCTTTGAAAGTTATATTTTTAAAAAGCACTTTAAAAATAATGGTTGATAGGTTGAATTTGGAAGAAATATATGAGGGAAAAGAAATGACTTAAATTATACAAAATAAGGTTTTGGTTCATTTGTACTGGGCACATTGACTTTCTGCCAGGTACAGTCACATTTCCATGGAGGGAATACTGGTCGTGAGGGTAAAGCCTGCATGGTGAAATTAGGGTCCTTGTAAGAAGAGGAAGAGGAACCAAAGCTCTCTCTTCTGAGCTGTAAGGACACAGAGAGAAGGCAGCCATGTGTAAGTCAGGAAATAGGACTTAACCGCAACCTAAATCTGGCAGACCAAGGTGCGGGCACATTAGCTCCTTGACCTTGAACTTCCCAGCCTCCAGATCTGTGAGACAGTACTGTTTTTTATTTAAGCAATTCAGTCTGTGGTATTTTGTTATAGCAGCCTGAGTAGACTATACGCTGATCCTGAGACTCACAGGGGGAGCTCACCACACAAGGGTTTGAGTACCAGGGGCAGGAATCATAGGACCTACCTTAGACCCTGTCTACCATACTAGGTCATCCTATGGTAGGCATAATTATTCCCAGTGTACTAAAGTAAAGGTTGGGAAAAAGCCCATTAATTTATCTATTGCTATGCATTTTAGAAATGATAAAACAGGGGTTAAAATCCAGTCTGGTTACCCCTCCGCCACATTGTTACCACACAGAATGACAAAGTTGTTTATAGAATTTTACCGCTACCTCTTCTTTTGAATTTTCTAATCTCTCTGAGTATCCAGGGCTCTCCTGCCAATTCCTGAAAACCATGATACATCTGACCATGGTCATGAATATCTGATCTCCCAGGAAAGCAACTTGTATTTGAAGGCTTTACCTCTCCCCTAACCACTCATTTCATTGCCTAATATTAGGACCTTACAAGGTGACTAACGAACTAATGAAATAAACTAAATAATGCCAATAGCTTATTGCATTCTGCCACACAGGTAATAATACATTTGCATTATGAGAAATAATTTATGACTGATTTATTTTCCTAATATAATTTTTATGTTTTTGCTTTATGGAAACCTGTTTCCAAAGCAGACTATGCCAAATGGGCAAAGTGATTTAATCTCTTCATAAAGTGAGGGGAGGAGATTCAATAACCTCTAATATCTTCTCCAGCTCTGTTTTTACGTTTTTGTTTTATTGTTTCCTCGGTAACTTCCAATGATTTTTTTTTTTTTACAATGTAGTTGCCAAAATTGCTAGCCAAGCCTTTAAGAACCTACAGAAGCTGGCCCAAATTTTATTCTTAAATATATTCACTTATATTTAAGTCATACTCTTCTACTCAAATATACCATATGTATTTCTTCCCAGAATGCTTTGCCTCTTCCTCAGTGCATTTCCTGGCGCCACCTTTCTTTTTTTTTTTTTTTAATTATAATTTTATTTTTTTAATGGGATGACATCAATAAATCAGGATACATATATTCAAAGATAACATGTCCAGGTTATCTTGTCGTTCAATTATGTTGCATACCCATCACCCAAAGTCAGATTGTCCTCTGTCACCTTCTATCTAGTTTTCTTTGTGCCCCTCCCCCACCCCCTTTCCCTTTCCCTCTCCCCCCTCCCCCCATAACCACCACACTCTTAACAATGTCTCTTAGTCTCACTTTTATGTCCCACCTACGTATGGAATAATGCAGTTCCTGGTTTTTTTCTGATTTACTTATTTCACTTTGTATAATGTTATCAAGATCCCACCATTTTGCTGTAAATGATCCGATGTCATCATTTCTTATGGCTGAGTAGTATTCCATAGTGTATATGTACCACATCTTCTTTATCCAGTCATCTATTGATGGGCTTGTTGGTTGTTTCCATGTCCTGGCCACTGTGAACAATGCTGCAATGAACATGGGGCTGCATGTGTCTTTGTGTATCAATGTTTCTGAGTTTTGGGGGTATATACCCAGTAGAGGGATTGCTGGGTCATAAGGTAGTTCTATTTTCAGTTTTTTGAGGAACCACCATACTTTCTTCCATAATGGTTGTACTACTTTACATTCCCACCAACAGTGGATGAGGGTTCCTTTTTCTCCACAGCCTCTCCAACATTTGCTATTACCTATCTTGTTAAAAATAGCTAATCTAACAGGTGTGAGGTGGTATCTCATTGCAGTTTTGATTTGCATTTCTCTAATAACTAAAGAAGATGAGCATCTTTTCATATATCTGTTGGCCATTTGTATTTCTTCCTGGGAGAAGTGTCTGTTCATGTCCTCTTCCCATTTTTTTATTGGATTGTTTGTTTGTTTGTTGTTGAGTTTTATGAGTTCTTTGTATATTTTGGATATTAGGCCCTTATCTGAGCTGTTGTTTGAAAATATCATTCCCCATTTAGTTGGCTTTCTGTTTATTTTGTTATCAGTTTCTCTTGCTGAGCAAAAACTTTTTAGACTGATGTAGTTCCATTCATTAATTTTTGCCTTTACTTCTCTTGCCTTTGGAGTCAAATTCATAAAATGCTCTTTAAAACCCAGGTCCATGAGTTTAGTATCTATGTCTTCTTCTATGTACTTAATTGTTTCAGGTCTTATGTTTAGATCTTTGATCCATTTTGAGTTAATTTTAGTACAGGGGGACAAACTGTAGTCCAGTTTCATTCTTTTGCATGTGGCTTTCCAGTTTTCCCAGCACCATTTATTGAAGAGGCTTTCTTTTCTCCATTGTGTGTTGTTGGCTCCTTTATCAAAAACTATTTGACTATATATATGTGGTTTTATTTCTGGGTTTTCTATTCTGTTCCATTGGTCTGAGTGTCTATTTTTCTGCCAATACCATGCTGTTTTGATTGTCATGGCCCTATAATATAGTTTGAAGTCAGGTATTGTAATGCCCCCAGCTTCATTCTTTTTCTTTAGGATTACTTTGGCTATTCGGGGTTTTTTATAGTTCCATATAAATCTGATGATTTTTTTCTTCCATTTCTTTAAAAAATGTCATTGGAATTTTGATGGGAATTGCATTAAATTTGTATATTGCTTTGGGTAATATGGCCATCTTGATTATATTTATTCTTCCTAACCAAGAACAAGGAATATTCTTCCATCTCATTATATCTTTTTTGATTTCCCTTAACAATGGTTTATAGTTTTCATTATATTTCCTTTACATTCTTTGTTATGTTTATACCTAGGTATTTTATTTTTTTTGTTGCAATCGTGAAGGGGATTATTCTTTTGAGTTCGTTCTCAAATGTTTCATTGTTGGCATATAGAAAGGCTATTGACTTCTGTATGTTAATTTTGTATCCTGCAACCTTATTGGCTTATTGTTTCTAGTAGTCTTTTTGTGGATTCTTTGGGGTTTTCGATGTATAGGATCATATCATCTGCAAAAAGTGATACCTTTACTTCTTCTTTTCCGATATGGATGCCTTGTATTTCTTTGTCTTGTCTGATTGCTCTGGCTAGAACCTCTAGTACCACATTAAATAAGAGTGGAGAGAGTGGACAACCCTGTCTTGTTCCTGATTTAAGGGGGAAAGCCTTCAGTTTTGTGCAATTTAATATGATGTTGGCTGATGGTTTATCATATATGGCCTTTATCATGTTGAGATATTTTCCTTCTATACCCATTTTGTTGAGAGTCTTAAACATAAAATTGTGTTGTATTTTATCGAAAGCCTTTTCTGCATCTATTGATAAGATCATGTGGTTTTTGTTCTTTGTTTTGTTGATATGGTGTATTACGTTAACCGTTTTACGTATGTTGAACCATCCTTGAGATTCTGGGATGAATCCCACTTGATCATGATGTATTATTTTTTTAATATGTTGTTGTATTCGATTTGCCAGTATTTTGTTTAGTATTTTAGCATCTGTATTCATTAGAGATATTGGTCTGTAGTTTTCTTTTTTTGTGCTATCCTTGCCAGGTTTTGGTATGAGGGTAATGTTGGCCTCATAAAATGTGTTTGGAAGCATTGCCTCTTCTTCAATTTTTTGGAAGACTTTAAGTAGAATAGGAACCAAGTCTTCTTTGAATGTTTGATAAAATTCGCTGGTATAGTCGTCTGGGCTTGGACTTTTATTTTTGGGGAGGTTTTTAATGGTTTTTTCTACTTCTTCTCTACTGATAGGTCTATTTAGGCTTTCTGCTTCTTCTTGACTCAGTCTAGGAAGGTTGTATTGTTCTAAAAATTTATCCATTTCTTCTAGGTTGTTGAATTTAGTGGCATAAAGTTTCTCATAGTATTCTACAATAATTCTTTGTATATCTACGGTGTCCATGGTGATTACTACTCTTTCATTTTGGATTTTGTTTATATGAGTTCTTTCTCTTTTTTCCTTGGTAAGTCTTGCCAAGGGTTTGTCAATTTTGTTGATCTTTTCAAAGAACCAGCTCCTTGTTTTATTAATTTTTTCTATAGTTTTTCTGTTCTCTATTTCATTTATTTCTGCTCTGATTTTTATTATCTCCTTTCTTTGGCTGGTTTTGGGTTGTCTTTGTTCTTCTTTTTCTAGTTCCTTAAGGTGTGAAGTTAAGTGGTTCACTTGGGCTCTCTCTTGTTTGTTCATATATGCCTGAAGTGATATGAACTTCCCTCTTATCACTGCTTTTGCTGCATCCCATAGATTCTGATATGTTGTATTGTCATTTTCATTTGTCTGTATATATCTTTTGATCTCTGCGCTTATTTCTTCTTTGACCCATTCATTTTTTAAAAGTATGTTGTTTAGTTTCCACATTTTTGTGGGATTTTTTTCCTCTTTTTTGCAGTTGAATTCTAGTTTCAAGGCTTTATGATCAGAAAATATGCTTGGTACAACTTCGATTTTTCTGAATTTGCTGATGTTGTTTTTGTGGCCTAACATATGGTCAATTCTTGAGAATGATCCATGTACACTGGAGAAAATGTATACTCAGTCACTTTGGGATGAAATGTCCTGTAGATGTCTATCATATCCAGATGCTCTAGTGTTTTGTTTAAGGCCACTATATCTTTGTTGATTCTCTGGATGACCGATCTAAAGCCGTCAGCGGTGTATTGAGATCTCCAAGTATGATTGTATTTTTGTCAGTTTTTGTTTTAAGGTCAATAAGTAGCTGTCTTATATATTTTGGTGGTCCTTGGTTTGGTGCATATATATTAAGAATTGTTATGTCTTCTTGATTCAGTGTCCCCTTGGCCATTATGAAATAGCCATTTTTGTCTCTGAGTACTTTTGCTGTCTTGTAATCAGCATTATCAGATATGAGTATTGCTACGCCTGCTTTTTTTGGGATGTTATTTGCTTGGAGTATTGTTTTCCAGCCTTTCACTTTGAATTTGTTTTTATCCTTGTTACTTAAATGAGTTTCTTGTAGGCAGCATACAGTTGGATTTTCTTTTTTAATCCATTCTGCTACTCTGTGCCTTTTTATTGGTGAGTTTAATCCGTTTACATTTAGTGTAATTATTGACACTTGTGAGTTCCCTATTGCCATTTTATAGATTGCTTTCTGTTAGTTTTGTGTCTTGTTTGATCCTTCTCTTTCATCTTTCTATCTTTTGTTTTTATTTGGTTGTATTCCACACATCTTTCCTCTGTTTCTATCTTTTTTATCTCATGTGCTTCTGTGGTGGTTTTTTCAATGATGGTTACCTTTAAGTAATGAAAAGGGTTCCTACCCTGTTCATTGTAGTGCACTATTTTGTGAGTACTTTTGTACTCCATTGTCCTTTGCTACTGTTAATCTCCATCCTCTCCTCCCCCTTTCTTTTTATTGTTGTCACAGTTTAAATTTGGTTTTATTGTGTTCTTCTTGGAGCTTTTACTTGTGGCTTTGTTTTTTTTTTTGTTTGTTTGTTTTTTGTTCTTTGTATCTGATTGGAGAACCCCCTTTAGTAATTCCTGGAGTGGGGTTTTCTGATGATAAATTCCCTCATCTTTTTTGTATCTGTGAATGTTTTTATTTCTCCTTCATATTTGAAGGATAGCTTTGATGGGTATAGTATTCGTGGCTGAAAGTTCCTCTCTTTCAGGACTTTAAATATTGGGGTCCATTCTCTTCTAGCTTGTAGAGTTTCTGTTGAGAAATCGGATGATAATCTAATGGGCCTTCCTTTATATGTTGTATTCTTCTTTTCCCTGGCTGCCTTGAAATTTTTTTCTTTGCTGTTGGTTTGTGCCAATTTCATTATGATGTGCCTTGGAGTAGGTTTATTTGGGTTAAGAAAACTCGGAGTTCTGTTTGCTTCTTGAATTTGAGGCTTTAGTTCTTTCCACAGACTTGGGAATTTCTCATCTATTATTTGTTTGAGTATGTTCTTCATTCCGTTTTCTCTCTCTTCTCCCTCTGATATACCTATTATTCTTATGTTATTCTTTTTGATGGAGTCAGATAATTCCTGTAGGGCTATCTCATTTTTTTTAATTTTTGAGTCTCTTCTTCTCTCTGTTGTGCCTCAAGTTGCTTGTCTCTATTTCACTAATCCTACCTTCTATCTGGCCTGTTCTATTAGCTAAGCTTGTTACCTCATTTTTCAGCTCGTGTATTGAGTTTTTCATCTTTGTTTGATTTGTTTTTATAGTTTCAATTTCCTTGGAAATATATTCTTTCTGTTCATTGAGTTGTTTTCTGAGCTCCCTAAATTTCCTTTCTGTGTTTTCTTGTATATCTCTGAGTATTTTTAGGATTTCTATTTTAAATTCTCTGTCATTTAGCTCCAAGATTTTCAATATATTAAATTTTTTCTCCATAGATTTTTCCTCATCTATCTGTGTTACCTCTCTTTCTTTTGTATCCATTATATTTGATTTTCTCTTCCTTAATGGCATCTGAGGGTGGTTTTGTTGATAGTATTAATGAGATTTAATAAAGAATAAAAAGTTAAAAAAATAAAAATAAAAAATCGAAGTTTTTTTAAATAAAATAATTAAAGAAAAATAAAATAAAATAAAATAAAAATTTTTTTTAAAAAAAGGAAATTATTCCCCCCCCCTTTTTTTTCCCTCTCCTCTCCTCTCCCCTCTTTCTTGAGAAAATCTTGTGGTGAACTGTGAGTTATATTGTACTAAATAGAACAAACAATGCCTGTACTGGAGGGCCTGAATTGCGGAGAAGTAATAAAGGGGCAAAAAACAGAAAAAAAAGGGGGTATGGACCCACAAAAAGCAAATAAGGAAAAAATTTGGGTCAAGAATAAAATGATTTGCTTTTAGGTGTTGGTTGACTAAGAGTTATGATGAGAGGAAAAAGAGGGAAACAGGAAAATGGGGGGACAAATTAAAAAGTTACTATTGTATTTAGTGGAACAAGAACTAGATAAAATGAAGAGCCAGGGATGGGAGCACTGCTAGTGAGTTAAAATTGTGAAGTAAAAACCCTACAAAATCCACAAACATAAGTTTGAGTCCCAGATAAGATAATTTGTTTGTTATTGAGGTTTGAATGAGAGGAGACGTAAAGGAGAAAGGAAGAAACTAATATAGAGGGAGAAAAGAAAGAGAGAGAGAGAAAAAAAAGAGAGTACCACTAAAAGAAGAAAAAATAAAAAAGAGGAGAGAGAGAGAGAGAGTTAAGGGTTTTGGAGTGCGACCCTCATAGAGAGAACGGAAGAGGAAAGAAAAGATAATGAGAGATGTAACACTTATGGGTAGTGTAGTTCAAGGAGAGGAGAGAGTAAGATCAGCAGAGAGTTAAACGACCAAATTGGAGGAGGAAAAAAAAGAAAAAAAATCAAGAATGAAGATAAGAGAAAGAAACAAAGAAACAAACAAATATAATAAAATGGGATAGGTTATAAAGTCTGCGTATTATTCTTGATTTTGAGAGGTTATCTTCTTGCTTTTTCTTTTCTCTCCCTCTTCCTGGTTGGTGACTCTGTACCCCGGGTTCTGCCCCTTTGGCACGCTCAGGTAGAGGTTTGCAGTTGATAAGTCTCTATAGTGATGTCATGTATTGTGCTTCAGTCTCGTTGGCAGTCGAGGCTCATTAGCATTTATAGGCTCCGACAGTGAGAGATTCCGTGTTCCTGGAGCCTCTCTCCTAGTCTTTCCTTCCTCAAATAGTAGCCTGATAATCCAGCTATGGGGTTTCTGCTGCCTCTGCCTGGATAGTTAGAGGCTCAAAGAGCTGGCCACTCCCCACTCTATTCCCACTCAGCACAGGGCTCTGCATAAGGCTCAGTCAGTCAGAGCTGCTAGCATAATCAGGCGGGGCTTCCACCCACTCAAAGACCTCTGGCTCTGCCACTCTGTCTGGTAACATGGGCGGGCTCCCAATCCCGGGCCACTTGGAGGAAACTCTCGCTCACTATCTGCACATGCAGACCAGGATATCAGGCCGGAAGTCTCACCCTCTGAGTGAAAGCCCCTCCTGCACAGAAAAGTTGCAGCGTTGGAATTGGCTCTCGCTCCCTCCCCGTGCGCGGCTCCCTCAGGGCACTGGAGCGGCCCGGAGATTCCGCTTTCAGCCCACACGAAAGCCCCTGACACTGCCCCTCTGTGGGATAACACAGGCTCCCACTCCTGAGGTGCTGGGAGGAATCTCTTGCCCTCTCTCCGTGTGCGCCGACCAAGATATCAGGCCAGCCGCCTCACCCTCTGAGTGAAACCCCTCCTGCATGGAAAAGTTGCAGCATTGGAATTGGCTCTCACTCCCTCCCCGTGCGCAGCTCCCTCAGGACACTGGAGCGGCCCGGAGATTCCGCTTTCGGCCCACACAAAGGCCTCTGACTCTGCCTCTCTGTGGGATAACACGAGAGCCCACTCCTGGGGCTTTGGAAGGAATCTCTCGCCCACTATCTGTGCGTGCCGTCCCAGAGATTGGGGAAAATGGCTGCCCCGCTTATCTTTCTTTGTCTGGGTTTGGCACAAGTCTTAGCTTGTATTGTCCGGGTTGCTACAGGAACTGTTTTTCCTCGGCCTGGATCTCCATGCTACAGCCTGGTTCAGCCGTTTGTGCCGCGGCCTGGATCTATTCACCCCCTTTACCCGCCTCAGTTTCTGTATTCTCAGTTCCCAGTGAAAGCCGCCCTGTTAAGGTTAGTGAGGAAAGCGGAGCATTTCTTACTCCCTATTTCCTTCGGGGTTTGATTATATATTTAGCCAATTTTTCGCTCAACCATACATTTGGGTGTATTGCGAAACATCTGAAGGCTCCAAGGATAGGTTTTTCTGTTTCTGGTTGAAGATCTTGTTGAGTTTTGGGGGAGATTTATTGGTACCACTTCCTACCACGCCATTACACTGACGTCATCTCACCACCTTTTTTTAAGCCAAGAGCAAGTCTCCCCAGCTGCAAGATGCCTTCCCATCCACCTCAGCCCATATCCCACCCTAACGTGCTGTAAAAACTCATCTGCACACTCAGTTTACCCTTGGACTAAGTTTCCTATGAGTGTTTCTGAATGAATGTTAAGCTCTTTAAACAGAAACTCGCTTCTGCATCTTTGTATTTGTATCTCCTACAAAAACATAATTATAAATATTGTGAAGTAATAAAAAAAGTCTTTATGACGTGGACATAACCCCAAAAGATTAAAATGAATGATAACTTTTTGAAAAAAGTGTGGGTTAGAGAGGAAGACCTGAAAAGCCTTATACATCCCCTGAACACATCATTATGACTTGCTGTGTACTGTCCTAACAGACTGCTTCTATATTCTACACTCATCACATCAGAATAACCTAACTTTTTTCATCTCCCAAGTTGCTTCTTTCAACTAGAATGTGTTTTGCCATTCTATCACCACTTATAAAAACCCTCTCTAGGGTTCAAGGCCAAATTAAAATTTCTTTGTCCTCTATGAAAATTCTCTGACCTTCCTAGTTGAAATTAACTTCTCTCTCCTCATTGTTGCTTTCTTATGTTCCTGTCCATCTTTTATGGTCTTGAATTATAGTTAGTTTTAGTACCTCTTTGAGTTGCCACAATGAGAATGTAAGCTCCTCAAGAATGAAAGCGGCTCCTTTAATGTATCCTTTTATATCTTTCAAAATACCAGGGCAGACCTTGCCATAGTAGGTGATAAAATAATTTTTCTTAAATTAACTTGGGAATGATTCCTCAGCAAATCTAGCCTGCCTTTATGCTAAAGGAGATTGATGCCTTACTGTGTTCTCTTCTAGTGATTGATTGAAAAGAAACCATGCTCTGAATCTGAGCAAAGCTCTTTTATTTCAAGCAAAAGCTAACAAAAAGTAAAAGAGCCAATCTGAAGAGGCATAGTTATGCAAGCAGAAAGCCAGCTAAGATTCTGAGAATTGACACAGTGACTGCTTTTACAAATGGTTTTCCTAAAAGGTGCTTCATCTGAGTGGTAAAGATCCACACTTGTTATTTTGAATATGTTGTATTTATTTTCATTTGTATTAGAAAAATATATAGTAATTTCAAGGATAGTTGTGCTTAGGGTGGAGCTCAATTAAAGTTCAAAACTTTAAACTATCATATGTACTACAGTAAGCATTGCTAGAAGACCACACAAATGTCTGTAGCTTCAGAAACAGTGACCTGTTCCTGGTCCCAACTGGAGTCAAGGTCATGAAATCTCATTGGCACTCCCGATTTCTCAGTCCTACCAGCTAGTCTTAGGCCACTTCCGAAGGGTTTCTGAATACAAAGTAGAAATTTCTCTCAAGGGTTCTTCAGCCCTAGGATATTTGCTTTTTAAAAGACATTTTATCACATTATATTACTAGTCATATGAATGCAATTTCTGCCAATGTCCCTGAATTTCTTCCACATGTACCATTTCATTTCGGTGCAGCTCTGCTCGCCCAAGGTCACTGTCTCTTTCTGAGCTCTGCAGCTTGAGTGATTAAGCATCTTTGTTATTGCTAAAGTGCCTCTCTTCTTTCAAGAGGCCTGGCTCTCCATTTGTAGCAAACTTCCCACTGTCTATGGTGCAATTATGATGCCTCGGTTTTTTTTCAGTCTGGTCTCTGGTGGGCCAGGTCCAGATGAGCACTTCCTCCCTAGGGGCCCTGCACGAAACTCTGTGTGGCATCACTTGCCAAGGATAGTTAGTTGATCTGTTTCTCCGAGGGCTATAGTTTCTAAAATAACACTATGCTTGGCATCATGTACTAAAAACTGCTTCATCAGTTACATTGTTTTGCTCACTCACTGTCAGTTTCTAATCAACATATTCTGTCCTTTCCACTAATTCTTAAATAGATGATTGCATATTATCTTTCTTCTGACCACTTGATTCCTGATGTTGTTACTTAACTCAATGAGTGATTAGCCCAACTCATATCAGAAATGAGATACAGCTTGAAAGCTCCAGGTAGATCAGTTTGACAAAATGGGAAATAAACATGAGAGGAAACCAGGGAATCAGTTGTTTTAGTACAAAGACCCTACATCCCCCAAATCTTTCAAATTATTTAAAATACCATATTAATGATATAAGTGCTTACTTTCCAATCTTTTCACTTTATTTCCCTTCTGTATTCATGCTTTAAAAGGAGGAAAAAAAAGACAATGCAAATTCAAGAAAACAGCAGAAGTCAGGACCACAGTTAAAAGGCAGGGCCATTAATGTTTACTGTTGTTCACTTCCTCGAAATAGGAAAACAGTCTCTTTCTGTCCATAGACTGGTAAAGCCTGAAGGTTCATTGACAACGCTTTCCTCTTCTCTACCTGTCTGGCTTTACAACAGCTTCAAATTAAGATCAGATAATACAGAGGGACAATAAAGTGTCCAACCTCATCAGCTTTTAGCTCTTCCTTTCTTTATGGTGAAGTAGATTCCAGTGTTTTTTTTGTCAAGTCTATTTTTGAGAATCCACTTTCACTGCATTTACAAGAAAATGTCACTGTGACTCTGGTGCAGGCAAGGGACAATCTAATTTCATTATAGCAAGTGCCTGTGTTACCCTCCATAATAACATAACACGATATATTAGAGGGCTTTAATAAATAGGAATGATGTGGATTGCAGCACATTTTCGTAGAAACCAAATGACTTTGGGCCTCACGTCTGCCTCTTCCGTCCATCCTATTTGCCACCATTTCAAAACCTAATTACGGAATTTTCTGGAAATTGCTGTCCAGAGGTAACTGGATGACCTGCTCTACGAAGCAGAGACCGGCAGTTCCACTGGCTTCAGTCTTCATCGCTGTCACTATGTAATTGCATTGGACTGCCATGTTACTCCCCGTAGGCAGGAAGTAAATGAAATATTATAATTACATTTTATTCCCTTTCCCCTGAAGCCTATATTAAGGCAGTGTGTGTCCAAAGGAGAGAACAGGGAGACTGTCTCTAAGAATATTACTGATGATCTAATCAAATGGAAATAATCCATCTTGTTTCCAGCTTTTTAGCCAAATACAAGCCAGCCACATCATTAGCCATATGTCTCAATCACTTACCAAAGTGTGAGACTCCCGTCTGTTTAAATCAGGATCACTGTGGGACACGTTGGAGGGATCCTGGAGAAAAGGCCTATTACATCTATATATCTATGTAGATATGCAAGGTATCAGAATTTGAAAAGATTTATCTGAAGAAAAGGGATAGGTGAACAGAGCTTAAAGAGAGAACGGGCATTTTTAGACTA
The DNA here is from genome assembly GCF_036850995.1 of Saccopteryx leptura. Classification (NCBI taxonomy): domain Eukaryota; kingdom Metazoa; phylum Chordata; class Mammalia; order Chiroptera; family Emballonuridae; genus Saccopteryx; species Saccopteryx leptura. The sequence goes on from NC_089503.1 coordinate 236,423,111, forward strand.
TTCAAAAAATATATGGCTCTCTGCTGCTCTTTTTGAGATAATTTTTTGGAGGGTCATTTTATTGAGATACCTAAGAGTGACCTGACTTTTTGAAAGGGTGCATGAGTTTCAAATATATTAGTTCTCTAGGCTTTTTAGAAAGTGCTTTTAGAATCCAATGATTTTTGAGTATGAGATAAAAGCAACTCTCTAAATTTAAGTTCTACTCATGAACCTTTTAAGAAGTATGAAAGTAATCCTTAATAAGGCAAACCTTAACTTTGAGGAAGGAAGTGGCTCTTCACTGGAATCCACTTGCCCTTGGCAGGGGTGGGTTGAGTGTAACTGGAGAATAATCACCAGTGACCTCTTGTCCCTGATTATTCTATAGGCAATTCTTTGCAAATATAAAAATAATGGAGTTTATTTCATTTCTACTTCCCTCCTGAAGAGTTCTAACCTGGAACAAGATTCTGTGTCCTTGAGAAGTATTTTTGAGTTGCACTTAATGGGAATTATATATATAGATATAATTTCCTAAAAGGTCCCTTTCAATGGCCCAATAAATATCCTGGTGAATAAAAGGTGACATTCCCTTTAGCCAGGTGACTCTTCTGATAAAAGAACAACTCTTCTCAATTTCAGGGGCACTTTCATAAGTATACAGACATTTGATCATTCAGAAACTGCATTGCATGCCAGCTTTGACACTATGCTCAGAGCAGGGGACACAGAAATCAGTGAAATAGGTAATGTTTCTGCTCTCACAAGCTCGTACTTCATTCAATAGGGAGCCATCCAGAGAACTAATGACAACATGCTAAAGACGTGTTACAAGGAGATATAAAACAAGGTAAGGGGGTGGAGAGGAGAGGTAGAGGGGTAGGGAGTTATTTTCATTGGGGTGGTCAGGAAGTCCTCTCTAACGTGATACCATCGGAGTCAAAACCTGGAGTGATGAAGCAAGCCATGCATAAAACAGAGGGTGGAACAATTTCCAAAAAAACCTTTGGCTGGCACACATTTGGGTGTTCTAGAAGGAGCATAGAGGCTGGTGTGGGCGGAGCAGAGTGAGTGAGGAGAAAGGGGAGCTGGTAGCACAATGGAATCAGAGAGTGAGCTGGCAGCCGAGATATAAAGAGATGTGTAGGTCAGGGTGAGGCTTTGGGCTTTCTGTGAGTGATATGACATGGCCATTCGAGGATTAGAGCAAAAAAAGAGTGACATGATGTTGCTGACATTCCAGGAGTTCCTCTGGCTGCCATGTGGACAATAAGTTGTAAGGGTGAGGAAGAGCGCATGAAGACCAGTTAGGAGGCTACTATAATCGGGTATAAGACTGGATGCTGGTGTAGACTGGGGGGTTTTTAGGAAGCCACTTTGTAACCCCCCCAATGGATCTATTAATTCAAGCAAGGGTTGTCATTTGGTCTGGCTATAAGATGAATGATTGATGGAAGACTGGTTATATACATGGTGCCAAAATAACACTACACAGATGCCTCTCTGGCCACAGGGGGGAAGTATTATTCTACAATTAAGAGATCACGCTGTCACTTTTCTAAGAGATCACGCTGTCACTTTTCTAACACAGAAGTATTTTATTTAAAAAAAAAAAAAAAGCTGGTCAACACACTTCTCAATAATGCAGGGTTCCAGAAAGCAGTACTGATACTTTATCTATTGTTTCTTTTATTTTGCTGTCTAGATCAAGTCCATTTATAATAAGCCAATTAGTTTCACTTGAGCCATACATGAATTAGGCTGAGCTGAGCTGATTGTTGAGTTGAAGACAAAGCAGAGACCAATGTATATAATTACCTTTTTGTCTGATGCTCATTTAAATTGCAGCTTGGCAGGAGAAAGAAACTCTTGTAGTTTTTGTTTATTTTTTTTTCTGAAGTGAGAAGCAGGGAGGCAGACAGACCCCCGCATGTGCCCACTTGGATCCTCCCGGCATGCCCACCAGGGGGCGATGCTCTGCCCATCTGAGGCATTGCTCCACTGCAACCACAGCCATTCTAGCACCTGAGGCAGAGCCCACAGAGCCATCCTCAGCGCTCGGGCCAACTTTGCTCCAATGGAGCCTTGGCTGCGGGAGGGGAAGAGAGAGAGAGAAAGGAGAGGGGGAAAGGGTGGAGAAGCAGATGGGCGCCTCTCCTGTGTGCTCTCTCCGTGGCTGGCTATCAAACCCGGGACTTCCACACATCAGGCCAATGCTCTACTGCTGAGCCAACCGGCCAGGGCCTGTAGCTTTTTATTATATTTTTTCTATTGAAAAAGTTGAAGGACCATGCAAGGAAAAAAAATCAGGAGACATGGTGATATCAGCTTAATAAAAACAGCATCACCCTGGCCGGTTGGCTCAGCGGTAGAGCGTCGGCCTGGCATGCGGGGGACCCGGGTTCGATTCCCAGCCAGGGCACATAGGAGAAGCGCCCATTTGCTTCTCCACCTCCCCCCTCCTTCCTCTCTGTCTCTCTCTTCCCCTCCCGCAGCCAGGGCTCCATTGGAGCAAAGATGGCCCGGGCACTGGGGATGGCTCCTTGGCCTCTGCCCCAGGCACTAGAATGGCTCTGGTTGTGGCGGAGCGACGCCCTGGAGGGGCAGAGCATCGCCCCTGGTGGGTGTGCTGGGTGGATCCCGGTCGGGCGCATGCGGGAGTCTGTCTGACTGTCTCTCCCCGTTTCCAGCTTCAGAAAAATACAAACAAACAAACAATCAATCAAAATAAATAAATAAATAAAACAGCATCTCCATAGCCTGTGTAACACAGCATACAGGAGATTGGCTTTATGTTGACACCTCATCTGAATGTTTGATAGAAAAAAGAATCACATAAGTATTTGAATTCCATATCATCAGCTAAGTATAGCTCAAGGGAATTGTGGCTGGTTTAGCCTTAAAAAAGCTGTGGAGCCCATTAAAGGAGTGGTACCAGAAAACAAAATATCCAAACAAGTCTGAAAAAGTGACCCTTCTCTCATTTCTTATACCTTTTCTTTTTTAATTTTTATAGCAGCTTTATTGAAGTATAATTGATGTACAAAAAACCACACATATTGAATGTACACAATTTGATGGATAGGTGGTCCTTTAGTGACAACTTTAGGTTTTGCCATCTTCGCATAGCAGAGCTGTTGAGAACAGAGGTTCTGAAAGCAGACTGGACCTGAATATGGTTCCCAGGCCCACTTCTTACTATAAAATCACTCTGTGCTTTGTTTTCGTCCTGGAGTTATTATGAGAATGAAATAAAATAAAACATGTAAGGCAATGAGACAAGTACCTGAAGCTGGAATAGTTTAATAAATGTTATCAATTACTTTTTTTTGTCTTTACATATCATGATGAAAAAATCATAATAATAAAAACAATAAAAATTTGTTATCATCTTGAAAGGTGTTTTTTGAAATAGACCAGGTTTAAATTCTGTTCTTTACAGCATATACATTCTCTTAGACAATTCTGTATACGTTCTATACTTATTTCTGTTTGACCATATCTTATGCATTTGCAAGGTTATAAACAATTTGAGGCCAAAGACAACCTCTTTCTCAGATGCTCATAAACTATAGTATATTATACTAGGTAATATAGCATTATTATTTTAATTTTGTTCAAGTGCTGTGAAATTGGACAGCTTTTTGTGTTTAAGAAAATCTAGGAGAAGAATAATAACAAAAAACTAGCATCAAATTGCTTTCAAATACATCATGATGGGCCCCATTAGGGGTCGACTACAATTGGACCTTGTCAATCTTTATTTCTCAATGAAAAAACACATATACTTAGTTTAAATTTCCCCAGCCTTTTACAAAAAAAAAATAAAATTAGCCTCTGATTCAAACACCTTTTTTTTTGTTTCAAAAGAAAATGTCTAGTAGAGATATATCATAATGTATTTACTAAGCAACCAGATGTTCAGAGGTACTATGGAAACCAGGAAAACTAATAAATATTGCAGAGGAAATAAACATGATTTTGTTCCCGTGTTTATAAATGAATTAAGGAAACATTTTCCTAAATTACATTTATGAGGAGATGAGATATATAAATGATGCCTAAAATTGTTATTAAAATATAGCAATGAAGACCAAGTCATATTGATGAGGCTTGGGTTATTGGTAATGCACTCAACATTTGTGCATTCTACACATGATTTTTATACTGTTATTTAGCAACGGTTACTTATCAACTTGAAAATAATCTTTCCCTGAAAATTTTTACTGTTTTTTCTTAAGTGCAATGCTTAATTGAATACAAAACCCCATATGGCCTCTTCTACCCATAGGCAATATTGATAACAACAGAAAAAACTGTCTATAATCAAGGAGTTGTGTTAAGCTTGCAGAAGAGAAACTTAGATGTTATTTTCTTTTGTGATAAAAAATGAGGCCTGTGTTCTTCAAAATGATTGATAGGATATGCAAACTAATATTTATACATTTTTTAGCAGAGAAAATATTCTAGAATCCGCTGAAATTCACTGACTAGATAAAATTAAGGGGAAGTTGGTGAGAAATACACTTTCTGTTTCATCTATGCAGTAGTTTTCAACCTTTTTACACTTGGGGACTGGTGAAAATAGGAGAGTTATTTTGGAGATTGCAAAAGCAGAAATCACCCTGAGCATAAGCAAGGTTGACTTAGATCACTGGGTCTATAATCATCATACAACATCAGGGTGGTTAACTCTTTTGTGGACCAGCACTTTATGATGGTTGAAAAACACTGAATTCTATAGCATATTCCTAAATTCACCTTTTTCTGCAATTCTGACAAGCTTCGCCCTATGAGAGTTCAGCGTGGCTTGGCTTTTGTTTTTCTATGTGTGTTTTCTGCCACTCGAGACCATTTCAAAGCATCTACTCAACAGAGACTTCCACTTCCTGGATGCTTCCAGTTTTAGTTCTAAGTACTTAAATATCCAACCATAGTTACCATGGTGAGATAAATGACATGTTCAAATTATGTAGGAAGAGAGGCAAGGCAAAGATTACACAGGTGGATTTTGAACTTTTGCTCAGTCCTACCAACAAGCTCTTTCTTCCTGGCTTAGAAACACTCCCACAGACTTCCTTCTCTGAGTCCTAATTGCTTGGCCTGTTCTTTACCTGCTTGCTAAGAGCACATACTAATCCAGCTGTATCGTTCTGTCAATACTCCTTGCTTTCTCATAGCCAGTGTCTTGGTCAGTTTGAGCTGTTTTAACAAAGTACCACAGACTAGGAAGCTTATAAACAATAGAAATTTATTCCTAATGGTTCTGGAGGCTAGGAAGTCCAGGTTAAGGTACCAACCCAGTCACCTTCTGGTGAGAGAACACCTTTCTGTGTCATCCCTCGCATTGTAGGAAAGCAGGGATCTCTCTGGAGCCTCTTCTGTAAGGTAGTAATCCCATTCATAGAGGTTCCACTCTCATTACTTAACCCTCCCTCAGATTCCACTTCCTAGTACCATCCTCTTTGAATGTTAGGATTTCAACATGTAAACTTAGGGCAGGGGACACAAACAGTCCAGAGCAGCTGAATCATAAAATAAGTAGAATAGAGCTCACCTAGTGAAATAAGGAATGGCTTTTATAGTGTCAAAGAAATTCTAAGGACTAAGAAAGGAAAAAAACCATTTAAGAAGTGCTAGAATAATTTACAAAATTAAAGAAGAATACTCTGTCCATATTTAGAAGGCGACATAAGTAACTTTTATATGAGTCTATTCTGTCACTATTATAATGTGTTATTTCCCTTGGAAAAACTATGATTTCAGCTATGAAATACATCCTAGTCATCTATTTATTTTATAAGGATAATGGAAAATGATTAATATACTCAAAAGAAAGTTCATTTTAATCTATGAAAAATGTCAAAGCTAGTTCATCACCTAAACCACTCAGCCACAATGACATGTGATGTATTATGGATGGTATGGTCCACCCAAACTTATATAATTTTATTAACTATTGTCACCCCAATAAGTTCAGTTTTTAAAAAATCTCAAAGCTAGATGTAATGTTAAGATCTATAGGGTAAATATTTATTTTCTTTTTCCTTAGATGTTCTATTTCTATTTTAGCTATATTTGTAGTTTTGCACCTTATTTAAAAATATTTCAGATCATTTTAGCAGAAAATTGATATTGACCAAAGTAAAATAAAACTCTTAAAGGCAAATTACCAATGGGACAACACCCATATAGTGTCGCTATTGTAATTACAGTGATATTATTGGATCTCCTTGCCTGAAAGGATTTGTGTTTTGTTATCTTTCTAGAAAAAAAGAGAGTTGAGAAACTATTAACCTTTGATGACCTTTACAATATTTTTTTCAAGTTTGCCATATGCTGCCAAGGAAACATATCCAGACAGAGCAGAAAATTTATTAGACTTGAGTATTTCAAATATCTATATCAAGGACAAGGAAAAAACTGCTATCACAGAGAAACGACTAGTACTTGAGGGCACAATAACTTCAATTTTTCTTCATCTGGGTCTAATGACCCATTCCCTGAAAATGCCAACTCTGCACTTTTTCATCTAGACCAGTGGTGGTCAACCTGGTCCCTACCGCCACTAGTGGGCGCTCCAGCTTTCATGGTGGGCGGTAGCGGAGCAACCAAAGTATAAATAAAAAGATAGATTTAACTATAGTAAGTTGTTATATAAAGATTTACTCTGACAAACTTAGCAAAAATCCGACATAAAGTACTTGGTAAGTAATTATTATTGTATGCTTGAACTTGCTGTAACTCTGCTTTATAAATTTTATAAAGTAAAGTGACTTCCCTACTTTATAAATCACCATTACTGTGGAACCGGTGGGCAGTTAGAAAATTTTACCACTAACAAAGATACAAAAGCGGGTGGTAGGTATAAAGAGCTTGACTACCCCTGATCTGGATGAACTGGGGTGATGACATCAAGATAAACACTATTTGCTCAGAAAACCCTTCTGCCCAACACTGCAAGGCTATGCTCCTGGTAATATTCAAAATCTCCCTCAGTAGAGTCAAAAGTGGCATCCAGTTTGGATAACATTTGCAGAATTTGGGACCAAAATCTTTCTGCCTCCCAAAGGCAAACACTTTGAATCCATGGGACTACAAGGTTTAAATTAAGGTGCGTGTTAGTAATCAGATACCATTAGACTTGATTGATGAGCTGAATAGCAACTATAATTTGATGCCTTAAAGTACCAGTGTAGCTTTTTCATATTTTCAGATTTACTGTGCAAGCCTGTTTAATGACATATTTAATCCACTTTTATAAGTACTAGATTTTTTTTCCATTTGTAGAAGCTAGTTTATATTGGTTTCTTTCTACCTTTTGCCTCCATTCATCATTCTCTTCTCTGATCTCTCTCCTCTCCTGTTTTATTTTATTTTTCAATTACAGTTGAAATTCAATATTATTTTGTATTGGTTTTAGTTGTACAGCATAGTGGTCAGATAATCATATACTTTATATCTCCTCCCTTGAGTTTTGTGACATGATTTTATCCGGATGTTCCTCCTGCCTGTCTCCTTAAACCCCTTGACAACAACCTCTAGTATGCATTCTCATAACCAGGGCACTGTTCTCTTCTCTCCACCTCTATATTGGGTCGTGTGATCTGATTTCATTCTGATGAGTCCGATATCCATGCCACCATCTCAGGTCTTTTCTTCTTGAGTCTCGATACTGCAAATTCTACTACCTATTTAACAAATCTATTTGGGTATTGCACAGACAGCTCAACCCAAACATACCCCAAACTAAAATTATCATCTAACCTGTTTATAAACTTCATCCCCAGTCTCAGGGAATTACGCCACCGAATTTCCCAAGATACAAGGCTTGAAAGTGAAACCAAACTCTTTAACCTCCCTTTCAAATGCTATTGATGCTGTGTCCTCAGAATCTCTCAGATCCATTCTCTCTCTTCAATATCTCCACTGCCTCTGGGTCTAATCAAGATCACATCCTTCCACCAGGGTGCCTGGAACAGCCTTCTAGCAGGACACCCCTGATCCTGGTTTTCAACTCCAAATTCCCATTCCTCAAGTCCCATCAAGGAACTCTTTCTAAAATAAGAATCTGATTGTGTCATTTGCCAGCTTTAAGCACTTTAGTGGTTCCTCTTTAACTCTGTGATGGGGTGTGTGTGTGTCTGGGAGAGATAAAAAAAAAAAGGAAGGGAAGAAAGAATATGCCAGGCTTTAGTATCAAAGTCTCTTGGTTAGAATCTATACTCAGCCATGTGATATCAATCAGATCCGTTATTGAGATAAAACAGTCAAAGTACTTAATCTAGTGCCCAGCATATAAGTAGGTGTTTGATCAATTATAGTTATTATTCTTACTTGACAAAGCCCCAGCTCCTCAGTGTTCTGTACAGACCCTCCCCTCACCCAGTCAGTACTTACTACTCTACTTCCCAGCCCATCTTTGGCCAAATCCTTCACACCCAAAGATTCTGCCATTTCAACTACAGCTCTGTGATTTCTTGTACCTCCTGCTGTTACTAAGCTGCTGCTCTGTCGGAAACGTCCTGCCCTGTGTCCTCCTGACCAACTCCTACTCATTCTTCAAGGCGCAATCAGGCATTTCTTGCTCTGGTCCACTTCCCTAACCCACACCTCCATCTGGATTATAGACCTGAGCTACATATTTAACAATCATTTCAATCAAACACCAAGCACCCTAAATCGATGTCAGAGAATGCAGACCTTGTCCCCAAAGAGCTTGCGGGTAATAGCGGGATAAGAAATGCTTATGGTCAGATAAGAAATGACAGGTCTGTTTCTGAGCCTCAAGGGAATAGTGGAAGGGGCCTCTAATCCTGCTTTCAAGAGCCTGAGATAGCTCTCTGGAAAAGTAAAATGTCCAGAATCCTCTGTGTGTACTAAACTTGACATGCATTAATTCATTGTTCAAATGGAGACACTCAAGAATACAAGTGGTGCTGCTAATGACCACCCTAGGCCATAGGCATAGATTAGGACTGTCCAGGACAAACAAGGTACAAAGTCAGCTTACATACAGATATCCTGTAATGAAGGTGCTTGCCTCCTATGTTACAGATTAAAGTGACCACCTGTAGTGTGGAGCGCAGTTCTTGACACAGGTTAGTAGGTGCTAAGTAAATGTTTGTAAAACACCTGGAGTTCATGAGTTTCAGAGGACAGGGGTTGTATCCCTCAAATGACAGTCAGGAAAGTGCAGAGGGCTGAGGAACTCCAGGCCCAGGGACAGAGCCTATCTTGGGCGTGGGGTCTTCAGGAGCATGGCAGCAGTGAGCAGAATGAGGTGAGGGAGAGGAGCCTCCTAAACAGCCATTGAGTTCAACATCTCACCTGCGGTTTTGCTGATTTGTCTCTTTAGTTCTCAGCCCACGTCACCTGTAAAGTGTGATGGGGACAGAGGAGAGTAGGGTGCACAATATCCTCTGACCACTTCATTCCCTTTTTGACAAAGGCCTGTCGGCAAAGCTTTAATTTTGGACTCTCTCAGGCCTCGTCACGTGGCCAGACTTCCCTATCTTTGTAGCACAGACAGGTGTACCTGTGACCCATGACATCCGGCGGAATGAATAGCTTTCTCTTTTTTAGCTCCAGAGAACAGAGAGCATTTTGTCCACACAGAGAAGTAACCATGCCCTCAGAATGTGGTTATCTGAACCATACAATTGGAGAGATAACAGAGTAATGACATATGAAACACACAATGAAGGCTAACCAATACTTAATAGGAATTGGTGCGCATACGGAATTAGGAGTAGAGCTTTTTCCTCCACACATTCTCTGTATATTTAATCCCCCGAAGGGGTGTCTGACAAATGTCATATTACAAAGGCCAGAAAAGGACTTTTGGGCGCTTTTTTGTATTATCAGAACATAGCAATGAACAGAAGGAGCTGCAGGCACTTTTCTGTTCTATTTATAGCCCAAATGGAATATTCAGAAGCCAGTGGTGACCTGGTGACTGCAATTTACAATCCCTTAAGGGATATATAAATAGATAAATGATTCAAATCTAGGAAACTCCATAGCAATCTTACACAATAATCACAGACTCTTAGAGCTAATACCACCCAGCTGAAAGGGAGAGGTCGCCCCCAAGCAGGTCAGAGCGCCTGGAAGATCCTTTTGACACCCCATCTCTTCAGCATCTTCGGGAGCTAGGAATAAAGAAGACAATAACATTTAAGGAGACTTAAAAAAAAAGGCTATGAATATATTATATAAAACTCTCCTAAGAAGAGATTCTAGGCAGACCAATGTTAATTTTTCTGCCTTTTTGTAACAGAAAGCCTGCTTTCACAATGCACATTATCGCAGAGCCATGGATCAGTGGGTCCTTTGGTAGCTCTTCATATTCTAAGAATTACTAGGGAAAATAGAAATGTGATTTAATCTCACTATTTCACTGATGGAATATAAAAAGAACACCATCCAGGGAATCAGGCAGCCTGTATTAGGTTCTGTCTCCCAAATGTCTACCTGAAGCACCTCGTGCTAGCAGCTCAGGGGTCCAGTTCCTTCGTGAGAACAACACTTTGTGTGTCCTCACTAATCAAAGCATCAAATGAAATCGTATATAGGAGACTTGACCATCTATGGAGCTTACTAAAGTGACTACAGGTGGTCACTTTAATCTGTAACATAGGAGGCAAGCACCTTCATTACAGGATATCTGTATGTAAGCTGACTTTGTACCTTGTTTGTCCTGGACAGTCCTAATCTATGCCTATGGCCTAGGGTGGTCATTAGCAGCACCACTTGTATTCTTGAGTGTCTCCATTTGAACAATGAATTAATGCATGTCAAGTTTAGTACACAAAGCTAAAACACTGAGTACCTCAGAATTAAAATTAAAAAAAATTCTACAACCTGAGGGCACCAAACAGTGAACTGGGAAAATAGAACTCTTCCTTCCAAAATTTATTCTGACCACCTTATCAAGGACATCATAACCTATCTAGTTGACATGGTACATGACAACTTGATAATTTGTAGGACTACCTTGTCCATTTCACTGACTGTGCAGACATTAAGGACTGGACCTGACTCCAAATGCAGCCCATTGATTCCTTTGGTAAACTGCATGGTAATTCATGCTGGCGAGCATACCTGTCCAAGAACTCACAAGATGTGGATAAGAAAATTGGTTTCGGTCAAAGGGAGAAAAGAATCCTCCCCTAGTGCAAATGATTTCTAGCTACAAGTTTAAAATGTGAAATCTTTAATAATTTAATACAATGGGTATACATCATTGCTTCCTATTATAAATCCCTAAACAGTAAACTGCTTTAGGTGGCATTTTCTAGAAGCAGAGCTTGAGACAGTGATTTGGGTTCATTTAATTTCTTGCAGGAGTTGCTTCAGAGGTAGCAGGGGGTATGGGTAGGGAAGGAGAAAGAGCCAAAGGAGGTATAGCCTGATCCCAGAGGTTCTGGAGCAGAAATCACACACACACAGCTGATGCTCCAGGAGAGAAAGAAGCTGGACTTTTCCACCCTCATGTCAGCTTATCATTGGCAATCCCTTAGCATACCCCAGGGAAGAGGGTGTAACCTCTCAGGCCACTCGGGACAAGGCAGTTGCCTTCAGCCAAAGATAACTCTGCAGAGGAGAAGCATCTAGGAGTTGTTCTGGAGCATTGCAAGGGCCAGCAATGTGTGTTCTGGCCCCCAAAAAAGGGGCATCTGCCGAGGCACGAGCAGCTTCTAAGACCAAAGTCACGTGGACTGTTTTATTACCATTGTAGGGACCACTTGCATTTTTTCAAAATCTTTACTATTTGCCACCCAAATTCCAAATCTGAAACAATGTTATAAACTCCTCTTGAGAAGAGACCCTGCTTGATAATCTTTTCATTTCTACCACACCTTGTGGTGCCCTATGAATTTAGTGTTCCCTCAATGAATGACATGGAAAGAAGTAGAGTGGCGTGGCGTGGAATAGAATCGAATCCCCTAAAATGAATCGCAGTTCTCGGAAGGATGTGAGGGCAGGTATTTATCCCATCACAGAGAACGTGCCAAGTGCACCCACACTGCTCTGAAGAACTAGAGTGTGATTGAACACGCACCTGCTGTGATAAGCAGGTGTGATGCTTTGAATCATCTCGAACTGATTTATGAATTTATGCCGAAACATAAGGAAGACTGTGAGCATGTCAGTGACAAATAAAAGGAACTGAAACAAATTGCTGGAGCTTAGGACAACATCCCACTGACTTCAGCCCACCGGTGAAGCATTGCTCTGGCGTGAGGAAGGGCCCCGGGGTTGTGTGCAGGAAGGAAATGTTGTTAGTCCCATCCAGGCTGATGATGAGCATTCAGCACAGATCAGCTGTGCCAAGTTTGATAAATCCAGTGATGGTTACTGCCTTAAAATGAATAAAAGTCATCTGTGAAAAGCATTCCCCTCAAAAAGGTATATAAAGTTACAGAATTCTCCAAATTCTGCTTTTGAAGTTAAGTTAAAACAAACAAAAAAAATTATTTGATAAGAGCTAGTTCTTTGAGCTCTGTGAAAATTTTACCTCTCCTCCTATCCCCACAAACTGTCAGCCTATAGCAACAATGTTGAGAGTTTATTGTGGCCTGCCCTGTGGTGGCACAGTGGAGAAAGAGGAGGTCCTGGGTTTGGAACTCTGGGCGTGCCTGGTCAGGCACATACACCAAGCAAGCAGCGAACAACTAAAGTGAAGCAACTATGAGTTGATATGTCTTGCTACCCACCCACACTCTCTGTAAAATCAATAAATGAAATCTTTAAAAGACTTTATTGTGCTACAAGCATATTCTGGGGGCTTTGCAAGTACAAATACTCATTCTCACAAGAGAGGTGCTATCATATTCCTATCAGCCCAGTTTTACAGGTAAGGAAACTGACTCAGAGAGTAACCCATACAATCTGGTTTCAAAGCCCTGGCTCCTAACCATTTCTCTGCACTTAATCCTTACCACTCAGTGTGAACAGAGTTCTCATGCATGTTCAATATTGTCTAAGTTTCAGTTGTATGTGAGCAAAGGCCCTGTGATGTGTGTCTGTTTTTGTGCGTGCTAACCCACTTACCATCTTCTGGCAACCACACTGGGATTGCTCTCTGGGAACACCTTCCTCCTCCACTCCTACTGTACATGGTTCCCTGAGGCTGATTCTACACTCTGCTTTAGTTATGAAAATAGTTATCAATATATATATTTATGGCACCCTAGGCAACCCGCATAGTCTCTGGGCAGACTCACCTAGACAGACAATGTTAGACAGATGGACCACTCATGATGCAGAGTGACTTATTTATATATACCTTCTTCTTTTATTTCTAATTTTCCTTCTCTATTTTCTCAATCTGTACACCCTGATATTTGTTATGAATTGTGCTGGTCCAGGTGATCTTCCTTGTCATTATAATCAGTTGTCTAAAGAGACAGAGATTCCGATTCCCCCTACTTCTCTCTTTGAATCACAGGTAAGTTTAAGGAGCATAACAACCCTAGCAGTCAAAGAGAACCCCTACTATTTGGACCAATATCTACATTGGCCCATAGTGCTATAATGATACATTTTTTGTTATTTTATAATATTTTTATTATGTCAGGGTAAAGAACCCATTTCTTCTGTATTTTATAACTCCAGACTATTTCGGGTCATATCCTTTCATTTGGCCCTGGGCCTATGTGCATTCACTCTTTGGTCCCTTTTATGAGGGTAGTTTTATAGGCAGTTGTTTGATTTAAAATGAAAAGTTTTTCCCCCCCCCCAAATCCTAGATGTAACAGAACAGGTCACAGGAAAGTGCAAGCTATAAAATAAGTCAGATCCTGCTTGGTTGTGAAGATAATTAAACAGCTCAGACCAGCCCATGACAAAAATGTCTGGTTTCCTGATGATAATTCTTTATCCTGATTTTAGGTACACAAAAAATTAATCTTAGGGTAATAGAGTAATGTGGCCAAAATTAAAACAAGAAAACACTTCTTACTCAGAAAGGATCAAACAAGGATGATATTCTCTGGGCTCATAAAAACCACACCACAAAAGCCACAAGGACAATTGGGGGAACATTTCCCTATTGACATTAAATTTGAAGATTCTTACAAATAGTTTTCAGACATCTTTTTGTTCAGCCTTGGCCAGATAGCTCAGTTGGTTAGAGTATTGTCTTGAAGCACAGAGGTTGCTGGTTTGATCCCTGGTCAGGGCACATACAGAAACAGAATGATGTCCCTCCCCCCCTCTTTCTCTCTCTCTTTCTTCCTTCCTCAATCTTTAAAACCAATAGGTTGAAGAAATTAAAAAAAAAATAAAAATATTTTGTTCAGGCCCAGAGTGTTTCATTTTCTGCCTCACGGATACAAAAAAAAAAAAAAAGAGGGAAAGGAGAAGCATTCCTCTCTTCACAAAATGTCTCCTCACTTCATGGAGTTTCTTTCAACTCCTTCCTCTGGGGCCAGTCCACACATAACCAGAGCTGGGCCTTCTCAAACATTCTCTCCACTCAGTCCTCTGATTCCCAGCTTGTGTCCCTTCATCTGGAGATGATGGTCTTTCTCTGATCACCTCCCCCCCCCCCCGTTCTGGAACATTCCAACTGGCCTGTCAGTAAGTTGTGAGTGATGGGCGTGCCCTGACAAGACAGGATGTAGGCATCCTCCTGGAGGTTGTTAGCTGGTGTGTCTCACTCAGTCTCCCCAAGCAGGAAAGAGCCCAACACTAACACTTTCTAGACATGGTTACACCAATTCACCTTTCTCCACGCTTTTTTCATATTTTATCGGTGCAGGACATGTCATAGGCTTCACATCTGTTCTTGCAGCTTGCTCAGGCAGTCTGTAGCCCAACAGAGGGAGCAGTAGGATCCATTGTTTCTGGCTCTAGTGTCCATCAGTTTGTGTGTGTGTGTGTGTGTGTGTGTGTGTGTGTCTATGATGGGGAGCATGTAAAACATAGCAAGTGATGCTCAAAATTGTTCCTCAAAGCAAGTGAGACAATTGTGTCTCAGTGGCCAGTTAGAAGCAGCTACTAAATTTCAGTCTTTTCTAAAGAAAAAAATATAGCTATTCTGTGATTTGCTTTTGCCATACCAACACTGGTTTTGGTCAATAGTGGTCCTAAAAAGTTAAGTAGAGTGTTAATTACATGCATCCTCCATCCTAATTTGCAGAGCAAAAATAAGAAGCAATTGTGGGATCGTAGAAAGAAAAACAAATACTTTTTTCCTTCAGATTATTTTTAGGATAAGAATATGACTGAAAATAGTATCCCATACTTCTGATTTAATGAATTTTGCTTGACCTTCCCCTCAATTTGTACAAATTAGTAAAAACATATTTCAATTGCCTTCTGTTCATCTCAATTATTTTAAGCATTATTCACTTTAAGGGTAATTTCTAAATAAGTGCTTCAACCTCACTATAAATACCTTCTTTCTTAAAAAGCAAGGATACACTTCAGTGTAGTGACTCCTTAAAGAAAGAAGAATGTAGAAATATTTATTCAAATAAATCATCTTTCAAAACGTTTGGCCTCAGGCATAGTTATGTTTTAAATAGAGTAAGAAACACTTTTAGAAGTCATTTTCCCAGGTCACTTTGAAAGTCTAAGTCAAGAAACAATGTCTTACTTCTTTGTAGTTGGATCTTACTTTTTGACCCCAAAACTGTAATGTAACTTGATCTTTTAGATTTCTGCTAAACCTGTATTTCCCCTTTGTTTGATAATTGGATGTTTGCCTACCCCTGCTCACCATGTCATTCAATCACTGAGTCCTGCCAATTTTACCTCTTAAATATTTATTCCTTCCATCACTGTTTCCAGAGCATTAGCAAAAGTGCATCATCATCTCTCATCTGGACAGCTGTCACCCCTAACTGGGTTTCCACTTTGGAATTGTCACCCTCAAACCTACTCTCTCCACTGCCATCAGCATGTTCTATCAAAAATATGTATGAAACCTGAATACATTACTGTCCTGGTTAAAATTCCTTGGAGGTACCCAGTAACTTACTGAGATTATTAACCCAGGATTTTTAAACCTTCTTCATACAGCCTTCTAAGAACATCTATAATTCCCCATGAGTCCTTACACAGAATTATAAGTGGACCTGCATTTACTTAAAGACCACATACAACTTTCATCAGTTTCCACATCCCAGTAAAGAGTAAGAATGGAAAGTTCCAAATCAAATTCATGCTCTACAATATAGTTCACATGACCCTTAACTTTCTGACTTCTACCACCTTCCCTAGCCTCATCGATTGTATCACTTTGCTTTGCACTTGATTGTCCAGCTTTACCCAAATGCTTATATTTACATACACCAATTTATAGCCCAGACCACATGCTCCAAACCCCACCGGGCACACATCATGCTATTAATCTCTGTGTGTTTGTCTGTTCTATTTCCTCTGCCTGAAATGTGCTTCTTTCCTCTCCTGGCTAACCCCTGCCCATCCAACTGTCACACCTAAGTTAAGATACATAACCCTCTGGCAATACCATAAGTGCTATATAGACGCAACCATTTCCAACACACCAGTATGTTGAGTCTGTATCTGTCTTTCCCTCTAACCCTGAGCACCACAGGTACAGAAAAGCCACTGCTCATTTTTGCATCCTGTGTTCAGTATCTTGAATGTAAGTTCTCTGTAATTATTTGTTGCATTGAACTACAAAAGAGTAGACTATTTCAACTTACTCCCTGGCCATCTGTTTGGTAGCTGATGAAAGAAGTCCCTGGAAAACTTTAATACTTGTTATATAGACTGAATGTCTGTGTTCCCCCCAAACTCATAGGTTGACATCTTAACTAGTAAAATGATGGTATTACAAGGTAGGGTCTTTGGGAAGTAATTGGGTCATAAGGATGGAGCCCTGATGAATGGGATTAGTGCCCTTATGAAAAAGACCCCAGAGAGCTTTCCAACCTTCTTTCTAAAATGTGAGGATGTAACAAGAGGTAGGCAGTCTGCAGCCAGGAAGAGGGTCTTCACCAGAACCCAACCATGCTAGCACCCTGATCTCAAACTTTTCTGCCTCCAGCATGTGATAAATAATTTTCTGGTGTTTATAAATAACCTTGTCTATAGTATTTAATTCTAGCAGCCTGAACTGAGTAAAGCAACATCTTATAAAATCAATGCTACAAAAGTCAATATAAATAAACATCTTCATCTCCTATAATTAGGAAGGATTTAGCCAATAAATCCAATAGTGACCTGAACCCACAGTTCTAAGTACCTTTATTCTCTCAGTTGTCAAAGGAATAGTGGAACACTACAGACTGTGTAACAGGTGTGGCAACCCAGAAAGTTTTCCCAAATCCCCTGCTTCTGGTAACAAACTCTGTTACACTGTCCATAGAGGTGGGCTATATTCCATCTCACGCTCTGTAAAATACCTGATCCAACCAAACCCAATCAAATTTCTTTTCTGATATTGGCATAGGAACGCTGTAAGAAAGAATCCTTCTGTATCCTAGTACTGCCATGTAAAATGAAGAATGCTTGGTTAAATTCAGATAAACAACAAATAACACTGTAGTGTATGTCTCAAATAGTGTGTGCTTTATTTACCTCACTAAGTTTTAAGGTGGCTTATTAAATAGCCATAGATAATGTAGCATGGATTTAGTGCTAAGGATTAATTTAATTTTGTTACTTTGAAAAGTTATTAATTAGAAAAAAATGAGCATAAATTCTTTAAAGATCTAGTCTAAAGAGACACCTAGGACATTAAGGAAGAGAGTATCTGTCAAGCCCAAAAGACATTTCAAACTTGCGGGAGCAAAAAGGGATGCAAGCACCTCCAGGAGGCTTCTCTCTGCGCCTGCGCCTCCTGCCCTGGTGGGTGCAGTGTTGGCTGGGTTCTCCTGTGGTAGCTCAGAGCTCCAAGATCAAATGTTCCAGTTAACAAGATTGAAGGTATGTGATCTCTCACAAACCACCTTGGAAGCCAACGGGAGTAACTTTGCCATACTCTGTGGGTCAGAGCAGTCATAATCCCACCCAGATTTAAGGGCAGGGTCATAGACTCCACCTCTCAAATGGAAGAGGGTCTAAGAATATTTGAAGAAGGTGTAAATATGTTTGAAAATTGCTGTAGAAAGTGAGAGAGGCAGCCTGACCAGGTGGTGGTGCAGTGGATAGAAGCTCAGACTGGGATGCAGGGGACCCCAGGTTCGAGGCCCTGAGGTCACCGGCTTGAACCCAGGCTCATCTGGCTTGAACGTGGGTTCACAGGCTTGAGCACTGGGTCACTGGCTTCACTGTGGGATCATAGAAATGACCCCATGGTCACTGGCTGGAGCCCAAATTCACTGGCTTGAGCAAGGGGTCACTCACTCTGCTGTAGCCCCTTGGTCAAGGCAATGAGGAATTGATGCTTCTCTCCCTTCCTGTCTGTCTGCCCCTATCTGTACCTCTGTCTGACTCTCTCTCTCTCTCTCTCTCTCTCTCTCTCTCTCTCTGTAAAAGACAAAGAAAAGAAAATGAGAGAGAGAGATAAACACAGACACAGCACAGCGAGGGTGTTCTTTTTCTCTCCTGTCATCTATAGTTCTATGACTTCTTTGTGAGTGGACTAGACCTGGAGGGAGAAATAATATAATGCTTTTATCTTGAGTTTTTACAAAGTATAGCTCTTTTTCTTAACACATCTTTTCCTTAGTCGCTGTTTTCTATTGCTCTGCTTTCATTTTAAGGAACTGAGGTCATTAAGCAGAGGATAGAAAGAAAGTGTGAACTTATGAAAAGGTAAAGGCAAAGGTTTGATAGGAGGTATTAAAAATCTATGCCAGGCAATTCTAGATTGATATAAAATACTAGGAAATGAGACCAAAATTGCCTTGGAGTTACAATCAGTGCCGAAGAGAAAAAGCGTATTTTGCATTCCTTTCTAGGACAAAAGGATCATGTTTGCACAAGAAGAAAGCGTCAAATACTTATTTAATAAATGAAGCATAAAACAGGCTTTCCTGCAGTTTCATCCAGGCCTGGACTTTAATAACTAGCATTTATCCCTTGTCTGAAAAGTTCTATTTGTATCCAAGAAGAAAGGCTCCCTGCTCTGCACTTGGCACTTGCAGCTCTGTTCAGTCTCCATTACTGACGAAATGAGTGATTGGCCCTGCTGTAGCACAGGATTACTGTGTCCCGCTGGCGTTGAGGGGAGCCAGTAGGAGCCTGGGAGAGGGAGAGGGGGAGCAATAGGGGAGGACCCTTCCGGGGTGGATGGCAGAGCGTACGGGAATATGGAACCTGATAGACTAGGACAGCTATGAGATGAGGCACGTAAGGCACGTGCACTCGTTAGCATTGCAGAAGGGTTTGAGGGTACATCTGTGTCAAAATATGGATTGTAGGAAGGGGTGGAAGTCATGGTGGAAAACAAATAACAGGATACAGGAGGGCTTTGGTGTCTCCATCTGATAGAGTTATAAAATCTGGCCTGAGTCTTATCTAAGAGAAGCAGGGTGCCTTTGCTGGGCCCTAACTGGGATTCGGAGACTAGCTATACTGGCAGGCTGGTGATATAAGAAGTATAGGGCTGGCTGATTTCTTTCAGCTTAAAGAAGAAAGGAAGGTGTCTTAGTCTATATGGACTTTTATAACATAATACTATAGACTGAGTGGCTTATAAACAATGGAGATTTATTTCTCATAGCTCTGGAGGCCAGCAGTCCAAGGTGAGGGTGCTGGTCAGATTCTGGTGAAGGCCCACCTCTGGGTTGCCGACTGCCAATTTCCCGCTGTGTCCTTGCATGGTGGAAGGGGCAGGGATGATTTTTCAGGCCACTTTTATAAAGGCGCCAATCCCACTCATGAGGACTTTGCCCTCGTGATCTAAATACCTCCCAAACCCCTGTCCTGACACTGTCACTTTAAGGGTTAGGGTTCAGCATGTGAATTTGGGGGGGCAGGGGGCTACAAACATTCAGACCATAGCAGAAGACTTTGGTAAACAGAGAGGAGAATAAACAGAACCTCAAGGTGAAGGATCAGCATCCTGCCACTGTCTGGCCTGAGAGACTGGTTGGTGGCCAGTGGAGAGCACGTTCATTCAGAAGCAGAAAGAGTTGTGTTGGTAAAAGGCTGTGAAATTCTGAGCACGAGCAGTGTGGCTTTGGAGCTCACCTGCACAAAAGGTTACATGGCACGAGGCCTAGGTCCCAAGGTAACCATTCCCTGGCGGGCTCAGTGAAGGGAATCACCAGCAGAGTTGACCATGGCTGGCAGAGGGGCTTCCTCGTGGAGGGGGCGGGTTCCAGGCAAAATAGCCAAGTGACTTAATGGTCTGGAGAAAGCAGGCTTGCTCCAAAGCACACTGTTGACATCCCTAGGGATGCCCAGAGAAATGAAAAACTCTAGTGGGCAGAAGAATGAAGGCAGATGGACCCAAAGATTTTTTGAAAGATCACTATACTCTGAATATTTAGTATTAATGTGACCTTATTTGTTCCTTCAGGCAAGGGAGAGTTTGCAGTGTTTTGATTGCATAAAAAGAGGATTAATAATTGAAACTATCACCGTGGTTATTATCCTGATGAAGCCAGTATTAAAATCTGTAGCCACTTAGAAATCAGAAATAAATGGACCCAATATGAACTGCAGGATGATTCTGCTGGAGACGTACTTTTGGAATGTAGAAAGAAATCCAAAATGGAACCAACTTTCCAATCTCTCACACTGCTCAAAGAGGGAAATGGACAGAAAGTGACCTAAAAAAATAAACTGTCACATTTACACTTTATCTGTCTCCAAACACCTTTGAAACAATTTCACTGGGGGAAACCAGGCATGGTCTGCATCTTATGGAGGGGGTTTGGGTGCTCCCAATATGTTGTTTAGCATACACGTACATAAAGAGAAGGATTACCAGGAAATATCAGCTCTATTCACGTAGGAGAATCCATCCATCCACTCACTGGAGGAGTAAGGAATGGTGTTTTTGGAACAATCTCATCCCCATTCTCAGTAGGTCCTCCACCTGCACATACATACACACACCATTTTAGACCACAGAAGAGTAGTTGAAGGACACATGTTAGTCACATAACAGAAAACTAAGACTAAAAGAATATTTAGTACATTTTTTCCCTTTTCCTCCTGTCCCTACTGAGACAGTTATTGATATAGCCTTTTGATATCCATGTTTTCTATTTCATCTCATGTTAGATCAGTGCCAACCAATGAAGTTATGAAGGCAGCAATGTTCTAAGAAACGTCAGAAACACCCACTTCATTAGAACATCAAACCAAGGCCATCACACTATTTTTACAGCTGTTGTCTGCTTTAATGCCCCATATAATTTGTACTGACATCCACAAGATTTCTTCCTCCATCGATGCTTTATATCCTTTCTCAGGGTAGCCTATGCTATGCAGTGTATGAAGGAAGCAGCAAAAAGCATGTTGCATTTTATAAAACCTTTTTAAACCATTACATGTGTTTATGTATGTGATTTAAAAAAAATTAAAAATCATGGCACAAAATAGCGCAAATGATTTATCATTTCATCTTTCTCCTCTTTTTATCCAAAAAGCTGAACAGTCATAACCGTGCCACCTGCTTTTGACTTACTAGTTGGCCCTGATTTCCTTCATTGCTTTTCCTTTGCATTTGTAAATCTAGAAAAATAGGACGCTTCTTTTTTTCTTTTTTTTTCTTTTTTCTTTTTTTTCTTTCTTTTTTTTTACAGACAGAGAGAGTCAGAGAGAGGGATAGATAGGGACAGACAGGAACAGAGAGAGATGAGAAGCATCAATCATTAGATTTTTGTTGCGACACCTTAGTTGTTCATTGATTACTTTCTCATATGTGCCTTGACCGTGGGGCTACAGCAGACCGAGTAACCCCCTGCTCAAGTCAGTTGACCTTGGGTCCAAGCTGGTGAGCTTTTGCTCAAACCAGATGAGCCCACGCTCAAGCTGGTGACCTCGGGGTCTCAAACCTGGGTCCTCTGTGTCCCAGTCCGACACTCTATCCACTGCGCCACCGCCTGGTCAGGCGCCTTTTTTTTTTCTTGAAGGAAAGGCTTTCACTTTTATTCTGAGCAGCTCTGAAAACTGCCCTGATGTTATACAAAGATTACAGACTCAATAATCTTAGTCAAATTCACTTATGCTCAGGGTGATTTCTGCCGAAGAGGTCCCTGAAATAATTCTCTTATTTTCACTGGTTCCCAAGTGTAAAAAGGTAAAAAACCTTAGAGTATTTGTGGAGATAACTTAAAAAATAAGCCTAAAAATAAAAGTCTATGTCAGATAGACTTCAGAAATTAGGAAAGTAACTAAATTCCTATCTCTATCAATGATCATTATCATTTAACAGTAGTATAATAAAATTGCTACATACATCCTCTTTACGGGCTTAAAATTCAAAATGAGTTCCATTATCAGCTGTCTATGTGTGTATAACAGACCATCCCAGAATTTGGTGGGGCTGAAAACAGCACGCATTTTGTCGGCTCACAATGCTGAGCATCAGAAATTTAGACTAAGCTCCACTAAATGGCTTTTTGCTGGTTTCATGTAAGTAGAATGAACAGCTGGTCTTGGTTTACCTAGGACTTCCCAGTTTTAGACAAAGCTGTCAGTCTCAAGCAAAAGAAGACAGTTGGTCAACCTATATCTTGGGTCACACATGTGGCAGTAGTCATCTGGTGACTCACCCGGAGCCAGACGGTCTAAGGTAGTCTTACTTACACAACTAGTCATTGGTGCTGATTGTCAGCTGGGCTGTGTGCTTCCAACAGGCTAGCCCAGGCTTCTTCATAGGGTAGCAGGATACGAGAAGTAGGAGAAAGTGCGAGCCCCAGTGGACAGGCCTCTGCTTGTACCACAATTAGCCAAAGCAAGTCACATGGCCAAGGAAATCAATGTGTGAGTGTACCACATAAGGGCATGGATACCAGAAGCCATTATTGGTCCCATTCACTGGGACCATTTTTGTTACAGTCTAGCATAAGGTCATGTGCTGTTTAATATTTAAACTTAACAAATCTGGGAGCCTAATTTTTTTATTATGTTATGTTTAGAGACCATCTTCTACCTGGTAAGTCAAAGACCCCTCATTCCTAGGATACAGTCTAAGTAACTATGAAAGAAAGAAAAACAGAATAATCTCTGTTGCTTTTTTGCTGCCACCACCACTTGTTCCTGTTTAAAAAGAAAAACATTTTTAAAAATGGTGTAGCAGTCTAGTGCAGCCTAGTGGAAGAAGTAAGAAGTGCCACAATCAATGATGCTAAGGCAGCAATTTTCAAACCATGTGCCACAAGAATTTTAAAACATGCAATATCTAACTATTTAGTCAGGGACACTGACTCAGTCTCTGAGATTGTCAAGCAAAAAAAAAATGACTACAGATGGCCCTGGCTGGGTTGCTCAGTGGATAGCACATTCTGGTGTACCAAGGTCACAGGTTAGATCCCTGGTCAGGAAACATAGCAACCAATGAGTGTACAACCAAAAAGAACAACCAAGTGAAAGAACAAGTTGATGCTTCTCTCTCTCTCTCTCCCCCTTCTTCCATCCCTTCCTCATTATGCTTTCTCTCCTTTTCTCTGCCTCTCTCCCTCTCTCTTTCTTCCCCTTCCTCTCTCAAATCAATAAAAATAAAATGTTTTAGTGATAGCATCTAACACAACAATAGTCATCTGGTATGAATGCATCAAAATTATGCTAATTTTTTTGTAAGATCAGCAAAATATGTCAATACTTTTTGATGTGCTGCAGAATTTTAGTAATAAATTTTTGGGTGCCGTCAGATGAAAACGGTTGGAAACCACTGTGCTAAGGCAGGTATCCAGTCACCTGACCAGTAAGGCCTCTCAGACAGCAGACAGCAGAGAGAAGAGGCCTAAGTTGAATCAGCTCTGCTGGCTCAAAGCATAAGCCTGGATCCTGAGTGTTACACCTCTCTACTTACACCGTTCTTCTCAGTCTCTATGTCCTCAGAGTCATTTTTCCCATTATGCATCCATTGTCCCAACATGGATGAGTCAGGAGAAAACAGAGTTTTTTAGGATTAGAGTTAAATTTTCCCTCCACTTCCACATCCTGGCCTTGCAAAGAGGACCCTTTCTCTCTACCCAGGACCTACTTCATCTTTGCCCTCATGGGACCACCTCCTTGCATAACAGAGGCTCACATTCCTCCCTCATCCCTACAGCGCTAGTAATACAATTAACAGTAAGAAAACTATACCAAAAAGAAGAGTAATTATTTTAAAAGATAAATGATCCAAGTGAATTTAGGAGTAGTTATTTAGCCAGACTTTTCAAAATGCTAATAAGTAATGATTTAATACATAAAAGAACAAAATTCTTAGAAAAAATATATTATGTTTTAATGTACACTATCATTTTAATCAACAATTGAACTCTAGTTGAAAATAATTACATTTTAGCTGAAATTTTTCGGAGTGTCATGGGCCAAATGAAAATTGCTAGTTACATAATTGAAAATTATGTGGTTCCTCTCTATGTTGATTGACTTGGTTAGGTTGAGTTCTAAGGGAAATTGTGCCATTTTTAATTCTGATCAAATTCACATTGCTACCCACATGTCCAGAATTCTCCCTGTACCACTAATATGAATGGAAATTGAGAGCCAAATTGTTTTCTAAGGGTCCAAATTGAAGTTTCTTTTAGATTTCTAGACCAAAGTTTAAATTGTTATAAAATTTTAAAAATAAATATTTTCTGTGTATTTATTTTTCAGTGGGACTTATGTTAATTATTCTAACCCATGAAAAACACATAAGCTGTATTAAAATTCGAAATAACACTTTTATCTGAAAATGCAAGAAACTAGGCAAAAATCTCCTAGAGAAAGGTTCTATTTTTTTAAACGCCGCTATTTGTTCTTCACATATGGGGAAAAGGATAAATATTTGAAGTAGAGAGTATTAGGAAGATCAGCAACTCCTTATAATGTGGTGCAAATCACAGGGGGAGGCTTCAAGCATTAAGAACTACATCCTGGTTTAGCAAAGATAACCAACTATATACCCTTAGAAAGATGTGTTTGCAAGTGATAACATAAAGAGTGTTTAAAATAAAGAGTAGCTCCAATATATGTGTACATTATAGCCTTGTGAATTGAAGTCAGCAAAGATTAGAATATAAAAATTCATGTAGAAAAATGAACTAGTCTACAGTAAGTAAAGAAGAAAGCATATTTATTACTCACTTCAATAGACTTAATATGAAATTAAAAAATGTTTTCCATTAAATATTAGAAAAGTTATATCTCTATGGCCTGAAGAATAAAGAATCTTTCATAGGAACATGGTTGCATTAATTTTAAAAGGCATTCCAAGGATCACAGGTGTTTTATTATAGCAAAACTCAAAACTTGATTTGTGAGATTATGAGCAATATTCATAAAGTGCATTAATATGTTGAAAGTTTCATGAACACAGAGCCAACATTAAATATGTTTGCAGTATGTTCACATTCCTAGGCTAAACCAGCAAGAATAGTTTTGGGGAAAAACTAGGAATGTCAAGATAAATAAATGATAGAGAGTGAGAAATGGGACCAATGGGGAAAATTTCAAGCAATTAATATTATATTTAAAATAGAAAACAGAGAGCAGAAAAACATGCTGAAAACAATAACCTGCTCTTTTTATTACTCTGAGGAGAAATTAATGTGATACATGAACATTGTTTGCCTTTAATTTATGAAGAATACAGTCATTTTTCTTCTCTTGACTTCAGTGCAACATTGTATAATAGTTAATTCATTATTTGTGTGGTGGGGAAGGAATTTCAATCCATAAACTCAGTTGTGTGCGATATTTCACAGTATTAAATGTTCCTCAGAGACACTTAAATCTAGCTTTGAGTTTCCTTCACCAAAGTAGTAGGAAGTTCAGGCTGTCTCCTCATGATAATTTCCTCTTCTCAGGGAGGGCAATGATCCTTGAATCTGACTTAGGCCAAATTATCTGAGTTGTCGTATTGATCCTCATTGTTAGTTCACAATGGTTGCGACCAAGATCCCTGCCATCCAATCCACTTGTTTAAATTCAGCAATTATGCCAATTTTGTGCAAATTAAAGTTCGTCAAGGCCAAGAGTCCCAGTGAGTGGGGTTGGAGAGCCCACCTTTTGCTTTCTCTCTCCCGTCTCTGGGACATCCTATATGATCTCTTCAGGCTCCTTAGGCTCCCACAAAAACAGAAGGAGCATCCTCCAATAATCTTTTAGCAACTTCCTTTTACCAAACTACAAAAATGACTGAGGCTGATGACCTGGCTTGCTTTGTGCTTGAAATGAGAAGGGTGGTGACCATCAAAGGGAAAGAACAAAATAGCGATTAATCTATCAATTTATTGTGTTAGGCTGACAACGCCTATTGCACGTACCAGCAGGAACTTTGAGCACCCACCCCATGTGGGCATGACCCTGGGCACTTTGCGTGCATCCACCCTCATGCTCTGGCCCAGCAAGACTGATATCCTTCCATTACTTGGTAATATTCTCCTTCCCAACTCAGGGCCTTGGTGTGCCATCTTTCTCTTTAATGAATTTATTGGGGTGACATTGGTTAATAAATTTATGAGTTTCAGGTGTACAGTTCTATAATACATCATCTGTATATTGTACTGTGTGTTCACCACCTCAAGTCATGTCTCCTCTATCACCATTTATACCCCCTATACCCTTTCCGACCTCCCCTTCCCCAATTCCCATCTGGTGATCACCATGCTCTGTCTGTGTCTGTGAGTTATTGTTTTGTTTCAGTTTTTGCTTAGTCCCCTCACCTTTTTCACCCAGCCCTGCAACCAGTACACCATTTTCCTTTGTCTCAAACACATCCTTTATACCTCTTTTTCTTTCCATTTTATGAAATCATTTACCCTGTGAAGCTTTTCAACAATCCTTTTCCAAATATTGTCATAATAATGACCTATCTCTGTCAATTTTTATCTGTGAACTGAAATATACTAGCATTTTATTATAGATTTGTAATTTTTCAGTAGGATTACTACGTTTATTTAACTCTCCTTTTATTTTATTAGCCTTAGACTGGTATGAAACATGAACTAAAGCTTCAGGTTAGGACACAATGTACAATGAACTTTAAACTTCCAGAAGTTGAAAAGTAATTTAATTTTATGCTTTTTACTTTTTATAACAAACCAGAATAGCAATTCCTAGGAATTTCTCCTAAACATATACTCTCATGTGAAAATGATGTCTATTCAAAGCTATTTAATCTAGAAATATTGAAATAGCAAAATGGTGAAAATAATTTAAATGTTTACATATATATGTATATACATATATGTATAATGGAAATGAATGATTGTCAAAATATATTAGATAGTTTAAAATAATTAGGTAAATTCCTTAAATTGGGTAAAGAACACAATGTGTAGCATACAATCCTTTGTGTAGAAAGTAAAGAAAAAAAGATGTGTTTTTATTTGCTTAAATGAGCATAAAATATATCTAGGAGGATGCTCAAGAAATAACAATGGTTGTTTGTGATAAAAAAAAAACAGAGTAGCAGGGGATAGAAAGAGAAGCAAGAATTTATTATAAACATGAAAATGTATTATCTATTCAAAGTAAATTAATATTTTAAAATAAAACTAATGGATATCCATAAATTTGTGGATGTCCATATCTGAAAAAGATGGAGTAATATGAGCCAGATTTCCCCTGCCACCTAATAAAACAAAATATTTGAAATTGTGGTTTTCAAGACTTTCCACATCTGGCAATGAAGGACACTGATCCCTGAGAGATGGGAATAAGAGGAGGGCTACATTGCACCAGCTTACTAACCTGAGAGAGTTTCCAGGCTGTGGTATAAGGAAGGGGAACCTAGATGAGACACAGCCTGAGTTGATATGGAGCTGAGAGTCTGGGCAGAATAGATTAGCTAGAATTTTAAGGGTAGAATACCACAAGAAGAGATCTATGCAGAGAGTGTTTTGAAGATCTACAGAGGGTATCTCTTGCATGCTCAGCAGAATATTGATAAGAGCACAAGTGTGAAGAAATTACCCAAATCTGGGGAAATGAAACTACTCAAGAAAATTAGGAGTATCAGTGAAATGCACAAAAGGCACCAGCCAGACTGAAAAACCTGATGATTTACAAGACATTGAATAGAAGACACAGAAGGGTCTTGCCTTAAGGGTAGCGGATACTTTCCCCTAGATTGTGTACAGCTGCAGACCTACCTAATAAATCTTAGGAGCAAAAGCCAGAAATATCAAACTCTTTCTAAGTAATGTAACTGCATCCCAAAACAAAATTCAAAAATCTTTAAAAGAATACCAAAGATCCACTACCTAAAAATATAGAAGTTCAAGCATCCAGTGAAAAAATTGCCAAGCATGCAAAGAAGCAGTAATATCTGACCCATAATAAATAGGCAATTCAACCAATTGAAACTAAGAAGTGATTAAGAATTAACAGCAAAGGACATTAAAACTTTAATTATAGCAGTATTCTGTATGTTGAGATATTTAAGAGACATGTGAAATATAAAAAGACAAAAATAAAATACTCAAGGTGAAAATAGAACGAGATAAAAAAAGCATTGAATGGAATTATTAGTAGATTAGACATTATAAAAAAATAAAGAAACTTGAAGATACAGCAATAGAAACTATACAAAATCAAATGCAAAAAGTGAATTTTAAAAAAATGAACAAATGTGTAATTAGAGTCTCTGAAGGATATGAAAGAAAGGTAGAGGCAAAAAAAAAAAAATAGTGGAAGAAATATTGATCAAACATTGTCCCAATTCCATGAAAAATATTTCTACAGATCCAAAAATTTAAAGATTTCAAATAATTCCAAGCAGAAGAAGCTATACCAAATTATGTCATAATAAAAGTCAATGATATACAGAAGGTCCTCAAAATAGCTAGAGAAATAAAGATTCATTACATACAGAAAAAAAAAGGATAAAAATAATAACACATTTCTCATGGGAAACAATACTAGTGAGGAGATAGTGGGCAACATGTTTAGAGGATTGAAAGAAGAAAGCTGTTAACCTAGCAATAGTCGACAAAAGTATCTTTTAAAAGTGTAGATGAAAAATGGTGTTTTCAGATGTGCAAAAGGTAAACACTCCATCACCAGCACACTCCAACTATAAGAAATGCTAAAGAAAGTTCTTTAGGCAGATGGAAAATAATAGCAGATGGATCTAAACAAAAGAATTATGTAATGAGAAACAGTGTTCATACTATAATTTCATATATTTGAAATGTTATTGTTTTAATATTTTAAAAGAAAATTGAATACTTAAGCAAAAATGATAATATAATGTGGGATTTATAACACATGCAAAAGTAAAATGTATGACAACAAAGTACAAAGGCTGGAAGAGAAAAAGTGAATGCATACTATCAGAAGATATGTGTGCAATGGTATATAATATTGCCAGAAGGTAAACTGTGATAAAAATGAAGATGCATGATATAAACCAAACAGCAACCAACCAATATAACAAAACAAGGAGGTTTTAAGTAAAATTTAAAAAAGTTTAATTAAATGGAATCATGAAAAATATTCAGTTAATCACAAGACAGAGAAAGAGGGGAAAAGAAACAACAGATAGGACAAATGGAAAACAAAGATGATAGATTTAAACTTAGCCACATGAATAATTATAGTAAAAATAATATAATCAATCAATATGCAGAGATTGTAAAAGAGCGAGAATACGAGTATATGCTGTCTAGAAGAAAATCACTTTAAATATAAAGACACAACTAGTTTAAAAATTAAAGTAAAAAGATATTAAAAATTAAATACTAGTCCTTAGATAATATAAATCTAAAGAAAATAGAAGTAGCTATAGTAATATCAAGTCAAATACATGTTAGAGCAAAGAATATTAGCAAGGATGAGAAAGTCTTTCATAATAACAATGAGGTCAATTCAGCAAGAGCACATAAAAATCCTAAACATTTATGCACCTATTGTATTAACAGAGCTACAAAACACATGAAGCAAAAAATAAACCTGATGGAACCGCAGGAAGAAATAAACCAATCCAGAATTTTAGTTATATATTTTAATCTTTCTCCCAATAATTGATAGAACAAGAAGACGGAAAATCAATAAGAATATAGAAGACTTGAACACTACCAACTAACTTTAGCTAATAAATATTTATTCACCACTCACTCAACAGCAACAGTATACACATTCTTGTCAAATATACATGAAACATTTACCAACATAGACCAAATTCTAAGCCATTAAAAAGTCAATTATAAAAGGATTCAAGTTATACAAAGTATATTCTCAGACCACAATGGAATTAAATGAGAATCAATAATAGAAAGGTCTCAAACAAATCCCCAAATATCTGGAAACTAAATTATACACTTCTGTGTAACCCATAGGTTAAAAGAGAGAGAAAGAAATTAGGGATTATTTTCAACATAATGAAAATATATTCATGAGAATACTACATATCGTTTTTATGTGGGGAGAGGATTCCTCTAAAGTGAAACTTAACAGAGATGTATAGTAAGTACTAAATACCTATATTTTTAAAAAGCCTCTAATCAATAATCTCAGCTTACAAATTAAGTAACTAGAAAAAGAAAAACAAATTAAATACAGAGTAAGTGTGTGAATTAAAATAATAAAAACCAAGAGAAATTAATGAAATATAAAACAGAAAAAAATAAGAACAATCAATGAAACCAAAACCTAGTTTTTTAAGCAGATAAATAAAATTCATAAAACTATAACCATAGTCCTATAGAGGAAAAAAAAGATAAATGACACAAATATGCTCACCAGCCATCCACACTAATCAATAGAGGAAACACTAATTTATTTGGGGTTTGGTAAAAACATCAACGAAGGTAAAGAAGATCCACTTGAATTTATTTTATTTTGCCTAAAAGTAACCTAAAATATACTACATGCTTTGGTTTTTATAAACTCATTAAGAAAACATGATGTATTTCCAACAAATTACTTACAATAAAAAAAAATCACTATAGGATTTTCTCCTGCCCAGTATCTATATTAATTTTCTATCTATGATAATTCTAATTTTGAGATTCATTCTGCACAGTAAATTTTGAGGCACTTTGGAATTATGTTTTGCATGATCAATGTATTTGTATGACTTAATAGCTTTGTATTTGTGGTTCAGATTGAACAGGACGGAGAATTTCTGATCACTTATGCCCAAACCCTAAGAAGCAGAGGTTACAGTGTGCTAGTTGTTCAATGGGAACCACACCCAATATATGTTAGAGTCCTAATTTGTTCCAGCTACAGTTGTAATTCACCTCTGAAAGTCAATGTGTGGAATATAGAATAAGATTAGGCTGCTGGAGAGAGGGATAAAGTGAGGTACATTTGGTTCTCGGATTTTTATTTCAAATGTTAAAATAAAAAACTACATGAGATTCTTTACATTATTTTTTTGAATCCTGCTCACTTTCCCTGGGGAAAAATGAATCCCTCTTCCTGCCATGTAATCTTTCTTTCTACAAAGAGTCTACACATTAAAAAATATTCTTAAACTGCAGTCAGCCAGGTACCATCTTCACATGCAAAATCATTGAAATATATAAGACACTTAAATTCAGGTTTATATTACTCAAGTGCCACACTCCATTTTGCCAAGAGCAAGTCTTCAGTCAGTCTGTAAATTGGTGTGTCTAATATTTATACATATTTTAAAATGTGTATCTTCAATATTTAATGCCTTGTGCTCTTATTTATAAATATCATTTGTTTCAAAACTTTTTCATAAATGTTTTAAAAACTGTGCTGACAATGTGTTTATAGATTTGCTTTGTCTGCATAAAGGTATTCTCTGATTGTTTTATATTCACATTTACATAGTTGTCTTTCTTCACCCCCAAACAGTGAAAGAGAAACAGGGTGGTAAAGAGCCCAAAGGCTTTCAAATCAGAAGATCTGGACTCCAGGTCTACCACTCACGAGCTTCAACTTTGGGCAGTGTTTTTAACCTCTCTCAGCCTGTTTTCTCAAACAGGACATAGGAATAATAGTCATAAGGTTGCTCTGAGGATTGATCAAGAGAATGGAATAAAGCTCTTAGCCAAGAGCCCAGGTCATAGTGAGCTCTCAAGAAACAAGAGCTACCTTTGAACTAAAAAAGTATTTAGGAGTGATGTCAGAGAAATGGTGCTGTGAGGGGTGCTCCTGATATCTCTCCTTGAAATTTCAACAAATTCAACAAATAAAGACAGAGAGAAAAAATCTGAGGAGCACCTAAAATATACACACACCAGACAAAGGTATGATTAGTCAAAAAAAAAGGTGGCTGAATATATAATCCACTCTGAAGGAAATAAGATGGAGAACAGAGTATTTCACTTTCCTCACTGATCTGAAGAAGGGCCACTTTTGTCTGGAGCTGAGTGAAGCAGAGGGTCTTAGGCAGAGGGAAGAAGCTGGGTTACAGTGGATGATCAATCAGAAGAAAGAACACACTAGCTCTGCCAGAGATCAGAGATGCGGGGCAAGCACGGGCAGCAGTCTATGACAAAGGTTACCAGTATGGGGTGCCCACAGGCACTGGTGCCAGCAGCTTTATGCACTCCTGGATCCACAACCATTGGCAGTGTGCGAGTGGCTCCACCTGGCACCACTGGTGTAGAGGCGTGCACTCACGGGCTGAAGGGCTTAGCCTGAGATTATCAGCGAAAGAAATCTGCATGGGCTGTTGCCAGCATCTTTGTGCATTCCCAGCTCCATGACTACCAGCACAGGACATACACAAGAGCCAGGATCCATAGACCTGGGACTGGCCAGGCAGGGTACCTCCACAGGGCCAATACAGGCTTCAAAGCTCATTCCTGCATTCCCAGCTCTGACTGAGATAACAGGTGCTGTGTACCTAAGTGGGCACGTGCGGGCCTCTGTGTTCACTGCTGAAGTCGTGGGGGCTGGACGCACATGTGGCTTGCTGTGGGCAACCAAACAGTGCCAAGGGAGAAGCCTGTGGCAATTAGATGTGCAGAGCACTGAGGCATACTAGACATGCCTGGGGGCCCTTAGAAAGCCACTTAATCTGCAATCAGATCCCAGCCCACAGCATGCTGAGATGTACTGGACCTGTCTGCCAGCTTTTAGAAAGGCGCTAGATCTGAAATCGGCTCCCAGCCCTGCCTGCTCTTGTTAGCAACTCTAATTGGCACAGCCTTACTCAGAATTGTGCTTTGAATTATACTGGAGAAAGGTCCTGGCTGCTCTTAAAGCCTCTTGCTCTGCAAGCAGTGGCTGGGGCGAACCTCACAGCTAAATCCCCAGGGTGCTAGCTCAAGTGGGAGAGACATGGAGAGAGGCACCTGGAAAACTAAGACTCCCATTGTCAGAGCCTCCAAGCCCTAACAAGCCCGACCTACCAACAAGACTGAGGTCCAGCCTACGTCATTGCCACTGCGACACAATAGCAAACCACTGCTCAAGAGCCCCATGGGGGCACAACTTTTAGTATAGTGCCACCTTCCCCAAAAAAGGAAGAAGCTACCTCTCAAAACCAGAAAAAAATTACATTTTTATAACTTTCTTTTCCATTTTGGTCATTTTATCTTTTTTCCTTTTTATTCTTTCCTTTCCCTATTGAACTTCATTATCCATTATTGTTACATTTTTTCATTCTTGTTTTTTATGAGGGTTTCATTTCAAAACCTTTACTTTTTTCTCTCTCTCTCTTTTCTTTTTCTCTCATTCAATTATCATTTATCAACAAATTATTATATTTTGGATTCATATTTTTCTTTGTGGCATTTTGTGTTTTTTACTTCATATTTTATCTCTTTTGTCATTTTTATCAGTTCCTGCTCCATGTTCTCTGTAGGTTTTGTTTCACTTATAATTAGAGAATTTTCATTTTTTTACTGTATCTTTTTAATTTTTTTTAATTATCTCTTATTAGTGTTATTAATAATACTACTCTCAAATGCCATTAAGGAAAAAGAAATCAAATATTATGGATACAAAAGATAGAGATGTAGCTCAGATAGATGATGAAAAATCTCTAGAAAAAAATTTTAACTGCTTGGAAACCTTGGAGTTAAATGAAAGAGAATTAAAAATTTAAGTCCTAAAAATACTCAAGGAAATACAAGATATCATGGAAAGGCAATTTAGAGAGCTCAATAAACAATTCAATGAAAAAAAAGAATACTTCACCAAGAAAATTGAAACTATAAAAAGGAACAAAACAGAAATGAAAAACTCAATACATGAACTGAAAAATGAGGTAACAAGCTTAGTTAATAGAATAGGCCAGATAGAGGAGAGAATTAGTGACATAGAAGACAGACAACTAGAGATACTACAGAGAGAAAAGGACAGAGACTCACAAATTTAAAAAAATGAGATAGCCCTACAGGAATTGGCTGACTCCATCAGAAGAGCAACATAAGAATAATGGGTATATCAGAAGGAGAAGAGAGAGAAAATTGAATAGAGAACATATTCAAACAAATAATCGATGAGAACTTCCCAAGCTTATGGAAAGAATTAGAGACTCGAATCTAAGAAGCAAACAGAACACCAAGTTACCTTAACCCAAACAGACCTACTCCAAGGCATATTGTAATGAAATTATCACAAACCAATGACAAAGAAAAAAATCCTCAAGGAAGCCAGGGAAAAGAAGAATACAACATATAAAGGAAGGCCCATTAGACTATCATCAGATTTCTCAACAGAAACTCTACAAGCTAGAAGAGAGTGGACCCTAATATTTACAGTACTGAAAGAGAGGAACTTCCAGCCAAGAATATTATATCTATCAAAGCTATCTTTCAAATATGACGGGGAAATAAAAACATTTACAGATATAGAAAAGATGAGAAAATTTATCACCAAGAAACTCTTACTTCAGGAAATACTAAAGGGAGTTATTCAACCAAATACAAAACAAAACAAAATCACAAGTAAAAACTCGAACAAGATCACAATAAAAACAAAATTAACCTGTGACAACAAAAACAAAAAAGGGGAGAGGACAAAGATTAACAGTAGCAAAGGAGGATGGAGTGTAGAAGCATTCATGAGATAATGTACTACAATGAATATGATGTATATTCTTTTAATTACCTAATGGTAACTACCAGTGAAAAAGCCACTACAGAAACACATGGCTTAAAAAAGAAGAAACAGAGGAAAGAGGTATGGAATACAACCAAACAAAAACAAATGACAGAAGAACAAAAGAGAAGAATCAAACAAGATACAGAGCTATCAGAAAGCAGTATACAAAATGACAATCAGAAAGCCTCAAGTGTCAATAATTACATTAAATGTAAATAGATTGAACTCATCAATAAAAAGACACAGAGTAGCAGAGTAGATCAAAAAAGGAAATCCAACTGTAAGCTGCCTTCAAGAAACACATCTAAGCTGCAAGGATAAAAACAAATCAAAGTGAAAGATTGGAAAATGATTCTCCAAGCAAATAACATCGAAAGAAAAGCAGGTGTAGCCATACTCATATCTAACAATGCTGACTACAAGGCAGCTAAGATAATCAGAGACAAAGATGGTCATTTCATAATAATAAAGGGAACATTGATTCAAGAAGACATAACAGTTCTTAATATATATTCACCAAACCAAGGAGCACCAAAGTATATAAGTCATCTACTAACTGATCTAAAAATAAAAACTGACAAAAATGCAATCATACCTGGAGATCTCAATACACCACTGACAGCTCTAGGTCATTCATCCAAACAAAAAATCAATAAAGAAATATTGGTCTTAAATGAAACACTAGAAAAATTGGATATGATAGACATCTACAGGACATTTCATCCAAAAACACCAGAGTATACATTTTTCTCCAGTGTACATGGAACATTCTCAAGAATTGACCATATGTTGGGCCACAAAAATAACATCAACAAATTCAGAAAGATTGAAATTATACCAAGCATATTCTCTGACCATAAAGCTTTGAAACTATTCAACTGCAATAAAAGAAGTAACAAACCCACAAAAATGTGGAAATTAAACAACATACTTCTAAAAAATGAGTGGGTCAAAGAAGAAATAAAAGCAGGGATCAAAAGATATATACAGACAAAAAAAATGACAATATGACATATCAGAATCTCTAGGATACAGCAAAAGCAGTAATAAGAGGGAAGTTCATATCACTACAGAACAAACAAGAGAGAGCCCAAGTAAACAATATAACATCAAATCTATTTTTTGGGGGGGGGAGTTGTATTTTTCTGAAGTTGGAAATAGGGAGGCAGTCAGACAGACTATCGCATGCACCTGACCAGGATCCACCCGGCATGCCCACCAGGGGGCGATGCTCTGCCCATCTGGGGCGTCGCTCTGTTGCAACCAGAGCCATTCTAGCATCTGAGGCAGAGGCCATAGAGCCATTCTTAGCACCCGGGCCTACTTTGCTCCAATAGAGCCTTGGCTGTGGGAGAGGAAGAGATAGACAGAGAGAAAGGAGAGGGGGAGGGGTGGAGAAGCAGATGGGCACTTCTCCTGTGTGCCCTGGCCGGGAATCAAACCCGGGACTCCTGCATGCCAGGCCAATGCTCTACCACTGAGCCAACCGGCCAGGGCCAACATCACATCTTAAGGAACTAGAAAAAGATGAACAAAGGCAACCCAAAACTAGCAGAACAAAGGAAATAATAAAAATCAGAGCAGAAATAAATAAAATAGAGAACAGAAAACCTATAGAAAAAATCAATAAAACAAGGAGCTGGTTTTTTGAAAAGATCAACAAAATTGACAAATCCTTGGCAAGACTCACTTAGGAAAAAAGAGAAAGGACTCATATAAACAAAATCCAAAATGAAAAAGGAGAAATCACCACAGATATCATAGGTTTATAAAGAACTGTCGTAGAATACTATGAAAAAATATATGCCACCAAATTTAACAATTTAGAAGAAATGAATAAATTCATAGAACAATACAATCTTCCTAGACTGAGTCACAAAGAAGTAGATAGACTAAACAGACCCATAAGCAGGGAGGAAATAGAAACAACTATTAAAAACCTCCCAAAAAATAAAAGTCCAGGCCCAGATGGTTATACTAGTGAATTCTATCAAACATTCAAAGAATATTTGATTCCTGTTCTACTCAAAGTCTTCTAAAAAACTGAAAAAGAAGCAATACTTCCAAACACATTTTATGAGGCCAACATAACCCTCATACCAAAGCCTGGCAAGGACAACATAAAAAAAGAAAACTACAGGCCAATATCTCTAATGAACACACAGATGCTAAAATCCTAAACAAAATACTAGCAAATCAAATACAACACATTAAAAAAATAATTTATCATGATCAAGTGGGATTCATCCCAGAATCACAAGGATGGTTCAACACACATAAAACAGTTAACACAATACACCCTATCAACAAAACAAAGAATAAAAACCATATGATCCTATTAATAGATCCAGGAAAGGCATTTGATAATATACAACATCATTTTATGTTTAAAACACTCAACAAAATGAGTATAGGAGGAAAATATCTCAACATAATAAAGGCCATCTATGACAAGCTATCAGCTAACATCATATTAAATGGCAAAAAACTAAAAACTTTTCCTCTAAAATCAGGAACAAGAGAAGGCTGCCTACTCTCTCCACTATTATTCAAAATAGTGCTGTAAGTTCTAGCCAGAGCAATCAGACAAGAGAAAGAAATAAAAGACATTCATATTGGGAAAGAAGAAGTAAAAGTTTCACTTTTTGCAGATGATATGATCCTATACATCGAAAACCCCAAAGACTCCACAAAATGACTATTAGAAACAATAAGCCAATACAGTAAGGTCGCAGGATACAAATTAATATACAGAAGTCTATTGCCTTCCTATATGCCAACAATAAAACTTCAGAAAATGAACTCAAAAAAATAATCCCTTTTATGGTTGCAACAAAAAAATAAAATACCTAGGAATGAACATTACAAAGAATGTAAAGGACCTATATAATGAAAACTACAAAGCATCATTAAGAAAAATCAAAAAAGATACAATGAAATAGAAAAATATGCCTCATTCTTGGATAGGAATAATAAATATAGTTAAAATGACCATATGACCCAAAGCAATATACAAATTTAATGCAATTCCCATCAAAACTCCAATGTCATTTTTTAAGGAAATAGAACAACAAATCACCAGGTTTATATGGAACTATAAAAAACCCCGAATAGCCAAAGTAATCCTAAGGAAAAAGAATGAAGCTGGGGGCTTTACAATACCTGGCCTCAAATTTTATTATAGAGCCATGAAAATCAAAACAGCATGGTATTGGCAGAAAAATAGACACTCAGACCAATGAAACAAAATAGAGAGCCCAGAAATAAAACCACATATATATGGTCAAATCATCTTTAATAAAGGAGCCAAAAAACACACAACGGAGAAAAGAAAGCCTCTTCAATAAATGTTGCTGGGAAAACTGGAGAGCCTCGTGCAAAAGAATGAAACTTGACTACAGTCTGTCTCCTTGTACCAAAATTAATTCAAAATGGATCAAAGACCTAAATATAAGACTTGAAATAATAAATTACATAGAAAAAAAAACATAGGTACTAAACTCATAGACCTTGGCCATAAAGAACATTTTATGAATTTGACTCCAAAGGCAAGGGAAGTAAAGGCAAAGATAAATAAATGGGACTACATCAACTAAGAAGCTTTTGCACGGCAAAATAAACTGACAACAAAATAAACAGACAGCCAACTAAATGGGAGATGATATTTTCAAACAACAGCTCGGATAAGGGTATAATATCTAAAATATAGAAAGAATTCACAAAACTCAACCACAAACAAGCAAACAATCCTATTAAAAAGAATGGAAGAGGATATGAACAGACACTTCTCCCAGGAATAAATACAAATTGCCAAAAGATATATGAAAAGATGTTCATTTTCACTAGCTATTAGAGACATGCAAAACAAACTGCAATGAGATACCACCTCACAGCTGTTAGATTAGCTATTATCAACAAGACAGGTAATAACAAGTGTTGGAGAGGCTGTGGAGAAAAAGGAACCCTCATTCTCTGTTGGTGGGAATGTAAAGTAGTACAACCATTATGGAAGAAAGTATGGCGGTTCCTCAAAAAATTAAGAATAGAACTACCATATGACCCAGCAATCCCTCTACTGGGTATATACCCCCAAAACTCAAAAACATTAGTAGATAAAAACACATGCAGCCCCATGTTCATCGCAGCATTGTTCACAGTGGCCAAGACATAGAAATGACCAAAAAGCCCTTCAATAGAAAACTGGATAAAGAAAATGTGGTACATATTTGCTATGGAATACTACTCAGCTATAAGAAATGATGATATAGGATCATCATGACAATGTGGATGGACCTTGATAACATTATACTGAGTGAAATAAGTAAATCAGAAAAAACTAAGAACTGTATAATTCCATACATAGGTAGGACACAAAATTGATACTTATGGACATGGATAAGAGTGCAGTGGTTACCAGAAGAAGGGGAAGGGAGGAGACAGAGTGGGTGGGAGGAGGGGAGGGGCCTAAAGAAAATCAAATAAAATGTGACGAAGGACGATTTGACTTTGGGTAATGGGTATACAACATAATCAAATGTCAAAATGATCTGGAGATGTTTTCTCTGAATTTATGTACTTTAATTGATCAATGTCACCCCGTTAAAATTAATTGTCTAGATAAAATTTTAAAAAATGTTTAGGACAGGGCCCATTGGTTATAAATTATTTCATTATATAGCAACATGTGTACAATTCATCCTAGCCATAGTGGATATTGAATAATTATTATTTGTCCAAAAGAAATATTTCTTAGAAAGGCAGAAAAGGCCTAGAATAATAATAATAATAATAACAACAACAACAATGTAGGGGAGGTGGTTGGGGGAAGGGAGTAAAGAGGGACAAATATACGGTGATAGAAATGATTTGACTTTAGGTGATGGTACTCAACATGATCAACAGTTCAAATGCTGTAGAAATGTTTACCTGAAACCTAGGTACTGTTATTTACCAATGTCATCCCTTTAAATTTAATTTTCTAAATATATATATATATTTTTGTATTTTTCTGAAGCTGGAAACGGGGAGAGACAGACAGACTCCCGCATGCGCCCGACCAGGATCCACCCGGCACGCCCACTAGGGGCTACGCTCTGCCCACCAGGGGGCGATGCTCTGCCCCTCTGGGGCGTCGCTCTACCACGACCAGAGCCACTCTAGCGCCTGGGGCAGAGGCCAAGGAGCCATCCCCAGCGCCCGGGCCATCTTTGCTCCAATGGAGCCTTGGCTGCGGGCGGGGAAGAGAGAGACAGAGAGGAAGGGGTGGGGGTGGAGAAGCAAATGGGCACTTCTCCTATGTGCCCTGGCCGGGAATCGAACCCGGGTTCCCTGCACGCCAGGCCGACGCTCTACAGCTGAGCCAACCTGCCAGGGCCTAAAATTTTGTAAATGTAAAAAAAAACAATAATAATATAATATAATTAAACTGGAAAGACCTAGTTTAAATTCCAGCTTTTGCATGTTAATTAATCAATTCTGGTTGGGTGTTGCAGTCCAGCTATCCATTTGACAGTCTGTAAAATGAACATGATCTGTACATGGCAATGCTTGGTATATATATACTAAGAGATTTAATCAATGATACTGTCTACAGCAGCCATTTCTATACTTTTATCTGTCTGATAAGATCTCTTTCACTTTGAGGAAAGACCATAAAATTGAGTGATATTTCTCACCATGTGACTCACTAATTGTCATGTATTTCTCTATAATGAGAGACATCTGGGGCAAATGTGGCTCTACAGGGCATTAGTGGCATTAGAGTGTGAACTACAAAATGGGAAGTTCATGAGAATTCCAAGAGCAATTAGAGACCATATGAAAACTTTGTATTCACTTACAGAAAACTAATGCTAAAAAGTTCTATGCAGCCTGACCAGGCGGTGGCGCAGTGGATAGAGCGTCGGACTGGGATGCAGAGGACCCAGGTTCGAGACCCCAAGGTTGCCAGCTTCAGTGCGAGCTCATCTGGTTTGAGCAGGGGCCTACCAGCTTGAACCAAAGGTCGCTGGGTCCAACAGGGGGTTGCTTGGTCTGCTGAAGGCCCGTGGTCAAGGCACATATGAGAAAGCAATCAGTGAACAACTAAGGTGTTGCAACGTGCAATGGAAAACTAATGATTGATGCTTCTCATCTCTCTCCGTTCCTGTCTGTCTGTCCCTGTTTATCCCTCTCTCTGACTCACTCTCTGTCTCTGTAAAAAAATAAATAAAGAAAGAAGTTCTATGCAGTTGACCACTTATAATATCTTGAATTTGCTTCTTTGTTTTTTTTAAGTACAACACCGTTGCCCCTAATGTTCATGGTCCTTTAAAGATTATTTTATTCATTTCACAGGTCTCCTGTAATGGCTGGAGGTCTCTTTGCTGTCAATCGGAAATGGTTTTGGGACTTGGGTGGCTATGATCCAGGCTTAGAAATCTGGGGAGGAGAACAGTATGAAATCTCTTTTAAGGTAAGCCACCAATACCTTCTTCACACTATGTCTACATAATTTTGGCAAATCTGATAGAATGTCATTATTTTGTTTTGTGACGTATGTTGTGAGATGACTACAAAAATAGACATATTGCCTTTCCAAGTCAGGTTTTAGATAGGAGAAGCTACTTCCTCCTGCTGTTTCAGTGAGACACAGCCATGCTATAAAAGAGATGCATAGTAGAAACAATGAAAAACCCCTTTTACAGGTTGGAAACTTGGTTTGCCAATTGACCTACGGCTCCCCTGACAAGTGCATTCTTTCTGAAGCACTTAGAAATATACATAGAAGAATTAAGATGAAAGAAATCATATTTATTGGAGCTTTTGCCCTTTCTATTTGTTATAGAAATAGTATTTCACATTTTGATCGTAACCAGTTATTCCAAAATTTCAATAACAGAAGAGTAATTTTAAAATATGAATCTGAATCACTAATTAAAGTTATTTTTTGTGTAATTCCAATAAGCAGTTTTTTTACTTTTTTTATCTGAAGTTGCCCAGGTCTTGACTTTCTTTGACCACAAATACTCAGTAAAATTATATACTTTATCACATATATGTTTATGATAGAATATCAAATTTCAGGGTTTGTAAATGAAAAACTTTATTACAACATATGAAGACCATATACACAGAGCAAAATAAACTGTGCAAAAGTTTGTACTCCAAACTTCCAGGATTTTTTTTTCTAAAAAGTAGTCTTATAACAGAAAATAAAAAAACCTTTCCTTTTTTTCCATTATCATTGTCACTGTTTATATAGTTGATTGATTCTTGCAAGATTTATCATATGAAAACC
The DNA here is from genome assembly GCF_036850995.1 of Saccopteryx leptura. Lineage (NCBI taxonomy): Eukaryota > Metazoa > Chordata > Mammalia > Chiroptera > Emballonuridae > Saccopteryx > Saccopteryx leptura. The sequence continues at coordinate 236,465,448 of NC_089503.1, forward strand.
TCTTATTAAATAAATCAGCTTCTCCTAATTATTTCTATTATGAAATCAAACCAATTCTTGCTGAGAAAAAAAGAAGTGTATTCTAAATATTGTAAAAGTCAACCTTAGGAATCTAACTAAATCTTGAGTCAATGTATACAAAGGAAATGATAAGAGCTGATTTTATAGCACTGTAACAGCTCTATTCAATGTGTTAACAGAAATTATATGTTGTTCTCAAAGTGTCATAAAATAAATATTCCCAAAGAGATACTAAGGAGGCATGATTGCAGGCTTTAAGACATCTAGAATTTTCCATCTCACTATACTGACAGTAATCTTTGAAATACCATTTATAAAATTAGTGCTTTTCTTTCACCATTCTTCAAATTATTTTAATATCACTTATAAGCTACTGTTTTTCTTAAGCTTTTTATAAATGCATGGTTTAAAATCCTTGAATTTACCGGTGTCTTTTGGGTTTCTCTGTTATAGCTGTACACTTGTCACATTGTATATAGCAGAAGATAACAATATCACAAGTAGTAACAATAGAAATAGTATCTATTACCTTTGCCTAGTGGCGTGAGCCAGATGCTGAGCTAAGTGCTTTCTTTATCTGCATTATCTCATTTAAAACCACGACTCTAAGAAGTAGGTATTATTCCATTTTACAGATGAAGAAACTGAGACTTAAAGTTTTAAAGATTTAAGATTAAATTGTTTATAACTTTTAAAGATTAAGTAAACTACTCAGGGCCACTTGAGGATTGAAATGCTCCATTTCTGTTTAATTGTGGAGATGCAGAATTATTAAACTATCTGACACCCAGGTCATATTTACCAACACGATTCTGGAGTTCACTGATCTCTACCTAATGGTTCCTTTCCTTGAACAGAAACAGGTATTGTCATTATAGCCTAACAGCAAAGCAACAAATTTTCTGCTGAACCTGGCAAAATACCACTGATTAGCAGATATTGCCTAAAGGAGGGTGCAAAGTTTACAATAATACCTTCAACTGAAGCAGTAAAGATAAAAATGGCATTGCGCTATTATATGCACTATCTTCAGAATTCAAAGGATTCTTTTTACTTTTCACAGCTCAAGAGATTTTCTTCTTAAATTCTCTTAATTCATAAATTCGTTAAGCTTAAAATATTATTGAAGAAAATTTCTATAAAGCAGGACATGCCCAGTTTTGAATAATGAACCGGATGATGGAAAAACTGCTAACAGCCGCAGAGTTCGCAGAATATACATTTGCATTCTTTTTTTTTTTTTGCATTTTTCTTAAGTTGGAAATGGGAGGCAGTCAGACAGACTCCCGCATGCGCCCGACCGGGATCCACCCGGCATGCCAGGGGGCAATGCTCTGCCCATCCGGGGCGTCGCTCTGCCGCAATCAGAGCCATTCTAGCGCCTGAGGCAGAGGCCACAGAGCTACCCTCAGCACCCGGGCAAACTTTTGCTCCAATGGAGCCTTGGCTGTGGGAGGGGAAGAGAGAGACAGATAGGAAGGAGAGGGGTAGGGGTGGAGAAGCAGATGGGCGCTTTTCCTGTGTGCCCTGGCCAGGAATCAAACCCGGGACTCCTGCACGCCAGGCCGACGCTCTGCCACTGAGCTAACTGGCCAGGGCCTACATTTGCATTCTAAATCACAAAAGTATCTTCTAGACCAACACTAGCCTGACCTGTGGTGGTGCAGTGGATCAAGCTTTGACCTGGAACGCTGAGGTTGCCGATTCAAAACCCTGGGCTTGCCCGGTCAAGGCACATATGGGAGTTGATGCTTCCTGCTCCTCTCTCTCTCTCTCCTCTAAAATGAACAAATAAATAAAAATTAAAAAAAAAATTTTTTTTTAATTTAGACCAACATCAGCCTGCATTTCTCACTTCTCCGTCACTCACATCTATCATATCTCTTTTGGGTGACCTGAGATTTTATTACCCCATTTTCAATTTTTTAGTTATCTGTCATTCTGAAGGATATAATTGGAGTACAGCCCTGTCGGCTTTGTCTAGAAACCATGGCAACAGCACTGGAAGTTCAGGACTAAATTGCCCTAGGTTGTTTGGTTGGAATGACAGCTTCTTTGGCGACAGCTATGTCTTACAGGGTCCTATTTTAGACATATCCCTTCATTCTTCTCACAATTGTGTGATGACCTTGGGGTTCCTGTCCCTCCTTATTAGTATTTGTAACATGAGGGGGACAAACTTAAATAGGCTTTGTAGAATTGGTATTGAAGCAAGAAAATTTTTCTCCTTATGAAAAGAATCAAAAGAATTGTGCACACTATCTCAGTTAAATATTATTACATGATATCATTTTAAAAAGAAAGAGAAAAGTCAAATATCTACATTTTTGGACATATCCAATAAATTGACATTAATTTTACAGTGTAAAGTATCATAAGATACACACTGGTCAGCACTTAAGGTTTGAGAAATCTGTGTGGATAGCTGAGATTTCACTAGGGGTAATATAGAAATTATTTGAAATGTGGAACTTAAAAGTTCTAATTCAAAAGATTTTTATCTATGGTCATTGTTAGACATCTTTGTTTACTTTTTAACCAAAAAATTATTTCACCAAAGTTGATGACAAGATTCTATCACTTAATAAAAGTATTTCCAAAAAGCTCTGCTTTATTTATTTAAAGGACTTGTTTGGGGTTAAACATTATTTGGCTAAAAGTGCTCCTCAATTCTTTTTCTCTCCAAATATCTTCCCTGCCTTTTTTAACATCTGATTAGATGAGTAGATTTCATGTCATAACAGGAAAGCCAACACAGAGTGATTTTCAGGAATCAGTTGAGGAAAAGATCTCTGCAGAGAAATCTGCCTGCACTGTGTCTGGTTGTTAGTGTGTTTTAATATGAATCTGGATTCCTGAATGGCCCAGACTTAGCCATTGTCCCTCAAATGTTGCTAGGTCAGCCAGCTGCTTGGGAGGAGAAAGAATTTAGCTGGTCATTCAACAAGCTTTTATGAGCTTCTAACTTATGTCAGTCATAGTTCCAGGTACTCAATTTGGAGTTGCACCTGGAAACAAAGAGGAAGCCGTGACACACTACCCAGTGGGGCATAAAAGAGATCAACCACAATTTTAAATGGTCTCCCATTTAAGTTGCTGAAATAATGTTAAAATTAGTTTGAGTTGCTGATTTTCCAGTGTGTTTTCACATCCACTCCCCAAAGATAAAAGTCCAAATGTTAGCATTTTCAAAAGATCTGTCCTTCAATTGCCAAAAATTCTTCTCAGAAAATAAAAGTGAGCAAAAAACATGAATTAGGACCACAAAACTTAGAATAAAGCCCAGGGACTGGCTGACTCTATTCCACAGAATTCTCTGACATGGGACATAAAGTTTAGATCTAGGTAAAAATAGCATTAATTTGTTTGGGCTGCCCTTTTTCAGCCCCAGGAGCTTATCAGTGTGGTCCTACATTGATCCAATGTTTCTTGGGCCATTTATAGTCCAGGAAGAGCTCTTGACCACCAGCCTTAGCTATACAGAAGTGTTCATGGCTCTAGGTGAGATTGATATGGAGACCATATATCCTAGAGTGAACCCACCAAAGCTGGTAGCCCCACACAGCCTATTTCAAAAAACCATGCTTAATGAATTCTAACACACTATAGAATCACCTTTGTTTGATACTGTTGACCTTCCCATGTATTGAGCTTTTAAGATGGGAACAGTTAAGGAAACTTGAACTGATGTCACACAATCTCTCAACTCTTATGAGTCATCAATTCATTCATTCAACAGACATTTATTTATAGACTACAATATGCCAACTCTAGCTAAGCTCTTGAGATTCAAAGATAAAAATGTGAGAAGATTCTTGCCGTAGAGGAACTTACTATCCAGTAGCAGTTTGAGAATTAATTGGCCAAAATTACTCATCCTCAGTATTGTTTGGGATGTGTTTTATTTTCATAGTCACAGTATTAACTCGGGAGATATACAATAACCTCTTTGCTAGACTCCCTTCCTTTATTCTTCCTCCTCTTTTAACCTGTCTCCACATTTCATTCATTTATTCCCTGAGTTGCTTTATTTTCTTCTCCTCCAAGCTCACTGTTGCCCCTCATTACCACGCAAATCAAATGAACAGACTGAATCATACATTATGAAGCTTTCCATCCATTACCTGCCTTACCTGCCTGTCTCAATCTACACTGCAAACCAACTGCCCTAGTGTCTCCCTTTCCTTCTTGGAAGATAAGAATTCATACTTCTGTTTCTGTGCCTATTTGTTGCAGATATTGTGACTAAACAGTCAGACTTTGTTCTGTTGCTGAGAAATTTGTTTATTCTTTCTAGAAACATTAATCAGTAATCTTCACCATAAGCCTATGTACCTTGCAAGCTAGACTTTGCACAAAAATACAAAGGAAGCCCGGTAGAAGCCACTGGATCAAGTACAATTGACATGGGAGTTTTGTTCACTGACCACAAGGAGCAATTAATTTTTAAAACTACATTAAGAATTCCCTCTAAAGTAAAACATATAAATGTATTTCTATTCACCAGTTTCCTACACAAGAGAGGTCAAAGCTTTCCCACTGCGTATGGGTCTATCTACTGGACTAATGTAGGGGACCATAAATTGTATCTACACTGCATGTTCTATGAATTCCAGTTTAGGTTCTTTTAAATTGGAATAAGAACCTAAAAACATTTTGAAGCTAACTTAATGTGGGAACAGATTCCTTCTGAATTTTTAATGATTTTACCCAACCTTTCATTGTTACTTTGCCTACATCTAATTTGACAGCAATTTTTTAACAACTCAATCCTTTCAAACTCCTCGAATTAGTTTTGACATGACCAACAATTTCTTCTCTTTTTGTAAGCGTATTTCATCAATTTAAGTGGCATTTAATTAAATTACATAATTACAATTTTTTTAAAGCTAGCATAATCACATTGGGGGAGAAATGAACTCACTGGCTTCGAGGTAAGCATGTAACTTAACTATTGCGAGCAAAAGATTCCTGGTGTGTTCAACATTGGTTTACCATAAAATGAATGCAATTCCATATGTTTGCAGAAGGAATGAAGAGTGATGGTTAATACATTAAATGGGTTGAATGAAGATTCAGTCCTTACTGTCAGAAACTTTCAGTCCAATGAGAGTCAGAAAAACCAAGAGGCACTGTTATTGCTGCCCTGGCACGTAGGCACATTTTCACCTTATTCAGATCAGGTCTGGGTGCAGCTCTCCCTCCTGGTCTTCATCCCTACCTAGGTGCCCAGTGTGCTGGCCTTTGTCAGGGGGTTTACAGGCACCCAGGGGGTTTGCATCTCACAGTGAGGGTTCTGGGGGGAGTCAGCCACAGTGCCCCTCCCTTGTCTCTTCTACTCTGCACCCTGGCCCTACAAACCATTTCCCTCTTTTATTTTTAGTTGTCACGTCTTTTTCCCTTCCTCTGGGCCCCATCTTGTGTAATCACTAAAGTGGCAGGGGAGGATCAGTCCTAAAATAAATCTCTGAGAATTCTTTGAATACCGGCTTCTACTTTGGTGTGGCTGGGAAGGAAACGCTCCCGCGTGGAATCAGAAGCTGAGAACACAGGAGCGAAACAAAACAATTGCTTTGGGTTCCCATCCTGCCGCACACCACTGAGCCTGTACAGCTTAGAGACCAAAATAAGGCTGATATTTTAATTGACAGACTGTTTATTTTCTATTTCTTTCTGACTCATGAAATCTTTACATGAAGCTGCCTGTGTCCCAAAATCCTGGGCATGCTCTTCTTCCTCTGATAGTAATAACTATTATTTGGTCCGTTAACAAGAACAGGTAATGAGTTAGCACTTAAAGGTCATTAAACTTAATTTTTTAGTCCATTCAACACTAATGCAAAGTAAAAATATAATTTTCATTCTATAATTGTAAAGACAGGCTTTTATTTAGTTAATATCAATGCAATGATTGGAATTTCAGTTTGATCTGAAAACTATTAGCCCAATTTCCCTTAGCTGGAAAAATAGAGTTTATGCCTTTGGTGAAAAAAGTGACCACTGTCACTTTCTGAAATTACTTTAAAAAAGAAATGTAGTTTCTTCCTATCTGATTTTTATTAACTATGAAGGCTGACAACTCTTGTTATGATTTAATGTTAAATTTAATTTTACTATCTTCAAAATGCACTGATTATTCAATAGGAATTGAATATACACAATAGGAACTAATCATTGAGTACAAAATGTTCAGTTCGTAATCAAACAAACAAACAAAAAAGACATCAATTTGAGATTGCAATTGCTGAGTAAACTGAATATGCTACAGCTTACCCTCATTGTGGAACTTCTCAAGAACAAACATATTTTATTTATTGGTGCTTAGAAAATCAAAAATAATAAGCCCACAAAATTAGTTAAATTTAAAGTTTGCTATGTGGTACATGGCCATAAAAAAAAAAAAGATTTAAGTATAATTATACATAGGTCAATGATTGAGCATTAAGCAATTGCAATATACAGTGTGTCCATAAAGTCGTGGTGCACTTTTGACCGGTCACAGGAAAGCAACAAAAGACGATAGAAATGTGAAATCTGCACCAAATAAAAGGAAAACTCTACCAGTTTCATACCTATTCAGTGCAGTTTTATGTGGGCTCACGCACAGATTTTTTTAGGGCTCCTTAGGTAGCTATCCCGTATAGTCTCTACAGACTCGTCACTGACTGATGGTCTACCAGAATGGGGATTCTCCACCAAACTGCCGGTTTCCTTCAACTGCTTATTCCACCAAGTAATGTTATTCCTATGTGGCGGCGCTTTGTTATAAATGCGCCGATATTCATGTTGCACTTTGGTCACAGATTTGAATTTAGCGAGCCACAGAACACACTGAACTTTCCTCTGTACTGTCCACATCTCGACTGGCATTGCCGTGGGCTGCTTCGCTGTATACACAGTGTTACGTTATCATCTGCACATGCGCACATGCTGCCACATCATCTTACAGAAAGTGGGAGGGTTTTCCTTTTATTTGGTGCAGATTTCACATTTCTATCGTCTTTTGTTGCTTTCCTGTGACCGGTCAAAAGTGCGACACACTGTATTTGCAGTTTTAAAATGGAAAAAAAATGGTTTTGAGTGCTCTGTAAGGAGAATAAGACACAAAAATCCCTGTATCTTTGACAACTTACCATAAATCTTACTGCCATCCACAATGTGTAAAGAAGGCTATCAATGCAATAAATGTAAATTCAATGATGTTACAACAGGGGCATGGGAAGATGGCATGAAGTCAGCAGATCTCTGTTTTCCAAGTAATCAGCACACTAAGGAGTGAAACATAATCATTTGTTTGAAATAATAGGAACATGTGTGATACCAGTGGTTAGAGCTCTCCTGGATTGTGTTTGTCACATGAGAGAAGCAGCAAATGGGAGGTTGGGGACAATTCCAAAAGAGGTATTACCCATACCAGCCATATCTGCAGGAAGCAGTCTGTTAGTGAGGCAAGATCAAGGAAAGATACTCTATATTATGAGCAGCCCTGCAGCAGCCAATTCCTACTGGATACAGACAAATAAAGGCTAAGCTAATTAATTTACTTATACACAAATTTTGTCTCATAGGGTGAATACCAGCTGTAACTGATAAGAAGAATTCAGCCTATTCAAAGATGAATAATAATAATTTTGAAAAGGAAGTAGCATAGAAAAATACTACAAGAAAAAAGAGGCCCTGGTCAGTTAGCTCAATCAATTAAGAGCATCCTCCCAAAATAACAAGGTTGTGGGTTTGATCCCCAGTCAGGGTACATACAGGAGCAGGCTAATGTTCTTGTCTCTCTTTCCCTGGAAGGAGAGAAAGAAAGGAAAAGAAAGAAAGGAAAGGAAAGGAAAGGAAAGGAAAGGAAAGGAAAGGAAAGGAAAGGAAAGGAAAGGAAAGGAAAGGAAAGGAAAGGAAGGAGGAAGGAAGGGAGAAAGAGAGAAAGAAAAAGAGAGAGAAGAAAGAAAGAAATAGAAATTTAGATAGACAAGAGATAATATAAGAGATATATTAATAAAAATTTCATTAATTGCAAATAATACCTCCTTATACCTACCTGGACAATGCAGGGAACTTATTGAAAAGCTACTATAAAAAATAAAAAATTCAGTGTTGCCTGTGTAAAATGTATAAAGGCAATAGCCTTTATAATGCCCAAAAAGGCACTATTAACAATAATAGGGGAAACAACAAGGAATAAACTTAAGAAATGTCCTACACCTGATGAAAAACAGTCATAATGCTACTTAGGGCACACAAAAAGACTTAAGCACATGAAAATTCATAAAGACAATTCTCCCTAAGTATACTCATAAATTTAATGCAGTCTTAATAAAAGTGCTAAAATGAAATTTGGAGTGGGAGAGAGCTGGATTGAGTGTTTCTAGTTCATAAGGCAAAACAGATAAATAGAATAACCAAGTTTTAATTAATACGCATTTTCCACTTCTCCATAGTTGTCTGAACAGACAAAAACCTCATAGAGTGTTTAATTCCTACTCCTAAAAGAGTCTATTTGCCTCCCTAGAAGGGTATAACTCAATCTCATTTTACATGTATACTCTTTTCCCCTTAAGCCATCTCTCTATAAACTATCATGGTAGTTGTACAAATGGTTTTGTTAGAAATAAATTCAGCCTTATAAAATGCACTCATTAGAAATCTTTTTATGCCAAGAAGAATTCAAAAATATTTTATATACCTTCTCATTGCTTTCCTGAGACAGCTATATTAGAGAGCTCTTACTTTTGAGCATGCAAAGTAGCTCAAAGTGTAGTTGCATTTTGTATCTAATATGTGACAGAAGCCTTTTTATGGCACACCATATACCTTCAGATACACAAGGAAATATCTGAAGTTGTTTCATTGGGGTTTTTTTTCCCTGCAATATTTAGCCTAGGTGACATAAAAATAACCATTTTAATTCAACATGCCCAGAATTGATCTTCCAAAGAAAATATTAAAATGACTCTAAACTCATTCAGAAACTCAAAAATAAACAGAAACAGCTGCTAAATGTCTCACCAGCCAGTCTGAGATTCATTTCAATTACCCAACAAAAGGTACCTCAGGTGTAACAGAGCATTTCAAGTTAAATTTTATGTCCATTAGATATAAGCCTAGCAGCAAGTCTGAATCCCTCCCAGTTGTTACTTCTTTTATGTCTGATGACATTTTTCTAATTCCCTGTTTAATTTTATTTTAGTTTTTATAGATAGTTGAAGTGAGCAAGATATAAAAATGTGCATATTATTTGGTACCTATGTTAAGGTCAACTTAACTTCTAATTGAAATCTTTTTCCAATATTGAGATTGTTTTCTAATTTTCACATTTTCCTAGTTTCCATTTTTCTCTAACAAGAAAAATAAAATATAATACAATTACTCTAATGCTTTTGGTGTGTAAATTTATATAAAACAAGTCAGCTTGCCCCACCCAGCTCAAAAGATATTTGGATAGAGTTATCAAAAAACTGTCCATACAATTCTCAAGCCCTTCACCCATACCTCAATGACTATACTATAGAAAGCCAAGAGTATATACACACATTAACTGTAGAGGTATAAGGATTTTAATTTTACACTCTACATCAAGGTCAACAACCCACAATATACAAGGAGTACATATGTCAACCTCACAACTCTCTCCTCCCAAATTGTGAGAGTGACAGTTGAGACTACCATCCCTACCTCCCCACATCTACATACATTCACAAACTTGCAACGTTGTCTCAAGGCCTGACCACTCTCATAGAGATCAACGTGAAGATATACAGCAACCTGTCCGTATATCCCCCGATATAATTGAAGAAAGTTGTCCATGATAGACCATATGATATGGTAGACCATATCATAAGCCCACCATTCTTGAGCACCTATTTCATGCCATGTAAGGGTGCTATGTGTATTAATTAGTGCTTACAACCAGAGAAGGAGACACATTACTTCAACTTTACAGAAGATGAAAATGAGGCACTGAAAAGAGTAGTAACCTTTCCAATTCAAACCCTGGTTCAAAGTGTTCTTTCCATTATACTATATCATGAAAGTATATCACCTTCTTTTCAAGCTATGGAGATATAGATAGATAGATAGGTGATAGATAGATAGATAGATAGATAGATAGATAGATAGATAGATAGATAGACAGACATATATACACATACATATATATCACGTAAATGTCATTATGAGGTTTTCCTATGAATTTCTATATTTTGATGAAATTTCATTGTATCGGATATTGCTAAGAAAATAATAATTGACTATCAACTCAGGTTTTGAAAACCGTTTGCTTCTTTAAAATTTTGTTCAGCTGAGAAACTTTGGACTAAGGTGCTTATTTCCAAGTGCACCCTGGTGCCTCTAGTCACTCAAATCCTCACTGTTTAAAAAAAAGGGTTTTTTTTCATGTGTATTCTTTGGCTTACTAGAAAACAGAAACCCAACTGCCTAACTTAGGGGAAAGGGGAAATTGGACAAAACACACGTGTAAACAAACTGAAAAAGTCAAGGAAGTGAAAGAGCCTCGGAAGGTCTGGAAACAGGCTCCAAATGCTAGTGCAGTCCTCTCTCTGAGTACCTTCCCCTGCGTCTCTCTGTGTCAACTTCATTCTCGGACTGACTCTCTATCCACCGCTCCGGTATGGCCACCGAAAGCTCTCAGGCTTTTATTTCCCACTTCGCTAACAGAAAGGTAATTCCAATCAGATGAAACCACAAGGAACGATTTCAATTAGCAGGCCTTAGTCTTGCTCCTGCCCCTGTCGTTAGGAAGGCAGTATGATTGACAGCCCAATTCAAGAACAACAGAGAATCACACGTTTGGTATTTCCCTAAAGAAGTGAAGTTGTGATTCCATGACAGAAAGCCAATTTTTAAATGATTTTTAAAGAACTTTTATTTATTTTTAGCAGATGGCGAATTGAGAAATTTAAGCAATTAAGACACAAAATCTGGAGACACATGGAAATAATGGTAAAAAGCAAAACACTTTGCCTCTACTTTACCTTTTAAAGTGTAGAATAATGAATTAAGGCAAATAGCGATTATGTCCTTAACCATAACATTTTACCTAAAAAAGCACTTCTACAATGTTCAAATCCATCCTTTCCTCCCCAAGGTTTAATGTTTCAAATAAACCAATAAGTAATATATCTATTTTTCTGTTCCAGGCCCAACTCTAATCACTGTTTTAAAATCACTGTTTTTAAGACTGCTTAGTGTTGCTGCACATAGAAGCACTACATCAGAAAAGCAATGATCACCTGATCAGTGCCCCCTCTGAAGCCCTGCGGCTTGCAACCAGACCTCTGGAAGCTCGTTAAATGCAAAATAGTTTGGGTACAATTTTTTTTCTTATGCTGATATAACAGAGCATTTCTTACTTTGAAAAATCTTAAGCAGGGGGTTCAAGAAACAAGAGCTTTTCCCCAATGCTGGAAAATACCATATTCTTATTAAAGACTGTAGATGCATTGCCCAATTTCTGTTTTTGGTATGTGCCTATCAACTAGAAAAGGGAGTCAGAAAATATCAAAGTAAATGTTATTTTCCCTCCTGATCTCAAAGAATAATCTGAAATGCCAGGTTTGTGGGAATAATGCAAAGAAATTATGTAGGGGTATAACTTCTCACTGTTGCCGCTTTTACATCAAGGCAGGCCAAAAGGTAGCAACTTTATTAGATCTAGCCGGAAAAAACAGCTTCAGGACAGACCTGGTCCATTCCCATGTCTACATACCAAAGATTTTTAGGTTAACAATTAATAAATTTCCAGATAGGTGGTAAAATGTTTGTTCAACTGGAAGTTTTCCAAATTAAGATGATGAGGACTGAGGGCAGGATGAGAGGGCATTTGGGGGAAAAGGACTTGGAGCTAAAACTTGAAGGAGATGAAAGAGTTAACCATGTGTCTGGAAGGGAATCCCAGACAGAGGGAACAGCCAGTGCAAACACCCTAAGGTGGGAGGAATCTGCATGTTGAGGAAAGAAAAAAACACAGAGAGAGTAAGGGAGAGAAATTAGGAAATAAAAAAAGAGAGACAGCAGGTTTTAGAAATGAATACACTAATAAATGTTTTTGAGAATTTTGATCATCGTTTTCATATAGTATATTATGCTTCATCTTATACTTGATAATAATGCTTTCTTATTATCCTCCTGACAATTTCCTACTGAAACTAATTTCATATTCTGTATGAATGGTATAATTGTATGATTCCATTCAATTTAACATTCTCTATGTCTAAATTCCAGTTTGTAGCTGATATTGAAAGTGATTTAGCAAATAAGGCAAGCATTCAATTATTCATTCAATTTGAGCTACATTATGGGGGGGTGCTCTGTGCTCAATCATGGGTATGATAACATTGCTTTAAAATATTTACATTGTCAAAATATGACACATTATTTATAAATCTAAGACATTTCTCCAAGAACTGGATATTTAAGTATGACAATTATTTTAGAATATCATCATTACACTAACAGAAAATGCCTTTTAAAAATATGAACCACATCTTTTAGAATAAGTATAGGATTTGATAAATGCCACAACAGTTACACTTTTCAAAGGAACAATGTTCCCACACTGTTACCTAAATATATTTCTCTAGTGCAGGGGTCCCCAAACTTTTTACACAGGGGGCCAGTTCACTGTCCCTCAGACCATTGGAGGGCCAGACTATAAAAAAACTATGAACAAAATCCCTATGCACACTGCACATATCTTATTTTAAAGTAAAAAAATGAAACGGGAACAAATACAATATTTAAAATAAAGAATAAGTAAATTTAAATCAACAAACTGACCAGTATTTCAATGGGAACTATGGGCCTGCTTTAGGCTAATGAGATGGTCAATGTGCTCCTCTCACTGACCACCAATGAAAGAGGTGCCCCTTCTGGAAGTGCAGCGGGTGCCAGATAAATGGCTTCAGGGGGCCACATGCAGCCCGCAGGCCATAGTTTGGGGACCCCTACTCTAGTGTGTCAGGATGTGGATGATTCTACCAAAATAGGCATTGTTATTGCAAGACTAAAAACAAAATAAAAATGTGTGTGTGATATTCATGTCCTAAAAACCAAAACAACTCTACAATCAGGAACAAATGATTTGGTGGGCTTATGGTGAAAAGCAAGTTGGCCCTGACATTGTAAGAAGCAACATTAAATTGGAAAGGCCATAGAACCCTTACGTAAAGTGGAAATATAAGTATAATTGATGCCTGGCCAGGCAGTGGTGCAGTGGACAGAACATAAGACTGGGAAGCAGAGGACCCAGGTTTGAAACCCCAGGTCTCCAGCTTGAGCATGGATTCACCAGTTTGAATGCAGGGTCACTGGCTGGAGCATGGGATCATAGACATGACCCCATGGTCGCTAGCTTGAGCTCATGGGTTTCTGGCTTAAAGCCCAAGGTTGCTGGCTTGAGCAAGGGGTCACTCACTCTGCTGCAGTCCCCTGGTCAAGGCACATATAAGAAAGCAATAAATGAACAACTAAGGAGACAAAAGAGCCACATGAAGAATTGATGCTTCTCATCTCTCTCCCTTCCTGTCGTCTGTCCCGTTCTATATCCCTCTCTCTGTCTTTCTCTCTGTCACAAAAATAAAATAAAATAAAAAGTATAATCAGAACATGAAGTGATCATACTCAACAAATATTTATTGAATATTGATTATGTGCTAAGCCCTTCACTAGTAGATGGAGATAGAATAATAAATAAAATAGTCATGGAAATTATAGCCTAGTGAGGAGAGACAAACACTAAGCAAATCAGTATACAGACACACAAACAAATGTCTTCATTACAATTGTCATAAGTACTGTCTCCACTGGAAAGTAAGTTCCATGTGCTCAGAACTTTAAATTAGTCACACAGTATAGCTCCAGCATGGTGAATAATGCCTAGCATATCATAAATGCTCACTGCATATTTGTTGCCTCAATGGATTATGTAAAAGAGCTGTGATAAAAACTGAGTATAAGGCAGAAATCCTAACCAAACCAAGGGTCTTGGTTTTGATAGTGAATCTATAATGGGGGAAATAAATAGGAAAAAGGATAGGAACAAAAGGTAGGGGAAAGAGGGAGAGGAGAATTTCTTTAGAGAGAATAATTCATGCCAGCAAGCCCTAAGGAAAAAAATGTGGTGCTTACTAAGGAATTAAAATTATTCCAGAGGGGGCAAGGGGTTAGAGAAAGGGGAGGGTAATTGAGAGACACATAATGAAAGGCCAGATAATACAGGACCCTGGAAACTTAATAGAAGAGTTGTAACTTTACCTTAGTGGCAATAGAAAAACTACTGAAGGATTTTACATGGAGGCATGGTATACCAGATTTTATGTTTTTAAGTGATTGTAGTGGGAATATTGAGTAACAAATTCTAGGATTCCACCATTCTTTTAACACTAAATTTAGCCTTTAAAAATCTAGACATATCTTCCTTAATTTCACTTGGATATAAAGAAAAATTGCTGTTGGGAATAATTTTAAGAATTAGAAGTAATCATTTTAAGAGTTGTCGAAAGAAGACATGAATTTTGATTCACTGGAGATTGTGGTAGGCAAAATTCTACTATTATTCCCTTCCTTGTATAACTACCATGATTATGTTACAGTACAGGGCAAAAGAGACTTGGAAAATGTAGTTAGGTTACTAGTCAGTTCTCTTTAAGATTGGGTGATGGTCTTGGTGGGCCTAACCTAGTTACATGAGCCCTTTAATAGCAAAGATATTTCTTAGTCTGATAACACAAGAAGTTATGGAGAATTGAAGAGTAAATAAGGGTTCTATGTGAAGAAAGTTGACCATGGCTAAGACAGAATGTTCATGGGATAAGTAACTGAGAATGGGCTCCAGGAGCCTGGTCTCCAGCCACCAAAACTTGGGGGCCCAGCTCAACACTGCAAGGAACTGAATTCTACACAATCTAAATGGGCCCCAAAGCAAATCCTTTCTCAGAAGCTCAAGATGAGCGTTCAGCCCCAGCTACCACCAAGACTTTGGCCTTATGAGGCTTTTGTAAGAAATATTTAGTCCACTTCTATCTACTTTCTAAGTGTATGGCGAGTAGCCGCAGCCACCATCAGAGCCACCTGGCCCCATGCAGGTTCCCATTGAATTCAGATAGACAATAATGAAACAACGGAGCCAAGCAAGAACTGGTGAGCCATCCTTTATTCTAGCTCACAACCTGCAGACAAGAAAATACACACAGCAGGAAAACACTTCCCTTTCTATTCAGGGCTCCCAAAGCCACTGACTTTCTCTGATTTTCCCTAGAATCAAAGGCCTCACCAGCCTTATTCACCTCTGTTCCCCTTCAGCTCCCCGCCATCTCTCTCCCTGCCTCCTCTGCAACCACGTGGCCTCTCTTCTCTGCAACAAGGTGGTCTCCTCTCAAAATGGCCTCCTAGTTCCTCCTTTTAAAACTTTTTGGTGCAAAAGCCTTCCTCCAGCACACATTAGCATAACAATGGAAGCAGGAAGGTAATTAGCCCATTCATCTGGGCAGTGGCCATTTTTAACAATAAAAGTGAGCAAAACCAGAAAATACAGATTTTACAAACTTATTTGCCCAACACTAAGTATTCTAGAAGACCACATAACAATACAACAGAAACTAAGACTAGAAAATGTAAGGCATTGCTCTAAGCCTTGGTCCTACATTTTGCCCTTATTTGTCACCATTCCCTGTTTCTACAGGAAAGATTGCCCACCTCCACCAACTAATGAGAGTAATATGGTTACCTTTCGCATGCAAAATAAGAGCCTGTGCCAACAAATCACTATCTCCTAGCTGCAGATAATAAGGAAGCTTCTTTGCCTTGACTACTGCTTACCTTTGACCAATAAGAACTTTCATTTAATTATACACAGGACTACCTAACATTCTCTGCCTTCCCATTGCCCACCCCTTCATCTGTTGTCAAATTCTTTCGAATTTTACCTCTTCAAAATGTAGAAATAATAGAAGAAAATAATCTCTCAAATAATTACATTCACTGTACGTATCTGATTTTCTTTTTTCAAAGATTATTGGAGTGGACCACCTGCTGTAACAATCCCAAAATCTTGATACTTCACCTGAGTAAAGTTCCTCAGTTGGTCCTGTCACAATTTGGCCCAGCTTGGGAGTGGAGTATGTTCTGCTCCATCCAGTTTGTCAGGAACCTGGGCCCCATTTCTTTAGTGATGCCACCACCTTATGGGGTATCAGACCCCTTCTCTGGATCTTCTGCAGTTGGTCAGGCTCTGAGGGAAAAAATAAATCATGATGAAGGTAGAAAAGGAAGTCACTCTTAATTACTTTGGCCCAGAGGCGACGCACCTCATTTCTGTTCAACTTCCACTGGCAAGAAATAATCATGAAGCTCCGCTAATTACAAAGGAGCTGGAAATGATAATCTAGCAGGAAGATTATTATAAATTACAACCCCAAAAGAAGTGAACATGGAAATTGGTGAGACCTAGAGCTTTATCTCCCATAATAAGATAAGATGAAATGGGTGAGTGATCCATAAGTTTTGCTTATCTGTGTTAACAGTTCACCTTTATTGTGGATTTGGAAATATGTAGTTCCAGTTACTGTTGCTGCATAACAAAGCATCTAAGAACTTAGCAGCATAAAATAAACATTTTATTAAGTTCATGGATTCTATAGGTCCCAAATTTAGGAAGACACAAAGGGGATAGCTTATTTCTGCTCTATGATATACATGGGATCTCAGATGGGTGTGACTCAATAGCTAAAAGTAAAATCATGTAGAGGAATTTTATTTACATGTTGATGCTGGCTGTGGGTTAAAACAACTCAAGCTATTGACTCAAGCATCTACATAGGGCTTTTCATGTGACTTATTTAGATTTCACAGTGAAGTAGCCTCAATGCATGAGACTTCTTACATGGCATCTCAGAGTTACAAAAACAAGTGCCCTACGGGACAAGTAGAAGCTACGTTGCCTTCCTGACCTAGACTCACTCACTTCTTCTATACCCTACTGGTCTAAGAAGTCACAAGCCCACCCAAATTCAAAATGAAGGAATGTAGACCCACATCTCAATAGGAGGGTACCAAAGTCACATTGTAGAGGAGCAATGGGAGCATGTAGAGGGCAATGGGAAATATTATGGTGTCCAATTTTATCTTTCCATACTCTCCCACATTTAGAATCATTGAATTTCAGTGTTTGAAAAGACTTTTATTTATTGTAGAACAGGGGCTAGCAAACTATGATGCACTGCCTGTTTTTGTGAACAAAGTTCTATTGAAATAATAGCCACACCTTGTCCTTAGTGGAGTTGCCTGGTTTCAAGAGAGACCATATGACTTGCAAAGTCTCAAGTGTTTACTATCTGGCCCAGCACTGACAAAGTTTGCTGAATTTGTAGATACACTATTGATTAAGCATGTGAGCACTGCGGGTAGACTACTAGGATTCCAATCTCCATTCTTGAGGTGGCCAGTTATGTGGCCTTGGGCAAGTTAGTCACTAGACTGCCATTTTTTCATCTATGTGATTGGGGAAATGGAAAAGTCTATCACTGAGTTGTGAGCATTAACTGAAAACAGGCATAATAAGCACCCATAAAAGCTAACTCTTGAGTTAAAATTACCTAAAAATGTTAGCTAAAGCAACTGTCCACCAAAGTTATATGCTTGTCTCCAAAGTGTCATCTACAACAGATTTCAACACATCTAGTGATAGAGGAGCCCATTTTGTCTTTAATTATTCTGTCTACTATAAAGTTCTTCCTTCTACTGAGTTAAAATCTGGCTTTTTATATCTCTATCCTATTAATTCTTTCTATCTCTATGAGTTTCTACAGAACATGTCTTCTAAATATTAGGTTCTTCAAATATTTGATAAGGGGTTCTCTGAATTTTATCAAGACTACACATCTCCAGTTCTTTTCATTGCTTTTCTAAAACAGTTGCATCCCTTTCCCACTTTGGTAATAACATAAAACATTTATTAAGGAATTAGCATAAGACTTTAGTCAAGTAAATCAGGACCCTTACTCCCTAAATTTTTCATATTATGCTGGTGATGTGTGTTCTATGCAACTCAGTCTTTTTCCACCCCATTCTTCTCTGGATGAGTTGATTCTTTTAGAAATGGGACAGGTCCTTATATTTAGCCTTTTTATGTTTAATCTTATAGAGCTTCAGGCTCTCAACATCTTTCTAGATGTTGGTACTATAGTTTAGAATGTTCATTGCCTCAACTAGCTTTATATCATCCAAGCATACTTCTGATGTCTCGACCCAAAACATTAATTAATATCCCATCAAATTAAAATAGATACCATGAGTAGTCCTGAACCCATTTATAGCAACTGAGTATCATTTTAATAATTGAATTGTTTTCCCCTTGGACTTCTACTTGCTCTAATCACTATATATTCACCAGTCTTACATGGAGTGTCATTCCTCTTAACAAATGAAGTTGGAAGCAAATATCAGTTAAGGCATAAACATTTCTTTCTTCCTTTCAATATTACACTTTCAAACAATCTGTATGTCTGTGTTAGTCAGGGTTCTCCAGAAACAGAGCTAACAAGATATGTATACATAAAGAGACAGAGATTTATTTTAATGAATTAGCTCACACGATTGAGGAGGCTTGGTAAATCCAAAATCTGTAAGGTAGTCTAGCAGGTTGAAGACCCAGAGAAGAGCTGCAGTTCAAGTCCAAAGGTAAACAGCTGGCAGAATTTCTTCATGCTTTGTGGGAGGTTAGTCTTTGTTCTATTAAGCCTTCAACTGATTAGATGAGATCCATTCCCTTGTAGAGCATAATCTGCTTAACCAAAGTTCACCAATTTGAATGTTACTCTCATTCAAAAATCACCCTTATAGAAGCATTGGAATAATGTTTGACCAAATAGTTAAGCACTGAAATGAGGCCAAAATGACATATAAAACTAACTATTACAGTACCTAACTCTTTTTTAATATTTTCCTTACAATGAAAATAGCTAAAACTCTAGCCTATATGCAACCTGAATTTTTCTTTAGATAATTTGACCTTTTATAGTAAGTAGTCTGTTATATATAAAACCATGATTAAGTATGTGTCTAAATGGGTAGTCATGATAAAATAAGACCAATTAATTTTTGTTACTATATATAAGTACAGTATTTTAACACATACCTCAAGTGTAATAATTCCTGTATCCAAATCACAAACCAACTATTTTCACTACCTAGAAAAAGTCAAGAGTTGGGAAAACTGAAATGCAACTATGATTTCTTTTTAAATAATTTTATTTTTTTAATGGGACGACATCAATAAATCAGGATACATATATTCAAAGATAACAAGTCCAGGTTATCTTGTCGTTCAATTATGTTGCATACCCATCACCCAAAGTCAGATTGTCCTCTGTCACCTTCTATCTAGTTTTCTTTGTGCCCCTCCCCCTCCCCCTTTCCCTCTCCCTTTCCCCCCCTCCACCTGTAACCACCACACTCTTATCAGTTTCACTTTTATGTCCCACCTATGTATGGAATAATGCAGTTCCTGGTTTTTTCTGATTTACTTATTTCACTTCGTATCATGTTATCAAGATCCCACCATTTTGCTGTAAATGATCCGATGTCATCATTTCTTATGGCTGAGTAGTATTCCATAGTGTATATGTACCACATCTTCTTTATCCAGTCATCTATTGATGGGCTTTTTGGTTGTTTCCATGTCCTGGCCACTGTGAACAATGCTGCAATGAACATGGGGCTGCATGTGTCTTTACGTATCAATGTTTCTGAGTTTTTGGGGTATATACCCAGTAGAGGGATTGCTGAGTCATAAGGTAGTTCTATTTTCAGTTTTTTGAGGAACCACCATATTTTCTTCCATAATGGTTGTACTACTTTACATTCCCACCAAAGTGTATGGGGGTTCCTTTTTCTCCACAGCCTCTCCAACATTTGCTATTACCTATCTTGTTAATAATAGCTAATCTAACAGGTGTGAGGTGGTATCTCATTGCCGTTTTGATTTGCATTTCTCTAATAACTAATGAAGATGAGCATCTTTTCATATATCTGTTGGCCATTTGTATTTCTTCCTGGGAGAAGTGTCTGTTCATGTCCTCTTCCCATTTTTATATGGGATTGTTTGTTTGTTTGTTGTTGAGTTTTATGAGTTCTTTGTATATTTTGGATATTAGGCCCTTATCTGAGCTGTTGTTTGAAAATATTATTTCCCATTTAGTTGGCTTTCTGTTTATTTTGTTATCAGTTTCTCTTGCTGAGCAAAAACTTCTTAGTCTGATGTAGTCCCATTCATTAATTTTTGCCTTCACTTCTCTTGCCATTGGAGTCAAATTCATAAAATGCTCTTTAAAACCCAGGTCCATGAGTTGAGTATCTATGTCTTCTTCTATGTACTTAATTGTTTTAGGTCTTATGTTTAGATCTTTGATCCATTTTGAGTTAATTTTAGTACAGGGGGACAAACTGTAGTCCAGTTTCATTCTTTTGCATGTGGCTTTCCAGTTTTCCCAGCACCATTTATTGAAGAGGCTTTCTTTTCTCCATTGTGTGTTGTTGGCCCCTTTATCAAAAATTATTTGACTATATATATGTGGTTTTATTTCTGGACTTTCTATTCTGATCCATTGGTCTGAGTGTCTATTTTTCTGCCAATACCATGCTGTTTTGATTGTCATGGCCCTATAATAAAGTTTGAAGTCAGGTATTGTAATGCCCCCAGCTTCATTCTTTTTCTTTAGGATTGCTTTGGCTTTTCAGGGTTTTTTATAGTTCCATATAAATCTGATGATTTTTTGCTCCATTTCTTTAAAAAATGTCATTGGAATTTTGATGGGAATTGCATTAAATTTGTACATTGCTTTGGGTAATATGGCCATCTTGATTATATTTATTCTTCCTAACCAAGAACAAGGTATATTCTTCCATCTCATTATATCTTTTTCGATTTCCCTTAACAATGGTTTATAGTTTTCATTATATAAGTCCTTTACATTCTTTGTTATGTTTATTCTTAAGTATTTTATTTTTTTTGTTGCAATCGTGAAGGGGATTATTCTTTTGAGTTCCTTCTCAATTGTTTCATTGTTGGCATATAGAAAGGCTATTGACTTCTGTATGTTAATTTTGTATCCTGTGACCTTACTGTATTGGCTCATTGTTTCTAGTAGTCTTTTTGTGGATTCTTTGGGGTTTTCGATGTATAGGATCATATCATCTGCAAAAAGTGATACCTTTACTTCTTCTTTTCCGATATGGATGCCTTTTATTTCTTTGTCTTGTCTGATTGCTCTGGCTAGAACCTCTAGTACCACATTAAATAAGAGTGGAGAGAGTGGACAACCCTGTCTTGTTCCTGATTTAAGGGGGAAAGCCTTCAGTTTAGTGCCATTTAATATGATGTTAGCTGATGGTTTATCATATATGGCCTTTATCATGTTGAGATATTTTCCTTCTATACCCATTTTGTTGGGAGTCTTAAACATAAAATTGTGTTGTATTTTATCGAAAGCCTTTTCTGTGTCTATTGATAAGATCATGTGGTTTTTGTTCTTTGTTTTGTTGATATGATGTATTACGTTAACCGTTTTACGTATGTTGAACCATCCTTGAGATTCTGGGATAAATCCCACTTGATCATGATGTATTATTTTTTTTAATATGTTGTTGTATTCGATTTGCTAGTATTTTGTTTAATATTTTAGCATCTGTATTCATTAGAGATATTGGTCTGTAGTTTTCTTTTTTTGTGCTATCCTTGCCTGGTTTTGGTATGAGGGTTATGTTGGCCTCATAAAATGTGTTTGGAAGTATTGCTTCTTCTTCAATTTTTTGGAAGACTTTGAGTAGAATAGGAACCAAGTCTTCTTTGAATGTTTGATAAAATTCGCTGGTATAGCCATCAGGGCCTGGACTTTTATTTTGGGGGAAGTTTTAATGGTTTTTTCTATTTCTTCTCTATTAATAGGTCTGTTTAGGCTTTCTGCTTCTTCTTGACTCAGTCTAGGAAGGTTGTATTGTTCTAGGAATTTATCCATTTCTTCTAGGTTGTTGAATTTAGTGGCATAAAGTGTTTCATAGTATTCTACAATAATTCTTTGTATATCTACGGTGTCCGTGGTGATTTCTCCTCTTTCATTTTGGATTTTGTTTATATGAGTTCTTTCTCTTTTATCCTTGGTAAGTCTTGCCAAGGGTTTGTCAATTTTGTTGATCTTTTCAAAGAACCAGCTCCTTGTTCTATTAATTTTTTCTATAGTTTTTCTGTTCTTTATTTCATTTATTTCTGCTCTGATTTTTATTATCTCCTTTCTTCAGCTGGTTTTGGGTTGTCTTTGTTCTTCTTTCTCTAGTTCCTTAAGGAGTGAAGTTAAGTGGTTCACTTGGGCTCTCTCTTGTTTGTTCATATAGGCCTGAAGTGATATGAACTTCCCTCTTATCACTGCTTTTGCTGCATCCCATAGATTCTGATATGTCGTATTGTCATTTTCATTAGTCTGTATATATCTTTTGATGTCTGCACTTATTTCTTCTTTGACCCATTCATTTTTTAAAAGTATGTTGTTTAGTTTCCACATTTTTGTGGGATTTTTTTCCTCTTTTTTGCAGTTGAATTCTAGTTTCAAGGCTTTATGATCAGAAAATATGCTTGGTACAACTTCAATTTTTCTGAATTTGCTGATGTTGTTTTTGTGGCTCAACATATGGTCAGTTCTTGAGAATGATCCATGTACACTGGAGAAAAATGTATACTCAGTCACTTTGGGATGAAATGTCCTGTAGATGTCTATCATATCCAAGTGCTCTAGTGTTTTGTTTAAGGCCACTATATCTTTGTTGATTCTCTGTTTGGATGACCAATCTAGAGCCGTTAGCGGTGTATTGAGGTCTCCAAGTATGATTGTATTTTTGTCAGTTTTTGTTTTAAAGTCAATAAGTAGCTGTCTTATATATTTTGGTGCTCCTTGGTTTGGTGCATATATATTAAGAATTGTTATGTCTTCTTGATTCAGTGTCCCCTTAGCCATTATGAAATGGCCATTTTTGTCTCTGAGTAGTTTTGCTGTCTTGTAGTCAGCATTATCAGATATGAGTATTGCTACGCCTCTTTTTGGGGGATGTTATTAGCTTGGAGTATTGTTTTCCAGCCTTTCACTTTGAATTTGTTTCTATCCTTGTTACTTAGATGAGTTTCCTGTAGGCAGCATACAGTTGGATTTTCTTTTTTAATCTATTCTGCTACTCTGTGCCTTTTTATTGGTGAGTTTAATCCATTTACATTTAGTGTAGTTATTGACACTTGTGAGTTCCCTATAGCCATTTTATATATTGCTTTCTGTTAGTTTTGTGTCTTGTTTGATCATTCTCTTTCGTTTTTCTATCTTTTGTTTTTATTTGGTTGTATTCTATACATCTTTCCTCTGTTGCTACCTTTTTTATCTCATGTGCTTTTGTGGTGGTTTTTTCAATGGTGGTTACCTTTAAGTAATGAAAAGGGTTCCTACCCTGTTCATTGTAGTGCATTATTTTGTGAGTACTTTTGCACTCCATCGTCCTTTGCTACTATTAATCTCCATCCTCTCCCCCCCTTTCTTTTTGTTGTTTTCACAGTTTAAATTTGGTTTTATTGTGTTCTTCTTGGAGCTTTTACTTGTGGCTTTGTTTTTTTTGTTTGTTTGTTTGTTTTTGTTCTTTGTATCTGATTGGAGAACCCCCTTTAGTAATTCCTGGAGTGGGGTTTTCTGATGATAAATTCCCTCATCTTTTCTGTATCTGTGAATGTTTTTATTTCTCCTTCATATTTGAAGGATAGCTTTGATGGGTATAGTATTCGTGGCTGAAAGTTCCTCTCTTTCAGGACTTTAAATATTGGGGTCCATTCTCTTCTAGCTTGTAGAGTTTCTGTTGAGAAATTGGATGATAATCTAATGGGCCTTCCTTTATGTGTTGTATTCTTCTTTTCCCTGGCTGCCTTGAGAATTTTTTCTTTGCCGTTGGTTTGTGCCAATTTCATTATGATGTGCCTTGGAGTAGGTTTGTTGGGGTTAAGAAAACTCGGAGTTCTGTTTGCTTCTTGAATTTGAGGCTTTAGTTCTTTCCACAGGCTTGGGAAGTTCTCATCTATTATTTGTTTGAGTATGTTCTCCATTCCATTTTCTCTCTCTTCTCCCTCTGATATACCTATTATTCTTTTTTTTTTTTTTTTTTTTATTCATTTTTGGAGAGGAGAGACAGAGAGAGAGAAGGGGGGGAGGAGCTGGAAGCATCAACTCCCATATGTGCCTTGAACAGGCAAGCCCAGGGTTTCTAACCGGCGACCTCAGCATTTCCAGGTCGACGCTTTATCCACTGCGCCACCACAGGTCAGGCTGATATACCTATTATTCTTATGTTATTCTTTTTGATGGAGTCAGATAATTCTTGTAGGGCTATCTCATTTTTTTTAATTTTTGAGTCTCTTTCTTCTTCTCTCTGTTGTGCCTCAGGTTGCTTGTCTTCTATTTCACTAATCCTCTCTTCTATCTGGCCTGTTCTATTAGCTAAGCTTGTTACCTCGTTTTTCAGCTCGTGAATTGAGTTTTTCTTCTCTGTTTGATTTGTTTTTATAGTTTCAATTTCCTTGGAAATATATTCTTTGTATTCATTGATTTGTTTTCTGGGCACCCTAAATTGCCTTTCTGTGTTTTCTTGTATATCTCAGAGGATTTTTAGAATTTCTATCTTGAATTCTCTATCATTTAGCTCCAAGGTTTCCAATATATTAAATTTTTTCTCCATAGATTTTTCCTCATCTAGCTGTGTTACCTCTCTTTCTTTTGTATCCATGATATTCGATTTTCTCTTCCTTAATGGCATCTGAGGGTGGTTTTGTTGATAGTATTAATTAGATTTAATAAAGAATAAAAAGTTAAAAAAATAAAAAATAGAAAAGAGTTGTTTTTTTAAAAAAAAAATTAATAATAAAGAAAAATAAAATAAAATAAAAATTTAAAAAAAAAGAAATTATTCCCCCCTCTCCTTTTTTGCTCTCCTCTCCTCTCCCCTCTTTCTTGAGAAAATCTTGTGGTGAACTGTGAATTATATTTTATTAAATAGAACAAACAATGCCTGTAATGGAGGGCCTGAATTGGGGAAAAGTAATAAAGGGGCAAAAAAAAAAAAGAAAGAAAAATGAAGGGGGTAGGGACCCACAAAAAGCAAATAAGGAAAAAAATTGGGTCAAGAAGAAAATGATTTGCTTTTAGGTGTTGGTTGACTAAGAGTTATTATGAGAGGAATAAGAGGGAAGCAGGAAAATGGGGGGACAAATTAAAAGGAAAAAACTAATATAGAGGGAGAAAAGAAAGAGAGAAAGAGAAAAAAAAGAGGGAACCACTAAAAGAAGAAAAAAAGAGGAGAGAGAGAGAGAGAGAGAGAGAGAGAGAGTTAAGGGTTTTGGAGTGCAACCCTCATAGAGAGAAAGGAAGAGGAAAGAAAAGATAATGAGAGATGTAACACTTATGGGTAGTGTAGTTCAAGGAGAGGAGAGAGTAATACCGGCAGAGAGTTAATCGACCAAATTGGAGGAGGAAAAAAAATAATATCAAGAATGAAGATAAGAGAAACAAATGAACAAATATAATAAAATGGGATAGGTTATAAAGTCTGTGGATTATTTTTTATTTTGAGAGGTTATCTTCTTGTTTTTTCTTTTTTCTCCCTCTTCCTGGTCGGTGACTCTGTACCCCGGGTTCTGCCCCTTTGGCACGCTCAGGTAGAGGTTTGCAGTTGATAAGTCTCTACAGCGATGTCATGTATTGTGCTTTAGTCTCGTTGGCAGTCGAGGCTCATTAGCATTTATAGGTTCTGCCAGTGAAAGAGTCCGTGTTCCTGGAGCCTTTCTCCTAGTCTTTCTTCCTCAATTAGTAGCCTGATAATCCAGCCATGGGGTTGCTGCTGCCTCTGCCTGGATAGTAAGAGGCTCAAAGTGCTGGCAACTCCCCACTCTATTCCCACTCAGCACAGGGATCTGGGTAAGGCTCAGTCAGTCAGAGCTGCTAGCATAATCAGGCGGGGCTTCAGCCCACTCAAAGACCTCTGGTTCTGCCACTCTGTCTGGTAACACGGGCGGGCGCCCACTCCCAGGGCGCTTGGAGGAAACTCTCGCTCACTATCTGTGCACACAGACCAGGATATCATGCCGGCAGTCTCACAGTCTGAGTGAAACCCCCGCCCGCATGGAAAAGTTCCAGCGTTGGAATTAGTTCTCGCTCCCTCCCGTGTGTGGCTTTTTAAGGGTGTGGGGCAGTCCGGGAGATTCGGCTTTCAGCCCACACAACGGCCTCTGACTCTGCCTCGCTGTGGGATAACACGGGCGCCCACTCCCAGGGCTTTGGAAGGAATCTCTCGCCCACTATCTGCGCGCGCCGACCAGGGGATTGGGGAAAATGGCTGCCCCACTTGTCTTTCTTTGTCTGGGTTTGGCGCAAGTGTTAGCTTGTATTGCCTGGGTTGCCACAGGAACAGTATTTCCTCGGCTTGGATCTCCGTGCCACAGCCTGGTTCGGCCCTTTGTGCCGCCGCCTGGATCTCTTCACCCCCTTTGCCTGCCTTAGTTTCTATATTTTCAGTTCCCAGTGAAAGCCACCCTGTTTAGGTTAGTGAGGAAGGCGGAGCACTTCTTATTCCCTATTTCCTTCGGGGTTTGATTATATATTTAGCCAATTTTTCGCTTGACCATATCTTCGGGTGTATTGTGAAACATCTGGAGGCTCCAAGGACAGGTTTTTCTGTTTCTGGTTGAAGATCTTGTTGAGTTTTGCGGGAGATTTATCGGTATCGCTTCCTACCCCACCATTACTCTGATGTCATCCTCCAACTATGATTTTTTAAAATGAGCTCTACTGAAAGTTTTAGAATATAGATATAACTTTAAGTATGGATACAGCTATGTTCCTTAATTCATTCATCTGTTTTAGAAATTCCATTTTTTATATTTTAAGTTTTTAAATTGACATTTAAATTCCAATGCTACTTCTTCAAGTGAATTCACAAGACTTTCAAAACAACTATCTATGTAAATAAGGTGTCTAAGTAATAAATTTTAGTTCAATATAATATATATGATAAAACTCTACTAGAATAAAAATAATGCCAAGATATCTATGGAAATTATATTTCACAAAACTAATATTTCGTTTCTATACTTTTATGAATCTAGGTTTTTGTAAAAGGTTTTTTTTTTCTTTGGGTAGCCATTTATAATAAATAGAAATTATTTGTTTTGAGACTTTAAGATGTTTTTGAGTCCTGCTAATAATTTTATTTTTTGTATGAAATTTTATGGGGTTTTTTTTCATACTTTTACATTTCTTCTCTTTAGGTTTGGATGTGTGGAGGAGAAATGTTTGATGTTCCATGTTCTAGAGTGGGCCATATCTACAGGAAGTACGTCCCTTATAAAGTTCCATCTGGGACGAGCCTGGCAAGAGTGAGTAACTGGGGATGTGAATAAACTGGGCGTGGTACAGCTTTTTGTGGGCAGAGGAAGCAGCCTTACCCATCATATAATTTAAGACACAGTCTGACAGAAACACCTAACCGAAATAAAAACCCCGCCACTTGCCATTTCATTTGGCAGGTTTTAGTATACAGAGGGTTTTTGTGTTTCTCAGAGTTAAGGAAGCATTAGCTATGATGCTAATTCTTGTTGTTAAACGTGTCAAGCCTGACCAGACAATGGCGCAGTGGATAGAGCATCAGACTCGAATGCAGAGGACCCAGGTTCGAGACCCCAAGGTCGCCAGCTTGAGCGCGGGCTCATCTGGTTTGAGCAAAGCTCACCAGCTTGGACCCAAGGTCGCTGGTTCAAGCAAGGGGTTACTTGTTCTGCTGTAGCCCCATGGTCAAGGCACATATGAGAAAGCAATCAATGAACAACTAAGGTGTCTCAACAAAAAACTAATGATTGATGCTTCTCATCTCTCTTCTGTTCCTGTCTGTCCCTATCTATCACTCTCTCTGACTCTCTCTCTCTCTATGTAAAATAAAAATTTTAAAATAAAAAAAAGGCACTTTCATCACATACAGTCTAATTAATGCTCACTCTTACCTTCCAAGGCTAGTATTCTTATCTTTATTTGGTATATGAGAAAACTGAGACTTCGCTAAGTGGATTGTGCATACTCACAGAAAAGCTAAATAGCAGAGGGGGACTTTAAGCTTGTGTCTTTGGAGAGCCAGCACTTTCCTCCCACATGGAGTATATGAGAAGACATCATAAGTCAGATGGAGGAAGGGGTTAATAGAGAGGTGAGTGCCCAAACTCTGCCTTTTTCTCATGTGTAACTAGGACCAGCTGTGCCTAAAGTTTTACTGCAGCCTCAAAACTCCAAAATTGGTCTAGTCTAAGTCTTTTTTTCAGGTACTCTTTTGAAACTAAATCCTTTTTTTAGATCAAATTCAGGGATGATTTCTCTTCAGCCTTTTAGCATATTTTCATATATATTTAGGAAGACACGGTCACAATGACTTCTCAAAACAATCCTTAATTTTTGTTTTCTGTGTTCCTTTCATTATAGCTGAGTTGGTTTTATTCACCACAATATGCACCTGCTACTGCTCAAATGCCAAATTGACAGAAAGGTGTTTTACCACCCCCTTTGCACAATACTACCCTAGGAATCAAATTCTGAATTATTCATTTTTGTTCCTTTACTAGTTGGGCTGCAATATATAACTATTTGAATATTTTATATAAAGCTCAAACTTTTTTAAAAGTGTGAAGTAGTTCATCATCAGGATTCATTAGAATATCAGCCATGCAAAGGCAGAACTCTTTCTCTGTGTTGTTGGCTACACACAGAGAAGCCAACTGTAGTTCTCCCTATCCACAGTTTCACTTGTCAAGGTTTCAGTTACCCACAGTCAACCACAGTTTGAAAATATTAAATGGAAAATTCCAGAAATGAGAAATTTATAATTTAAAATTGTGCATCATTCTGAGCAGCATGATGAAATCTCATGCAGTTCAGTTTGTCTACACTGCATATGCTAGCCCCACCCCCCATCCATACCCAACCTCTACCATCCTCACCACCCCACCCTGTATTAGTCACTTAGTAGCTGTCTTGGTTAGCAGATTTGTTGTGCTATCAAAGTGCTTGTGTTCAAGTAACTGTTAGTTTGTCTAACAATGGCCCCAAAGTATAATTTGGATGTGCCAAAGAAAAACCATAAAGTTATGTATCTATAAAAAAAAAACATCGTATATATAGGGTTCAGTACCATCCATGGTTTTGGGCATCCACTGGGGTCTTGGAAGCATCCCCATGAATAAAAGAGACGATTGTACTGCACTCTCCTAGCACCTAGAACAAGGCTTGGTAGACACTCATCAAATATTTGTTGATAGAATCAATTAATCAGGGAAAACTATAAGAAAATACATACTGAAACTTAAGCATTTTATTTAAGTATAAAAAAATTTACATTTATAATGAGCATTTTGGAGAAAGAAAGGTTTTTCCTTATTCCCTTTCTGAGATTACTTGTCAACGTGTCCGTTTTTCTTTAGCCACATCCATAATCTCTTTTACAGGAGTTTCAGTTAATAATAATGAGTTATATTACATATTTCTCAAAGGGAAAAAGTCATATTATTTATCCCCTCTCAAAAGATTATTCAGACATTAACAACATACTCCATTAAATAGCTATAGAAAATAGGCCTTGGCTGGTTGGCTCAGCGGTAGAGCGTCAGCCTGGCGTGCGGGGGACCCGGGTTCAATTTCTGGCCAGGGCACATAGGAGAAGCGCCCATTTGCTTCTCCACCCCCCCCCTTCCTTCCTCTCTGTCTCTCTCTTCCCCTCCCACAGCCAAGGCTCCATTGGAGCAAAGATGGCCCGGGCGCTGGGAATGGCTCCTTGGCCTCTGCCCCAGGCGCTAGAGTGGCTCTGGTCACGGCAGAGCAACCCCCCGGAGGGGCAGAGCATCGCCCCCTGGTGGGCAGAGTGTCGCCCCTGGTGGGCGTGCCGGGTGGATCTCAGTCAGGCGCATGCGGGAGTCTGTCTAACTGTCTCTCCCCGTTTCCAGCTTCAGAAAAATACAAAATAAATAAATAAATAAATAGCTATAGAAAATATATTATTTATTTATTTATTTATTTATTTATTTATTTTATTAAGTGAGAGGAGGGGAGGCAGAAACAAACTCCCACATGTGCCCTAACCAGGATCCACCCAGTAAGCTCCCTATGGAGGAATGCTCTGCCCATCTGAGTGGGGAATTGCTCCATTACTCAGCAACTGTGCTATTCTTAGTGCCTGAGATGAGGCCATGGAGCCATTCTCAAGGCCCAGGGCCAACTTGCTATGGGAGGTGAAGGAAGACAGAGAGAGAACGAGAGAGAGAGAAAGGAGAGAGAGAAGTGAGAGAGGAAGGGGTGGAGAAGCAGATGGTCTCTTCTCCTGGTTTCCCTGACTGGGAATCAAATCCAGGACATCCACATGCAGGCTGATGCTCTACCACTGAGCCAATCAGCCAGGGCCAAAAATATGTTATTTAAAGAAAAGGAACCAATCAAAAAATTATAAAGTGATTAAAGAGCTGCATCTTGGGTAAGGAAATATGATTTAATTTAGTCAGAAGACTTGATACATATGAATCTGATAATCCAGGAAAAGAAGAATTCACAAAAAGGTAAATAAGTGAACAACCTCGAGTACATATCACATATCAGCCATGTTTATAAATATCATAAATCATAACAGTTGAAAATATCCCAAAGATAATGATGTTCTGTCACCTATCCCTTTAGCTCACTCATATGTTCTGCAGCTTCTGCCCAAACTCAATCATTTATTTGCAAGATGGATGGTGTGTACTCGGTTTATAGTCAAAAGTAGAATCAAATTGAGGGGGGAAGTTGTGTCGATCTAAAAGAGTTTATTTTAAAATAATAAAACTGTTCATATATTTTCAAGAAAGAAATTAATTACTTTTCCAAGGACTGTCAAATATAGGGAAACTAGGCCTGGCGCATAAAATTTCCAGCAAAAAGTGAGTATTCGTTCAAATGAAAAATAGCATTCTGAATTTTAATCGTTTCCACTTAAATTTCACTTGAGGACTCATTTTTTCTTTTCTAAACAGCTAGCACAATTAGAAAGTTATAAATATTGAAGCTCAACAGTCATTCTTAGGAACATTTTACAATTTTTTAAATTAAAAAATACAGAAAAATTAAAAACAATACTGAGGTTTCTTGAGAGAATCTCAACTACAGGCTACACTCTATATTACTACTAAATCATCAAAGATGGTTGCAGACTCGAAAGGCACTTCAAAGGCAGGGCCATGTCTACTCAATACACAGGCCTTCTTTCTCGCCTCATTAAGATATGGAGTCAAAGATGGAGACTTGACTCCAAAGGCTCATTTTCTCTTTTTTCCAAAGCTCATTAATTCTTCAGAAATGTGCACCTTTCATTTATGTGCCTATGTATATTGAGGATTCCAGCAGAATTCTAAAATGTGCAAACACACGCACATTTGTTAACAGCCTACAGACCTCTAAACAATATACCAGTGTGTGTTAGAGAAATAAATTCAAATTATTAGTTGTTCAGTACCTTCTATTGACCTAGCACTACGGCCTGGTTGGAAGAGAAAAGATAGTCATAAAACCATTAGAGGAGAATAGAGGACAACAAGTAATAGTTCAAATGTATTATAAAGGTATGGATATGTAGAGGGAAGAAGAGGTGAAAGGGTACCATAGCTGTTGAAGTAAAAGAGGAATTTCAATAATATGTCAATTAAATGAATAAGGTTTCCATAATAGTGGTTCCCAAACTCATGACCAGTGACCAGAAACAGTTCCTGACC
Organism: Saccopteryx leptura; assembly: GCF_036850995.1. Lineage (NCBI taxonomy): Eukaryota > Metazoa > Chordata > Mammalia > Chiroptera > Emballonuridae > Saccopteryx > Saccopteryx leptura. The sequence continues at coordinate 236,497,330 of NC_089503.1, forward strand.
ACTTTTCCTCAATGAACCAAGAAAAAAAAATAAGAATCACAAAGCTAAATCTATTCAATTTAATAACATCTTTTTAATGCAATGATTATAGACATCTTTTCTGTTTTATGACAGAATACAAGATAATAGACTTTTATTATGGTTCTATTTGGCAAAAACAAAACACAAAAATCTGAAACAGTAGATGACTTACAGTTCAGCTTCACCTGGGAATCAGAGTATTCACTTATCATGAATAAAACTGCAGAGTCTTTTGCTGAGCGACACTTTGCAAAAGCAGAAGTAGCTGAGTGGCAGGTGGGTACATACATGAATCTTCAAAGAGAACTTCATCTCACAGGTTGTGATGTGAGCCAAGTACTCTGCTGAAGGAGCAGCAATTACCAACACCTCACAGACTCCCCTATGAATCCCATTGTATGGGGACAATTAAAGCCATTGGATTGGACACAGGCTTTAACAGCAGGGACATGACGAAGTGCAGGTCACCCCATGGATGACCATACCAGCTAATTGTAGTACAACAGCAATCTCCAGGGAAGCAACTGGCCCATGGGAGTTTCCCCAGGAGGTCCCATGTCAGCCAAGGACAGCTCTACAGACATGAGGGGGGCAGTCCCGGAGGCTCACATGGATGCCCTCCCCAGCTCCACGGGGAGGGAGGACTGCGTAGGAGACAAAGCTAGAACCCATTCTTACCCTAAGTGTGTAAGGGACACCAGAGAATGCATATCAGGCGACTGCTTCCTTCTGTGTTTTGCCACCGACACAAAATGTAGTATTGATAACCTTTTCTTTTCTAAAATTTCATCTTGCATATGATGGCAACCATTATCCAGTTTCAGAGTAAGAGCTATAAAACCGAAGGAATTCAATTGTACAGAATGGCCTATAGTACTTGGAAATGTACCTCAATTAAAAGGGATAGTGGTTATATGTTAAGTGACTTAGAGCTGGACTTGTAAACTGAGGTCTGGCTGCCCCAGGCTTCACCCTCCTACCATATTGTCCCTTATAGAAAGGCTTGGAATAAATAGGAGCAGCTGGGCAGTCATGGCTGGGGTCCTGCATAAGCAAATTTCCAGGTAAGAGGTTAGCAGGCACAGAGAGTGACAAGGGATTATGTTTGGGACCTCCAAATTTAAACTGTACCATGTTTTGAAGACCCATTCTGGAGGAGCCCATATGCAGACTGAGGTGTATCCGTTTTCCTACTAGACTGAAGTGAGGTGCTCATGGTTTTTGAACAGGAAGGGCCAGGATAAAAATAGAAGGGAAAAAAAACTAAATGAAGTAACATTTTAAATGCAAGAAGCATTTGTAAAGAAAATTTCCTAAAAGATTTCTCGTGATTTGTCATATTGTGTGAGGAGAAAGACATCAAATGTGACTATGAGGCTTTCACTGCGGTGTCTGAGAACACAGTGTCAGGACGAATAGAGGGAGGAAGCGGAAAGCGGGGGAAGCTGAGATGGGTGCAGGTAAGGTGGGTTACAGTGACGGATTCAGGGAGAGCAAGATCTGGGAGACACGTGCCCATTTCCCATCTAGAATTCTGAGAGCCCTCGCAATACAGATTTTGCCAGATTTTCTTTACCAATAAATTTTATTTCTGTCTGACCAGGCAGTGGTGCAATGGATAGAATATCCACCTGAGCCACAGGGGACCCAGGTTCGAAGCCCCAAGGTCGCCAGCTTGAGCGCAGGCTCATCTAGCTTGAGCGCAGGCTGACCAGCTTGAGCACAGGTTGCTGGTTTGAGCGTGGGATCAAGACATGACCCCGTGGTCACTAGCTTGAGCCCAAGGTTGCTGGCTTAAGCAAGGGGTCACTGGCTCGGCGGGAACCCCACAGTCAAGGCTCATACGAGAAATCAGTCAGTGAAAAACTAAAGTGCCACAGCGAAAACTTGATGCTTCTCATCTCTCTCCATTCCTGTCTGTCTGTCCCTATTTCTCTCTCTCTCTCTCTCTCTCTCTCTCTCTCTCTCTCTCTCTCTCTCTCTCTCTCTCTCTCGGTGTGTGTGTGTGTGTGTGTGTGTGTGTGTGTGTGTGTATGTGTCTCACTAAAAAATAATAAATTTCATTTCTGAAGAAAACGTTTATTATGGCAGGCACTGTGCTGGGCCCTAGAAATATAAATGATGAACAAGATAAACACAAGCATTATGGCTCTTACTACGACAGTCAGGTAAGAGTCCAGCAATCTAGAGATAATAATACAAACATCATGAGCTTGAGAGAAGGGCTAGACAAAAATAATCCAACTCACTATGGAATTGGATCTGTATCTTAGAAAGTTTACTTGTTTGTAAACTATTTTATATAGAGTACAGTGTTATCATTGGGATGATGATTTAACAGAAGAAAAAGTATATCTCATACATAATATACAGTAGTATTTATTACGTATAATAATATATGTTCTATGTAACAGATTGTATTTAATGGTCCTAATAGGTTACACCGTGATTTATATACAAGTTACAAATGTTTTTGACTTTATATATTAACTTAGGGTTTCTTAATAAGATGCAATGACCTTTGGAGATTTTGTATGGTTATTGTACTTCATGGACACCAAGGTTAAATCTGAGGTCTAAGGAAGAATGGTTGTTTTGCCTCTGTCAGCTGTGAAATTAGTTCTTAACGTATTTCCCAAAGTGCCTTTCTTCACTTTATATCCCTGGTGGCATCCAGCCCTATTGACTTGATGGGTCATATCAGAGTCTTAAAATTGGTGGGAGTAGAAGGAGGTGTAGAGAGGAAAAGGGGTGGAGATAGGGAAGGAGGAGAAGGGCTAGTTCAGTGTCAAAGCCAGACCACCACAAGTTGATTAATGACTGCTTCCTCAGTGTTCACCATGGAGCCGGCTACCCCTATCTCATGCAGCTGAAAAGGAAGAACACAATATCTGACATACGCAACTCTCCCTTGTTTATGTCAGAGAAATATATCAGTTGAGGAAAAGCATTAAGAAGACCAAAATGACTAGTTTGATGTCAGAAAATAAAATGACCAACAAAGCTATAAAATGTAGTGATGAATGGAAAATCTACATCCTACAAATTGACCTTTCTCCCTTGATGACTGTAAATCAGTTGCCTCTCATAAAACTGCCCAGCAAATAAGAGCTGTAGCGTAACAATCTTAGCCATCGCCAGCAGCCAGCACTTCTTTCTGCTGCTCTTAAAACTATAGAGTTCAGGTGCTTTATTTGAAACTATCATTGAGTTCAGGGACACAATGGTCTGTCACAGGCCTTTTCCCCTAAAGCAGGAAATGATAAATTCTTCCCAAAAGACTTGGCCTACATAAATGGCTAAGATTTCTGTATAGAAACATTTCCTCTAAAAACAATCTCTATTTCTAATTCTTCCCTACAATTCTTTCTCTATCTTTCAAGGTTTTTTGGCTAGTCCCATAAGTAAGTCTACATGACACAGATTAACAGAAAAAAATTAAACAAATTTAAATACACATGTACATATGAAATTTTACATACATGAAAGAGTCAGAGACCCCACATACATGTGAGATTCTGCGTCAGAAAGGAGAAAATGAGGAATGTATGATATTCTGAGCTACAGATGGGGTAAGGCACCTTGGAGGCTTCATAGAGGAGGATGGTCATTTTCAGGATGAAAATAAGAGCAGATTGGTCATGGAAGGTTATATTCTGATGGTAAACTCTTACTATAGACAAGGCCCCTGATTTGTATTTTTTAAGGGAGGGGTAAAAGTTTCTCAGGAACTTACGGAGTCTCGATTGCCTACAGCTCAAAATAATTCACATGCCAAAGAGGCACATTCTGGGCAGGCCTGTTCTGAACCCCTTCAAGAGAAATAAGGCTGTCCAACACTTGTGGCAAGAAGGAAAGATGACTCACACACTTGCAATCATATGTTTATTTCTCTCCCTCCTCACCCCCGCTGGCCACATTTTAAAATATAATATCTTTTATATGGATGGAACTTTTTATTTAAGAAATTCAAGCATCTTTCATAAGTAATACTTCACCATTCTTTATGAGCGCCTCCCTAAAAGTCAATCATGTGTATTATGTGACAATAATGATTTAATTAGTCATTAAGATATAAAGAGTTCATTGCATGTTCTGAAGATCAAGGTTATCTCTAATTTTAACAAAGGCTCAGGCTAGAGACCTTCTTCAATAGATGTTTATCAGTGCCTACTATATGCCAAACAGAAATGCATAGAGCTGCTATTTTTAACCAATATGCTGCAAACATTTTTAAAATATGCAATATCTGACTATTTAGACAGGGAAACTGACCTCTTTTCCCTTTGATTGTCAAATTTAAAAAATGACAACAGCCAACACAGCAATAGCTGTCTGGGGTAAATGAATCAAAATTATACCAATTTTTTTGTCAGATCGGCAAAAAATACATTTTTTGGCATGCTGCAGATTTTTAGTAATTACTTTACATGTGCCATCAGATGCAGAAGGGTTGAAACTCGTGGGCACAGAGCATGTTACACATCCTAAGTCATGAGCATTGGGCCCTTCTGACTAGACCACGCCATCTTCTGTAATGGAATGTCACCTCACCACCCTCAGACATTCCCCACACCAGAGTAAGTTTGGATACACCACACTGGCAAAACACTCACACTATCCTCTAATGCTGTTCCTTTTTTGAACGCTGGCATTTTACAATTGTTTTGCTTATAAGGAAAATAAAGCCGAGGAAAACAGGTCTCTCTGCCAAGGACCCAGAGAGGAGAAGTGAGAAGAACATGAAACACAAATTCATTTCCCACTTCTGGACCCTCATTTGCTCCCTTTCTCAATGGTATTCAAGTTTTTAAAAGTATGTACCCGTATATATATGGGTACACACGTATATATGTAGATAGATGATAGATAGATAGATAGATAGATAGATAGATAGATAGATAGATAGATAGATAGACAGTAATACCTCAGTTTTTGTTGACTTAGGCTATCATCAATTTTTTCTGCGATAAGTTTGTCTTGGATTTCATCAGCATATCCATGTGACCTCGCTGCTAATTTTGTGAAAACATAGGGCGACCCACACGTTCTGCTCAGTGTGACGTTGTTTCTCAGCCAAACAATTCCATTGCTTTCCAGTGGTTTTGTGTGTTATTTTTTTATTGGTTGCAAGTGCTAATACTACAATTACATGTAAGTGATTACTGTGGACAGTAATTAGATTTATATTGATTCATATGGAAATAATTGCCTCGGTGTTCTTTGGTTTGGATTTCACTGATTGTTTTCTGACAGATTAGAGACAAAAACCGAGGTATCACTATCACTGTATATATATATATATATATAATATTATACATACATAATTTTTGGTATTTTTCTTAAGTGAGAAGCAGGGAGGCAGAGAGGCAGACTCCTACATATGCCCAACCCAGATCCACCTGACAAGCCCAATAGGAGGCAATGCTCTGCCCATCTGGGCCATTGCTCCATTGCAACCAGAGCCATTTTATCGCCAGAGGCACGGCCATGGAGCCATCCTCAGCGACCAGGCCAACTTGCTCCAGTGAAGCCTTAGCTGTAGAAGGGGAAGAGAGAGATACAGAGAAGGTAAATGGGTAAGGGTCACTTCCCCTGTGTGCTCTGACCGGGAATCAAACCCAGGACATCCACATGACAGGTTGACGCTGTACCACTGAGCCCACCAGCCAGGGCCTCCATATTATTTTTTTTGTCTGTTGGCTTAACAAATAATGACAGAATTGAACATTGTCTTTAAAATATTTGAACATGATGGAAGTAAAGTATAGCATTTTCATACCAGTAATGCCAGTGGCTGAGGCCAGGCAGGTTCACACTGGATTCAGGCAGAGAGTAGAAAAACTGTAGAGCCAGAAAACATTAGGCCATTCTGTTTAATAAAGTCTCACAATGGCGGACAAGCACACAAGCAGGGGAAACCACCTCTCAGGCCAACAAACAACAAAATGGCCCCTCACAGTGGCAGGCAGGCAACCCACTATTCACAATCCCCCATCTCTCATCTCTTTCCAGTGTAAGCACCCATAGCCTTATATAGGCTGTGCACATGTGCCTCTGTCACGTGCTCACATGCTAATCAAGCAAAGTGCTTGCAGCAGGTAAACCTGCGAGCAAGCCTAACACAGCTGCCCCATATACCAAACAGAGAATAAAAAAAGAAGTGAAACAACAGATCATGGGCAGGTACAGTCTCTTGCCATGTAGAAGCATCATATTTGCTTTTTCCCCTAAAAAACATTCCCACAGATGCTATCTTTCTCCCAATATTGAAGCCTTCTGTTCAGTTTAGTTGCTTCAAATATTCCTCAGTGCTTTTCCAAGTGTCAGTTCAGCTGTGACTTGTGAATCCATTATCTAATAATTTCCAGTGTGCAAAATAGAGCTTGTAATTCAGCCAGACAATTCCCGAGCTTGGGGACAGTCTTTAGCACTTCTCTGTCTGTCTAGTGAGGACCAACATTTCACATTAGTTTTTTGTAGAGCCTATTGGAAGATTTCACAGAGTAATATAAGGCTTAAACAGTGATCCTACATGATAATTAGCTGCCATTGGTGTGGCAAACGGGAACGTCCAAGAAAGCAAGCAACACTGAGAGCTGGAGAACAAGTTCATTATGCAGGCGGGCTCACAGGAGTTAATTATCCAGAGTCTAAGCCCCAACCGGCAGGGCCTTTAGGGTTTTAAGGTCACATGGTTAGGTGGCGTTACAAGGTATGTAGAATGCAGAAGCAGGTTTACAGAAGCTAAAAAGGCAGTATTAGTAAAAGCAGAACAAGGAAGCAGTAACCGCCATATCAAGGTGAAATATTTTGCTTTGTCATCATGGAGACATAGCCACATGTAGAGCCAGCGACCACCGCCATCATGGCCGTGCATATGCAGGTTCTCATTGAATTCTGGTAAAGAAAGTAAAGAAATAGTGGAGCCAAAAATGGTGGGTGTGTGGCCAGTAGGCACGGCCACCATCACAGCAGCCTGGCCCATGCAGGTTCGCATTGGGTTCGGACAGTCGGTAAAGAAACAACAGAGCCAAAAACTGATGGGCCATCATCTTTAATCCTAGCCTGCACCCAGCGGGCAAGTAAAAACACACACTGGGCTCCAAAACCCACTCATTCAGGGCTCACAAAGCTATTGACTTATCTAAGTTTCCTAGAATCAAAGGTTTCTGGCTCACCAGATTTATTCACCTTTGTTCCCCATCTCCTTCCTTCTCCCTGCACAAACCCTGCACAAACTGGCTTCTCACTTAGCACTCCACCATCTTGGCTACTTCCCCAGGCCTCCTCCACATGGCCTTTCTCTGCTCTCTGCTCTCTAATGCTAATCTCAGGATCCAAGAGGGCAAGCTCCCGTTCTGCCCCCATTTTATAGTGTAGAAATCAAACCTTTTTAATCCAATATACAAAATAGGGAAGTATCTGATACAAAGTCCACCCCACATAAAAAGGGTGGGAAAGGCTTAGTCCTAAAACCAAGCCCTAGGCTACAAGGATCCTGCCTGCCCACAGCCGGCCCCCAACACAATTTAATATCACCTGGGTGACAGCTTCCATGTGGGCAGCGCCATCTTTAACAAAGTGAGCATAATATGATATATTTTATCTGCCCAACAATCCACCCCTATGCTCACTTTACTACCCACAATCCACATCACCGGCATCCCTGTGCAAGGAAATTAGGCATATTACACAAATTACAACATGACAAATCATACAATTTCAACAATTACAAAGGTACATTTCACCAGTCTCTGAGCACTTTGCCCAAAGCGCAAAATGTCCTCAGCCTTCTTTCTAGCCATGGGAAAAGCTTCCCGGGGCAGGGGAGTGCTTCCAGCAAAGCCATTCCCACCCCCATCAGGGTATTTCACATTGTCCAAAATCCATAAGTCTATCCAACAAAGGAGCCAGTGCCCACTCTGGTCATAGTCCAGGAAATCAGTCCACACACATGGGGCATCAGCCACCCCCCTCATTCTGGCCATCCTGGCAGTTCTTACACTGTCCCAAAGAGGAGCACGTGGCAATGGAAGTCAGCATTTTCATCTCTTCTCTGCAGAGCATGATGGAATCCATCCTTATGTCTCAAAATTGCAGACCTACCAGGAACATAGTAAGTATTACTTGCTGCTGAACTCTCACCTCTGGAGACTGCAGATTGCAACTCCAGCCCGATTCTCCTCATCCTCCGAAGAGGAACTGGAAACATCAGCTCCTGCTGCTGGGCTCAAGCCCCAGGCTGCCGCAGCCTTCTGCTCTGCAGACCTTGCAGCTCCAGACCCGGCCTCAGCCTCAGCCTCAGCCTCAGCCCCGGCCTCCTGATGCTGCTGGCTCTCCACAATGTCCAGGGAAAGCTGCAATTCACAAACCTGTGATTGCTCCTCCATTGGCTGCTCCATTTCCAGGTGAATCTCGCAAACCTGGTCAACCTCCTCCTCCAGCACTTCCTACAGCTCCAGGGTCAGCATCTGTTTCTGCCATGTTTGCTCCAGCTCCTTCCACTGCTCGGTTTGCAGGTCCCAGGCAGCCTCTTCCATAGAGCTCTCAGTTTCCTCATGCATGGCTGTAAAAGTCAGCCAGCCTATGGTCCTCAAAAGGAAGCCATTGGGAACCATAACAGCAGCCAGTCCTCTACTCCACTGCTCAAAGGTGGTGGTGGCTCCTTGCAGATCTGTATTGAATCCTGCCGACTACGCCAAATGTAAAGCCAGTACGCACAGCCACCACTACAGCAGCCGGGCCCATGCAGGTTTGCATTTGATTTGGACAGTTGGTAAAGAAACAACAGAGCCAAAAGCTGATGGGCCATCATCTTTAATCCTAGCCTGCACCCGGCGGGCAAGTAAAAACACACACTGGGCTCCAAAACCCACTCATTCAGTGCCCACAAAGCTACTGACTTATCCGAGTTTCCTAGAATCAAAGGTTTCTAGCTCACCAGACTTATTCACCTCTGTTCCCCATCTCTTTCCTCCTCCCTGCACAAACTGGCTTCTCACTTAGCACTCCACCATCTTGGCTACTGCTCCAGGCCTCCTCCACATGGCCTTTCTCTGCTCTCTGCTCTCTCTTCTAATGCTAATCTCAGGATCCAAGAGAGAAAACTCCCGTTCTGCCCCCATTTTATAGTGTAGAAATCAAAACCTTTTTAATCCAATATACAAAATAGGGAAGTCTCTGATACAAAGTCCACCCCACATAAAAAGGGTGAGAAAGGCTTAGTCCTAAAACCAAGCCCCAGGCTACAAGGATCCTGCCTGCCCACAGCTGGCCCCCAACACACTTTAATATCACCTGGGTGACAGCTTCCATATGGGCAGTGCCATCTTTAACAAAGTGAGCATAATATATTTTATCTGCCCAACAGTGGGCCATTTCTTTATTAAAGTCTCGCACTGGCCTACGAGCAAACACACAAGGAAGACTGCTTCCCTCTCATTCAGAGCTCCCAAAGCCCTGACACATTCTCCAGTTCCACAACCAGGAGAATCTTCTCCGGTTCCTCCTAGAATCAAAGGCCCCACCAGTCTCAGTGGAACCTGCAAAAGCCCCTCAGCTCTGGTTCCTCACCTGCACACCTTCGCACTTCTCTGCAAAACTGGCTGCTTCTTCAGCGCTCTGCATTCTTTCTGCTCTCCCTGCAAAACTGGCTGGGCCCACAAAGACCCTCTCCACCAGCAAATATTAGCTAAAAACAGCCTTTCCCAAGCAGGAATGCAATCCACAATTTGTAATCAACTGCCCTGCTCTGAGAGTAAGCACGCACGTGGCTGCCCAGCGCCATTTTTTAACAATAAAAGTGAGCAAACTCAAAAAATACAAATTTTACAAAATCATTAGTCTAACACCATATCACCATGATTAACCTTTGTTAATCCTAATCCGGAGGGACCCAAAACATTGAAGACACGAACAAGGTCCGTCGATTACACACCAAAGCTTTATTGTCTAGCTTGGCCAAGCGGCGGCAACTCCGACAGAAATCTGAGGGAGAGCACGCCAGCCCTTTGTTCTACCTAGTTTTTATGGTTTTGTAAGTGGGAAGTACAGAAGCAAAAATTGTAATTAGGAACCCCTTACCACTATTGGTTATAGTCATATGTCCTTTAACATGATAGGACCACGTTCAATTTGCAAGCCATACATTATTTTGGAGAAAACAAAATTTACAAGTCATTGCTATAAGAAAAGGTTTATTTTAGCTTTTCTCTTCCTGTACCTGGTTAGCCATTCACCCCTTTCCCCACAGGCCTGGTGGAATGTCTGGGAATCCATGTTTTCCTCCCCTTTGCATTTACAATACAATGCCAAGGGCCATCCTGGTCATGCCAATCACACAGTACAGGGACTATTTCTCACAATTTCTCTGCACACCTTAACCCAAATTAATAAAATGTTCTTCAAGCCTCCCAAAATATTAATATTAATTCTGTAGCTTTTGGTACTTTACAACACCTGCGGGTGAGGTGGCGCAGTGGCTCCTCAATCTTCACTTTTACTTTGCCATTTCTAATAAAATTAAAATGGGATTTATTTTTTTCTTTTCTGTGGCATCTTTTCCAGCCTGCTTTTGGTTACTTTTCCACTACCTAGAGAACTTTGGCACTTTATGTTGTATTCAGCATTTACAAACCTTTATTTTTTTCATAGCACTTGAGCAACAAATTGCATGGTGAGCCTTATTTCTTGGCTAAAGGGAATTATAATCACATTTTCATCAGTATTCCCATTAGAAGAGAACATCTTCCTATGCTCAGGATGCCCCTGGAGCCTGGAAAAGAAGAAATCTGGCTTAGACAAAATAGGTCCCTGCTGTGACAAAATTAAGCTGCTGAAACTGAAGCAAATTAAAATACTTTAGTACGCCATAATCTCAATAACCAAAAATGCAACTTTTGCAAGAGGGAACAGTGCTGGTCGCTTTCTAAGTCTGCCTTTCGGGGACCCCATTGGCTGATGAAGCCCTGGAGCACCTGGGTAGAAGGGACTCATTCCGGAGAATTAGCATCTTACCAAGAGATGTGCAAATGCACAGTGACTCTGTGCTTGAGGCCCCTGCTACTTTATTTCCATTCTAATCACCCTCCATTGTTAGTTCCTGGCAAGAATTCCATTTTGGACTGCTATTCCAGCCCAAGTATAGCTCCTCTTTCATGTTATTTAAGGTGTAGAAAACAGTTCCACTTGTTATTCTGCAGACTGAGAAGTGGTCTGAAATCAAATGGCAGCTTTGTTGTGTCTGGAAGCTTTCAGTGTTCTAATGCTGAAACAGTTTATAAAAATAAAATTTCACAGCCTAAACTTTGAACAGCTAGAATTTCAACCTAAAAACCCTGTATGAGTTATTGGAATTTCTTTTTTTTTTTTTTTTTTTTTTTTTTGCTTGTTTGGAAAGCATGAAAAATAAAACAAGATCTACTAATAACCAATGGAACAAATGCTCTAGCACCATTTAGTTCAACCAGTTGGTCTGAGTGCTTGCTGTGGATGTTCTTGTGAAGGTACAAAACACTTCATGTTCCCTTTGACGGGAGGTTAGAAAATGCTGGGTGTGAGTTATTTAAAATATATATGTCCAATGTGTTAAAAAATTATTATCTACAGATAAGATTATACTGTTTTTTAATACTCAGGTTATGACAGCTGACTTACCATAGACTGAGTTGCCAGAAATGAACACCCAGGTGTCCCTAGACATCCCCAAAAGGCTTCCACCCACATGCTCACACAATCCTTTGTCAGATGCAGTACCCACTCTGTGCCACGTGTGATTTGCTTCTTCTGCTTAGGCTCCCACTTGGCTCAGTCCCTTACCTGCGAAGCCATTGTAGAAGCCACATCCCCATAACCCCAGTAAGAGTATTACCTTCCAGCACGTGGTGCTGTCTCTGGAGAAACCAGTCCTCAAAATGCCAGAACTTCTATGGCTCGTGGATACACTCAGACAGGATCTCCTAGCTGTGAGTCGCATGTCCTCACAGGAACACAAAAGACCTGTTTATTTTGTGGCAGACTGGAATGTCCAAGAAACCAAGCAACACTTGGAGAGTTAGAGAACCAATTTATTATCGCAGAGTTAATTCTCTGAAATCTAAGCCCCGACTGGCAGGGTCTTTAAGGTTTTAAGGTCACATGGTTAGGTGGGATTACAAGGTATTCCGCATGCAGAAGCAGGTTTACAGAAGCTAAAAACGCAGAATTAGTAAAGGCAGAACAAAAGAGCAGTAACAGCCATATTAAGATGAAGCATTTGCTTTGTCATCATGGAGTCATAGCATATCATTCCCCCCTTTGATACCTTATAACTCCATCTATGGGGCATCACTATATATGTCTGAAACACTCACTAGGACATGAAGGCATGGGGGCACTTAGTGGCAGGGTGAGGCTTACTAGGATGAGTCTGATTAGAATTCTGTAAGGAGTTGTTTTAACAGAAAATTTCCAAAGGAATTTATAGTACCAACACATCCTACTATTAGTATGTAAGTGACTATTAATAACAGTCTCTCTAGTCTACTGCAACCCACTAGAGGGCTTGCAGCTAGTCCTATGCCCAGAAGTAGAGTCAGGATCCCGACAATGATCAGGAACAGCAGCTGGCAGATCATTACAGTTCTAGTTGCTCCTTGGGTTCCACTGGTTGGGGCCCTTCATCAATTTCTGATGGTCTGCCCATTGTCCTTCACAACCTTGCCTGCAACAGCTTTGTGGGGTCACTGTGAGCAGTCCAGGTCTTGGGCAAGTCCCCAGTGCTGGCTCTTTTGACTCGGGTATAGTGAATCCATGTTGCCATATCTGCAATTTTACCGGCAGTTGGAGTAGCCAAGACAACTATATGTGGACCTGTCCAAACAGTCTGGAGTGGTTCCTTTTTCTAATCCTTAACCCATACTAAGTCCCCAGGTTGATAAGGGTGGGTCCAGTTTCCTAGTGTCCTAGTGGAATGGGCCCTCTCTAGAACATCGCAGGCTATCTTATGGAACATTTTTCCTAGCATCTGGAGTTGGATCGAGAGGTCTAATTCTCCTACCTGTCAGGGTTCTCTTTTTAGCTTATTAATGATGGGTGGGGGTCTCCCATATAGAATCTCAAAGGGGGAGTATCCTGTGGGTCCAGGAGTGCATTGCACCAACAGCAAGGTGAGGGGGCATGTCTACCCATGGAAGGCCTGTCTCCTGGCAGAACTTAGCTAAGGTAGTCTTTAGGGTTTGATTCATGCATTCAACTTTCCCTGAACTCTGAGGCCAGTATGCAATGTATAGTTTCCAGTTGATTTTTAATACTTTTGCTATTGCCTGAACAATGGTTGACAGGAACGCAGGGCCTCTTTGCTGCTTGGTCAGCAAAACAGTTTCCCAAACTTATAGGGTTGATTCTTTTTGATGTCCTTTGTAGTGTATGACTGCTACTCTTTTGGGTTTCCAGACTGCTGCCAGTAGTTGAAGAATTTCTTCTTTGTTTTTTATTTCTTTACCCCTAGCCATGAGTAGTCCTCTTTCCTTATAAATTGCCCCATGCACATGTAGGGTTGTAAAGACACATTTAGAGTCAGTGAAGATGTTGACCTTCTTCCCCTTTGAATATCATAGCCCTTGGATTAGTGCCCATAGTTCTGCTCTTTGAGTGGACCGTCCCTGTGGGAATGCTTCTGCCTCAATGACCTGGTCCCCGGTGGTCACTGCAAATCCAGCTTTCCATTCCCCATTTGGATGAAGCTACTCCCATCTGTGAACAGTTCCAGTTCAGGTTCAGTAAGGGGAGTGTCTGTTAAATCAGGTCAGCTTGAGTAGACCTTATCCATGGTTTCCTCACAGTCATCATCTGGCGGCCTGGCCTCGGTGGGGAAGAATATGGCTGGCTTTAGTGAGTGTACTGTTTTTAGTGTCACCCATGGATGTTTGCACAACAGTCCCTGATAGTGGGCCATCCTGGCACTGGTGAGCCTGGCTATTCATCAGGGTTATCACCGCATGTGGGACTTTCACATGGATGTTCTGGCCTAAAGTGAGCCTGTCAGCCTCTCTGACTAGCATCACTTCACTGTGGCACCTAGCGCTTGGAGGCAAGAGGGCCACCCGGCAGCCACTGGGTAGAGCTGTTTAGACAGATAGGCCACTGGTCTCTGCCCTGGCCCGGCAGTTTGGATGAGGACCCCTAGTGCTACATGGTCTTTCTTGCAGACGAAGAGATTGAATTCACGATTTACATTTGGCAGTCCTAGCACCGGGGCACTGGCAAGCAGTCTCTTTATTTCTTGGTATGCCATCTCCTGTTTTTTGCCCCAGTCTAGAGGTTTTCTCTCTGGCCCGCTTAGTGCCTCACATAGGGGTTTTGCCTTCCCTGAAAACCCTGGGACCCAGATGCGACAGAACCCTGCCGCTCCCAGGAACTCTCGGGGCCTCCTTTGTCATCAGGTCTAGGGATCGAGCGGATGGTTTGCTTCCTCTCGGGCCCTAGATAATGAGGTCTTTTGGTGATGATGAACCTGAGATATTGGACCTGGAGCCGGCATATCTGGGCCTTTTTCTATGACACCTTGTATCCTGTGTCAGTCAACAACTGTAGTAGGATTTTCATGCCTTCCCAGCAACCTTCTAGGGAGTCACTCGCCAGGAGGAGATATCTACATATTGTAGGAGGGCCCAATTTACCTCTTCCCCTGGGAAGGCTGTGAGTTCTGCAGCCAAAACCTCACCAAATAAGGTGGGCAAATTTTTTGAATCCCGGAGGCAGATGTGTCCAAGTTAGCTGGGTTTTTCTGCCTCCGTGAGTTTCTTCCCATTCAAAGGCAAACAGCAGCCAGCTCTTGGGAGCCAGTCGCAAGCAGAAAAAGGCATCTTTATGGTCTAGGCAGGTGAACCATCTGGCTCCAAGAGGAAGCAGACTCATGAGAGCATAAGGGTTTGGAACCACCGGGTGCGGAGTAATGACCACGTTGTTGACTGCCCACAGAACCTGGACTGCCTGGGATCTGCCCCCAGTAGGCTTCTTTACCGGTAATAGTGGTGTGTTCCATGGGGACTGGCACTGAACTAAGATCCCAGCCTCCTTGAGTCTCTTTATGTGTTCCTGGATTTCCAGCCAAGCTTCCCTGGGCACCAGATATTGTCTTTGTCTTATTGGGATGGCCCCAGGTTTTGGGTCCACTGCCACAGGTGCATGGTTTTTTGGCCATTGTGGGAGGATTCTCCTCTGCCCAACCAGTGGGAATTCTTCTAAGAGTTCAGGAGTGTTTGGCTTGTTTATCTCCTGGGTGTGGAGCTTCCATTCAGCCTCCCTGGGGACTATTACAGACAGTATCAGAGGTTTCTCTTGAGTTTCTAAAGGTAAGCTGGCAAGTTTTCGAGGAGGAAAGGTTATTTGGGCTCCAGTGAGTAGGTCCAGTGGGCTCCAGGAGGAGGATAGGACATTCAGATAGATATGGGAATTCATGAACAACTTGATGTACCCCAGGGTGGCAAGTTTGAGACTTGCAGAAAGGGCAAGCAGCTTGAGCGCCCATGGCTCCAATGAAGGTGGCTTCTCACTCTCGCTAAGTAAAGGGTGTGACTGGTGTGCTGACTGCCAAGTGTTGTGCTCCTGTGTCCATCATAAAAGTCATTGGCTGGCCCCCTATGGTCATGCTGACTATGGGCTCCTGGGGGGCCTAATTTCATGGATCCCAGTCTTACTTAATCAGAATCAACCCTGGCTAGCCCGATCAAGTCCTAGACCACTGGTTCTGGTTGATACAATCCTTTACTTGACTGAGCAGCTTTGGCAGCGGGGCTGGAGGCTGCTTTCTGGTTGGGGTATTCATTTTCCCAATGTCTGGTCTGCGGTATGCACACGGATCACGTTTCAGGGGCTGGCATCCCATCATTCTGCCCTTCCAGGGAGGTCCAGGCCTTTTACCCAGATCAGGGTTCCTGAGAGCTGCAACCAAGAGGGAGACCTTTTGTTTCATTCTGTTATCTTTTTTTTTTTTTCAGAGCTTCCTGGTTCTAGTTGACGTAGACCTTGCTGACAACCTCTCACAACTGAGTGGCATTCATTCCAGCGAAGCCTTTAATTCCTGGAGCTTGTGGCAGATATCAGAATAGTATTGGGCTCTGAAGGCGGCACTGATCATTCGTTGATTTTCGGCTGTCTTAGTGTGGAACAGAGTGTAGACTAGGAACGCTTCACAGAGCCATTCATGATAGTCAGCAGAGGCTCATCAGGGTTTTGAGTCATGGAGGTGGTTTTGGACATATTATATTGGTGGACTTCTTAGCCCCCACCCAGACTCTGCAGAGAAGCACTTCACGGTACAGATGTAAGGAATTCCTTACTCCCTTGGTGTTGAAGTCCCACTCTGGTTTGGCCTCTTGGGCCACAGCCTTTGTCCATGCCTCCACATCGAGGGTTCCTGCCGGAGCTTGATCTTGTAACCATTTCCAAGTCAGTTAGGATTCGCCTTTGCTCTTCAGTGTTGAGCAGGGTGAGAAGCAGCTGGCAGTCGTCCCAAGTAGGCTAGTGAATTTGGAAGATGGAATCTAGGCAGTGTGCGGGAGCCTGGAGCCTCTCAGAATAGGAAGGCATGTGGTGCTTCCAGTTCAAAAGATTCATGGTGGTGAAGGGTTGATAGTATAAGACGGGCTATCCTGGCTAGACGCTGCCATCTGTATTTAGTTGCTGGGATCCTTGGGTATCCCAGAGAGGCATCTGGTCAGCAGATGTTTGTTGGGCTGATCACAGGCATCTCCCGATAGATTCTGGGTCTGGATTGTCAGGCTTGGGCTCGCGCAGTGAAGAGACTGACGGTGGTGGACTCTCGGACAAGGTAGCTGGTGCCAGCGCGGCAGTTGGGACATGAGGTGAGGGTGCAGGCTCTTCTTCTGGGTCTTCCTGATAAATGGGCTTCATTCACCCAGGTCTCCTTGGGGACGGAGTTTGGGTGACTACTCTGTCCCTTTTTTATTAATCCAGAATCTAACCCACGGGGGCAGAGTCTGTGCTATTTGTAACCAAGAATCTATGAAAGGCTTACTAGTCAGTAAGCCTCCCTGACCATTGACAAGTCCAAGGTCCCTTCTGAGGGACCACCTGACCCGAAAGGTGGACCACTCGAGTTCACAGAGGGTGTGGAGATTTCTGGGGGTTTAGTTTCATGCTACAGTTATCAGAAACGCCCCTTTTAAAATTCCTAAGCATGCAATCCATATGTTGGGTTTGGACTGACCAGACCCCATTTCTAGTCTAAATATGTCCTTTTGATAATCCTCCCCATGTCCAGAGCCGCAAAACAAACAAAGGGTGGGAATCCCTTCTTCAGAGGACACTCAATTGCCCACCTGGCCGTGTCTCTGTTGAGACTTTAAGGTGCATCTTGACTAAAGTGCACCCATATCAACCCCAGGTCTGGTCATTTCCCAGCAGGAAACGAGTCACCAGTATGCCATACAGCACCACCACAGAACTGCAGGGTAGGGCCCAGTCAGACTCACTAGCTACCACCATGGAGCCACAAGTAATCACTCACACATGCATTCACTCAGAAGTTATTACTTTCCCCCATTTCCCCAGGCGTCCCTGTCTGGTGTCTCAATTTTGAGACCAGGGGAAGTGATCAAGCTCCCCTTCAGTCCAGAGACAGGCCTGACTAGGGGACTGGCCCCAGGACCTTAGCTTGTCCTGATGCATGTCCTGAAAATGTTGGTCCATCTCTCCATTGAGTCCAGTCGGGTCCAGTTACCCCTGGTCGTGGCTGGGCGTCAGGAAATACGTCCCATGGAAAATGTCAGATGGCGCCACATGGTTCACACGAAAGGCCCCCACCATCTGGTGGTTTTTGTTGCCAGGCTAGTGGCACAAGGGGCCAGCACGGTTGGCTTCCCCAGCAGGGAACCAAATATTGCGGCAGACTGGAATGTCTAAAAAGCCAAGCAACGAAGATTTGGAGAACCAGTTTATTATGCTGGTGGGCTCAGAGGAGTTAATTCTCCAAGTCTGAGCCCTAACTAGCAGGGTCTTTGGTGTTTTAAGGTCATATGGTTGGTTGGCATTACAAGGTATGTAGAATGCAGAAGCAGGTAGAATACAGAAGCTAAAAAGGCAGAATTAGTAAAAGCAGAACAAAGAAGCAGTAACCACCATATCAAGGTGAAGCATTTTGCTTTGTCATCATGGAGAGTCATAGCCGCATCATTTATATTGGGCACCCTTCAACAATTCCAACAGCTTCTGGTTATCTCCACTTTCTCTGAAAACCAAAAAACTAATTATGAAAAAGAATCCCATCATATTCTGCTCTTCAATCTCAGCCAAATATTGTCATCTTAAAGATAAAAAAATATATTAAGACAAAACAAAATAGAATTGTACTTTCAATGTTTTCCTAGCATTCTATTTTTTGCTTCTGAGACTAGGTCAGAAAAAGCATTGCAGAGTCCATCTTGATTCTTGGATGGCTTGCTTTAGAGGAACCAGGCCGCCATGTCATGATGATACTCAAACGGCCCTGTAGAGAGGCCCGTGCAGGGAGAACTGAGTCCTCTTACCAACAGCAAGCACCAATATGCCAGACAGGTGAGTGAGCGACCCTGGGAACTGTTTCAGCCCCATTTAAGGCTGAAGATGCCACCTCCTCAGCCAAAGTTTGACTGAAACTTCCGGGAAATCCAAACCAGATTGCTCCCCAAACCACTCCCAAATTCCCAATACACGGAAATTATGAAAGATAACAGTGTTTGTTATTGTTTAAGCCACTCCATTTGGGGATAATCTGTAATGTATCTATAAATAAATAATACATCTGTTTCTGCTTAACAGTCCTTTATCAGTGAAATTTAGCCTAACTTTAGCTGAAGGGACATGATTATGTCAAGTGGCCCCTTTGAAACCTAAAAATTAAGCAAGTTTGTTCATCAGAGGACCTTATCAGTCGGTATCAACAAAGTGAAAATGCAATTCACAGAATGAAAAAAAATGTTTGCAAATAATATATTTCATAAGTGGTTAATATCCAAAAAATTTTAAGAACTCCTACATTCAATAACAACAACAAAAACCACCACAACAAAAAACTGATTTTAAAATGGGCAAAGGACTTAAATAGATATATCTCTAAAGAAGATATAGGGGAATACAAAACAAATTCATCATGAGATACCACTTCAGACCCATTAAGATGAATATTATTTTTAAAAATAAAATAAAATGACTGTCAGAAAGGACATAGAGAGACTGAAACCCTTGTGCATGGTGAAAATGTTAAATGATACGGCTGCCGTGGAAAACAGAGTGGAGGCTCTTCCAAAAATTAAAAATCCAGCCATTTTACTTCTGGGTAGATACAAAAAAAAATTGAAAGCAGGAATTCAAACAGATATTTGTGCACACATGTGTATAGTAATAGTCAAAATGTAGAAGCAAACTAAATGTCCATTGACAGATAAATGGATAAGCAATATATTATATAAGTATACATATAATGGACTAGAAAGCCCAGCGGTCATACGAAATGACTGCAGTTCTAGATATTATAAATTGTAATTAAAATGACTTGTGCAAAGGTGTCTGCTAATTCAAACTGAATTACCCAGGGCAGGCGGCGAGGAAGCCCCTTTGCTTACTGCCCCATGGGGTTTTCCCCTTCTACTTGCTTAATTGCTTAAAGTAGAGTGCAATGAAGGAAACCACTGGCGGTACATTTCTTAAGAGCCACCGCTAGCTCAATAAATAAAGGTGATTTAAATAATAAAATGTTAATTCACATGTCAAAGATCTCTTTGTACACAACATTTCTTATGTAGATCTTTCCATCATTTTTAAGCTCGCCTTGCAGAGGACCATCAATTATTTTTAATTTCACGTCCGTTCTTTCACGAACTCTTGAACAGGCAACATAAAGTTGACCATGTCCAAATGCAGGCTCAGGTAAAAAAATGCCAACACGCTTAAGCGTTTGGCCCTGAGACTTATTGATGGTCATAGCAAAGGCCTGTCTTGCATCTGAGGCAAGCCTTGTTTCTCTATGCTCATCAGTCTCATTTTGCCAAGAAAGACGCATTTGCTCTGCGACTGAAGCAAGCCTTGTCTTTCTCTGCTCAGTGGTTTCTTTTTGTCAAGAAAGCCGTTTTTGTGCAGCTTTAGCTCCTTTTCTCTCCTCTTCAGTGCTGTATTTTCTAGGAGGCATTCTTAAAAGAAATTACGTTAAGATGTAGTTTTTATGTAAAACAGATGATTGCCAATGCAAACAAATGTTCACCTTCCCCCTGACCCGCTCAATTTGCGTTCAGCCATGGCAACTTCACCCCATTGGCTAGTACAGTTACACAAGCAACCAATAAGCTATCGGCGACAAACAGACACTTAAGCCGCATATAATAAAGATTATTACTTAACCATAAAAAGGAAGGAAATTGTGGCAGATACTACAAAATGGATAAAGCTTGACGACATTATGCTAAATGAAACAAGCCGGTCACAAATGGACAAATACTGTATAATTCCACTTATATGAGATATCTAGAGTAGTCAAATTCACAGCAACAGAAAGTAGAATGGTGGTTGCCAGGGGCTGCAGGAAGGGAGAACGGAGCATCGGTGTGTAATGGGTCTGGAGTTTTATTTTGGTAAAACATCTTCATCCTTTTCATCACAAGCACTTTCCTCCTTTATGGCAATAAAGCACCATCACTAAGTTTTCTGGCTGCACATCTATTGTTAAACCTAATCCGGAGGGACTTGAAACATTGAAGACATGAACAAAATCTGTCGATTACACATCAAAGCTTTATTGTCTAGCTTGGCCAAGCGGCGGCAAGTCCAACAGAAATCTGAGGGAGAGTGCGCTGGCCCTTTGTTTTACCTAGTTTTTATAGTTTTGCAAGCGGGAAGTACAGAAGCAAAAATTGCAATTAGGTGCCCTTTACCACTATTGGTTATAGTCATACGTCCTTTAACATGATAGGACCATGTTCAACTTGTAAGCCATACATCATTTTGGAGAAAACAAAATTTATAAGTCAACACAATGGTAGAAAGATGTCTCTTTACATATTAAAAGGCATTCCTATATTCTCTAATGTTTATCCGCCATCTTTCTGTCTAGAGTCACACACATTAACCACACACATTTACATAGGAGAGGTAGTTTCCATGGGGACAAATATCCGCAAATGGCTCATAACTATAAGAAAAGGTTTATTTTGGCTTTTTTCTTCCTGCACCTGGCTAGCCATTCACCCCTTTCCCCACAGGTGTGGTGGAATGTCTGGGGATCCATGTTTTCCTTCCCTTTGCATTTACAATACAATGCCAAGGGCCATCCTGGTTTTAGGCCAATCACACAGTACAGAGATTATTTTCAAAATTTCTCTGCACACCTTAACCCAAATTAATAAAATGTTCTTTAAGCCTCTTAAAATATTAATATTAATTCTGCAGCTTTTGGTACTTTACAACACCTGTGGGTGAAGTGGCACAGTGGCTCCTCATCTATAATCTCTCAAATGGCAGCCGTGTCAGTATTCTCGTTTCTTCTAGAAATTCTATTTGAATTTCACTTCCAGCATTATCACTTTGGGGGGATTTTTTGCTTCCCTTTCATTTTTTTTTGGCCAATTCTGTCTCTTCAATAATCCATTATTATAAAATCTCATGTGGGTTTATCTATGGGAATCAAGATTACGACACAACCATATGCTTTGCTGCCTGCCCGTGAACTGAATAAGAGATGTGCAATGACCAATCACCAGCAGGTTTTGAAAGAAGTGTATGATTGGTCATGGATCAGACTGTGCATCTACTGGGAGCTAAAAAAAGTAGAATACTTTTTCTCCCACCTTCAAAATTCTTCTAGGCTGGGCTAATAGTCAAATTGACAGAGATAGATTAACAGGAGAAAATCAAGTTTTAATACATGCACATGGGGGACCCACATAGGCGTGAAAATTCGAAAGACAGTGAGGCAACATTGGGTATATAAGACATTTTTGGACAAAGAAAATAAGAACTAGGAATGGAATCTTAGGTTTCAGAAGTGAGAATGGGCAATTTACAAGTAATTGAGGAAGAGCAGGACATAACCTGGCAGAAAAAGTCTTGCTAGGCAACTCAGAAACAATGGGACACAAGAAGTATTTATCTAACAGCCTCAGCCTGAAGCCCTCTTTTTGATCATGGTTACTTCAAATTAAGCTAAGGGGACATCCTAAAATCTTTCTCCTGAAGCAGGTTTTTTTGTCTGAATCTCTTGAGCAGGAAAGGAGGGGGGCTGTCAAAGTTTTTTCTAAGACTTTTTTTAATAAACATCTGAAAATCAATATCCCAAAAAGGGCAGCTTCAGGGTGGTAATACTTTGATCCCTTTTAATCTATAATTTACATAATGATTTGTGGCCTGAAGAGCTAACAGTGACATATGTTCTTTATAACAATTACTCACAGTTAATATATCATAGTAACTGAAATCTGAATTGTGTTGTTGGGAGCATGTGAAGGTTCTTAATGCCACTGAACTGCACATTTAAAATAGTTAAAAGGAAATTTACTTTATTATACATTTTACCACAATAAAAAATATTAGGCTAATTGATTTTAAAATTCATCTAGAAGTGCAAAGGACCTAGAATAGTCAAAGCAACACTGATAAAAACAAAGTTGTAGGGCTTATATTACCTGATTTCAAGATGTTAAAAAGTTATAAGCTATAGTAATCATGACAATAGGTATTGACAACTCTTGGCTCAATGGAAGAAAATAGTCCAGAAATAGATTCTTGCATATAATCAGACACTTCCAGGAAAAAGAAATGAAAAAAATCATGTGTTTAGGCAAAGATTCCTTAAATATGACAGGGTAGGGCCAGTAGCCACAGCCATCATGGTCATTCACATGCAGGTTCTCATTGAATTTGGGCAGACAGTAAAGAAACAGTGGAGCCAAAAAATGGTGGGCCATTTCATTTATTAAAATCACATACCGGCCGATGAGCAAACACACAGGGCATTCAGAGCTCACAAAGCCCTGATGCATTCTCCAGTTCCACAACCAGAATTTTCTCCGGTTCCTCCTAGAATCCAAGGCCCCCACCAGTCTCAATGGGGCTCCCAAAGCCCCTTAGCTCTGGTTTCCCATCTGCACACCTTCTCTCTCTTTGCACAAAATTTGCTTCTTCTTCATCACTGCATTCTCTCTCTCTCTCTCTCTCTCTCTCTCTCTCTCTCTCTCTCTCTCGGCAAATATGGCTTCTTTCTCTTTTCAAAACTTTCTGGCTCAAAAACCTCTCCTTCAGCAAACATTAGCAAAACAATGGCCCTTCCCAAGCAGGAAAGTAATTTGCAGTTTCACAGACCACAAATACCTGGGCTGCCCAGCCGCCAATGCAAACTATAAGCGAGCAAACATAAAAATCATATTCTACAAACTTATTTGACCAACACAGCCCAAATGTCCATCAGCAGGTAAATGGATGAACAAATTGTAGTATATCCATAGTATGGAACACAATAAAAAGGAATACGTGCAACTCCATGGATAAACCTCACAATAATTATTCTGAGTGAAAGAAGCCAGACAAAAAGACTATATACTCTATGATTCATTTATATAAAATTTTAGAAAATGCATATGAAATTGTAGTGACAAAAAGTCAATCAGTGTACAACCCCCAGAATACACTCTATTATAAAAGATGAACTTTGGGTGATTATGAGGTGTCAGTGTAGGTTCATGAATTGTAACAAATACACCACTCTGGTGGGGGATGTTGATAATGAGGGAAACTATGCCTGAATGTGGGCAGAGTAGATGAAAAAGTCTCCATGCTTGCCCTTCAATTTTGCTGTGTACCTAAAACTGCTCTAAAAAGAGTCTTGATAAAACAGTAAAATTTTTTAGCTTGGGCTGTGGTGGTGCAGTGGATAAAGCATTGACCTGGATTACTGAGGTCGCTGGTTCAAAACTGTGGGCTTGCCCGATCAGGGCACATATAGGAAGCAACTATAAGTTGCTCTCTGTAGGGCCAGTAGTTGCGACCATCACAGCCAGGCACATGCAGGCTCACATTAGATTCGGACAGACGGTAAAGAAACAGCCGAGCCAAGAACTGGTGGACCATTCCTTTATTCTAGCCTCGCACCTAGCAGGCAAGTAAAAACACACAGGGCTCCAAAACCCACTCATTCAGAGCTCACAAAGCAACTGACACAACCAAGTTTTCTTAGAATCAAACGCCCCACAAGCTCAGTCACCTCTGGTTCCCATCTGCACACCTTCTCCCTCCTCATCTCTGCACAAACTGGATTCTCCTTCAGCACCCTGCCATCCTGGCTTCCTTCTTCTCCTCCTTCTTCCTCCTTCTCCTTTTTTTTTTTTTTTTATATACAGGGACAGAGAGTGAGTCAGAAAGAGGGATAGATCGGGACAGACAGTCAGGAATGGAGAGAGATGAGAAGCATCAATCATCAGTTTTTCGTTGCGACACCTTAGTTGTTCATTGATTGATTTCCCACATGTGCCTTGACCATGGGGCTACAGCAGACGGAGTAACCCCTTGCTTGAGCCAGCGACCTTGGGTCCAAGCTAGTGAACTTTGCTCAAACCAGATGAGCCCGCGCTCAAGCTGGCAACCTCAGGGGTCTCGAACCTGGGTCCTCCGCATCCCAGTTCGATGCTCCATCCACTGCGCCACCGCCTGGTCAGGCCTTCTCCTCTTTTTTTAAAAAAACTTTTTGTGCAGAAAACCCTCCTCCAGCACACATTAGCATAACAATGCCCCTTCCCAAGCAGGAAGGTAATTAGTAGTTTTACCTGGCAGCACCGTTCACGTGGGCAGCGCCATTTTTAACAAAGTGAGCAAACATAAAAATCACATTCTACAAACTTATTTGCCCAACACTCTCTCATCCCTTTCTCTCTCTCTCCCTGCTCTCTAAAAATAATTAATAAAAATAGTAAAACTTTTTTAATAGATCAGTGGTTGCCTGGGGTTGATAGAGTCACCAAAGAAAGGAGATATGGAAAGAGATTTAAAAGAGGCACAAAGTAACATTTAGAGATGATGGATATGTTCATTATCTTAATTATGGTGATAGTTTTGCTAATATATACATATATCAAAATGCACCAAACTGTACATTTTAAATATGAGCATTTTATTGTGTATCATTCATCCTCAAAAAAGCTATTTTTAAAAAAAAATTAGGCTTACATGCATTTTCAAATAAGGTATGTAGTTAAATAAATAATTTGGCTACATTAAATGCCATCAGATGCACTACCATAAATATCCAAAATACTCGGCCAAAAAGTATAGCAGAGATATAATTAAGTTACATCAAGACAGCCAAGAACAGGTAATCACTAGCAAACAGCTCACCCAGCCTTAAGGAAGGGGAGGAAATTGCTTGTCAGAGAAGTCTCCCTTTTTAGTACTGGCTTCACCATCCTCCCCTTATGCTGAAGGCTTCCCACCGACTTCAAAGAAGTCTTCAGATCTGAGAAGAATCACCGCTAGACTGAATAATTGTAGGAGGTGGAGGCTCTCCTAAAGAGATTCTCTTTGGAGCTGTATTCATGATGACATTATCACATTATCAGTGATAAGAGGGCTTTAGGGTGGACTCTGGAGCTACTAAAGTACTCTTAGGCTTCAAAGAGGAGAAAGGAAATGCGTTTAAATCAAAGCAGAATTTTTAAAGTCACGGGGGAGCAAGGCAATTCCTTGCTAGAGGAGGGACTGTGACAAATAAACTTTCTGTGTGAGATTCGCTTTGCTAGCTAGCAACAGTATGTAGGGGGTGGGGTGGGGAGTGAAGCACCAGAAAACAAGAGGGGTAGGAATAGCTTAAAAAAGAAAAATCTATTACTAAATCCACTGTAATACAATAGCTTAATATTGACCCAAGCACAGCGTGGGGATTAGGATCACGGCAGCACACAGGTAATGATTGCACGCTGCCCAGAGAAATGGAGACGCGCTACTGAGGTGAGTTGGCCCAGATAACGCACATGCACGGGACAACCTCGTAGCCCAAGAACCAATCAACTCCCGAATAAAATGCTGTGAAACTGAATGAGGTTTGTACTTTTAAAATAATCGAACGGTAGGATCTAAAATGTTGCTGGCAAAAAATAAAAATAATGATAATAATTAGTGGATAGATTTATGTGGTTTCATGAGCCAGCAGGTATAATGGAACTATCTATTTTCTTCATGCTGAACAATAGAGATGATCAGTCAGGGTTGGAAATTTGTTCTTAGGAACTGAAGCAGAAATGTGATTTAATGTTCCTGGTAAAGTATCAATTCAAAGACCTGATGATTATTAGAATTAAGGCAAGATTTAGTGTTGGATAGTGCAGAAAAAAACAGGATTTGAATTCTAAAGACCTCTAATATCAGGCTGAATATTCTAAATTGTGTTAATAAATATTTGGGCAACACAAAGAAAGGAGATTAATATCAGTTTGGGTTGAATAGGGAAACGTTGTGATATACAAGGAACCACAGAAGGGTGACATAAAAATAAAGGATATTATCAATGGCTTGTTCATAAAAGGTGCTCTGAGTACATTTTTATTTCATTTACAGTTCCAAAAGTATGAAGGTCTGCAGCTTTTAAGAAGAGAGAAATAGAGAAATTCTTTATTTGCTTTCTATACCAAAAATATCTATATATTCCTCAGCTGCAGTAACTATATTTCTCAAACTGTTACAGGATGTTGATGCTAGGAATAGCCCCAGCAGGTAAAAACTTCCTGGATCCACCTTGAATGGGATTGGGCCCTCTCCTGCAATCTCCTTTGTCCACACTACACTCAGAACCTGAATGGAACCCAGCCCAGATGTGCAGAGGCAGAAAGCCTTCACCTACTGGTGTGAAGACTGATGTTAACAGTAAGCCCTAAATTGTCCCTTCTAGCCATGCTGAGACCTCGCCTCTAGCTACCAGTAGCACTGCTGTTATCTTCAACTATATGGCTATTTCCCTGCTTGCTTCACAGATAGGGGGCCACAGGACCCCACCTGGGAGGAACAGGAAAGCAGTGGGGTTGTGGGCAGCATATTTAGATCAACTGTGTGTTAGAGCAGACTTCTCTGCAGAGCACTTGACACTTCCCTGAAATAATTTCCACAGAAGCAAAACATTCACAATGTATTGGCAACAGCCTCAAAATATGCCAGATTCTGCATATAACAGTCAGATAATGAACTCAAAAACATTCATGGAGCACATATTATATACATTTTGTATATATTGGAAATAGGGTTGCCAGACTTAGCAAGCAAAAATATAGGAAAACCCAATGAAATTTGAATTTCAGATAAACAAATTTTTTGGTATGTTCCATGTGTTAAAAGATCAACTGAAGCATATTAAATATGTTAAGGGTTTATTCAAGAAAACTCAATTTGGCTTGAATAGAGGGTGGCGCAGCGGATAGAGCATCAGCCTGGGACGCAGATGACCAAGATTTGAAACTCCGAAGTCACAGGCTTAAGCGCAGGCTCATCTGGCTTGAGCATAGGGTCACTGGCTTGAGCATGGGATCATAGACATGACCTCATGGTCGCTGGCTTGATCCCAAAGGTCACTGACTTGAAGCCCCAGGTTGCTGGCTTGAGCAAGGGGTCACTTGCTCTGCTGTAGTCCCCCGGTCAAGGCACATATGAGAAAGCAATCAATGAACAATTAAGGTGCTGCAATGAAGAATTGATGCTTCTCATCTCTCTCCCTTCCTGTCTGTCTGTCCCTATCTGTCCTTCTCTCTCTGTCTCTCTCACTAAAAAAAAAAAAAGAAAGAAAGAAAAGAAAAGAAAACTCAATTTGAATTGGGCAACATCTAACTAGACAGTGTTAGGAGCATTCTACTGTCAGGAGCTAGGGGCAAGACTTATAAACTATAGAAATAAAGAAAATAAATTGGTCCTGGCGGTTGTCTCAGTGGTAGTGTTGGCCTGGCATGTGGATGTTCCGGGTTCAATTCTTGGTCAGGGCACACAGGAGAAGCACTCTCTGCTTTTCCACCCCACCCCCTCTTGCTTCTCTCTCTCCCTCTCTCTCTCTCTCTTTCTCTCTTCCTCTCTGGCAGCCATGGCTCAATTGGAGTGAGTTGGCCCTGGGCACTGAGGATGGCTCCATGGCCTCTGCCTCAGGCGCTAAGAAGAGCTCAGTTGCTGAGCAATGAAGCAACACCCCAGATGGGCAGAACATCACCCCCTAGTGGGCTTGCTGGGTGGTCCCAGTTGGGGTGCATGCAGAAGTCTATCTCTGCCTCCCCTCCTCTCACTAAATTTAAAAAAACAAAATTATTTGATTAGCTTTACCTAGTTGGCTGTTGGTGATTGGTTGTTATTAGTGTTCCGATTTTGTAACCTTGAGATATATACAGGTTTAGATTTTGGTGGTCTGGGATGATGCTCTCACCAACTAAGCTACGCAGCCAGGGCGGTACAGGCTTAGATTTTTGTTTGTGTAGATACACCTCCATGAAATTCCCTACCTCAGTCTAAAACCTTCTTGTTTAATTGATCAACACAGATGATATTAATACCAGTATTAATTATACTTAGACTTAAAAAATATTCATTGTTTACCGGAAATTCAAGTTTAGCTATGTGTCCCACATTTTATCTGGCAGCTCTGATGGGGAAGACTAAAAAGAGAGTTTTGGGGTGGTCACATATAGATGCACAGGCTGGAGAAGGGCATTGAAGCAGGAGAAACTGTGGACAAAGAAAAGGAACGGGTGCAATTTTTTCAGCGGCAATGAATAGAGCAGATCTGATACACAGAGGTTTCATGTAGGAGAATAAAATTAAAGAGGACTGTTAGGGACTTATTGTGGAACGTGTTAAATAGTGGACAACCCTTAGGGAACAAACAGTTGGGTGGGGTGTAATTCAAAAGCAGGCTAGTTGATTCTTTTAAGTTAATTCTTTTTTTCTTTTCTTTCTTTTTTTTTTTTTTTTTTTTTTTTTTTTTTTTTGTAAAACACCTGGATAGGACATTTTGGTCCTAAGAACATAAACCTCAGAATTTGGCCTAGGTAAACAGGTACAGACAATGAGAAAGCTGAATTGCTCTACAAGAATGGGGTGGGGGCAGAATTTTTGTTATTTTGGTACAGTCCTACCAAGGAGACAGAAGAGAGGAATTTTAAGGACAGCATCATGTCAGAAGGCCAAAAGACAGAGGAAAGAAATTTTATCCAAGGTGATATAGGGACTGAAAAATGTTAATACCTTTTTTCTCACCTTCTAATAACCAACTTAACAGAGGCAAAGTAACAGAAGAAAAATCAAAGTTTAATATACGCACTTAAAATTAGTATCCCAAAAAGCAACTTCAGGATGGCAGAATTTTGGTCTCTTCAATGAAATTCTTTATGGCAGCCAAAGAATATAAAGTAATTCTAACATTCCATCTTACACCATTGGCTGTACCGTTGTCATCCAAGTCTCTCCCACTGCCTTAAAATCTTCAGTCAGAGTCTGTGCCTAACTGATCTACCTGAGGTGCGTTTGAGAGGTGAGGAAAAGCACTTGCCACCCCACTCATGACAGAGTGGCCAGCGAGCCCAAGGTAAGATGCCAGGAAGAAAGGAATGCCCTAAAATAGGAAATTAAAGTGAAGGATGAATGTATGAACACACACCCCTAGGAATCCACACCAATCTCAAGGAAGACAAGAATGTGTGATCTACGGTAGAAGTAATTTTATTTAAATCTCAAGAAACAAGAATACCAGCTAATACCTGGCTCCACATATATAAAACAACTTGTGTGTGTGTGTGTGTGTGTGTGTGTGTGTGTGTGTGTGTGTGTGTGAGAGAGAGAGAGAGAGAGAGAGAGAGAGAGAGAGAGACAGGGACAGAGAGAGGGACATATAGGGACAGACAGGAAAGGAGAGAGATGAGAAGCATCAATTCTTTGTCGCAGCTCCTTAATTGCTCATTGACTGCTTTCTCATATGTGCCTTGAGCAGGGGACTACAGCAGAGCCAGTGACCCCTTGCTCAAGCCAGTAACCTTGGGCTTCAAGCCAGTGACCTTTGGGCTACAAGCCAGCAACCTTTGGGCTCAAGCCAGCGACCATGGGATTAGGTCTATAATCTCATGCTCAAGCCAGCGACCCCCACACTCAGCCAGTGAGCCTGTGCACAAGCTGGTGACTTTGAGGTTTCAAACCTGGGTCCTCTGTATTCCCAGTTCTGCACCGCTGCACCACTGCATGGTCAGGCTATAAGACAAGTTTTATAGATTCAACTTTTGATTGTTTGGGAGTAAACAATTTCATGTACCCATCTCCCTGTGTTCATACTTCACTCTTTCTTTCCTCTTGATAACTCTTTTCTTGGACCTCCTCGCACTTCCCTCACTGTTCATTCAATCTCAGGTAGAGCTGGACCAACTCAGATTGACTTATTTTTCTCTTTGTTACCATCTCTGTCAAGAGGTGTTATTGGGATGTTTTAGTTTAATGATTCTGTAAATGTATACACTGCTGTGAAAATTTAAGTGAGGAATACTGCTCCTACCTCATTACCTCCATGAATTTGAATGTGTAGTGTATGTGTTCCTTTGTAAACGCCCCAGTGAACTCAAATGTGTAGATGATTATCCTATTTCCTAGAGTGGATACATTTATTCTAAAATTAAGAAAAGACCCATGAAACTCTTCTTGTAGCTGCTTATAATATTTCTCAGCTGTGGTTCCAATGTGTTCCCAAAAACCAAGTGCTGATTTGTGAAAACAGTGGTAAATTAACACAGTGTATTGATATTGCCAGAATAATTACTTCAGAATGATATTTGGCCATTCACCTGGACTGTTTGAGAGTAAGGATTATTCCTTTGACTATCATAACTGACACTTTAGAAAGTTTTCCCCTAATGGGAAATTCCATTCAGAAAATAGAGCATCTATAATTGAGGATGTCTACTGGGTCATTGGGAGTTGTAGAGAATGGTAAGGATGTTGTATTTATGTTTAAATGTCTATATAATATTCATTGCTGGAAGAAAATTAGCTATTACAGTTTTTGTAACTCTTATGCTATTCTCTTTTCCTGTCTCCTGAAAAGCTACAGAAATGGAATCTATGATTTCACCTTCTCCCTGGAATATGTCCCCAATCCCACTGCATTCTTTGGAGTGTCTGAGAAATCAGCAACCCTAACCTGCAACCAACTTATTTCAATTTGAAAAGGACATAATGCGAAAGCAACCTGGCTGGTCCCTTGGACAACTATGTTAGAGCTTCCCTTATGTTGTTGACAATTTATCAAAGTGCTATCTCTCCTCCCCTTTTACTTATTGACGTCACTTATTCTAGCTAATGTTTTATTATGACCCTTTGAACCATTTCCAATTGAATGTATCTGAACTAATCAATTCCACTTTGAGTTTTTGCAATACCTCCTACTTCTATTTCAAAAACCCAAAGCATCAAGTATCTACCCTTTAAAAATAGCACTTTATTTTTTAATTTTTAATTGAATTTATTGAGATGACATTGGTTAATAAAATTATACAGGTTTTAGGTGCATAATTCTATAGTATACCATATGTATGTTGCATTGTGTGTTCACCACAAGAACACATTTTAAAAAATTATTACTATTTCAGTGCCCTTATCAATAGATGCATTCATATGCTATGAGATTGTTCACATTCACTTTATAATACAATCTATTATTATTTATTTATTTATTTATTTATTTATTTATTTTTATTCAGTGATAGGAGGAAAGGCAGAAACAGACTACCATATGCACCCCAACCGAGATCCACCCAGCCAGCCCACTATGGGGCAAAGCTCTGTCCATCTGGGGCATTGCTCCATTGCTCAGCAACAGAGCTCTTCTTAGCACCTGAGGCAGAGGCCATGGAGCCATCCTCAGTGCCCAGGGCCAACTTGCTCCAATCGAGCCATGGTTACAGGAGGGGAAGAGAGAAAGAAAGGGAGAGAAGCAAGAGGGGGAGGGGTAGAGAAGCAGATGGGCACCTCTCCTATGTGCCCTGACCAGAAATTAAACCTGGGACATTCACATGCCAGACTGATGCTCTACCACTGAGTCAACCAGCCAGGGCCAATACAATCTATTATTAATTCAACAATTAGCACACCCAGATGAACACACACACGTGCTTGGAATCATTCAAGTTCTGGGCCTTTTAATAAAAAATTAAAAAATTTTAAAAAAAAAGCTCTACTCCTAA
The DNA here is from genome assembly GCF_036850995.1 of Saccopteryx leptura. Classification (NCBI taxonomy): domain Eukaryota; kingdom Metazoa; phylum Chordata; class Mammalia; order Chiroptera; family Emballonuridae; genus Saccopteryx; species Saccopteryx leptura. The sequence goes on from NC_089503.1 coordinate 236,529,552, forward strand.
CTTTATAGTATTTATGCTCTAAAAGTGATTATTTACCCACATCAAGATGGCTCCTAGTGACAAATCATTTTTGAAAATCTATCATCAGAATTTTTAAGATGTGTCTCCACTTAATAAAGTCAGTTTCTCATTATTCCTGGGTAATTTACCTCTTTGCCTATAGTTTTTGCTATTCCCAGCCTTTATTCATTTTTATTTATCAGAGAAGCAGAAAGTAGGTGAAAATTACATATTTTCACTTTGCATAATAGAGTTTAGGATACAGATTATAACTGCAGCCTAAAATCTAATTTGAATATAAAATTTTAATATATTATCAACTAATTTTTTCATTCTCTCTTTGAATCTTTATTGCTGATTATAAAAATTGTCTCTCCAAGGACAAACAAAAATAAAATGCATTTCACCCAGAATATTTGTCAGAATGAAAGGTAAATGGCAGGATGCACTGAAGATGCACATTTAGGTATTATATATGTATGTAGCACATGGTGCCACCCCAGACTGAGAACCTCAAAACATCATCTGTTTCCTTTTCTTTCCCCAAACCAATCAGGCTACTCAGAATCTGTGGCAAAGGCTAGAATACTACAGAACAACATTGACTTTGATCATCTGTTAAGGTAAACTCTAGTCGGAAGAGTGGGAAGTGTTTTGGGCAAGGCAATGCAGATGGCATGTTAGCACAATAATGGCAAATAATTCCTCAGAGAACAAGTCTTATACTTTTGATGCAAGGAATCTTAGAAAGGAACAGAGGAAGCCAAGAATTCAGAGTAGTCTTTGTGGCCTTGTCTGTTTTCTGCATCTTGCTGTATTAATTGAGCCCTACTTTGTGCCCATTGTTGACCATAACTAACCAAGGAATCCACAGAAGGGTGAGGAGGTCAGATGGGGGAGAGGCCCAAGGTGACGCTGGAGGTGGAGTTAGTGGGATAGAACAAAAAAGGTGTACAACCCATTAGAAATAAAATATTTGGAGACTACATCTCCAAATCCAGCAGATTTCTGAGCACGGATCCAGGTCTTAATTAGGATTTAGTAACAATTTTTTAAATAAAGTGATATCCTGCCTAGTCAGGCAGTGGCACAGTGGATAGAGCATCGGCTTGGGATGCTGAGGACCCAGGTTCAAAACCCCGAGGTTGTTGGCTTGACCATGGGCTCACCAGCTTAAGCACAGGTCGCTGGCTTGAGCGTGGGATCATAGACATAACCCCATGGTCACTGTCTTGAGCCCAAAGGTCGCCGGCTTGAGCAAGAGGTCACTCACACTGCTGGAGCCCCCAGTCAAGGTACATATGACAAAGCAATCAATGAATAAATTAAAGTGCTGCAATGAAGAATTAATGCTTCTCAACTCTCTCCCAGTCTGTCCCTCACTCTCTCTTTCTCCCTCTCTCTTTCTCTCTCTCTCTCTCATGCACTAAAAACATAATAATAATAATAAGTAAACTGATTTCCTAAATATCACTAGTTTTTACTTGAGACACATGTCTGGATCTTCTTATAGTTCCCAGCCATTCTGCTCACTGTACCTTGTAATGCAAATGAAAAACTGGAAAGTGTCCACGTTTACACCAACTGGGCACTTAGAGTAAGGATTTTGAGCACAGAAGAAGGAAAATCATAGCCTATGACACCTGCCTTTGATACTGGGCTGCAAGTTGGGGGAGTGGGAACAGATCTCTTGGAGACAATTCGATTGCTTTCTCTACCACTTAGCATCATGGAGCTGAAGGAATGTCAGAGAATCCTCATCTCAGCTAAAGACTTTCATCTGTGGCCACACCCAATACCCAGGCATTCTGATACCCAATGCTGCACTCTTTCTAGTAATAATAGCTCTAATATACACAACCCCTATTGTGTACCGAGTACTATTCTAAGCACTTTACAGTATTGTTTTATTTATTCCTACAACCACTCCCATGAGGTAGGCACAAATTATTCTGTATACTTCCTTCAGGCGAGGAATCCAAGACCTAGAATCTAATAGCTGGCTCAATCACAGCACGGACAAAAGGGCTGAGCTTCCCACTCTGAGCCCACACACTCTCCTGCCCCCGAGGAGGATGCTGATCTCCCTACCATCAGCCTTCTTCCTTCACCTCCTGGAAACACCTGCAGAGAGGCCTGGCCACTTGGTGCTTCCCTATGCCCAGCTTCATTGCACAGTAAATTACTGGATTCTGCTTGGCATCCGTGTTGCACATATAAAGTATCCTCAGAACACCTGGTCTTGAATTTAGCAATGCTAGTTCTTTCTATAATTGGGAGAAAAGAATATCAGCTTGTTTGTCCTCATTCTTAACGAGATCCCTGACTGTTCCTCAAAATGGTGTAAGCAATCTGATGGCTCAGAGGAACTTCATTGTCTCCAGTCTCCTTTAGTTCTATGTGAAAAATAAAGAATTGACAATTATGAAGTAACAGAAGGGATGAGAAAGTTGATATAATTGTAAACTGAATTTTTACCGGCTCTGATTATCGCATTGGCATCTGATCACCATGCTACAAGCAAAAATGTTTGTTAAGCTTTGGGCTTATCACATCCCACCCCTTGCAGTTATAAAAACTCTCATGGTTAACAAGCCACCCACTGGAGCTGCCTGAGGTTGCCTGATTCCTTTCACTTTTCTTTTGTCAATTTGTAGTGCAACTACAGTCACCCTCTTGAATGCATAGGCCAATAAATGACCATCTTTTCTGCTGCACAGAACCTGAAGCGGGTGGCTGAGACCTGGATGGATGAATTCGCGGAATACATTTACCAGCGCCGCCCAGAGTACAGGCACCTCTCCACGGGGGACATCTCCGCCCAGAAGGAGTTGCGCAAACAGCTCAAGTGCAAGGACTTCAAGTGGTTCATGGCTGCAGTGGCCTGGGATGTGCCTAAGTACTACCCTCCCGTGGAGCCCCCACCTGCTGCCTGGGGAGAGGTGAGGAGCGGCTGTGTGAACACGGCTTTTCCATATCTCCTGGTCTCAGGAGGAGGGCGGGATTGCTAAAACCTTCCACTCCTTCACCAAGCAGCCAAATCAGATTAGCTTAAGTCACCTTGGCTACATGAATGCTCAGCCTTTTTAGAGATTGCTATGGGTGAGCATTCAGCCCTCAGCCTTTAGAATCCACCTAGAATTCTTGGCCACTGTTGACTCCTCAAATGGATTTTTAAACATACCTGGAAAATACTTTTATTTGAGATTATCGAAATTACCATAAGGGTTTGTAGAGAATGAGTATACCAGTCATGCTGCTACATAATTAAGAGTGACCTGATGTTCATAATAAAATCCTTCACTGTCCTCCATGCACAGCCTTGGTGCCGTTTATATATGCAAGGACAAGTTTACAGAGGGATGGCTACTTTCCTAAATGGAGTGTGCTATGCAGAATCAGGAGGAAATGCATTTCCGTAATACCCAGAACTGTGACACGTGCAGGAACGCCGTCAGTTCCTTAAATAAGCACTAACCTTTCCACCACTAAACGCTTTAAATATCCATCTTTTGGCATAAAAAGGATTATTGCAATGGTTTAATTCCATTCAATCCTCTTACTATATAGCCTTTTCCCCATAGAAAAGAGGGTGTTAAAGCTAGAACTGAAATTAGATAGGGTGGATTTATCCTAGCAACTTAATCTGGCTTTAGCAGAAAGTTGAGAAGTTATGGAGTGGAGTGCTGGCTGGGTGGGTTGCTTTTGGAAGTCAGGAGTTGACTGTCGTGCATTGTGGAAGAAAGACCCTTTGCAGCTCCGCCCCTGGTTTGGTAGTGTAGGGGTGGGCATGGTTTTGTCTGGTTAGTGTCTGTGGCTTGAAAGAACTCTGAAAGCAGGTAGCTCCAGGACATAGTAAAAGAGGCCAGGGTACTGAGACAGTGTTCTTGCAGAAAATGTGTTCAGCAAATTACATGCAGGCTACTTGTTTGGCTGAGGGGGTCCCAAAAAGATGTTGTTCTTTACCTGTGTCAGGTACCCCAGATGTGAAAGAGTTGAGGCCATCCCCACATGCTCCATCCCCTAATGTCTTGTATGTGCACATGGTCCTGATACTGGCTGCTTAAATCTGTTAGTCATTTGGTCTGATCCTTTATATCTTAAACATTCCATTAGAGTTTCCCTGGAATATTAGTAATATTAATCTGCTGATATTAGTTTTAGATATTTGTCATGGGCTTAGTTTACAAAAATGGAAACTTAAAGTACACTCCAAAAAGAACTTTCTCAGTCTAACGCATTGTAAGACATAGGAAATTGTTAACCAATAAGCAGGTAAGTTTCTTCCTAGAGCTTTTTTGGTTAAAAGTGATTTCTTCTATGATAATTTAAATGTGGTCCTGCCTTAGTGACTAACTAAGAAATACTCTCAGAGACCTCACAGTATTGTTATGTGATTTGGAACTGGATTAAAATCTCATCAATCTTTTCTCTACCTTATATAGAAACATAAATTTTTATTCCTACCTGGCTACTACTTTAAGCTGAAACTGGCACATTTACCCACATTACTTGACTAAACTATTAACCGGTATGTACAAAGCACCTTGTTAAAAACAGACTCGAGCTTCCATTGAGGTTCTAGAAAAGACACAACTTCCCAAGAATAATTAAATAAGACCCATCTCAGGGCCAAGTAAGCTGAGCCAGAATGTTTTTATCCACTACCGTTGACTGCCTCACACCTTTTACATAGTTTATGTGGCCCAAAGGGACATTTGCATTTACCATTCCTGGTCTAAACAATCCGACATTGAGAAGACCAGATTTTTTTTTAACATGATGGCAAATTTCTTTCCTGGGTGCTTCAAAACAGCAAACAAAAGAAGGTCATATTTAGGTTAAGGAAGAGAAGAAAATGGGGGTTTAGGTCAAGGGGCAGCTGCATTCAGTGGCATTTGTCTCATAGAAGTGTGCTGCAGAGCAAGGATGAAAACACAGATTGGAAGAAGGCAGAAAGAAAGGAAATCAGCAAGTGACACAGTAAATCGTTTTGAAAAATAGATCCCCCAGAGTGAATGCAATTGATGTACATTTAATTCAGGAGGTAAGTGAACTGTTTGAAATGAAGCTTAATCTCGGTGAAATGAGGAAAAAGGAAGACTTTTTTTGTATCTATAGATTGGGTGATAACACTGACCTCTCAAAAAGTTCTAAATGTGCAAAATATACCTGGGGCCATTTTCTTTCTGAAAAATTTCTTTCAAATTTTTCACTCTTATGTTTTATTTTCCCTTTGAGAGGGCTTTTTAGAAAAGAAATGTTTTGTTTTTAAAATAGTTTCAAATGTACAGAAAAGTTGCAAAGATGGGTGTTGAAAGTTCACATATACTCTTCACCTCACTTCTCCTAATGTTAACATCATACGTGTGCCACATTAACCACAGTACATTTGAACTAAGTAATTAGCATTGGTAAAATGCTATTACCTAAACTACAGACCTGATTCAGCTTTCACCAGTTTTTTCACTAATGCCCGTTTTCTGTTCCAGAATCCAGTCTACTATATGAGAGGACTATTTCATTTTCTATAAACTGTAATTGTTAGAATGGGCAAAGCTCCTATATAAATGTCAATTGCTGTTTTAGTAAGAAAGTAAAAAGGAAATGCAAACTGTATGGGTTTTTTTTTTTAAGTAGTTACAGGAAGGAACCATAAACGTCCAGCAAAGTAAACATAAGAATTCTTCATGGGAGACTTGTGCCAAAAAGCAGGGTAACTCGCTGTCTTAGGCACTTGTACTTGGAATGGTTTTCCCCCTGCCTCTCTGAGCCAGCCTGATTCTGGGTAAACAAAGAAGTGCTTAGGCAATTTTTGGCTCTGGTAGTTGAAATCTCAGTTTGTAAGGGCTATGTCACAGACTTTAAACAACCTGTAAACTGCTACTCATTTCCCTGACAAGTTCAGCTGCATTATTACATTTGTCTCCTAATTTATATCTCTGTCCTTTTTTCCTTTCAGTTTATTTTCAACATAGCCCGCTTAAAATGGAGATCGACCCTCCTCCATTCAAAACCTTTCAGTAGCTGCCATCTCTCCCAGGGTAAAAACCAAAGTCCTTACCTGTGCCATAATTGATCTGATGCCTGTTGCAGCTCTTCCAACCTTATGTCTTACTATTCGCTTCCTGGCCTACTTTTCTCTAGGCACACTGGCCTCATTGCTGTTCCTCCAACTGACGAGGTACAACCCTGCCCCAGGACCTTTGCACTTACTATTCCTTCTACTTAGAATCCTCCAGTCTCAGAATCCTATGGCTCCTTTTCTCATTTCCTTCAGGTTCTTATTCAAAATAATCTTTCTTAGTAAGGCCTTCCTTGGTTACCCTATCTATTGCGTGCAACACTTCACATGAATTCTCAAACTTACACACATCCAATCCCTCTTCACTGCTTTGGTTTCTCCTCAGCACCCACCTATAACAATCTATCTAATGTAGCTATCTATTGTATTTGTCATCATCTCCCCCACTAGAAAACAAACTCCATGACACAGGAATTTTGTTGATTTTTGAAGTTACTACTGTTCTTCAACAGCTAGAAAAAGTGTTTGGCATGTTAGGTGTTCAATAAATATCTGTTGAATGAATGAATGGAGGATCCTGACTCCCTATTGTTCCGCTCCCCACTCACTGCTCTGCCCACATGCTTTCAAAGAGCTCACTCTGCTTTACCGCATGCAGGAAAAGTTTCTACACCACCCGCTCCTTGGCCACACAAAGTCCACCTCATTGGAAGGCCTGGCCAGGAAGAGAGTATGGGCACTGCATTTTGGGTAGGTGATTCTGAGGGACTGTCAGATCTATGGTTCATATGATAGTCAGATAAGATATGGAATACTCTCTTTTGACATCCTAAAGAAAAAAAGGAGAAACTCCAAAAGTTCGAATTCTCTGTCCTGGCAACTACCAAACTCTCCCTGTCAGCTTCCTGCTTAAAAGGCAAGAAGATATTAGAGTCACAGCTGAGAGAGGCGTTCTCTCCAGAAGTCATTCCATCCTCCAGCACACAAGGGCAGTGATGGAGTGGGGAGAATACAGGACCCAGAGAGAATAAATAGGATTTCAAGTGGTTTGATAAGTCCAGCATCCCTTAGTGCTATTCAAATAGAATCAACGTGCTTTTCACAGAGCTTTGTTAGATAGGGTAACAGATTTAAAGTGGAAAACTCTTCTTAAATCATGCACATATGGAGTGTCTTTTTTTGTGTCGAGATGCTAAATGAAAGAAACAGAATCTCCTATTATTTTTCTCCTTTTTACCCCTTCCCTCCTTAGAATTCATGAATTTGCTAAAAATCATTTATAGCACTCCTTCATGGTCCAAAAAGAGGACTTCTGCAGAATCCCAAATATCATATGTAAGAGCGAATAAAAGTAGTAAAGTAGACAAACATGTCTTATCCAACCAGCGCCATAAATTCTTTTAAGAGGTGTCTGCTTTCTGTCCTCAATGTGCCAATCTTGGCCCATCCGCTTGTCATCTTGCGATTGTGCAAAACTTTTTTTCAATCTTTATTTTAAAAATTCATCTCAACGCTGAACTACTTCGGCTGCTATTTAAATTCCTTCCTCAAGATTAATGTCACCCTGAATTATGGAACATTCACAAAGACAAGCACCCTAAATAATTCGTGGTCTCCTCCTCCATGTTAGGCTGCTCTTGACTTCTGTTCATTTGCTGCCTTTCTTCTCTCGTACTCACAGTACACAGGCTTTTCAAATTTCTCCATATCAGCTTACATGAAAGGAAGTTCAAGAACAGGAGCTGCATTATTTGAAAGACCATCTGAGGATGTGATGTTGTCTCTTTCAAATAAATTACGTGTAAATGCCGCTGCTGTGTAACGCAGAGGTAAAAGCCAGCGTTTCTGCACAGTGAATGAGGTTCTCTCACACTCTCCTGAGAGAGCTACGGCCAGTCTCCCACCTTCCCCTGCAGCTAGGAAAGGTTCAAAATCAGATGGTCCTGCTACTGCCCTGGCAACTATGCAGGGACCGTCCCTGTCATCTCACTGCTATATGTCTAAACCAGATCTTTAAATTAAGCAATCATTCAGAGATGCTTTATTATTCTCTGAGTGTGTTCGAGTTGGCTTGATCTGTCATTTATTTTCTCAGGCAGAGGCAATGCTGGTATGCTATGCTAATTCATCTCTCTGGAGCTCAATAACAAGGTTGAGAAAAATGTAAGAACAAATAAAGAATCACATTATCCTTTCAGATTTGACTATGTGGTTTTTGAATTCTCAACAATTGATACAGTTGAAGACAAACTAAAGTAGGTCATAATAAGCATAATCTTAGTTCCATATCCCCACTAAGCAAATTGGACGTCTTTTTAACAGTGGCAGTTTGACCCAAGTCATAATGAAATCAGAGATGTTTCAGAGCTAACAAATTTATTTTTCTTCTCTTATATGCCAAACAAAACTTTCTGTCTTTTCTATTTATTTTGTTCTTCCTTAAAATATAGGTATTCCTATTGATATGTATTCATACACGTAAATTACACATAAATATAAAATATATACATTTGGGGGTTCATGTGATAGAAGTAAGTGAAATTATAAGTGTATGTTAGCTTAATCATGAATTCATCTGAATGTTAAATTTTCAATAACAATTGGTACCTTTCTACTTTCAACAATGATACAAAATGAATAGAATTTGATGATCTTTCAATTATCATAGCAAGATTTCTAATTGGCAGTCAAAGAGAGATGGCATTGATAAAACAGATTTAATATAATTTTTCCAGTCATGGACCCAGATACCTCCACCTTACCCATTCTTTAACCAAGTGCCCAGCTGGTTTCTGTGCGACTGCCTTAAAAATCCAGTGACCACTTATGGGAAGAGGACAAGAATAAGAACAGCAAAAAATTAGGAAAGATTATTGGGTTCCTGGAATAAAAATGAGAAAACACTGGGAACCAATTCTAAGTGAGCCAGATTGATCCCAGTAGGCATTGGTCTGGGAGTCTGGTTGTACTCACAGGCAGGCAATGGTTAAAAGCAAGAGCCAAGACTCCTCTAAGTGTCCTTGCAATGTACTAAGCTGCTCTGTCAGCAGTAGGTCCTGACTGGCTCTGTTCCAAACTCTGGGACGTCCAGTGACTCAACTGCTTACAGGTCAACAGTCCCCTAAATTCACAGTAGGTATGTTCTGGGCAACCTGAAGGTCATCAGTCAGTCTTCGATTTTGTGAGCAACGTGAAGTGTAACTATCTCTGTTTTGGTTTGAGATGTGACAGATAAGCACTCCTGTACTCCCCTGCAGCCTTGTGGCTAAATTCTTTCTCTACATTTTATTTTCTCACAATTATTTCTCTTTTCTATCCTTTCAATTAGATTTATTCCTATTAAATTTGAGATATAGAAATCAGCTTTGACCAGCTTAGATAATCAGAATTCTGTTTTCATCAAACCCAGTGGAATTTGGCTAAACAATCTCACACCTTAGATCTTTCCTGTTTTATGGTGTGATGCATAGCTCTTTCTGTCAAGCCTCTATTGTCCAATGTGATGCCTATTAGTTAATCAATTTCTAAATAAGATGACATATCCATTAGCTCCATTACAAAGAGAAACTAATAGAACAAGATAATCGCAGGAGGAACTTAACTCTCTAGAGCAATCTCTGAAACAAGAAAGGCAAATTAGTCTTCCCAGTCTTCTTCTAGACCCAAGTCATCCCGAACCAATGAAAACATACAAGCTCTTTGCCTATGCTTTTTTGCCTGACTTACACACAAGTTTGCAGTGATGGTGTTGTTCCAAATTCTAACATTCAAATAAGGCCATTCTGTTGGAAATAATAAAGTTCCACATGGTGTAATGCCAGAAATAAAAAGCTAATTTTTCCACAGTGTCCTTGCTTTAAAATATACTGGGGTTTTCAGTGTTAAAAACATGACAGCAGCATGGTTTTCCTTAATCATGAAAATCAGACAAAACACACAGGATAGCAAAATAAAAAATCAGAAAATGTGGATAGCCCCAAGAACTCTAGAATATGGGTCAGTATAACCTGAACACCAGAGTGCAGCTGGGTTGGAAGGGGTCAACACAGATGAGGAGTCGGTAGAAAAGAAAAAAAGGGGGGGGGGGTGTTGACAATTCTACAAATTGCAACTCAGAAATCAACCAACAAATATTCACCCCCGAAATGAGATGATCCTTTTCAGAACAGAAATGAAAGCAATCAAATCTGAAAATTCCGAGGGAACTTCAGAGACTTCCTAGCAGGCTTGAAGCTGAGCACAAGTACAAAGAAAGCATAGGAAACCAGAAAGGGGCTACAGGAATTTAAACTCTGCGGAAGCAGGCTTAGCCCACAAGTATCTCAGAAACACTCCAAACACTCCCTTTGGGAAAGACAGAGACTCATTCTTTTCCTCTCCCTTCCCCTACCCTAAAATAAGAAGAAGAAAAAAAGATAAAAAAGGAAAAAGGAAAAAAGCTGCATGTAGTTGCATTCAAAGGGAAACACTACAGATTTTAAGGAGACAAAAGCTTCTAAACAGACAAGGATTTGTCTGACATAGAGCTAGAAAGTCCTGAACAACAAACACATTTAAAGGTAACAATACTGCTTTGGAAGGAAAGACCCTTAGAACTCCATAGACAACACCAAGTCAGAGGCAGAAACATTTGTGAATTAGTATAGCCCTGAGAGACAGAGAAGTGATATATAAATAGGCCATATTTTTTTAAAGTTTTTTCTTTTCTTCTTTTTCCAAGTGAGAAGAGGGGAGATAGAGAGACAGACTCCTACATGTGCACCTACTGGGGTCCATCTGGCAACCCACATCTGGGGCCAATGCTCTGCCCATTTAGGGCCATGCTTGCAACAAGCTATTTTTAGTGCCTGAGGCGGAGGCTTCATGGAATCATCCTCAGTGGCAGAGGTTAATGCGCTCAAGCCAATTGAGCCATGGCAGTGACAGGGGGAGAGAGAAGGAGAGAGAAGCAAGAGGGAGAGGAGTGAAGAAGCAGATGATCACTTCTTCTGTATGCTCTGACTGGGAATTAAACCTGAGACATCCACATGCTGGGCCAACACTCTACCACTGAGCCAGCCAGCCAGGGTCAAGGTGATACTTTTTTAATATATCATAGTAACAAACAAAGAAGAAACCTTTATAAAGAAACTTTCCTCTAGCAATCTAAGAAAAGTATGTAATTTATATATGGAAAATCAAAATAGATGACAAAAAGAAACCATATTGAGATACGATAAGGATAAAGATAAAAGTGAATCAAATAGTTCCAACAGATAGTAAAAACATATTACAGATGTGGACACAAAAATGAAAATTGCAACATGGGATTTCAAAATGAGCTTTAAAAAATTGTAAAAACAATCCAAGCTGTAAAGAATCATACAAGTCAGAATTAGAACAGTTCAGAAGGAGATGGCTAGGTGATATGAAACACGACGATATGAGAAAAAAGCTGAAAACTCAGACATGGAAAGAAAAGAAAACAATATTTCAGAAATGAAGGTACATTAAGAATAACAAAGAAGCAAATAGAGACCATGGAAGACAGTAAAAGACAGTCTACAAGGAAAAGACTGAAATTAACAAAGCAGAAATAAAGAAAAAGGATGAAAGGATTCTACCAAAGAATTGGAATAACAGGTTTTAAGAAGAATTAACATAAATTCCCACAGAAGAAGACCCCCCAACGTGAAAGACAAGAAATATTTATATATAAAACTATGTCGGACAATCTTCACCAAAATAAAAGATTAGAATCTACAAATTAAAAGGGCTATTACCTGAAAAATTCAATTGAGAACTATCAACAGTGAAAATTTCCAGTGAAACAGCTGTATTTTTAAAGGAAGAAAAATAATTTTATGCATCCAAGAAAAAATAAATAAAAACTAAGTCAGACTTTGAAGCACATTTTATGCCAGAAGACAATGAACAACCTTGTAAAGATACTCCAGAAATAAAATATGAGCCAAAGATTTTATGTTCAACCAACTATGCTTCAAGTGTGAAGGCCATAGGAAAAGTTATAAACATTCAAGAATTCAGAGATTACTTTTCCCAAGAGTCTTTTGGAGAGAGCTACTGAAGAATGAGCATCAGAAAACCAAGACTTGGCCCTGGTCAGTTGGCTCAGCGGTAGAGCGTTGGCCTGGCATGCGGGGGACCCTGGTTCGATTCCCGGCCAGGGCACATAGGAGAAGCGCCCATTTGCTTCTCCACCCCCCCCCTCCTTCCTCTCTGTCTCTCTCTTCCCCTCCCGCAGCCAAGGCTCCATTGGAGCAAAGAAGGCCCGGGCGCTGGGGATGGCTCCTTGGTCTCTGCCCCAGGCGCTAGAGTGGCTCTGGTCGTGGCAGAGCGACGCCCTGAGGGGCAGAGCATCGCCTCCTGGTGGGCAGAGCATCGCCCCTGGTGGGCGTGCCGGGTGGATCTGGATCGGGTGCATGCGGGAGTCTGACTGTCTCTCCCCGTTTCCAGCTTCAGAAAAATACAAAAAATAAAAAATAAATAAATAAATAAAAATAAATAAATAAATAAAAGAAAGAAAACCAAGACTTGTCCTAAGGTTTGATAGAGACTAGCTATAAAGATAAAAGAACATGAAAAATGTATATGCTCTGACAGTATAGGACAATACAACTCACAAACAGGGAAAGAAGATAGAAAACAAAGTTAAGTTCACTGATCGTCTCACAGACATTTACTGGGATAAAAAAAAAGACACCTATATTTAGACACTGGAGGAGAGGGAAGAAAAGGGGAAAAGGTTATAACTAACTAGTATTGCTTAAAGAAGTGTAGAGTTAGGCATGATCTTAAAAAAAGAACCTTCAGATATTATATACATATTAAATACAAATATTACAAAGAAAATACATCATATAGTACATGACTTTCTAGTTACAATACATACATAATGAGCTGGTATGTCTGAGCTCAGATCATAAAGAAATTTACTAAAAAAAAAAAAAATTCAGATTGACCAATAAAGTGAATCATCTCTTTCCTGTATATGAGATATACCTGAATTAAAATGACAGAAACATTACACAATTAAAAAATAAGTACAGATATGCCAGGCAAATTTAAGTCATAAGGAAGCAGATGTTGAAATTTTAATAAGAAACCAGATAGAATGTTTTCTTTTTTAAATTTGAGGAATCCAAGGAACAATGAGAACTGAGGAACGGAATTGAGACAGAGGAGAGATCAAAGGGACCAGAGGAAAAGAGGACAGAGGGAAAGGGGATGATAGGATGGGATAAAGCTGAAGGGAAGGAGGGAGGGTGCTGTAGAGAAGGGGGCAAGGAAGATATTGAGGGAATAAGGGGGAGGGGGATGCATTGGGGCGACACTAGAATCTATGTAAACACAATTATTTAAATTTAAAAAAAAAGAAGTGTGGGTCAGATGGAGCATGATTTTATTTCTAGTAATTTCTGCACAGTAAGATATAATCATCCCTGTCTTTTTTATTCTTAATTAAGTGGTAGATTTCATTAAAACATTTAAAGTTTAAATACTCTTGTATTCTTAGGATAACTAACATGGTCAAGATATTTGCTTCATAGTATATTGATAGATACAGTCTGCTGTATTTTCTCAGGATTTTCAATCTGTTTTCTTAAATGTGATTTTCCTATTTTTTCTTTAACTGGTGTAGGATCGATGTTATTCATGCCTAATAAATGAGTTGTTTGGCTTTCCCTAAAAAAAAAAAAGAAAAAAAGAAAAAAGAAAAAGAAAAGCTTAACAGGTTTTTTTTGAAGGTCAAAAAGATACTGTAATAACCAAAGACTGCAATCTGTACAAAAAGAACTTTCATAAGATAGAAACTGCTGGAAATGCAGGAAGAAACCAACAGAAACATACCAATAATATGACAGCTTAACATACTTCTCTCAGACCTAGACCTATTAGCGGGACCAAAATTAATGAGGCTCTGTATATCAAGCTAAGCCCTATAGTCAATAACAAAGATCTAAATAGATCTATTTAATTCTGAAACATTTTTTAAATTTACCTTCTTTTCAAGTACACAAATTTAAGTATATTAATGTTATAAAGATATAGTTTGCAGCATAGATAAAAAGAGATCCAAATGTAAAATCAACAAAATACTCTATAATCATACATTGAATTGGAAACGTCAATGTAAATTCAACCTTTTACTCACTTTCTAAAAATACCTATTTTCACCTGGCCTGTGGTGGTACACCGGATAAAGTGTTGACTTGGAATTCTTAGGTTGCTGGTTCAAAACCCTGAACTTGCCTGGTCAAGGCACATACGACAAGCAATCAATGAACAACTGAAGTGAATAACCATAAGTTGATACTTCTCACTCCCTCTCCCTTCTTGCTCTCTCTCCTCTCTCGCTCCTCTCTTTGTAAAATCAAATAAAATCTTAATATATATATTTCTGGTTGTATCCACTGAACAGAAACTATTTCAATCCAATCCAAATGAGCACACCTAAGCTCAGTTGTGATCTCTAAATAAGATTCTCCACTAAATGGAACGAAAAACCTTTGAAGAATGTATGTTTTCAGCTGTGAGGTAGGAAATGCAGAAAATTGAGCTGGGACTTTTTTTTTTTACTCTAGAAAACAAGGAAGGAGAGGAAGCCATCAGAGGCTGATGGGGGTCATGTCACAAGGGCACAGGAGTCAGCTAGAAGACGTTCCCACTAGCCATAGATGGGACAGTAGGAATGTTAAAAAAATGACCCAATTAATTGAAATGTACTAAATATGCAAAAAGAGAGGTGAAAAAAAGAGAAACAAAATAAAAACCACTGCACACCATTGACAGTTGCTAGGATACCAAATCACTGCTCTGAAAACTGTCATTTTAAAGGAAAACAAGCATTTTTCTTAATTTTTTATATTTCAGGGTATCTAAAGAGTCCCCGTGCTGGAAAGTTTTTAATACAGATTCTGAGATAATAAATTCAAACAGAAAGAATTAGAAAAGTCAATATTTCGTTACCCCTCATGCAATAACTGACTCAGGCAACGGTCATCATTGGATGGTATAATCATTAGATGAACTAGGGGTAGAAAACAATAAAATTTTCTATCTATACTGTCACCTGAATCCACTTATCAATTTTAACTTCCTTAAAAGTGAAACATACAGGCATTCTGATATGATGCAATGTGACAGCATTTTAGACAAGCTGGAAAATCAAGAACAATTTTGAAATAGCTTTAAAAAAAAAAGACAGCAAAAAAAAAAAAAAAAAAAAAAAAAACTAAATCTAAATTTAATCAAGCCTTTAATCTAACTTTAGTCTGCAGGAAACTCAGGGAGTAGAAGTAAAAGTTAAACGTCTCAAGCCAAATCTAGAATTTAAGAACCTAATTTATTCAGTAAGTACAGAGCAAAGGGAGAGAGGAGGAGAGCTCTCCTGGATGACAGGACGCTCACAGGCTCTGTGGGGTGTAACAGCCCAAAGCAGTGGAAGGAGACTTGTCTGGATCTTCAATAGAATGCTAACTGAAAAAGAAACGTTTTTAGACAGTCAAGGGAATTTGAGTATGGGGTAGGTATTAGATGAGACTAAGAATTATTGCTAATTTGTGGATATGTGAGAAAAATAATTTTTCCTCTCTCCTCCCCTTCTCCTCACCCTCTCCCTCTCTTCCTCTCTCTCCTTCTCATTCACTCACACACACCTCTCTCTCTCTTTCTCTCTTCCTCTTTCTCTCTCTTTCTTTGTCTCTCTCTTTTTCCTAGCAAAGCTTACTAAACTATTTAAGGGTAGAATGACATGATGTGTGTGTGGGATTTGCTTTAAAATTCTCCAGAAAAAAAAAAGGAGATTGGGAAGGAGAAGATAGATGAAGGAAGTATGGCAAAATGCTGCTGCTTTTCAAAAATGGGTATTTTATGCATAGAAATTTTCATAATAAGTAGGGTTGTTTTTTTTCCAAATTCATTGCCTTTGAAAGGATATGGGAACATGGAAACAATAGGGAAAGAGAAAGCATAAGCATATATCTTGGTGACGTGATACACATCATCATTTTTATTTCACTTGTGCTCTAAAGCTAAAATCATTATATTGAAATGCATCATCATACCCTACAATGTTGGAATGGCATAATGCCTCAAAAATGTAATATTTTACTCAAGTTTTGTAGTTAGGATATTTATTAGCTCTATCCTAGAGCTGGTGTAGAATAACGTAAGACAAGATACTGTATCTGAAACACAGCTTCAGCTGCCTGCCGCAAGGAAAGCCACTTGTGAGACCAGTGCTGGTGCGAAAGGGAAGGGGTTTACTCATGTGCCAGGACCTGGGAGAATGCGGGACTCCCGGCTCAGGATTGTCTCATCTTCCTGCTCGCTGGACTCCCGGCTCAAGACTATCTAGCCCTGGCCGGTTGGCTCAGCGGTAGAACGTCGGCCTGGCGTGCGGGGGACCCGGGTTCGATTCCTGGCCAGGGCACATAGGAGAAGCACCCATTTGCTTCTCCACCCCCACCCCCTCCTTCCTCTCTGTCTCTCTCTTCCCCTCCCGCAGCCAAGGCTCCATTGGAGCAAAGATGGCCCGGGTGCTGGGGATGGCTCCTTGGCCTCTGCCCCAGGCGCTAGAGTGGCTCTGGTCGCAGAGCGATGCCCCGGAGGGGCAGAGCATTGCCCCCAGGTGGGCAGAGGCATTGCCCCTGGTGGGCGTGCCGGGTGGATCCCGGTCGGGCGCATGCGGGAGTCTGTCTGACTGTCTCCCCGTTTCTAGCTTCAGAAAAAAAAAAAAAAAAGACTATCTCATCTTCCTGCTCGCTGGACTCCCGGCTCAAGACTATCTCATCCCTTCCTGCTCAAGTCTGCAGTTTTTATAAGGATAGGCAAGGGAGGGTTTTTCTCCTATCCAATTATCTTGCTAGCTTTTGGTGCGCTTGGGCCCTATCCATTCATTTTTCTAGCCTTTGGCACACCCAATGCAGAAACCTCCCACCTCGTGCACCATCCTGGCCAATGGGGGAGATACCTGGCACTCCCTGGCTGTCTACGGTAACAATGCTGTATAATATGTGAGCGATGGCACTCTGTCTAAATCTCTCTTCCCTATTCCTCTTCCCCTCTCACATGTCTAAAGGTTGGAGCATCAGTTACTCGATGTCTAGAGGAGTTTCATCTTTGTCACCAGTGAAACAAAACTAGCTTTTAAAATTGTACTATGATTAATAAAATTTATAGAATAGTCATGGTTTCAAAATGCTTACTGTACTTGGTTTAATCCTTCAAATATAGGTGAAACACATAGTCTCATTATTCATCGTTTAAGTAGATAACAGTAGAGACCCACACTGATATTAAAAAAGAATGGGAGCCCTGGCCAGAAAGCTTGGTTGATTAGAGTATTGTCCTGATACACAAAGGTAGCAAGTTTGATCCCCGGTCAGGGCACACACGGGAACAGATTGATGTTTCTGTCTGTCTCTCTCTTCCTCTCTCTCTAAAATCAATAAATAAATTTTTAAGAAGAAGAAGAAAGAATGGCAAAGAATCACCACTGAACCTTGTTCACCACAGGTTCTAGTCACCACAACCAAAATTACTATGTAGCAATCTGAGTTAATGATTAAGAGAGTCAAAATAATCAGTTCATTTTCTGGCATAAAGAAATAAACCCTTTTAGAGGAAGCAAAGTAGCCAAAGATTATAGAACTTTTTAAAAAACCCTAAGACACAAAAGTCACATAACTGCAAATGGTAGGCAAGTGTCTAAGGCAGAGCTTCCCAAATGTGCATAAGCACCCCTGTGAGAGTACCAGCCAGGTGCCTGACAGCACCTGGAGCCCCGGGAAACTTCTGCCTATCTTTCCAGGGCACCAATTTTACTTAAAACTTAATAGAAAAATAACACTGATACAAAATGGGTATGTAACAGAATAGAATGCAAAATACTTTTTATTGTTTTTTTTTTATTAATTTTACTAGGGTGACATCAATAAGTCAGGGTACATATGTTCAAAGAAAACATATCCAGGTTACCTTGTCGATCAATTATGTTGCATACCCATCACCCAAAGTCAGATTGTCCTCCGTCACCTTCTATCTAGTTTTCTTTGTGCTCTTCTCCCTCCTCTTCCCTCCTCCCTCCCCCCACCCCGTAACCCAAAATACTTTTTTTAATAAAAGAATACTTCAAGAAAATGTACTTCGATCCAAGATAGCTGGCTCCCCAGGTAATGTGTTCCCCTGCTGCCAGCCCAGTCCATGTGGAAAGGTTTAAGAGGCATCAGCCCAAGGAAAAGGTTGGATGGATGAAACTGACCCTCCTCTTTGAAGATCCAGAAACTTACTCTTTCCTGGCACTCACAATGATCAGATCCCAAAAAACTGACTCTCCCCAACTAAAAGGCACCAAGGACTGAGAACAATACCAAAGTGCCCATTATTAATTGTCATTGCAAAGTATAATTTTTAGAAAGCTCAGAAATCCACTTGTGGATAAAACCAGCACACATGGCCTCAAGATGCTATGCATGCACCAAACGTTCATTGCAAATCTCTCTATTGATTTTGTGTGATAAATCACTTTCAAGGGAACAGAAAATTATGAAATCCATATCATCAGCACATTTTCTCCATGTAAACAGACGAGGTAGGAGTCAAAATGTTGTGTGATGAACATGCAGTCAAAACAAAGATGAAAAGAATTTTTAACAGTATCAGAAATGCCACTGGATTTGGTTTGCCAGAAGGAACAATAGTTAAAGTCTGTTGGCTCTAACTTTCTACCTTCAGCTCCATCCTAAGAATAGCCTACCATTGAGACAGAGAATATGAACAGCAGGTGGTTAGCATTTGGACAGCCCTACCAACATGCACCTCCTGGTCACCTTGCCTGTCCTTCCATGACTTAACAACCCCTTCTTTTTTTTTTTTAAGTGAGAGAAGGGGAAATAGAGAGACAGACTCCTTCGTGTACTCTGACCAGGATCCACCCGGCAATCCCCATCTGGAGCCGATGCATGGACCAACTGAGCTATTCTCAGCACCTAGAGCCAAGCTCAGACCAATCGAGCCACTGGTTGCAAGAGGGGAAGAGAGGAAAAAGGGGGAGAGGGACAGGAAGAGAAGCAGATGGTTGCTTCTCATGTGTACCTGTGGACAAGTCCTGCTGGGGGTGAGGATGACAGAGACGCAAAGACCCGACTCCGGGGACCAGGTTCAGTGACGCAGATCCACTTTATCCAGGAAGTAAACTAGCTTATATACATAGATTCAGCCTATAGGGTGTTACAGCGTGTCCTTCATAGCCAATGGCTGAAAAGATCAGGGAGTTGCATGGTTGGCACTAAGTCACTTCCTTATAGCGGGCGAGCTTCCTTCCTGGGTGTGTCCAGGAGGCTTCTGGGAGCTGGAGTATTCTCACAGCATTGCATCAGCCTCAGCTGCTAGAAATGCGCTCTGCACTCCACCCACATGTACCCTTACCAGGTATCAAACCGGGGAGGCTCACGTGCCAGGCCGATGCTCTTTCCACTGAACCAATCAGCTAGGGCACGTTCTAATCAACACATTCTTTCTTTTTTCTCTGCTGATACTTTGGATGGATTGCTGTAGAGTTTGGCTGGCCATCCTCTCTCCTTCACATGACCTTACTTAGCTATTATCTGACCTATCAAGTAATCATTTTTATTCATCTTTTTGTTGTTGTTGTTCAGCACATACTAATGGGCCAAACACTCTATTCATCATGAGGGATGAACGGTGAGCTGTCAGACACAGTTTTTGGTTTCATGTGGCTGAAGGACCAGTGAGCCATAATGAGGGTGAACTACTTTCATCATTTTGAGGGGCAGACAATTCACTTGAAGAATAACAACTAAATCCTTTAAACCCTCTGCAATGTGCAGAACGATTTCTGATGAGACCAAGTCCTCATGACCAACCACATCACAGAGGACAGGACAGAAATGGAACGTGTTCTTCAGTATTCCCAGGTACTAGCATGCCCCCCCAAAAAAAGAAAATCCACAATTCACTCTCTTATATTAAGAGGCTACTTGATATAAGTGCATGGAAATGAGTCCATTAAATGCCACATTGCAACAACTTCCGAATTAAAATAGGAGATAATTAACATAGTGCTAACAAGCCTTTAGCTTTCCTCACTCATTTATTCTGCAAACTCTAATCAAGCTCACTTCGCCACATGTAAAGCACAATGTGCAACATTGTGGCAAATGCAATAATAAATAGCAAATAGTCATTGTTCTTAATTTCCCAAAGGTGAGTACACATCCTCAGTTTTACCAAATTCTCTGGTACTTCTCTTAGTTCAAATTCCATCAGGCAAGTTAGTTTAATCTGTTTTCTCAATAATAAAATGGGAATAATAGTCCCTACATTAGAATTTATTGAGGATCCACTGTAGTGATTCATGTAAAGCTCTTACCTCAATGTCTGGCATATGGTAAGTAATCAGCAGAAGTTACCTGTCAGTGATGGTGGGACTAGGAATGGTGATGGTAGTACTAACAGTAATTTGCACATCCAAATTAATGGCTAACAGTATAACTGGAGTTGTTCTTGTTGTTGTTTTAACAGTGTCTAGTCCTCTATAAGCCAAATGAGTTAAAAATTACCCAAAGATAATAATTCTGTGTATGCTATAGTTATTGATAATTAAAATTTAAAACACCTCATAGCTTAAAGAGAAATTATATTTAATTCTCGTCCCTGCCAAAATGAAATGAGTGAATATTTTCTCCTGAAGAAAGTTATTTTTGTCTCCCCTCAAAGGTTCAGTTTTCAAAAAAAAAAAAAAAAATACATTGGTTAGCCTGACCAGGCAGTGGCGCAGTGGATAGAGCATCAGGCTGGGATGCAGAAGACTCAGGTTTGAAATCCTGGGGTCCCCAGCTTTAGCATGGGCTCATCTGGCTTGGGTGCAGGCTCACCAGCTTGAGCGTGGGATCATAGACATGACCTCATAGTCACTGGCTTGAAGCCCAAGGTTGCTGGCTTGAGCCCAGGGTCGCTGGCTTGAGCAGGGAGTCACTCACTCTGCTGCAGCCCCTCAGTAGGGGCACATATGAGAAAGCAATCAATGACCAACTAAGTAGACTAAGGAGCCACAGCAAAGAATTGGTGCTTCTTATCTCTCTCCTTTCCTGTCTGTCCCTATCTGCCCCTCTTTCTGTCTCTTTCTCTCTCTCTCTCTCCCTCTCTCTCTCTCTCTCTCTATCACACACACACACACACACACACACACACACACACACACAAATAATACATTGGGTAGAAGATGCAAACTGAATAAAACAAAGAAACTGAATATGAAAAAGAAATGACTTGCAGTAGTGTCAGACTCCAGTATGACATTCTAAATGAGCAAATGATAGAGATTGAAGAGTTCAAGTTTATATCTAGCCTACACCTGGCTCACACTGAGCAGAGAAATATAAGAATCAGCCATTTTTGAAATAATTCTTTCCTCACTCTCTTTCTAGCTCTCCAAATTTAAAAGCAGATTTTGTCTCTTCCAGTTTATTGTTGTCTGGTTTTAGGAACCTTTGTGCTACCCTGCTTAGTTACAAACATTGGTGATGCAGTTGGAAAGCTTAGCTGTGACTACCTGAGCTGTGCATTAAAGGGGATAATCTCATTTATTTCTAAAGAAGATAGTATGGGTTTAAAGACAGTGATTCTCAAATAAAGCAGGATTTAGAGGGTGGAAAATAAAAATAAAATGCTTACAACTTGGCAACTACCTGTACCTGGTCTTACCTTCCTCCCTGTACTCAGAAGTAACCCCAGTCCTTGGGTAATTCCAGACAGTTCTCTTTCCTCAAGCAATTATGCACCATCATAGAATATTATAATGCTATATCTATCCCTTGTAACTCTTTTTCTGATGTATTAAATTGGGGTGAAATATGTTGTTGGTATGAGATATAATAAGTTCTAAATACATTGAGAAAATTGTATTTGCTCAGAAGCCCTGTTGAGACGAGTCTCTTCTGATATCTACCGAAATGCAAAAGAATTAGGTCCTGCCTTGTATGACCTGCTGCTCCCGCCAGACCCCACAGCTTGGCTGCTTCTCTTCCATGGATTTACAGAAAGCAAATGCAACTGCCCCAATCTCCATCAGACAAGCACTGCATTAAAAAAATATATGGTAAAATATGCATAACATAAAATTTACCTTTTTAAGCATTTTAAGTGCATAAGTTTAGTACATTTATGTTGTTATGTAACTGTCACCACCATCCATTTCCAGAACTTTTCATCACCCAAGGCTGAAACGCTGTGCCCACTAATTCCCCGTTCCCCCTACCCCAAGACTCTGAAAACTTCTATTTTCTGTTTCTATGGACTTGACTGTTTCAAGTACCTCATGCAAGGAGAATCATACAATGTCTATATTTTGGGGCTGGCTTGTTTCACTTAGCATGTCTTCAAGGTTCATCCATGTTGTAGCATATATGAGAATTTCACCTGTGTTTAAGGCTGAATAATATCCTACTCTACATATATACAGAATTTTGTTTATCCATTCATCCATTGAGGGACATTTGAATTGTTTCCATGTTTTGGATATTGTGAATAACTTTGCTTTAAGATGTAATTGTTGCACACTAATTGTAACTTATCAGGCAAATAAGTTATTTTTTGCCCAGTCTGTTAAAGATGGCCGCTGCTCTCGGGTGATACAGCTAATTGCCCTTCTTGCTTGGGAAAGGGCTTGGTTATGCTAATATGTGTTGGGGGAGGACTTTCACACCAAAAAGTTTTAAAAGGAGGATCTAGGAGGCCATTCTAGAGAGACCATGTTGTTCCAGGGAAGAGAGAGAGAGGCTACATGGAGGAGAGGAAGCAGCCAAAATGAAGGCAAAATTGTTTACTAATTGTAAACAATTAGTGTGCAACTAATTGTTCAAGTCTTTGTTAGCAATTATCTTGTGTATACAGTCATCCCTCAGCATATCCCAGTTTGCTTTTCATGGTCTCACTGTATGGCAGATTTTAAAATTGTATATATCTAATTTTGTATCATGGATTTTTCACTATACCACAAGATTCTGCAGTATATAGGTATTTTATATATTTATTATTTTAATTATTTTTGCAGCAAAATTAGTGTGGAAAACGTTAATAACAGTGTGGGAAAGGTTTATAAGAGTGTGGGGAGGGTTCATAAAGCCTTTAAATATACATAAATAATAAATATAAGGTTGCTACTTTGCAAATTTTCACCTGTCTCAGGGTGTTCTGGAACCTAACCCCCACAATAGATGAGGGACCACTGTATACCCAAAAGTAGAATTGTAAATGATATGGGAATTCTGTTTAATTTTTTTAGGCACTCCTGTACTATTTCCATAGCAGTTGCACATTTTATATTCCCACCAGCAATGCACAAATATTCTAATTTCTCCACATGCTTACCAAGATTTGTTTCCTGTTTTGTTTTATAATAATCCTAATGGATGTAAAGAAGTATCTCGATGCTTTTTGTTTTGTTTTGTTATTTTAGAAATTAAAATTAATGGGATGGCATTTGGTCAATAAGAGTACATAGTTTTCAGGTAAACATCTCTATAGCATTTGAACTGTTGATTGCATTCTGTGCCCATCACTCAAAGCTACATCATTTTTCATCACTGTATATTTGTCCCTATTTATGTGGTTTCGATTTGCATTTCCCTAATGATTAGTGCTGATGAGCATCATTTCATGTGCTTATAAGCCATTTGTGTATCTTTTTTAGAGAAATGTCTAAGTCTTTGGCCATTTTTAAATTAGATTGTTTGCTTTTTTGTTGTTGTATTTTCAGAGTTCTCTATGTTATGGATATTAACCCTTCATGAGATGTATGATATACAAATATTTTCTCCCATTATGTACCTTACACACTGCTAATAGTATGCTTTCATATACAAAAGTTTTTCATTTTGATGAAGTTCATTTATATTTTTTTTCTTTTGTCACTTGTACGTTGGTGTCATGTCCAAGAATCATTGTCAAATCCAGTGCTGTAAAGTTTTTCTCCTATATTTTCTTTTACAAGTCATGTAGTTTTAGCTCTTACATTCAGGTTTTTGATTGAATTGTTTTTAATTTATTTTTTAATTTACTAGGTTGACATGGTCCACCAAACCATACAGGTTTCAAGTGTACAACTCAATATAATGCCATTGTCCCAGTAGAGCCCGAGCTCTACGTTGATCAGGCATCCCCATTATAGTGTAGAAATCCAAACCCTTAATCCAATATACAAAATAGGGAAGTCTCTAATACAAAGTCACTTCTCTGAAGCATGATTGGATTGTACCACCCCACATCAAAAAAGGGTGGGAGCCCTGGCCGGTTGGCTCAGCGGTAGAGCATCGGCCTAGCGTGCGGAGGACCCGGGTTCGATTCCCGGCCAGGGCACACAGGAGAAGCGCCCATTTGCTTCTCCACCCCTCCGCCGCGCTTTCCTCTCTGTCTCTCTCTTCCCCTCCCGCAGCCAAGGCTCCATTGGAGCAAACATGGCCCGGGCGCTGGGGATGGCTCTGTGGCCTCTGCCTCAGACGCTAGAGTGGCTCTGGTCGCAACATGGCGACGCCAGGATGGGCAGAGCATCACCCCCTGGTGGGCAGAGCGTGGCCCCATGGTGGGCGTGCCGGGTGGATCCCGGTCGGGCGCATGCGGGAGTCTGTCTGACTGTCTCTCCCTGTTTCCAGCTTCAGAAAAATGAAAAAAAAAAAAAAAAAAAAAAAGGGTGGGAAAGGCTTAATCCCAAAACCAAGCCCCAGGCTACAACGATGCTGCCTGCCCCACAACACACATTAATATCACCTGGGCAACTCCCTGTGGGCAGCGTTACAAAGTGAGCATAATACATTTTATCTGCCCAACAGGAACAGAGGTGAATAAGTCTGGTGAGCTAGAAACCTTTGATTCTAGGAAACTCGGATAAGTCAGTAGCTTTGTGAGCACTGAATGTGAGTGGGTTTTGGAGCCCAGTGTATGTTTTTACTTGCCCGCCGAGTGCAAGCTAGAATTAAAGACTATGGCCCACCAGTTTGTGGCTCCGTTGTTTCTTTACCGACTGTCCGAATCCAATGCGAACCTGCATGAGCCGGGCAGCTGTGATAGTAGTGGCCCTGGCTCCTGGCTTTACACCACCTTTGTGGAAAATGAAAATCATTTGACCTTATATGGATTTATTTCTGGGTTCTTCATTCTATTTCGTTGGTTATGTCTGTCTTTATGACCAATCGTTTTGATTACTGCCAATGTAAGAAATTTCCAAACCTTTAAAAAAAATGTATGAGTTTTTTTGAGCCAAACTGTTGACAATTGCCGGGAAGCAGAGTATCAATGGATTGAGAAAGTGCTCTGGAAAATGGCAGTGTCACCACTTATTTTATACATCAGAATCAAAGGGGAAGATGTAAGGGGGTTGTATGAAATTGACTGGTGATAGATTAGAGAGGCAGGAGAAAACAAAGCAGGGAAATCTCTGGGATTTGATAAAAAGTAAAATTGTATATACTGAAGCTTCTTTTACATAGGCAGGTATAAGATATTTAACGGTTAATTAACATGATAATAACAATAATGAGGAGGTTTGTTGGTTCCTGCTGTGGTGGGATGCCTGCCCTGAGGGAAGCAAGGAAAGGAGATTACTTGCATGTTATCAGGTACATTATTGTAGATGCAAAAAATGACAGGCAGGCTAGATTAACGTGAGCATTGACCTTTGGTTAGAGAAAAATACCTCCCCAGGACATGAACTGCTTTTAGTCAGAAATTTTCATTTCAGACCATCCTGTGTGGTTACTTTAGGTCTCTAAATTTGCAAAGCCACCAAGCAGGTTTTCCCTGAGCTTGTCAGGTTCAGTATGTGGCCCCTTTTTTGTCCACATTACTGTAGAATTATAGTAAGTTTTAAAATGAGAAAGTGTGAGTCCTCCAACTTTGTTCTTTCTTTCCCAAAGTTGTGTTCACTATTCAAGATCATTTAAGATTCCATAGGAATTTAAGAATTTATTTTCTTTTTATTTTTGAAACTAGATATATTATTGGGATTTTGATAAGGATTGCAGTGAATCTATAGATTGTTTTAGGTAGCTTTAATATTTTAATACTGTCTTTCAATCTCTGAACATGGGATAACATTCCATTTATGTATGTCTTCTTTAATCTCTTTCAACATGCATAATTTTAGCCAAATGTTTCTACATGAACACTACCCTTCTGACTAAGCAGTCTCGGCTACAGCTTAGCAGGCTTCTCAGGCTCCTGCGAGTACTTTCTCTTCTTTCCCCATGGCTTGATTTCCATGTGAGATCACCCTAGAAAGTAAGGACACTAGAGGTCAACTCTCTGTGCCGAAAGCATTATTTGGCTCTACTGTCCTGGCCTCAGCCTCCTTATTTCTTTGTTTTTCACAGTTCCTCCAGAACTGAGGCTGATACAAAACTGGGGCTAGTTACCAGGTGGTACAACCGTCCCTCTGACTGAGAGGAAGCCAAGGGGAGGCTCTGAAGCCTACAGTTATCCAGTGTGAGGTTTGCACAGGCTCTTAAGGCTCTAACCCTAAGAGTTAGAACCCCAGGGTCGGCACTGACTTACAATAACCCATCTATGCCTTGTATAGCAGGTTGAATTATGGCAGGATGAATGATGGCAGCAAAAAGATATGTCCATATCCTAATTCCCAGAGCCTATGAATGTTATTTTACAATATTTGCCAAAAAAAGGGGGGGGGGGTCTTTGCTGATGGAATTAAGAACATCAAGATGAGAACATCCTGGACTATCTAGGATAGATAGACTAGGACACTCAATCCTATGACGAGTGTCCTCATAAGAAACACACAGAGAAGAAACGCGTAAAGGAAAGAAGGCCACGTGAAGACAGAGACAGAAATTGGAGTGAGTGGACACAAGTGAAAAAGGCTGGAGGAAGCAAGGAATGAAATCTCCCCTGGAGCCTTTAAGGGGAGCACAGCCCAGCCAACACCTTGATTTTGGAGTCTGGCCTCCAAGACAGAGAGAATACATGTAATTTGCATTAAGCCGCAAGGTTGGTGGTAATTTGTTACAGCAGATATGGGAAACTAATATACCTGGGTTTCCTCGTTGCAAAATAAGAAAAGAATATAATTAGTACCTACCTCATAGAGTTGTTGTGATGATTAAATGAAACAATTTATGAAAAGCTCGGAGCAGAGGGCCTAACATAACATACTCTCCATCAAATGCTGGCAATTATTATTCACTGCTATGGAAACCCTGATTTGCATTACAAATGGATGGACCAGGCAACACTTTACCTAAATCATACAGGAGTCAGAGGTTCAAGAGATTAATTGTTTTTGCATAACACACATGTTTTTTTATGCAGAAATTACAGTCATTTTCTTGTCCACCAATGCCCATGGATACAAGAAAAGAGTATCACACCATCTATTCCAAAGAACAAATTCTAAGCTCCTGTGGGCCTCTGTGTTGGAGGTGGGGGAAAAAATGCTACATGTGTGGTTAACACATGAAACAATCTTTATGCACATTTTTCTGAAGAGTCCATAGATTTTATCAGGTTTTCAGAGACGGACTGTGACCCAAAAGAAGTTAAAAATTGCATACATAAAATGACACTGACAATCTTGAATGAACAAATTAAGATCAGGCTCAAAATATAAACCAAGCAAGTATCACATTCAGCTAGAAGGCCCCCTGTGGCTCAAAAAGTCATTGCTGGAGCTTTGCCCATGACCTAATTCCAGCAATAAGAGATGAGTCAGGATTTGAGTGAGGGATTTGTGTAGTAACAGGAAGTAGATATTAAACACAGCCAAGAAAGAGACCTAACAATAAATTCTTTTTAAATTAGAAAAGTTCAACACTTGGTGAAGCTTCTTTGTAAAACCCTAAGGTGAATTGCAAGAATAATAATAAACAGCTGTCCCTCTGACCTTTCTCACTCAACAGAAGAGAAACTAAATAGAAAAAAAATTATGAACCTTTGTCTTTATTTAAAAGGTAATTATTGAGTAAGTACTACATGTTGTAGGCTGACCTGTGTCAACCCAAAATTTATATTTTGAAGCTCTAACCCTTCAACAATGTAACTGTATATAGACCTAAGGCCTTTAATAAAGCAGTTAAAAGTTGAATAAACTCATAAGGGTAGGGCTCTAATCCAATAGGACTGGAGTCCTTCTAATAAAAGAAAAAGACACCAGGCATGTGCATACACAGAGGAAAAGCCATGTGAGGACGCAGTGACAAGGTTGCCGTCTCCAAGCCAGGAAAGAGGCCTCAGAGGAAACTAAACCTGTTGACACTTCTAGCCTCCAGAACTGAGAAGTAAGTTTCCATTGTTTAAGCCCCACCCTCTTCAAGTCTGTGGTATTTTGCTATGGCAGTCCTAGCTGAAGAATACATTATACAGCAATATCTACGCCAGGTGCTGGAATTACAGAACCGATTAAGACATGGCTTCTCCCTAAGAAAGCCTCATTGGCTTGAAATAACACTGTAGGACCCTGCCAGAAACAGAACCCAACCCTTGGCCTCCCAAAGTTACCTGACTAGGTAACCTTGAACTAGGGTGTCAAGGAACTTGAACTTGCCTGGACTGGCTGTTGAGCTTGTACATATTCACTAAACCAGAACAAGACTAATGTTGACTTTCCTTAAGACCTCTTTTGTCCTGCTTTGTTTTGTTTTATTCTTCTCTGCTCTATTTTCAGGGAGACATAAAGTCTTACTCTCTTTAAGAGAAAGAATAATTCTTGGCTTTTGCCAACTACTATTGATATCACAATCTCATCAAACCCCAACCAGTTCATTCTCAGAACTCTTCACCCATTGAGTCTGGCATGATTTACTACATTCACAGTTAAGAAATTTGAGAGAAGGGAATTATGTAAAATGCTTAGATTAGAAGTAGATGTGAGATTATTGTTCAGAAAGCCTATCAGAGCATTCAAGCATTTTAGATTATTATACTAACTTTTGCATAAGATGGTGCTCCAGGGTAGCATTTCTATAGTCACTGGTTTGGAGGCAGTACATTTGCTTTTTTATAGGAAATATTAATCTGTTTTCCCCATTAGTTTTGCATGAATTTCTCTTGCTACTGAACACAGTGATGGTCTGCTGATCAACTTGACTCAGGATTTTAAGGCTACACCTTCACAGCTCATTATTCCTGTTTATTTGATTTGTGGCAGGAGGTAAGGAAGAAGGTGGAAATATTTTTTACCACTACTCTGTTTTGTCCTCTACCAAAAGGAAATGATATAGCTTCATAACCTCAGTCCCACAGAAAAAAATTTCAAGAAAGTAGCTATACTATGAAATATTTTATAAATGTTATATTGCACTTTAGTATCCCAAAATGCAACTTAACATGTCTACCTTTTCTCCCTTAAAAAACCAATTCACCTCTTTCCATATGCTGATTACACTTAACAGGTAATGAAATTTACAATTAAAAAACTCAGACCCTGAATTATCTTACTTGAAAATAAGATAAGAACAATTTGCTGACCTTCCTGAGA
Organism: Saccopteryx leptura; assembly: GCF_036850995.1. Classification (NCBI taxonomy): domain Eukaryota; kingdom Metazoa; phylum Chordata; class Mammalia; order Chiroptera; family Emballonuridae; genus Saccopteryx; species Saccopteryx leptura. Next base: position 236,559,086 of record NC_089503.1, read on the forward strand.
GGGATTGCTATTAAACTGGAGAATAAGTTCAAGAGAATCTACTCCTGTGGAAAACTTTAAAAGCCTACAAATTATCATGTATGTCAGAGATTGTGCTGCAATCCCGTTCGGGGTCAAAGAGTCACATCCTTCTCAGAATCATCCTATCATTTTGATCACAGATCTTCATTAAATAAGGTTCTTGAATTTTACCCAAGAGTTTAACATCTGTTTATTAGACAAGCTTTTAAACCTGCCCACATTTCAATGATCTGACCTGAACTCAAAGGAAGAATTATTTTATCTAGACACTGTTATGTGAGTAGTTTCTCAAGTTTTCTAAAAAGTTGCTTGATTTTTTTTAGTGCCTCAGACTGTTGACCTTGGCTTTGAGGATAACGTTGAAAGGGGCTTTTCACGACTATACTAACCCGAGCAAATCTTAGATTTATTGGCAATTAATTCATAGGTGAATCTAATCGGGAGAAGTGTTTGTATTCACAAAAATAGCACTGCAGGAGGAAAATGGCAGGAATTGCAGACATCGAGACATTAGTGTAAAGACGCAGTGCTTGCTGAGCACAATGTGGCTCAATCTGAGCAGATGGCGCCGTGCCATTTTCTAAGTGACGGTGCAGAGGTGTGATGACCGACTGTTCTGGCGTGTGGTTCACTCTGGAGTTTCCTCCTACAATCTGCAGCTGAAATGGGGCCACGCTGCCTCCACAGCACACAAGCCACCCTCTCCTGGGGCTTGCTTTTGTCTTCCAAGCAGCATTTCCTATTTTTACACCTTTTGACTCAGGTACAATTAGTGTTATTAGTAGCATAGCCATGGCTCTTCCTGTAGATTCCTTCTCTCCACAGAATAGTGGGACACTCATATTAACCCCTGACTTTAAATGCCTTCCCTGGTTTTCAGATATCCTTTGGATATGTTTTCCTGTAGATATTCTTGAACTCTCACTATAAAATCTTCTTTCAGATCTCATTTCCCCTCCTCCTCTACATGTTTCTTGAGTTAAGTGAATCTATCTCCTAAACTACTCCTTCCAGCTTTTTTTTTTTTTAATTTTTAGAAAGAGAGAGGAAGAGAGAGAGAAAGAGAAACATTGATTTATTGTTCCACTTATCTATGCATTCATTGGTTGATTCTTGTATGTGCCCCAACTGGGGATCAAACCCACAACCTTGGCATGCCACGATGATGTTCTAATCAACTGAGCCACCAAGCTAGGGCTCCTTTCAACTTTCTAAAAAATGTTCTCTTCCATGTTTCTGACATGCAATATGCTTTTGTCTTATAACGCATGTGTGTATAATTTACCCCAAAAATATGAAAAATTGTCCCTGAGCTCTCAGAAACCTCTGCTCAGCCAGCCTGTTGGCTGCTTTTTTGCCAGTCCATGGTTCTATTCTAGCAGGGCACTCATGAGAGGTTATGTACTAAAACATTTCCTTCTTTAACTTGATGAAATTACAATACCAAAACTTGGGGGGCGGGGGGGGGGGGGTCCAAAAGATTCATAGTTACTAAGAGTTCCGATTTGTATTCTTGTATGTTCAAAAGGTCAAAATTGTTCCATATTCTCTGTTATACAAAGGATATACCTGGCTGTTGGACACAAAAGGAGATATTTTGTCATCAAATGCATAGGTCATGATAAAGTCACCACTCCTCAGCCATTTTCTACCTTTTCTTTTAAGAAAATAGAATTTCTTAAAAATCTAAATTCATAATCTAGAGTCTCAGGCAAAGATCAGGACAATTTCCCTCTTTATCCCCCAGGAAGCCTTCTCTTGTACTACCACACCACCCACCAGAATCACCATGGGCAACCTCCTATTCCCTTCAGTCTTGTACCTCAATGACTTGTCACTTCTCCATCCCTTGACTTACCCAAGGGCTTTACCAAGGTTCCCTTAGCATTCAAGTGATTTTACTCCTGCTTCAGCCTCTCTATCTGGATTAGGATCATGTCTTTCAACCTGAGGATTTATAGCCTTTTTTAAATTTCCATCTATTCATTTGAACTCAGTAAAGCACTTGACACAGTTTTACCTTCCCAAATTGCACTTATCTGGCAAATTAATTTTAAGCATTACCATAATGTGATACAAAAAGCAAGTTCTAAGACTCAGAGGCATGGATACAAATCCTTTCACAATCTCTTGGTTGAATAATCCTGGACAAGCCATTTACTTTCCAGGGTCCCAGTTGCAAATTTGAGTGAATGCCCAGGATGTCTGTGGCTCAGATTAAGAGGTAAAATAATGATTGTAAAAGCACCCAGTTTAGTGTGAAGCAGATACTCTAATTTCTTTTCCTTCTATCAGAGAATAATTGCTTATCTAACCCCAATAAGAAGTGGCTTATTTATACAAACCTTCCTCAGTATCTGTTTGAGAAAATTTAATTGTTTCTGGCAAATAACCCTTAATGTAAAAGTTGTATTCTGATACAGGATCATATGTGTCATGAACTAGATTCATAATACTTAACTTCCAGTGTCAGGACATAGTTTTAGAAAAAGATTGTTTGGAGTAGGACGCATATCAATCTGAAGGCTTTATGGTAATATTTTAGCCAGAAGTTGTTTTCTTTCTTTCTTTCTTTTCTGTTTTGAAGGGTGGGTTGTGTAACATAAGCCAGGCTTCTAAAATGACTAGTACTAGCATCCAGGGCAAAAGAAGAAATGCCAAAGCAATTACATTTATGGGAAATCCAGAAGAGGAAAATATGCACTAGATAGGAGAAAGATCTCTATGGGCATAATTTCAAAGAAAAGCAGTAGCTGGTCTCTGTCAGCAGTATTGGGTACCACTAGCTTGGAGCAAGTAGAGATGAATGGACCTGTTCAGGCAAGCATGTTCAGGCAAGGTGTGATGGCCATGAGGCAGAACCTTGAAAAGGGAAATGTCCTATAAGGATAATGAAAGCATATTTAGTGTTTTGTATATATATAATTTTTTAATTGAATTTATTGGGATGCTGTTGGTTCGCAATACCATACAGGTTTCAAGCATACAGCTCAATATAACACCATCTGCACACCACATCGTGCACCTTCTGCCCCAAGCAAAGTTTCTTTCTATCCCCATTTCTCCCCCTTTGCCCACCTCCACCTTGCCCCAACCCCCTTTCCCTCTGGCTATTGCCACTCTGATGTCTGTGTGTATATGTTATGTATATGCGTTTTTTGGCTAATTCCTTCACCTTCTTTCATCCAGTCCCCTCACCTTCCCCTTTGATAACTGTCCATCTCTCCACGCCTCTGTTTCTATTTTGTTCATCAGTTTATTGTGTTCATTATATGCTACATATAAATGGGGTCATATGGTATTTGTCTTCCTCTGACTAGTTTATTTCACTTAGCATAATAATCTCCATATGCACTGTTTTTAATTTCTATAAGTACTTCAATTTTTTTTTGAGTCTCAAATGAATTTAGGGTAGGACTTAAATATAATTCTTGACTTAAGTCTCCCCATCCCCAAAATGCCATTTCCTTTTAATTCTGCCTTTCCCCTGTATCTGGCTTTCCCATCACTATGAAGCTTCTTGAAAGAGAAGCTTCCATTTGTTGACTCTAACCTTCACCTCCCAATTTTCCTCAGTCTACTTGGCATCTGTCTTCTGCCTTCACTCACTATACCATAGCTACTGTTCTTGAATAGGCCACTAGTGACTTCCTAACTGCCAGCTCCTCCAACTTGACCACTCTATGGAATTTGACACTTGACCCTGCCCTCTTCCAACACACACACATACACACACACACACACTCACACACAGTTCTTGAAACTCTTATCTCTGTCTTCTTTCTGGTTCTCTTCTTACTTTCCCTTTCTTTCTCCTACCTCCTTTCTTTGCCCATTTCCTAATGAAAACTTTCCCCAAATTTCCATCATCAATCCTAGTCAGAATCTTTGCTTGTGTGATAGCATATCTTTCTTTGACTTCAGTTATTACTCATATGTGGTCACTTCAGTTGGGGCCCGATCCAAAGACAGAAATCACATCAGTAATTTGAACAAAGAAATTTTAAAGAAAATTGTTAACTAGGAGAAGGATTTAAAAAGACTCTCAAGAGTACAGAAGTAGCAACTTCAGAAAGCAGGAACCACAAGTAAAGCTGAGGGAATGTGAGCAAAGCCAGAGCTTAGAGACTCAGAAGAACCCTCTTCCCTCCCACCACCAAGGCGAGAGACCTCATTTGACACTGTGTGGCTGCTATAAACATGTGATCTGTGGAAAAATAGTACACACACAAAAGAGGGAAAGACCCTGCCTCCTGCTCTACCCTCCGAGTGTCCCTCTAGCACCCTCTATGTGAAATCTAAAATTGTAGCTGTTGGCAAAAAAAAAAAAAAAAAAAAAAATGTCTACAAAGTCCATCTTGAGCATCACAAAGCAAGGCAAAGAGGGATAAGTTTGGAGTTAAGAGGTAATATGTTAACAATCAGCACAACCAGTAATTTCTAAATCTGTATTTCTTACCCTGACCTCTTTTCAAAAATCCAGACTTCTATATGTCTGTATATAGATGTCATAAAAATATCTCAAATTCAGCATGTCTTCTTCATTATCTACATGTAAACAGTTATCAAGACCTCTAAATGCTCTCTGAAAAATGCATCTGGGATACATGTCTTCCTTTGAATATATATTGTACATTCTTTGGCTATTTTCTAACGCTATCACTACAATACTCCAGATTCTCATTTTCAATGAGAGCGAGTACCCATGCTTACAACTGCATGACTCTCCACCCAACTTTCCCATTAACACCAGAATTTATTGTCTAAAATCAGTTTTTCTGATTTTAGACAGTTTTTCTTCCCAATAATCCTAATAATTCCCTTTGCCAGCAGAACAAGGTCTATAATCCCTATTTTAATACCTCAGACCCTTCAAATATGACAGTAATCTATCTCCCAATCTCATCTCTCACTGCATCTCAATACCACCATGACTAGTATTACTATAAAGCTAATGTTTAATATAGGCCAAATACTAATATAGCAATATATATATATATATATGATTATATATATAATCTTATTTAATCCTCATATCAAATTTTTCAGGCAATTATCATTATCTTCATTTATTTTATTTTGTATTATTATTATTATTATTTTCATTTTACAAAAGAGGTAACTGAAAGCAAAAGAAATTACCTAAGTAACTTGCATAAAATCAAATAACTAGTAAATGGGAAAATCAAACTCTAAATCTGGGCAGCCTAATTCTAGAATTGATATTCTTATATATATTATATTTTTCTCTAAAAATAAGTAGATATAGAATAAATTTAACCTATAAGGCAAAATACATGTACACTGAGAACTAGAAAACATTATAGATAGAAATCTTAAGAGAGCTAACTAAATGGAAAGGCATGCCAGGTTTATAGATTTGAAGACAATTTTGTTAATACTACCCTAAAATAATGTCAGTTCTACTCAAAGACATCTACAGATTCAATGCAACCCCTATCAAAACTCCAATCGAATTTTTTGCAGCAAAAGAAAACCTCATTTTAAAACTCATATGTACTCTGAAGGAACCCTGATAGCCAAAACAATTTTGAAAAGAAGAACAAAATCAAAGGACTCAGATTTCCTGACTTCAAAACTTAATACAAAGCTACAGTAATCAAAAACAGTGTGCACATATGATCAAGTAATCCCACTTCTAGGTATATATTCAAAGAAAGTGAAATCACTCTCTTAACAAGATATCTGTACCCTACCCCCACCATGATCACTGTAGCATTATTACAATAGCCAAGACAATGGAAACAACCCAAGTGTCCATCAATGGATAGAAGGATAAAGATTGAAATATATAAAGATTGTTTATATATATATAAACAATAGAATACTATTCAGTCACAGAAAATAAGAAAATCCTTTCTTTTGAGAAATATGGGTAGACCTTGTGGGCATTATGCTAAGTGAAACAAGTCAGACAAAGAAAGACAAATATCCTTTGCTCTCATTTATATGTGGAATCTAAAAATGCTAAATTCATAGGAATAGAGAACAGAATGGTGGTTGCCAGGACTATGTGACAAGGATAATAAGGGAGTGTTGATCAAAGGGTGTAAACTTCCAGCTATAAGATGAATAAGTTCTAGGGATGTAATGTACAACATGGTGATTATAATTAACAATACTGTATTATATACTTGAAAGTTTTTAGATGGTAAATCTTAAATGTTATAACCATAAAAAGTAATTATGTAAGGGATTGAAGGTGTTAACTAACCTTATTGTGATAACCATTTCACAAATATATATGTATATCAAATCATCACTTTGCACACCTATAGTTTATATATATTATAATCTCTGAATAAAGCTGGGGAAAAGTATAGTACATGCACATGAACAGACCATATAACATTTATCAATGGAATAGAATAAAGACCCCCAAAATTAATTCCTCACTTATGTGGTCAATTATTTTTTGACAGAGTATCAATATGACTAAATAGGAAAAGGGAAAGTGGTTCAAACAATGGTGCTGGGAGAATTCTGATGTCCACTGTTCATGGGTTGAATGATATACCCCAGAATTCATAGGCTAGAGTGCTAATCCCTAGTACCTCAGAATGTAACCTTATTTGGAAAAAAGGTTCTTATGGATATAATTAGTTAAGATGAAGTTATACTGGAGTACAAACCCTATGAAGACTGGTGTCTTTTTTTAAAAAAAAGAAAATTTAGACACAGATATATATGTTTTCAAGGGGATGGTTATGTGAACATGAAGAAATCAGTGATATATCTGCAAGCCAAATAAGGCCAAAGATTGCCACAAACCACCAGAAACTAGGAGAAAGGCATGGAACATATACCCCGTCATTATTCTGACAGAAGGAATTAATCCTGACAACACCTTGACCTCAGAACTCTAGTCTCCAGAACTGTGAGACAATAAATTTCTATTGTTTATGTCCCTCTGTTTGTGGTACAGTGTTACAGCAGCCATAGCAAACATCCACATGCAAAAGAATGAGGGTGGAACTTTTTATCATAAACAAATTTTAATTCAAAATGGTCCAAAAACCTAAACATTACAAATTATAAAATTCTTAGAATAAAACATAAGGAAAATCTTTATGGCATTCAATTTTGCAATGGGTTCTTAAATATGACACCAAAATGAGGCAACAAACAAAAAGAATAGATAAATTGAACTTGATTAAAAATAAAATTTGTGGCCCTGGCCGGTTGGCTCAGCGGTAGAGCGTCGGCCTGGCATGCGGGGGAACCGGGTTCGATTCCCGGCCAGGGCACATAGGAGAAGTGCCCATTTGCTTCTCCACCCCCACCCCCTCCTTTCTCTCTGTCTCTCTCTTCCCCTCCCGCAGCCAAGGCTCCATTGGAGCAAAGATGGCCCGGGCGCTGGGGATGGCTCCTTGGCCTCTACCCCAGGCGCTAGAGTCGCTCTGGTCGTGGCAGAGCGACGCCCTGGAGGGGCAGAGCACCGCCCCCTGGTGGGCAGAGCGTCGCCCCTGGTGGGCGTGCCAGGTGGATCCCGGTCGGGCGCATGTGGGAGTCTGTCTGACTGTCTCTCCTCGTTTCCAGCTTCAGAAAAATACAAAAAAAATAATAATAATAAAATTTGTGTTTCAAGACACTGTTAATAAAAAGAAAACTACAAAATAGAAGAACATATTTGCAACTGCATTTCTTTTTTTATGTGACAGAGACAGAAAGACAGAAAGAGGGACAGGGAGGGAGAGACAGATAGCAAGGGAGAGAGATAAAAAGCATCAATTCTTCGTTGTGGCTCCTTAGTCTCCTTAGTTGTTCATTGATTGCTTTCTCATACATGCCTTAACCAGAGAGCTACAGCAAAGCAACTCCTTGCTCAAGCCAGCAACCTTGGGCTCAAGCCAATGACCCTGGGGTCATGTCTATGATCCCACGCTCAAGCCAGTGACCCCACACTCAAGCTGATAAGCCCATGCTCAAGCCAGTTGAGCCCTCACTCAAGCCAGTGACCTCGGGATTTTGAACCTGGGTCCTCTGCATCCCAGTCTCATGCTTTATCCACTATGCCACTGCCTGGTCAGAGAACAACTGCATTTCTGATAAGAGATTAATATTCAGAATATATTAACAGCTCCTACAGCTGAACAACAACATAAAGCAAACTTCCAAATTTTAAAATGGGCAGAAAACTTGAATAAAAATTTTCCCATAGAAGACATCCAAATGCCCAGTAAACACATGAGAAGGTGTTCAACATCATTAGTCATTAGAAAAATGCGAATCAAAACGATGAGATACCACTTTACACTCCCCAGCATGGCTATTATCAAAAACAGAAAACAGCAAGTGTTGACAAGGATGTGAACAAATTAGAATCATCGTACAATGCTAGTCAGAACGTAAAATGGTATGTATGGCCTCTATGAAAAACAGTATGGTGGTTCCTCAAAAGATAAACATAGAATTAGCATATCACCCAGCAATTTCACTCCAAGATGTATAACCAAAAGAACTGAAAACAAGTTGTATACCAAAGTTTACAGTGTCATTGTTTACAATAGCCAAAATATGCAAGCAACCCAAGTATCCATCAATAGATGAATGGAAAGACCAAATGTGATAGATATAGAATTAGATATAGAGAGATAGGGATATTTGATACAATGGAATATTATTCAGCCTTAAAAAGTAATGAAGTTCTGATACATGCTACACTATAGATAAACCTTAAAGCATTACATTAAGTGAAATAAGTATGGCACAAGAGGACAAAAATATATGGTCCACTTATCAGAGGTATCTAGAACAGGCAAATTCGTAGAGTTGGCAGAATAGAGGTTACTAGGAGCAAGGGAAATGAGCAAGTTATTGCTTAATGCTCATAGAGTTGCTATTCTGGGTGGTGAAACATCTTGAAAACAGATAGTGGTGATGGTTATACAAAATTTTAAATATATTTAATGTGATTGAATTTTACACTTAAAAATGGTAAAAATGGCAAAATTCATATTAAGTATATTTTACTACAATTTTTTAAAGCCCATGAGGGGGTGCTAAAGGTGTGTAAGACTAGAGAGGAAAGGGGTGGGACATTCATGCAGGGCTAGAATCAACAGTTGGCTAATTGATGGGGGTGGGGAATATGGGTGACCTAGGGTGACATCCAACTTGCCAGACTGAGATCTTGAGTGGCTGCTTATGACATTATCAAGATTAACAGGTGGCCTGACCAGGCGGTGGCGCAGTGGATAGAGCATTGGACTGGGATGCAGAGGACCCAGGTTCGAGACCCCGAGGTCACCAGATTGAGCGCGGGCTCCTCTGGTTTGAGCAAAAAAAATGCCCACCAGCTTGAACCCAAGGTTGCTGGCTCCAGCAAGGGGTTACTCGGTCTGCTGAAGGCCCACGGTCAAGGCACATATGAGAAAGCAATCAATGAACAACTAAGGTGTTGCAACACGCAATGAAAAACTAATGATTGATGCTTCTCATCTCTCTCCATTCCTGTCTGTCTGTCCCTGTCTATCCCTCCCTTTCTCTGAAAAAAAGAAAAGAAAAAAAAAAGATTAACAGGTGATCCAGACTGAAAAATAGGTTATAGGCCACAGCTTGTTCGGTTATAGTCTCTTTGAATTTGAAAAGCTTTATGGGACATTTCATAGTTTAATAGAAATGTGATCTATGACATTACCCCATTTACCAATACAGTGGATTCAGCTGAAAAAAAAAATGAATAGCTAACATTTGCTGCCCGCCTACAGTACACCAGACACTGTGCAAGCACCTTGCAAATATCAGTTTAATCTTCACAGCTACCCTCTAAGACATGATTGTCCTCATTTTACAAACGTTATGCCTAAAAAATGTCTTGCACTGTCAAATCTCCATGTGTATGTGCATTTCAAACCCCTAAGGCTACAATGTTGTCCTGTCATTTCACTCTCTAGAGTCAATCCTACTTGTCCTCCAGAGGACCCTCCAAAGTTACCAGTTCTACAAAGGGTCCCAACGCTGTCTTGCTCAGAATTGATTATTTCGCCTTCAGCTCTCACTTAGTGTTTAGTAATCTAATAAAATGCCTTCAAAGTGATGTCTCCCCACTAAGACTGTAGGCTCCTTGAAAGAAGTTGTTTTTCCTCTGTCTTTGAATCTCCATCAGTACATCTCAAAGCACCTTTAATTTAGAAGCACTCCTTCAACGTTGACTTTTTATAAATGGATAAATGGAGCCTTGAAAAGAAGTGTGTGGCTGAGATTACAGGGAAACTCATTTGTGTCTGGTAAGCGGAGCCCAGACCTGCTCTGTCCCCATTCAGGTCTCTGTCCCTACTACACTGGTGTCTTCTATCTTTCTTGATCTGCACATTGATTTGCAGTCTAAAATCAACTACAGACCATGAAAAGGGAAGCATTTTGATTCCTTTTGCAGCATTAAAAATTCATGGCCAGAAATATTGGGAGTCTCAAACCTTTCTTCCACTCTCAATGTCTTCATTGGACCAAAATCTGCATATAGGAGGGGACCAATTCTTCATTTCTCACTGTATACCCAGTATCTAGCATAGTGCCTAGGACATAGTAAATACTAAATAAATATTTGTCGAATGATCATGAACCCACTACTTCTTAGTGAAAGTCCCCCAAGGCTATTGGAGAATTAGCAAACTGTTTCCTTATTTCTTAAACTGAGGTTTTTCCCTCTAACAACCAATTGAATTACCTATCACACACCTACTAGCTACCTTGATATTTATATCACACTCCCTTTCTTTCTTTCTGTTTTTTGAATATTCCATTGATGAGAGAGAGAGAGAGAGAGAGAGAGAGAAGCAGCAACTCATTGTTCCACTTAGTTGTTCCATTTAGTTGCGTACTCACTGCTCCCTTCCTGTATGTGCCCTGACCAGAGGTCAGAGGTCGAACCTGCAACCTCTGGCGTGCTGGATAGACACTTCATCCACTGAGCCATCCAGACACAGCACACTCCCTTTCTCTTGTCCCTCTTTTAGCAAACCTCCCGTGTTGGGGAGAAGAAAAGAAAAGCAATGGTCAGGAGGAGCCTGACTTCTCTTGCATACCTAAAAATTCTTCTACTCTCTGCATGACCTTTCCCTAATCCTCACCCATAAGGGGATTTTCTCTGTAATCCTGTCACACGTCCTGAGTCCTTTTGCTCCATTTTCCTCTCTCTCCCTTCCCCTTCCTAGAGAAGCACTACCTTTACTTTCTCAAAATGTTCAGTGTCTCTCAGGATTCCTTGACACAATTTTAATGATGTCACCCCCTGAAGCTGGGCATCAAGGAACTGAGCCTGAAATGATCTACCCTGTCATAGACCCGGTCAGCTCTGTGTCCTGGACTTGGAGCGTCTCTGTGTCCTGGACCTGGAGCGTGTGTCTGCCTGTCAACTGTTCTGCCTTCAGCCACAGATACCAAACCGTGTTGAAAATGTAAACCATTTCTAGATTTTTCTGGTCTACTTTTTTTTTTAACTGTGTTCAGATGAATAAACACGTATTAGAGCGAATACTATTGGCATTTCCTTCCCCTGCTTATTCCGACGGAGCTGTGTTTGTGAGCAGGAGGGGAGGATGTGCCCCTGGGCTGCGGAGTTGGGAATGAAAAGCGAAGGGCGAGGAGCGAGGGGGCGGTCCGGTCTCCGAGGCTGCACCCCGCGATACACCCGCGGCATTTCCTCCCTGGCACCGCTCTTTTCGGGAATTGACACAGATGTAGATGATTATGCCTTTGAAACTCGAAATTTGGCTTCCAAAGAGGTTTATCCCATTGTCTCCGCAGATGCAGTGTGAGTGAGGATTTAGAAAATTCAAGAGTTTAGTAAACGGGCTTCCTCCACGCCTGCCAGAGCCCTGGGCGCTCGCAGCATTTAGAAACAGAACAAGGCCCTCGGATAGGTTTTGGTGGGGATCCACCGGCGGATTTGGCGGGTTTGCCCGTCCGCGTCCTTGGCCTGCGTCTGTCCCTTTCTTCCCCACATCCTCCTTCTCCAAGAGCAGAGCCCCTCCAGTGAGTGGGCACCGTGCCAGCTGACAAAGAGGAACAAGCTGCCATCAACCTGGAGGCAGCTGCCTTTTCCAAAATGTAATTCAGAGCTCCTGGATGCAAGCAGAGGAAGGCACGCTGCCCTGAAGCTGTCTCTGGCCTAAACTATAGTTATACCGATTCTGCTAATAAAGAAGGGTGTCTGCGACTTAAATGACCAGAGAAGGAAAAGACAGCCGAGCCCCAAGCCCTGTGAGGCAGCTAGCAGGTTAAAGACAGCGTTAGAAACCCACACCCTGCACTCAGATAAGGAGATCAAATGAGCTTGAGAGAATGTCGCAGGCTCAAGACAGTGAGAGCAAAATCATCAAACCTGACTTTCTGAGGGTTTCTGTTTCACCAAAGAAACTCTCACACAGCAAGGCATTTTTGCTTTTACAAAAGGCACATTTTAAGGCCGGCTTCCCAAATTTCACAAAAGTGTTCCTTCCCGGGACTTGTTTGAAGAAGGTGGAGAAAAGGTCAAAGATCTGGACACCAACCAAGTTCATTCCCTGTCTTCCAGGGTTTCCCAGGCTACTACGTGGAGGAATGTGATTAGTTTGCAAGGGGGAGGACACAAGCATTTCCCCTAATTCGGGGCTTAAATCTGAGGTCTGTGCGTTGCAGGAAAATGTGCAAACATAATTGGATGTATTTACTTACACTCCACTTGTTTTTACAAAAGGTTCCATAGCGTTTCTCGGATTCTCAGAGAGGTCCGTAGGCCAAACTAGGTAAGAACTGTTGCCCTGTACCCTATATTATTTCACATTCCCTGTCATCAGGGACTCCTGAAAGTAGGGGTCCAGCAAGGCAAGATGAACCCAAGCTATGGCCAAATTTCGAGAATAAGAAGCTGGTACCTACCACATCCACTCCTTTCTGAATGCCATCATCCCAACCTCTACTTCTAAAGTAGGTGCAGTGTGAAATGGTCTCCCCACCACCACCTCCCCCAGCATCATTATTCCTTTCATGGTACCCAGTCTGTTTCCCAACAACCTTTCTGGGCTTCATTGCCTCCTCCTCTCCCAATAAGAACAGGCTCAGGTCAGGCATCTTCTGTCATGGACAAACTCCCTACTCCTTACTCATTCTGGGCAAAAGAACCATCTCTAGAATGATCAGCTGAGTACATCCTGTCCTTGTTCCTATTCTTAACGGTACCTAAGGGATTATTATAGTACAGGACTATACAAAGGTATCAAAAGGATTGAGATAATTGAGCTTATACACCTAAGTAACACACTATAAACAATATCCAACTCTACTACAGGATGTGTTTCTGACGATAACACATCAGGAAAATTGGTGATATCTTCAGGCAGGAAGATTTGACAAAGGGACATGCCTGTGTCCACACTTTCTGTTGCTGTTTTTGCTATTGATACTTCTCATAGTTCACCCTTTCCCCACCACTAGCAATTCAGTTCCTTATATCAGTGTTAATGTAAGAATTGTAAAGAATCATCAGTCTTTATTTTAATTCTGAAAATTTTCAGTTCAGACTTTACATAGAAAATCTTTGTCCAGCATAGGATTGTATCAATAGCACTGTCTTTTCTATATTGCTAATACTTTAGGGTGACATTTTTTCATTTATCAGCCAGATATAGGTATAGACCAAGACCGTCCCAGACAAACTGGAGTGCCAGGGTCACCATGTCCTGCCCAGACCATGCAGTGCGCCCTCTCTTTTATCCCACACTTTACCTGTTCCACCTGCCTCACTGTGGATCTCTCCCCCAGCTCAGATGGAAACAGTAGAAGATGCTGTTGAGCAAGAAGATAATAAATTCCATGTTAAAAACTACCTGAAGAAGAAAATCCTCCCAATTTAGAAAAGTTAGGAGCTTCACGCTGCTCCTTATGTTGCATATCACACATTCTTTGGCTGCAGTCAGCCACAGTTTTGCTGTTCAACCATCTCATGTTCTGCTATATGTTGACCAAACCATCTTATTTTTACTTCTCTGCTTTCTCCATAAATTGCACATACATTTAAGGTATCCTTCAATAATCATGAAATGACATGCAAAAAAAAAAGTCAACAACTGAATCTATACCAGAACTGTCAGGAGCTAGAGGTAAAATAAAAAATGGCCTCAGGCTCATTCTTCCTTCTTTCACCAGATTCGAAACGTGGCAGCCAATCTCTGCGTGGACAGCAAGCATGGAGCCACAGGGACCGAGCTACGGCTGGACATCTGTGTCAAGGATGGTTCTGAAAGGACATGGTCTCACGAACAGGTATGTCAGCTTCCAGAAGTCATGAGACGTGGGAGGTCGGAGCAGACATGGAGGGATGAGTGGGAACAACTCTCTAGATAGGACATACGGGACCTGGGCGAAAGGCCTGGTCTGTAGTCAAGTGAATCACTTAACTTCTTTGTTTCTGTTCCTTCTCAGAGAAGTGGAGATAATCAATTGAGGTGATGTATAAAAATGTGCTTTAAATCATAGAAAGGATGGTAGAAATGTTAACTCTGACCCTAGTCTTGTATTTCCTTTCCCAGAATGATAGTTTTCAAACTGTAGAAAGCCTGTAGAATGCTATGAAACTCTTTCAACTAAATTGCATGATTTTAATGAAAGACTCTCTGTTATTCCATAAATTCATGTGACTTTAATCTTATTTTCCCCCTCTGGCTGTATCCTGGAGAAGATAGCTTACATATACCTTTTGTTGTTGTAGGAGCTCTAATCTCACACATGAAAGATGACTGAGGCAATAACACTCCAAGATGAGCTTCATGGGATACTTAAAGGCTATTTATTGCTTTTGATTGAAAAAAACATTTCAGAGCTACTCAGTTTATGAAGTGAGAGGTGATTCCTGACCCACTTTGAAACCTGACAGTCCTTGTCAGGGGCTTTCCTCACACTGTGTCACCTGTAAAAGAGAAAAGATAGTGGGTAGAATCATGTCTGCCCCTTTTTAGTGTTGTAATCTTTAATTATAAAATATTCCAGTAGGATACTATAAAAATATTATAGCAGACATTTATATGTTCATCACAGAGATTTAACAAGTATCTACAGCTATTTCCATATTTTTTCAAAGAATAAAACTTACAAATATTGTTAAAGCTCCTCCCCTGCCCCATGTTACTCCTCTCTCTCCCTCTGCAAAAGGATATATTCCAAGTTCAGGAGAGTATGACCTCCCTGTCTCCCTGTTCTTTCTGTTTCCCAGAATTGTCCATAATACCTCTCTTATGAAAATCAAAAAAGCAGACAAGCAAGTTCCAGTAAAGTATTGGTTGTATTTTGTTCTATTCTGTTCTGTTCCATTTTGTTCTGTTCTGTTCTGTTCTATTTGCAGTATTCCTTGAGTGTCTATCTTATTGCTTGTAATGACCCACGATGCCTAGCCTAGGATGTTACAGAGTGCTCAAGTATGCTGAGATTCAGCATAGCGGTACCGCCCTTGCCCACTGACCCTTCCTGCCCCATCTCTGCCCTGCATTACCGTGCAGAGCAGCGTTATTCAGGAAAGCATCAATGGACCATGTCAAAAGCATGGTCCAGAATTAATTCGGCCACTGAACCAACAATACCCCCCACCCCAATCCAGTAATCTGGTCCTTTTCCTCTTATCCCACAAGCTCATGATGTTCTCGAAGGATCCTAGGCCTTGCAGTCAGGTCAACCTAGATTTCAACCAGTTTAACCTGTGCATCTGTGTGACGTTATTAAATCTTTCTAGGCCATAGTTCCACCATCTTTAAATTGGGACAACAGTCCATCTCACAAACAGGGTGATTATGAGAATAAGTCACATCTGTGATAGAACAGCATCGTGCGCGTGTAGTAGGTGCAGAGTAGATATATTTTCCCTTCTACTTCTTCACAGTTTCTCCCCCCAGAGCACTCTATACTGATACCAAATTAGAAATCTCTCTCAGGTTCAAGGCAACTGCCACATACCAGATACTAGTTATCTTTCTCTCAAATACATCCTGCCGCATGTGGACACCTATCAGGTAGGTTTCAAAGAAGACTACAGCTCCAGGATTCACTGATAGGAGTGAAATGTCAGGAAAAGAAGACTCGCCTTCTCCTTTCTCTGTCTCTTTCTACAAGCAGCCAGGGATGCTACCAGGGATGAGCGATGTAGTGTTGGCCTATGGCCTCCAAGAAGCAATTCTGACTTCAGCCTGCGAGCAAGACAGAAGGCTCCAGAGGCCTCTCAGTGAGACCCGCATCTGGAAAGGAAAAGAAAAAGGAGTATGCCATAAGGAAAACCTTTGTCTAAAGGGCAAAACTCCTCTCTGCCACTTCTATTCAGCCCAGCCAGGAAACACAGCAAGGCAGCTGGTTGATCGGAGGCACGCATACCTGAACACCCGAACCAGGATTAATACTCCTCTCCCCTGAAGTATTCTAGAATGAAATATGCTATGAACTTAAGGTGTTACTGGCCTGCTGAAAAAACATAAAATGTATAAAACCAACTCTTTGGCATACACTTTAAAAATAGTTTCATTTCTCTCTCCCCTCAGGCAAAACTGTAAACATCTATGGCACGTAATTTAAGAAAGAGTCGGCAGAGGGCAGCACTAGACAAGCAGATGTAAGAGAAACTGAGGATGTTAGTAAATCTTTAAAAAGGAGCTGCAGGAATATTCAACAAAGTTGACAAGAGGTGAAAAATAAATTATATTTGAAATATTTATCACGCTATATTGACTTGGAGGTGAAAACATTGCAAGCTGCTTTGTTTTCTAGCAATTAACTGTAATCTTTATTCAATATATTACTCAATGACTTATAAGAATTAGGCCTCATTCTTTCATATTTAGATTAAAATCCGTGAATGAGAAAAGAAGTATATCAGGACAGGAAAATTATAGGTATTCTTTTGAATTCAAAAGCATTCAGAGAACACAAAAGGGACACTTATTAGAGTTGAAATTATCTTTTTAAAAAAAAAATAGCAAAATTAAAACACATACAACAGTTACATGGGAACTAAAGGAAAGTCTATTGAAGCACTTTATTTTTTCAGTTGAGGAAAAAATATTTATAACCATTGTTTCTAAACAGTGAAGACAAGTTCAAAGTTTATTCTCCAACACAGACACAAATAAATCATGACAATTGGATAAATAGTAATTGGCAAAACACTGCAGAAAGGTATATGAAACATAAGCTCTCCCATTTAAGAGCACAATTAGTCTTACTATATAAGACCTTAGAAAACTGCTGAGTAAATTTGTTGTAGGAGAAATACTTAAGATTGAAGGGAGAGAAACTACCAGTTAGAATAGCAGTCCTGAAGTGTTTTTTTATGTTGTTAATCTTTTTTAAAAATTATTTATTATTTTTCAACTATAGTTGATATACACCCCAGTTATTAGACTTGATATAACTTATTAAATGATTAGCGCCATAAATCTCATACCCACCTGACACCATGCATAGTTATTAGAATATTATTGACTGTATTCCCTATGCTGCACTTTACATCCCCCTGACTGTTCTATAACTACCGCTTCTACCTACTTGTACTGCTTCATACCTTCACCCTCTTCACCCAACGCCCCCCGCCCATCTGGCAACCATCAGAGTACTCTCTTTATCTATGAATCTGTTTCTGTTCTGCTTGTTCATTTATTTTATTTCTTAGACTCAATTGCTGATAGATAAGAAACTGCCTTTTGTTGCAGAGCACCAGTGATGACTAATCTGGCTTCCATGAAGGAAGCAAATGTCTTTGTTTCATTTTTCAGGGCCATCTACTTTGCTGTTTGATATCACTGTAGCATTGTGTGCTGGCTTTCAGTTTCCTTTAAGGAGTATGAAAGAAAACTAAAATTAGACTTAATAAGACTGTAGGTCTGGAAAGGATATTCCCCCAGCTGCCATTAGATTATGAGTCCCTGGGAGGGAAGGGTGGTGGAAAGGAGATGGGGGAGGGGGTAATTGGAGGGAGGAGAGGAGGGAAGGGAAGGGGAGGGGAGCCGGCTTGGCTGTCTGGCCAGGCAGCAGGCTGTGATGACATTGTGGGGAGGAAGCACTGATTGCAGCAGAGCAGTCCTTGGTCCTGCCGTCCTGCCGAGGAAGCAGACAGATGCTCCCTTCCAAAGACCTGGAGAGGAGATGTGCAAACAGAGATGGCAGTAGGTCACTGCATGTGGTGCAAGGACAGGTTCTGGGACATAGCCTCACTCTCCAGACAAAGCACACTGATGGGTACAAACTGCCAAAAGGAACGTGCACTATCTTAGAGAGCCGCCAACCACATAACGATGAATTAAAATATCACCACCCACAGAGAGAAAAAAATTTTTAATCTGCCCAAATCAGGTAGCAAGATTAGGACACTAAGTACGTATATTTGCAGTACCAAGTCTGCTGAGCTTGCTCATATAATGCGGTACACAGACACAAGCAATATTACACATTCCGCATTAACATTAAAACAAAGACGCATAAGTTATGTATCATTCTGAATCTATATTGCAAAGTATAACTTAAAAGAAGAAAGTAGAGAAAGTCACATCACTTTACTCTAAAATTGAAAGATTGGAGGTTGAAAAAAAAGCAGGAGTTATGTTTCAGGAAATCTAAATTCTTCTGTCTTTTAAGAACAGCCCAAGGGTAGGAGACAAACTGTGAATGTCACAATAACATCACCCAATGCAAACAGTGACAGTGCTTTCATTATGTCTGCTTGTTTCCGCCTTGACAAGAGTGCACATAGTAAAGTGTGCCTAATGAACGAAACACTCAGCGCCTGATTGGTTTGACATGGCCATTAGGATAAGATAAATGGCAATGGAATGCATTTCAAAAACAAGAGGAAAAAATTTAGCTAACGGTAGAAGCAGCAGAGAAAAACAACTGATATCATCTGAAACTATCTCACACATGATGAAGGAAAATAATCGCCAGGTAAGAATAACAATAATACATACATATATACATATATACATAAAATACTGAAGACCACATGCTAACAATCAGTCTACAAATCTAAAAATGATTGTTGCACTATAACAACCTAGAAACAAGAAAAAGAAGACACCTGAGGATGCTCTGAGATATAATTGTAATAATACATGAATAAATCTGTCCAAGAAACAATCTACATAAGTTTGCCTTAACATAGATATCCTTTTGGGCCTAGCAGGTCCATTTTTTAAAAAGTAAGACAAGTAAAATGTAAGAAAGTAATAAGTAAGAAAAACTGTCTATAAAGCCATTTGACCTCTGCAGGCCTGATTTTCCCCGACCCTATAATGCGAGTATGCTAGGTAATGATGACAGTCCCTTGGGACTCTGGTCTTCTAAGAGTAAGCAGGTCCTCAAATCATGTCGTTTTGTTCCACATGGTTTCGTTATAACATTGATGAGTTGCCATAGGAACTTAACTCTTATTTATATCAATTAGCCAATGGTAAAATTGGTTCTGCAATATGTTGTTTCACTTAAATTCACAGAACCTATTGATGTTGAATGAGAACTGACTGTATCAAAGCCAAAAGGAGAGACAGAGACATAGAGGCAAAAAGACAGCAACAGAGAGGGAAGCGGGGAAACCAGTAAAAGCCACTGGTTCCTGCATTGTTTAGTCAGCTTGTGGAACCAAGGAAATCTGATATGTAAACAAAATAAAGATTTCATCAATGCTAAGAATCATTGAAGTTGGAAGTTCAACAAATAATAATATAGTTGATATTGTTGAAATTAGGCTCAAACAGAACAAAGAATTTTGAGGGACCATTCATTTTGAAAGCTTTCTGTTAATATCACGAGTGCAAGTTCTTGTTTATTAGTTAGAACCTTTATTGAACAATTATGTGTTATGAGTTGTTCTGGGTACTGGAAACACAAAGATAAAAATGATATGATTCCTGTTATGAAAGATCCTATGTCTAGTGAGAAGGACAGAGACATACATGGACAACATGATGAAACGAGGTAAGAGGTGGCAAGGAGTGGAGGGTGCAAAGAGGGAGGTTGCTGGGCCGAGTGGCCAGCTGAACTTCAGCTTACAGAACTAACAAGCATTCACTGGGTTGGCTGGTGAATGCTGTCCTTCCAGCCAAAGGGACTCTTCAAGAACAAAGTCACAGAAGGGGAAATATAGCCTGGTTAGGGAAAGGGACTGTGAACATTTTATTGTTGCTTGAACATAAACTAAAGGGAAGAGATGCAGCTGGAAATATAATGGCAAAGGCCGAGTGTGGAGAGTGCTTTACATGTTAAAGAGGTTGAACTTTATTCTCTAAAGGTTATACAGAAATACTGCGGGATTTTAGGAGAGGTGATTTGGCCGAATAGGCACTTTAACCAGACTTCTCTGGAGGCCAAGGAAGACAGGAGGGAAGGAATTTAAAAAGGAAGGTGGGAACAAAATTAATTTAGAAGGTCGTTTTAGTAGTCCAGACAAGAAATGTTGAGTGCTGTGGAAGTAGAGCCAGAGAGGAAGAGATACTTCCAGAAATGTTTAAAAGACAAAAAGATGGCCAGACTTGGTAATTGATTAGATGAAGATGGTGAGGGAGAAAATAGAGTAAAAGATGAAAGACTCCCAGGTTGACAGGTTGAATGATCTGACCACCAAATAAAATAAAATATAAAAGTATAAACAGATAGAAAGAGAAGAAAACAAATTAAATTTAGGATGTGTTGAATTTGAGGTATCTATGGGACATACAGTTGAAAAATTCAACATGGAGTTGGACATAACACAGATGATGAGTTATCAGCACATTGTCAAGAGTTGGACTGAGCATGTTTAAGACCAACCAGAGAAGGAGCGAGAGCAGAGGATACAGGGTGAACCCTGAGCAGCACCTCTGCTGAAGTGCTAGAGGAAGAGGGACATGGGCAGGATAGAGTTACAGGATAGCAGGGGCTCAGAATTTCAAAAGCCAAAGAAGTAATGAGTTCTGAGTTGAAGGAAGTGATCAAAATCAGATGCTTAATAGACATTTTTCCTTGAGACGTCACTCTCCTGCTCAGTATTTGAATGAATCTAAACATATTTCAGTCCACAATCATATTCAAATAAACACAATAAAAAAGAAAAACTCAAGGAAAAGGGAGTGCACAATTCCTCTTTATGAATCAATTTTAAATGGCTGATCTGAAATTCCTTGTCCTTCTATTCAAAACATTCTCTTTTATCGTGTCTTCCAGGAAAACCAAAGCCAGTCACTCGCCATTACTCAATCAGCTACCGTCTGTTTGATTTAGATCCTTTCTCTCTGGTTTTCTTCAGATCACTGACCTCAGTTCTTTCAAGTTTTCTGTAGTTTCCCCACCATTTAACTGTTTTTGAGTAGCCATCCCCAGAATTTGGCCAGATTTCATTTTCTTTCATGGGTAGGACTTAAACACTGAAATATACTGAGGGCCAGGTCAGTAGAGGCGCTAAGTGGATTATCTATGTATAGCTCAGCATTGGACTTGCTTTTATAGCAACAGGGACTCCTTGACAGCTCTTTATTTGGCAATTCACAGTTTGGCTTTACACAGCTGGACCTGCCTTCAAGTCCTCAAGTAAGAATTACATAACCGTAATGAAATTTTAGAATTGGAAGAAATTATAGGGTTCATCTAGTTTGTTTTCCCGCATGTAAGGATTTTTCCTACTGCACCCCTCCAATGGTTGTCCAGGTCAAACTCAAGAAAATACCCTTTCCATACAGGAATGTGATGGGTTTTCTAAAATTGAATACACAGTACAATTAATTTAGTGTATTATAAGCAACATTTTAAAATAATAGAATGGGATGGGTAGGATAGAATATATTAGGATAGGATAAAGTCAGATGGCATATGAGAGTCTATTCAATGCAGTAAGGATAAATATCAGTTCCTGAAACTTATTTTAGTTTGGGAGGGGAAGTGTGTGTGTGTGTGTTTGTGTGTGTGTGTGTGTGTGTGAACTGTACTTCTTACTGTGAGGTGCAGTTCAAAACATTGCCCTGCAGAATTACTCTTACCAACTCTAGGAAAATAATTTGCCTCTTCTTTACTTCATCAGGCTTTGCTTTCATTTAAATCAAATTTTTGAGGTTGCAGGCTTCAATCCAGCTCAACGCCTGATCTTTTTTTCAATTGATCTGATCAAACTGTACAGCCTTTTACCCAGCAGCACTTTGTCAAAGTGAAGAATGCAAAGAGCTTCATGAAGGAGTTCCTCCTCCCTCCCGTCTCTATACCATGCTCTGTTATTTTTCTAGTACCTACGTGGAAGCCCCTCATTTGCATTTCCTGGCACCCTGGGCCAAAGGTACAGCTGTCACATCTTTGGCACATTATGATACATGCCTTTTTGACACTTCTATTATGCCAAGACATATTTCTTTCTTGTAAGTCACAAAACAGATCTAAATTGCCCCCTATACCCCCCCTCTCGAATCTATCCAGATTAAACTCACTGCAGCTTTTCTGCTATTGTTGCTTTGTTAGCTCTTTACTTTTGGATGGAGAGAAGATATCCGACCTGGTGAGCCACTGCATACCCGAAAATTCTGCTTCGATGCAATCTCGCACAACAGCCCGGTCACGCTCTATGACTGTCATGGCATGAAGGGGAACCAGCTCTGGGGATACCGGAAGGTAAGAGTCAGCTCACTGCGGGCATTCTCAAGCTGCCGGGCTAAAGCTTCTCTAACTCAAAGTTTTCTTTTCAAACACACCGTTTGATGAAAAGTGTTACCCAAACATATGTGTACATATTGGACTCACGCACATGGAGACCACCAGCACAGATCAGGGAAAAGATAGAGAGTGCAGGAAGCAGCATGCCTTTGGCTTTGATTGTTATGCATACACCCATCACAACCAGTGATGATCGAAAAATGGCTTTGAATGAGAACACTAACACTACAGGGAAGGGATGAGTCATAACCCAGACAATTCTCAAATGGAGGAACCGCAAATCCAGTAAACACATGAACATATATATACTTTTTTAGAACCTCAATTCTCACACAGAAACAGAAAGATTAACACATCTGTTCATTTATTATATATCTCAGGCTTATTTGCTTGGTAACTGTATTACGACAAATACATTTATATTCATAAGACATTACATAGGACAAATAATTATACATTCATGTAGATGTAATTATTGCAACCCTTATACAGAAAGTGATTCATTTATAATTTGGTCAAAATCCTGCTCTAGTATATAGCAAAGGAGAACTTATTTGGAGAGTTTAAAAGTTTAAAGAATGATAAAGTTAACATTTAATGATAGGAAAAATACTTCAAAAACAAAAATAAAATCACATTTTATTGAATTGATAAAATAAAGAGCAATTAAATCTTATTTTATAATATTTTTTATTATAAACACTAGACAGTTTTTTTTAATTCTTTGATTTTTAAGGCAGGACTTAGCTCCCAATTAACAAATGCTTCATAAGCTCCCTTTTGCCCCTCAGGTTTACACAACTGCCAGAGGCCTTCATGGTCAGCTAGATTGGCTTTCACACTCTGGAGGAACTCAGCCTTCCCCCAGACTATAAGAAAAATGTCATACTCACCATTTTAATCATGAACTTCAGCTATCCTGTGGCTGAGGTAATGTCAGTATACCCTAAAATTACAGAAAGTAACAGGGAAAAATCTGCAGAGAATCAACATGGGGTGATGACTGTTTTGATAACTATTCCCTCATGTAATAAGTTCTCTGGTACCTAAAATTACACTCACAACATTATACCCTCCCTAATATCTGGCAGATTGTGGTTATGTGTCCAAAAAATATGAAATGTCAGTTGTCACATCCTTCTGCAAAACAATTTAAAATCAAAAGAGCTAATAAGAGTAAGGCATCAGAGATAATATGGGGGAATTACTACAAAAGGAGAGCCTCACTGTGTTCCCTATAAAATGTACCATAAATGATTAATCTTGTCCAAACCCTTTTGCTGTTCTATACGATCCAGTCTGTGTGTAGTACAATAAGGAAGTTTTTTGTTTTGATTGTTTTGGTTTTTTATGGGTATAGTCTGACCTTCAAGAAATTACTTTCTGGACACATCAGTGAAATACCTGATTCACCATTTGCCTAGTGTGCTGGTGGTCCCTAATAAACAGCACACTTCTCATTATATAACATAGCACATGAGACAGAACACTCAAGAACGTGCAATGAGGCCCAAAAAATAACAGTTGTTTTCATTAGCGAGCTTACAAAAGCTCACAGATGGATCAGACCAACTAATACATGTGCACACAGAGCTCCTGAAGAGATAAAAAACAACCACAGTGATTTCAAGAGGTAACTTACAGCTTTAACACTTTAATCCTTTTCTGACTCCCCAGGGACATGGTAAGGGAACCACTAGATGCAATTGTACCATGGCTCTTTTCTCAGATCTTCCTGTAGCTGTTTGCCTGCATTACTTAGCCGAAAGGTTACACTCACTGTGTATTTTTTTATAACAAGCAAGGTATTTATACATAATCAGAAATATGCCAAAGGCTCAAAATGGAAAGCTTCCGAAATATCTCATCTTAGTGGATGACTCAGGCCTAGTCAAATGTACCTGTTTTAGAAAATTCTTCTTGTCTATTTCAAGACCTATTCCTAAGACATTCGGAGAGAAACCACAAAGAAGTCTCTGGGGTTCTACCTTGTGTGTGTAGATTCTCTGCTTGGCCCTGGGGGCTTCCAGACAGTTTAGAAATATTTTGAGTCAACTTTGGAGCTGCCCCCTTTTTTATTAGCATTTTCATGAATAAACAGGATTTCAAAGACCCTGCTAATGGTCTAAAGGTCCTGAGTGGGTGATATCTAAGCTCCTAAGGTCACCATTGCCTCCAACTGTTAAGGAGGCTAGGGCTTTATGCACATCCCTCCAACCTCACAAGCACCGAGGTACTGCCAGGTATAATTCATAGAGGAAGAAACAGATTCTAGCAGATTTGGGGCAGAGCCAACATTCGAGCACAGGGGCATCTGGCTTTAGATTCTCTACTCTTTACCCTGCCACACTCTTAAGAAATCAGATCAGTTATGGGAGAGTTCCCGTGCCCGTTGTATTCAGCACCACAGATAGCAGCCAACCCTATGCCCAGCTACGTGGAGATTTCTTGGAGAGAGAAGGTGGCCAGAAGGTGCCTTGCTTGAATGAGTGAAGGGTGTTGTCGGGCACTACTCTCTGACCTATCAGCAGCCATCAGCTCTCAGCTGTTGTTGTTTATTCAGGAAGAAGATTTTTTTTCTAGCGTTACTGAGATGTAATTGACATAAAAGATTGTATGTGTGTAAGGTGTATGACCTAATAATTTGAAATGTGTATATCTTGCCAAATGATCACCACAATACGTTTAGTTTACATACCCATCACCTCACATAGTTACAAATTTGTTTTTCTTGTGATGAGAACTGAAAGATCTACTCTCTTTAGCAACGTTAAAGTAGCAATACAGAACTAATAACTACAATCGTCATGCTGTATGTTACATCCCCAGAACTTACTCATCTTATAACTGGGGTTTGTGCAGTTGGACCACCTTTACCCATTCCCCTTCCAGATTTCAGTTCTTTTTAGATGTGGATCGTTGCTGCCACACCCCCCTATGCTATGGTCTGGCAACTAGGTTCAGTTGCACAATTGTGTCCCACAATAGCAGGTTCCCAGGATGAGGAACCCCATTCTTGGTTTTCACTTACCACCAGGGGGACCCCTGTGACAAGAACAAAAATTTGTTGAAGTGACCTCAGCAAAAATATTTCAATCATCAACCAATAGCCAAAACAAGAAACTGTCTTTCCTCTTCTTCAACCCCTATATCTAATTGGTTGCTAAGACTTGTCAATCCCCTCCCCTGACCAATGTTCTAGAAAATCCATCCTATCTTTGCCATTTCTACAGCCCCTGCCCTAGTTGCAGTTCTTCACATCTTACCCCTGGATTATTGCTAGAGGGTCACCCTGTCGCCTGTCCTTTCCCCTCTGACCCTTCTTCTCTCCTGAAATCAGAGGGAGTTTCTCAAACATCTAGTCATTGCAATCTTGTAATTTACAACTTCACCTGGCTTACCATTGAATAGAAAATAAAGTGCTTTCACCTCCCAGGTCTTAGCCTGACCCATTACATTTACCAGATTCACCCTAAAGCTGTAGTGTGGTTTTGAATATGTTATTTTGCATCTGATTTTCAACTTCCTCATCAACATAATGGGAAGATAATTGAGATAAACCATGTAAAATTTCTAACACAGTTTCGCACATGATTAAATTTACATCTGTGTTTGACAAATGCACCTTTTCCACTGAAAATAAGGGTGAGGTATAAATAGCCTAACATACTGTGTCACTATAGCAATCTAGCTTAAGTAATGTTTACTCTGGTTACACCCCCTGCAAATTCAGAGCTATCACCCATGACATTTCCTTTACAGGTAAACATGTGTATTGGGTTTCCCTGGATTCTTACCCTGAAATGAGAATTTGAGTACAAGTGGCTATTTTGTAGATGGCCCCCAAAAACCTTGGTAAGAAGTGGGGAAGCAAAATGGGGAAAGTGTGGGAATCAGTAAAGAGTACAGTAGCAAGGAACTATCACTGTTGTCAACGAGAGCTCGAGCCTACTAAAGATTTCTGGGAATGGTATAGAACAGTCATCGGAGAGCAAGGGAGTTGGGTATTTATACAGTATTCCTTTTGGTCTTTGGTTAGGATTGCTCCTGGGGTCAGGATAGTTTATTCCCTGATATCTCTGGGCTACTGCTCTGATAGACAAAACTATTCTTAAAACCAGAGAAAACCCTTAGGGAGACAGATACAGTGGCCAACTACTGGAAGTTGGGCCAGCACTCACTGAAATGGTGAGGCCTGAAGAACCATGGGCCAGGTACAGATACGACATGGGAATCTGGTTGCTCCAAATTCTTGTCAACACTTGGCATTGCCAATGTCTTTTTCAGAACCTCTTTTTATTCTGTGGTTGTAGAGTGATATCACGTGTTCATCAGCTGTTTTGGTTATCGTCTTTGTGAAGGACGTGCACATTTTGATCATTTTAACTTTGGTTGTCTGGCTTATTATTACAGATTTTGAGGAGGATAGATACATTAATCCATACATATATACAAGTTCTTTGTTGTATGTATATTGCAGATATCTTATTCTGATCGGCATCTGCCCTTTTCTTTCATATGGTATGTCTCGATGAAGAGCTCTTCTTCATGATCAGTATTTTTTGCATCCTGTTTAGGAAATCTTTTCCCACACCAAAATCATGAAGACAGACTTCTAAGTTGTCTTTCGAAGTTTTACTGTTTAATCTTCTACATTTGGGTATATAATTCCATGAAATATTTTTATGTGTATAATGTAAGAGGGAATTGATTCTTTTTTCATATTTATATCTAATTGATCAGTCATCATTTGTTAAAAAGACCATTTTTTCCCCACTACACGGAAGTGGCACCTTTGTCATAAGTCAAGGGGCTTTATATATATGGGTCTGTTTATGAATCCTCAAGTTTTACCATCACACTAAATAGTGTTAGCCATATAAAAAATAAATTAATAGTAGTACACTAACTTAATGTAATGAGAGGTATATCAAAAAGCCCACAACAGCCATAACTCTTAGTGGTGAAATGTTAAAACTTTCCTCCAGAGTCTGAGAATAAAATAAGATATCTTCTGGCCCTAGCTGGTTGGCTCAGTGGTAGAGCATCAGCATGGTGCATGGATGTCCTGGGTTTGATTCCCAGTCAGGGCACACAGGAGAAGCGCCCATCTGCTTCTCCACCCCTCTCCCTCTCACTTCTTTCTCTCTCCCCTCTCTCTTTCTCTCTCTCTTTCTCTCTCTCTTTCTCTCTCTCTCTCTCTCTCTCTCTCTCTCTCTTTCTCTCTCTCCCCCCCTTCCCCTCCTGCAACCATGGCTCAGTTGGAGTACATTAACCCCAGACACTGAGGATGACTCCATGGTCTCCACCTCAGGCACTAAGAAGAGCTTGGCTGCTGAGCAAGAGAGCAATGCCCCAGATAGGCAGAGCATCACCCCCTAGTGGGTGTGCCAGGTGGATCCCAGTTGGGGCGCATATGGAAGTCTGTCTCTGCCTCCCATCCCCTCACTAAATAAAAAAATATATATGATAGCTTCTATCATCACTTTTGTTTATCATTGTATAGGATAGCCCACCTAGAGCCATCAGGCAAGATAACAAAGTTAAAATGTATAAGAGTTGGAAAGGAAGACAATAAAATACTATTCATGGGTAAATAAGTATATAAAAATCCAAAAGATCATGCATTTAAACTATTTAAATTAATAAGTTTCTTTAGCATAGTCCTGCATACAAGATAAATATAAGAAAATCAATTATCTACGTACTAGCAATGAAAAAAAAATGAAATTCAAAAATGACTCCATTTGCTCACCATGAAAAACATCAAATAACTAGGAATAAACCTCACAAACATATGTGCAAGACCTTTACACCGAAAACTGTAAAATGTCAGTGAAATTTTTTAAAATTTAGAGCAATCTATCAAGGATAGTAAGATATCATTGTGAAGGTATCAGTTCTCACATGAGGGCATTGCTTTTTTTTTTTAATTTTTAATTTCCCTTTTTTTAAGTTTTTTTTATTTTATTTATTCATTTTTAGAGAGGAGGGAGAGAGGGAGAGAGAGAAACAGAGAGAGAGAAGGGGGGAGGAGCTGGAAGCATCAACTCCCATATGTGCCTTGACCAGGCAAGCCCAGGGTTTTGAACCGGTGACCTCAGCATTTCCAGGTCAACGCTTTATCCACTGCGCCACCACAGGTTGAGGCATTGCTTTTAATGCAGGACCAATAAAACCCCAGCAGGTTTATTTGTAGAAATTGATCAACTGATTCTGAAATTTATATGGAAACAAAAGGACCAAGATTAGCCAAGAAAATGTTCAAGAAGAAAAAGAACAAATATCAAACAACACTATAAAGTCACTAGGTACTAAGACATGTGAAAGTACATTTCTTAAGGCAATGTGCCATCAGCAAAAGACCTGTGCTTGAGACTTGTGTGTTGGCATCTTTGCAAAGCTCCAAAAAATGTGCTAATGGGCAGTCAGATGGAGAATCATTTTTCTAGCTCTAATTTTTATTTATTTATTTTTATTTTTTATTTAAAATTTTTTTTTCAGAGACATAGAGAAAATCAGAGAGAGGGATAGATAGGGACAGACAGACAGGAATAGAGAGAGATGAGAAGCATCAATCATCAGTTTTTCATGGGGACACCTTAGGTGTTCATTGATTGCTTTCTCATATGTGCCTTGACCGTGGGCCTTGGGTCCAAGCTGGTGAGCTTTGCTCAAACCAGATGAGCCCGCACTCAAGCTGGTGACCTCGGGGTCTTGAACCTGGGTCCTCCACATCCCAGTCCGACGCTCTATCCACTGCGCCACCACCTGGTCAGGCTAGCTCTAATTTTTACCTACTTTGTTTACCCTGCTCCTGCTTTAGTTGGAGTTGGCCCTTCCACTTGTATTCCTATACCATTTTGTTCCCTTCTGTGTACCTGCAAAATTTTATTATGCCTAGTCAGTCTCCCCTTATAGATGTTAAATAAGGGGCAGAAACTATTTCTCAGATTTCTATATGGCCTGCCTAATAGCTAATATGCCGAAGTTCCTAAAAAAACATTCTTTCAATGGCTTAATGAACCACTGGGTTCAATTATTGAAATAATACCCGCCTCCATGACCCCAAGCTGTGCTAGATAAAATTTAACACATCTCTTTGTCTCAGAACCACATACACAGCCTCCCCAAAGACCTGAAGTGAAAAAATTAAATTATTTTTCTAGTATATATGCTGCCGAAGTAAGCACAATTTAGTTTTCTTAGTTGATCTCTAGGGTGTTCTTATAGTTTAACTCCCATAAAAAAGGACTTTAAAATAACATCAAACAAGAAATACAGATAAGAAGGTAATTTTCAGGCTAGGATGATAACAGTGCAACAATCACATTGGCTTAAAAAGTGAGTGGGTGGAATTTTTGGCATGTGCCCGCAGTTGACTATTTATTGTAGTTTATAGGCCAGGGCTTTGGCCTCTCTGCTCATAAAATCCTGCTGGTCCATCAAGATACCAGATGGAGGGCCACAAGGTTGTTATTTTTAAATCATTCTGGTTAGCTATTGATTCAGGACCAAAAAATAAGTTTAATTAAAAGGCATGTGGCCCTGGCCGGTTTGCTCAGTGGATAGAATATCAGTCCAGCATGCAGATGACCTGGGTTCAATTTTCAGTCAGGGCATGCAGGACAAGTAACCGTTTGCTTCTCTCTCCCTCCACTCCCCCTTCTCACTCTCTTCCCCTCCTGCAGCCAGTAGCTCAGTTGGTTCGAGCCAGCCCTGGGCACTAAGGATGGCTTGGTTGATTGTAGCATCAGCCCCAGCCAGAGGTTGCTGGATGAATTCTGGTCAGGGAGCATGTGGGAGTCTTTCTATCTCCCCTCCTCTCACTTAAAAAAATAAAATATAGGCCCTGGCCAGTTGGCTCAGTGATAGAACATTGGCCCGGCGTGTGGATGTCCTGGGTTCGATTCCCAGTCAGGGCACACAGGAGAAGCGACCACCTGCTTCTCCACCCTTCCCCCTCTCCCTTCTCTCTATCTCTCTCTCTCTTCCCCTCCTGCAGCCATTGCTCCATTGGAGCAAGTTGGCCTGAGTACTGAGGATGGCTCCATGGCCTCTGCCTCAGACACTAGAATGGCTCCAGTTGCAACAGAGCAACAGCCCCAGATGGGCAGAGCATTACCTCCTAGTAGGTTTGCCGGGTGGATCCCGATTAGGCACATACAGGAATCTGTCTCTCTGCCTCTCTGCTTCTCACTTAAAAAAAATACAAAATAAAATAAAATAAGTAAAAATTTAAAAAGATATGTAATTCAACTTTGATTCTGATATATGAAGTCCTACTACAAAATCCTGGACTTGTGGCTAGACTGAGGCAGTCACATTTCCGCAGGTTAGCCCACTCATTCCTGGACAGTCCCAACTATTACAAAGCTCTTCCAAAGCCTTGGGTACTACACAGATTAAATTTAACCCATCTTGCTCAAGCCAGATTCCAAATATTTAAACAATGCTTGCTTGAGCTTTACTCTTTCTTTCTGTTTAAGTGGCCCAATTTCTTGCCACTGCTCTTCATATAACTTAACTGAGGTCTACCTCAATCAACCTCCCAGACACTCACTGCTAACGTACTCTGACACTCTTTGTTACGAGCAATATATTTCTGTTAATTTAGCTTGAGTCAGTTGATTTTCTGCCTTAACTTTACATACTTGGTTTCCTACTGAGCTTTTTATTTTCTTCCTTTTTTTTTTTTCTTCTGTATTTTTCTGAAGCCGGAAATGGGGAGAGACAGTCAGACAGACTCCCGCATGCGCCCGACCGGGATCCACCTGGCACGCCCACCAGGGGGTGACGCTCTGCCCCTCCGGGGCGTCGCTCTGTTGCGACCAGAGCCACTCCAGCGCCTGGGGCAGAGGCCGAGGAGCCATCCCCAGCACCCGGGCCATCTTTGCTCCAGTGGAGCCTCACTGCGGGAGGGGAAAAGAGAGACAGAGAGGAAGGAGAGGGGGAGGGGTGGAGAAGTAGATGGGTGCTTCTTCTGTGTGCCCTGGCCAGGAATCGAACCCGGGACTTCTGCACGCCAGGCCGACGCTCTACCACTGAGCCAACCGGCCAGGGCTCCTACTGAGCTTTTAGTATAAAAATAACCCAGTCTTTTTTCTTGTTTTGCTACACAGACACATCTCTGCTATATTACACCGGTATAGTTCATCTTTTATACTTGTGTAGTTATCCATTTGTTTATATTAAATTCTGTCTCACAAGAATAACCCCCACCTGAGTTTTGATTCTTTGATCCAACTTATGAGCATTTGAACTAATTTAGTTTCCATCACAGTGTGCACTCATGTCCTCATCTGAGTTGTTCATCCCAACGCATAAGGCCAAGAACTGAGACCTCTAGCATTAGTAGAGGTGACACTGATCCATGAATGAGCATCATTTAGATGAAGTTACTCAACCAGATACAAATTCACCTAATGGCAGTATTTTATAGCCCACATTCCTGCAGCTTACCCCAATAGGAAAATAAAGATGGACTTTTCAAACATCTTACAGAAAACCATATGCACGCTGTCTACATCATACCTGTATTTGCAATAGGAGACTTCAGTCATTGTACCCTAAGAAATTACAGTTTCAATTCAAATTGGTGATTCAACCACCTTGTCCAAGAAGAGGGGGAATAACTCCCAAGAAGGAAATATATTCACCCTGGCATTGAAGATACCTTTTCAATAAATAGTATTAGCTTCTCATTCTCTTTTCATCTGTATGTCTAATCTAGCTGAAGTCACTTTGTTGTCACAACCTTTGAACTTATATCATCTCTGGGTAACTGAGCAATATTCCTACTGGTTCCCACTTTACCTAAATGATTACCTACCATTCCCTGGTCACTCAGAAGAAGAAAAGGCTGCATCACAGACTGTCTCAGCCTCTAACATAAGGATGAAGTCTTCCTGAATTGAATACCTGCCAACATCTAGACTGATAAATAAAAGAATCTTAGTAATTAGAACTCTAAAAAATTAAATTAGTTTGCTAATTGGAACAATTGCTCCCTCCTGAGCAAGTATGGAGCTGGAGGAGGATGTCTAGTTGGCTCAGCCAAGATGAGAAATGAAGTAACTCAAGGTCAAGAACATAGGCTCTGATCCTAAGGAAAGCGAGATTTGAGTTCTGGCTCTATTGTGGGTACTAACTCTGGAATCTTGGGAAACTTTCTTACTATGTGCTTCTGTTTTCTCATTTAAAAATGATAATAATAATAGTTTCTACTTTAGAAATTGTTATAACAATTAAATAAAATTTAAATGCACCTAGGACATGGTATTTAATAAGAGTTCAATTAATGTTAGCTATTGCTATTCCACGTACTCAACAAAATATCTTTATCTTCTGATTTGATTTTAGGTTGCCAAGTTTACATACAGAAAAAAAATGGGCTAATGAGTCATATTTCTATATTGTACATGTCTGTACTATTTTAGCTATAGATAAATATCAGGATGTAAATTCCATGAGACTAGGGGTTTTTCTCTGCTTTCTTTCATACAGAACCTAAAACACTGCTTGGCACATAGTAGGCATTTAATTAGTGTTTGTTGAATGAATACAAAAATGAACCTAGCTCCCATTTGCCCACATTCAATATCTCTTCAGATTGCTTAGGTGCTTTAGGTAGATAAAATGAGAAAATCTAGGGAGAACACTTAGCACTGCCAGACACAGACACATAGTTGCTACATAGCAGCTATGATGATGTTCACATGACTCCTGGAAAGTTTCCTAAGGGGAGATAAAAAGCTATAGACAGATGAAAAAAAGCTATAGAACAAATGGGTGTTCTCTACTCTGAGAACTTTCGGTCTAGTGGTGAACCAGACCAAAATAATTAAATAAATTAAGTGCCCAGGACAATAGGAGCACACAAAACACTAGGCTCTGCCCAGGTCAGAGAAGTCAGCAAGGCTTCTCCGACAAGCAAACTTCAGTGGAGACGTAGAAGATGAGTAGGAATTGGATAAAGGAAGAAAAGAACAGAGAAAAAGATCCCCAATACAAGGATCAGCTTGTACAAAGGCCCTGAGGTAGACAAGATTTGGGTTTTATTGGAAGAACAGAGAGAAGCCAGTTGAAAGTTATGAGTTTGAGGGAGAATTGGAACTGTAAGGCCAGACATCTGGCCAGGGGCAGCACCATATAAGACCTTATAGGCCATGCTATGAATTAGCTAAGGAACCAGGAAATCTTTGAATGGCCTAAAAGGCAGATATATAACAGAATAGATTTTTTTTTTAATGATTCTGGCTTCTGTGAGGAGAATTGAGGATACACTCATGCCCACCACTTGCTTGTAGCCCAGAAAAGTCAGTGAGAGAAGAGGAGGCTCTGGGGGTCTGCCGTGGCCGGCACTGCCTCAGCGCAAACACCCACGGGCTCTGTCAGGGCATTGGGACGCATTATTTCTGACGGGCCAAATGAGCCACTGATGCCAGACCAACTTTTTCCTCCAGGAAGGAATTCTACCTGTCAGAGAAAAAAAAAGGATAAAGATAGACAAAAAGACTGGTTTGTCTTTGTTATGCCTATCAAGGAGTTGTTTGCATTCCTCCAGATGCCAACAGTAAAAATAGGCAGACAAAACCTACCTAATTTGTCTTTCTTCCAGAATTTACAGGATAGTCATTTATCAACCTTGTCCTTTTCCACAACACGAGGGTGTGGGAGGGCAGATATTTTTATCTCTTATCTCAACCCACTTTCCTCGTGTTCACCCTGTCATTTTGCAGATAGAGAAGCTAAATCCCTGACAATCTAAGCGGCCATCAGAGATTATTGTCAGAGATAAAGGTAGGATTAAAAACTAGTCTCATAATTCCAAACTGTTGTTATCCCATGTTTATATTAGACACAACAGGCATTGGACCTGGAGAGTCCTCTCTCACAGAAGCATTCTCTTTCTGGGCATGGCACACAGAAATGAACAGTCAATAGGAGGAGTAATTGCCACCTTATTTAAATTTACATAGAGGAGCTATTCCGAGGTCCAGTCTATATTCAGCTGCTTACTGGGCATCTAAACCTGGATGTTCCAGAAATGCCTCCAACTCATTACACCTCAAACAGAAATCGTGATTATCCTCACCCCCAATCCTGTTCCTTTTTCATTTCTTACCCCAACAGTGCTTTTCCTTCAGTCATCCACTTCATCCCTCTGCCTGATCCCACATATCACATTAATCAGACAGCCCTATGTATTATGGCTCAGATATCTCTCACATCATTCCCTGGGTCACCTCCAACTCGTTCTGCATTGCTCCTGCTTTTGCCTAAGCTTAAATCCAGATGATCGCAGTCACTGCTGACGATTCCCTTGGCTGTAGTCCAGTGCCTTCCTTCCCCCCTCTATTCTCCTCTCTGTCATGAGCACGATCCACCCAAAAATAGATCCTGTGGCTGTACTGTTTTAAATACTCCAATGACCACCCCTCAACACCTTCATGAAAACCAAGCCTTAGCATTCTTCCCCTGTCTCTTCATGATACCTCTTCATGACATCATTGACTGGAACTCTCCACCTTGCTCCCTGTGCTCCACCTATAGCAAATGACCTGCTGGTCCCCAGCACATGCTCGAGCCCCTCGTTACCTCTGACATCATCTCCTCCCACTCCTCTTCACTCGGGCCTCCTCACTGTTCCCCTAACCCACCATGGTGCACTCTTGTTTAGGACCTTTGCACTGACTGCTCCCTCTATCTGAAACCCTCTTCCCCTGGATATTTACATGGCTGATTCCTTCACCTTCTTCAAGACTTACCCAAATGTTACCTTCTCCATGAGGTCTACCCTTGCCACCTTATTTAAATTTACACACTGGTTATCTATTCTACTTATTACTCTCATCACTTATTGTCAGTGCCCTACTGCCCCACCCAACCCCTCCCTCTAACACATAAGTTCTGGAAGGCAGGGAATTTTGTGTGTGTGACTTATTAAGTTCATTGATATATTTTAACCACCTAATACAGTGCCTGATAAATAGTAGATGCCAAATAAATTTTATTAAATAAACTAAATTCATAGATGTACATGTTAATCCACGTGTTAATCCTAATTCTGTCTGTTTCCCTTCATCTACAATCTTATTGATTTTTTTTTTACTTCAAGAAGTTGGTTTCTCCAAGTTCTTAGGTCGGGTGAATGCATCTTATGTTATCTTTCTATGCCTAACTCCTAAAACATACCAGAAAATAAAAGGCACTTAATAAATTATTGTTGAACTTCACTGACCTGAATAATGTTGTATTTCAAGAAAAGGACCTACATGCATAGATTATATGTATACAAACTGACCCAACTACTCAGAAGAGCTCATTCTCGAGCCACCAAGACGTCTGTTTTTAAGTCCTTTCACTTAACCCTGAAGGTACTGGTCTGTCAAGTTGGATAACTGGTTTGAGGCAGGTGCTAATTTTTGCAAATTCTATTTTGCCCAGAATTTCAGAAAATGTACTTTGGTCTTGAATAGCTAGTCTCAGACCAGATGGTTAGTGCATTCTGATTTCTCGAATTGGGGAATACTCCCTTCCTAAAAATAAATTGAGAAGGGGGAGCGAAATCACTATGACTTAGTTATTTACTATATGTTGGACATTGTGCCAGCAATTTTGCATGTATTAACTCATCACAACAAACTTGTGAAGCACATATTATGTTTATATTTTATGGATAAGAAAGCTCAGTTTCGAAGAATTAAATAACTGTTTAAAGTCACCTGACAAATCTGGGAAATGACTGGAATTTGACCCAGATTCCCCATGGAATAAAATCCCAGCCCTTCACCCAGCACTAAGTTGCCTCCTCTCCCACAGTGTCGAAGTTTTAGTCTCAGAACCATCTTCCTATACATTATGAACTCACCCACCTGTTTTATTGTCCTTGTGGTGTTTGATTCTTTTATTACTCTGAACACAGCATGGACTGTTTCCTATAACATATTCATTTTTTCAAAGATCAGACCCTGCAAAGTGTGGAATTTAATAAAATTTAATGCTGGCCCGCAAATGCCACAAAGTGTAATGCAGAAGCCAATCAAATTGCAGGCCCGCTTGGCAGAGGTGCCCCTTGCAAATGAGCTACCTGAAAAATCCCCACCCATGCCTTACACAACGTGGACTAATTGGCCCATTATGAACACTTCGCCTGACCTGATTTGATCGTGAAGGGCAGGTCTGTAAACCTGGATATGAACTTTCTCATTTCCTACTCAAGGATTTCTAATTTCTTAGGCAAAAACAAAAACAAATCAAAACAAGCCAGGGAAGGTGGGAGAACAGGAGAGGTATTTTCATTCATTTCATTATACCTTCCCTCAGGACTGAACAAAGAACAGTCCAGTTACAAGAGCCCTGTAAGGAGGATTGCTCTGAATAACAGACTTGCCAAAGCACTCAGAAGTCTAGTGCAAAGAAAAGCTGTATTCAATTCTGTTACAGCCATGACCAAGGAGACGAAGCGTGCAGGAGTAAAGCGATGTCATAGAACAAGAGACTGTATTCACCAACGATTACTCAACCCACTGACTTAACTCCAGTCAGGCAAAGCAGCAGTAAAGACATTTACTAACTGAAAAGCTTAGCTAGGTATAAACACAAAGATAACAATTATGTAGCCCCCAAGGTCAAAAGTGGAAAATACATGTTCTGGGGAAGGCTGAAAATGCTTCCAGAAGCTTCTAGGCTACTCCAAGGACAAGGGTGAGCAGAACTTAGTCTATAAACAGAAGAAAACAATCAATCTGTTGGTCCACTGCATATGTTGGGAGTCTATAGTCTGATGTCCCATCATTTGTCTCTGTCATGAGTGACCTTTGGAATAAAATATGTATTCAACTTTATGGCTGAGAGAGGGCTTAGAGATTTATCTTATCCACCCCCTCATTTTACTGATGAAGCTTCTCAGACATAGATAGATTTAGGGAATTCAGCTTTTCAACTTTTAGAATGACATGAAGTCCAATAACAGAGAACACATTGTGGATTTTGCAGGGTAGTGCTAAATTTGCATATCCTGCCTGGTAGGCCCTAGGAGTATACCTGTATTTGTCAGAGCATGTGTTCTCATTTGAGATTTGGAAAAAGATGATCACTCTAAGGCTTGGAAAATAAGGTTAGAAAAAATAAAATGTTCAGCCCTGGCCAGTTGGCTCAGTGGTAGAGCGTCGGCCTGGCATATGGAAGTCTCAGATTAGATTCCCAGCCAGGGCACACAGAAGAAGCACCCATCTGCTTCTCCACTCTTCTCTCTCTTCCTTCTCTTTATCTCTCTCTTTCCCTCTCACAGCCAAGGATCCATTAAAGCAAAGTGACCTGGGTGCTGAATATGGCTCCATGGCCTCTGCCTCAGGCACTAGAATGGCTCTGGTTGCAACAGAGCATCACCCCAGATGGGCAGAGCATCGCCCCCTAGTGGGCATGCCAGGTGGATCCCGGTCGGGCGCATGCGGGAGTCTCTCTCTGCCTCCCTGCTTCTCACTTCAGAAAAATACAAAAAAAAATGTTCAGAAAGTCTGGTTTGGCTTGCACATCACACTGGGTATACACACTGGCAAAGGGAAGAGAACAGAAACACATTCTACTCCTTTTCTTGTTTGTTTTATTTTTTTTTAAGCTTTCTTGGAAATGTGCTTTGAGGGATAAAGTGCAAACATATGTAGGTCCCCACTTGAGCCAGTGATGAAAGTAAAAAATAGGAAGAAATACAGATAGTTAAAGGGGAAAAGAAGTACTTGTACCTAAAACAGGGTGAATTAAAATTTAGCATGTCCATAGAAATCATTTTCATGAATTTTAACAATGGAGAAGGCTCTGTGAAAAATGATCTCAGTACATTAGGCCCATGCAGCTAATCTGGTAGGATAGGGAGCATCAGATGCTGAGAAAGATGAGAGCAAGGGGGTGAAGGAGACTGCTGCCCAAGAAGCCTCGGCACAACCAGAATGGGCCCCAAGAAAGAGGGGTGTGGGGTGAGCAGCAGGGCACTCGCCTTCCTCCAGGAATCCTCCTCCCCCCAGAGTAGGAGAGAGTTCTTCAGAGTTTCTGCCGAGTCAGGCAGCAGTGAGTGAAGCAGGAGGTGGAGATAATGGGAAGGAGGCCTCCGGAGCCCTCTTTGTGTAAGGGAAGTAAAATAGACAATGAACTCAGGAAATGTGAAGGACAGAAGTGGGAGCCTTTGTATCAGGCAGATATCTTTGTTTACCATGAAAATGATAATTACAGGTAGCTGCCTTTCTCCTTTCTCATTCTCCCTCCCTTCACAGGGCACCTCACTATGCAAACATCCGGGCCCTAAAAGGACGTTAAATATTAGTGGAGTCTTGACATCTAGGAGCAATCCAGAAATGTTTGCACAGGGTGTCCAAGAAACTCAAACTCTACAAGCATTTTAAGTCCCCAGTTTAAAAACAAAAAAATTATCAGAACCACTAAACATTTCCTAAGGTAAATAATAGCACATTATTGGACCCTAAAATTGAAGCAGTGACTTGGGGAAGTTTTACATGTTATTGGCACTTTTTTTTAGCATAGACATTGGAAGAGACGTGAGTTTTATTACTAGTTAAGAAAGGACCTTTTTCTCAGCAGTAACTTCCTTCTTCCAACTCGCACAATAAAAATGGGTGTGAGGTAATAAAGCCTATTCAGATATTGAGCTTGCTTGCCACTGACACTTTGTGCTTTCTCTTTCATTCACAGAACTGTTATCTTTGTCATGTACTTAGTAACTTCTCTTTCTTTTTTTTTAAGTGAACACTGCCTCCTCTATGTTACAGAAAGCAATAAGAATTGCACCACAGGAATGGCATAAAAAGGGGTTGAGAAAAGACTGAAGTTCAAGTGATAACAAATTTGAGTTTGTACATTGAGATATTGCCTGTGTGTCACTTATCTCCTTCCCCATATTCATCTTCCAATTAGGGCAACTGAGCACCTGGCTCATTTGGTTCCTGTCTCTTTTGTATCTGCCCACCCTGTTAAAGACTCAGTACAAGAGTAGGAAAAATTATGACTCTTCTGGTCATGTGTGGGTGTATGTATTGTTGATGTTTATAGGAAATAAATTATCATTTTTGTATACACGCCTCTCCCCAAATAACTAGATTATTAACTACCTGACAATCAATGTTACATGCGTACTATCTTCATAACCCAAGCAAAGAGCAAAATGCCAACCACAAAGTAGAAAATGATGGATTGCTTTATAAAATATATATATATATATATATATATATATATATATATATATTTTTTTTTTTTTTTTTTTTTTTTACAGAGACAGAGTCAGAGAGAGGGATAGATAGGGACAGACAGACAGGAACAGAGAGAGATGAAAAGCATCAATCATCAGTTTTTCGTTGGGACACCTCAGTTGTTCATTGATTGCTTTCTCATATGTGCCTTGACTATGGGGCTACAGCAGACTAAGTAACCCCTTGCTCAAGCCAGCAACCTTGGGTTCAAGCTGGTGAGCTTTGCTCAAACCAGATGAGCCCGCACTCAAGCTGGCAACCTCGGGGTCTCGAACCTGGGTCCTCCGCATCCCAGTTCAATGCTCTATCCACTGTGCCACCACCTGGTCAGGCTATAAAAATATTTTTGAATGAATGCTTTGTTTCTGACTGAACCTGCTTGGAGGCCCTACCTAGTGCCAGTGGATCCCAGGAAATTGTGTTCCATGTGACAGCTACACCTGCTATTGTTTAATTTGGGACATAGTCTGTTTTTCACACTGTGGGTATAGACTGAAATATAAACAGAAATATTTTGCTTCCTCTGTATATTTTGGGTTCTGACCATTCACCATATATTATGTCAGTCGTTTCTTTCTGATCCCTCCAGGACAGAACATTATTTCATCCCGTGAGCAACAGCTGTGTGGATTGCAACCCCGCAGAGAAGAAGATTTTCATGGCCAGATGTGACCCTCTCTCTGAGACCCAGCAGTGGATTTTTGAACATATTAATATGACTGTTTTAGAAAAATTTAACCACCGTGCCAGCTCCTAGAAAGAAAGAAAGAAAGAAAGAAAGAAAGAAAGAAAGAAAGAAAGAAAGAAAGAAAGAGGTGACCTACAGATTCTAAAAACTAAATTTTTGCCAGCATCTGGGTCGAAGGAGTCAGGAATAACATTTCCTAGATCTAGGAAGCCTGGTTTAAAGATCTGTAAATGCCACGTCGAAGTAGATTGTCCTGGAGAACTTCCTGCATCTAAAGAACTTGGCGGAGAGCCTCACCAGCTGCTTCTGAGAACTTGAGACTAGCAGTTAGTTCCTTGCTGGCCAAGGGCGAAGATTATTTAGGGACTTTTCGAAACAACTGCTAAGTTAATGAATCCTAACATTTCTCAGGTCAAATCCTGCAGTAGTGAGTAGCTATGAATGGATCCTATGGTTCGGGTGGGAGGGGGGTGGACAAGTGCATGACTGCTCTGACAACCTGGAGATGCCGCAGGTGTAGAACTAGCCACGCTGAAGGGGTGAGCTGTACTTTCTGGTGCCATTCTCTAAGAATGGGTTGAGCAGGTTTAACCCTTAAAAGTGCTGCAGATGATTTTAGAGTGCTCAGACCATTCTGTTTTCTTGTTTGTTTGTTTTTTAAATGAAGGTGTGCTATCTAATGTAAGACTTCAATTACATCATAAAATGGACTTCTAGAGTTTCCATTCTTGCATTGGCCATTTTCCTTTTAGAGCAGAAATAATTTATTGTTCATAAAAGTTCATGCTCCATCAATCAGCTGAAGTTCTAATTCAGTGCCCCTGTATGAATCCAGTTTAAAAAACAAAAACAGAACACTATGCTACCATGTTACTACTCCAAAGAGAAAGATTTCACAGAATCAGCAAAACCATGTAAAGTTTAGCCGAGGGGTTTCCTTAAGAAATCTATTTTTACTTTTCTATTATTTTTAAGATTTTAAAAGTCTGATGTTTATCCAGTCATAATTTTTATTAAGGAAGGGAATGGAGTGAGGTTGATGTAATTTGTTTAAGGAGATTCTTAGACTCAAATAAATCTACACTCCAAGTGATGTCTGAAAATGTCTCTGTTCACTTCAATTCAATTCTTTTTGATTAGTCCTTGCAACATAAAAGTGGTTTTATTTGTTTGGTTTTAGATTTCTTTTTTTTTTTTTGCTTTACCTGGAAGTGCACAGAAGGAATTTTCATTAATAAAGTGCTTCTGACACCACTCTGTAAATGGGACAGTATATTAGGGGTGAAGAAGGAATGATTAAAAACTAAATGGAACATTTAATCCTTAAAAGATTTTTTTTTTTTACTTTTCAATAATATGGAGATAGGAGAGGAATATATAGGAATCAAAATGGGCCTTTAGAGGAGAAAAAATCATGTTTATTATACATTTCTTAAGTTTTTTTAAGTAGAGAGACGTTTTTATTTTGCTTTCATTGTTTTCTTTTAATTTGGTTTTGTTGTTAACAAAAATGTATACATCATCTTGGATATAGAAGCATTGAATTTTAGAGTTGGGAAGACTGTTAGTCCAATCCCTTTGTCCTTGCACATGAATAACAAAAGCCCAGAGGGGATTGTCCTAGTTCCTAGCTGGGCAGGTGGGCCCTGGGACCTCACAGCATGGCTTTTTCTCTTATTCTGTGTTGCTCACTCCCATTACCCAAGGTGGTCCTGATTCTTACTCTGATTTAACTCACAATTTTCAATCACTAGATAAAATGCTTATGTCTCCCTGGGGATGCCTACAAGAGTAGTATTCGCATTTGCGTTCAGAAGATTTAATATATGAAACCTCTTCTTGTAAATGTTCATGGTGTTGTTCTCTCTCCCAAACCTAATCAAAATGCCCCATTACACTGCCCTGCTAATAGTTGGAGAATAGCATTTTGTTATCTTTCCTGACTTTTTAAAGCATTCTTTTGAAGAACTCTTCTTAAACTGACAGTTTAAGATTTTTTTGAGTAGGTCAAGAGATCTTGAAGCTTTCAAGAAGCACAGGAGAGGAAATCAATAGTGAGAAATTAACCAGTATGGTGAGCAATTCCAGAGAGTGAATGGAGCTTTATCTCAAGTGTTCAGAGAGCAATCTGGTTTTAGAATGAGATGAGCCTATAAAAATTCACATTATGTCACTAAGCAGTTGACTGCTATTTCCACTTCCACCTCAGAGCCAATCCTGGGTTCTGCACCCTGGAAGCCCGTGAATTAGGGTGCTCCAACACGGGAAGCTAGCCATCGCCTGTTTGCCACTGCCCTGTGAGAAAGCCTGGAGACTGCACCATTTTAGTGTAAGCCCTGGGATCAGCAAAGATTAGTTTCCTGATTTCAGAGGAGCTAGCTCTTGGATCTAATCTCACGTTTGAGTCAAAGGATGTAATATAAAACCGTGAAATTTAAAAAAACAACTTAAGAAAAGCTTGAGACAAAGTCAAAATTAAAACTTCAAACTGCCAAGAAATTGTTAAATGTTTGCGAATGGGGACATCCCAATACAACAAAATAAAACCAAAATAATCTACTTCTAAGCAGAAGGGCAAGGCATTGCCAGTAGCAGATAGCAGGAGGCATTCCCCATCCCACCAAAGGCTGGGACTCCACTTGCTTAAAATACCACTATTACCACTCTGAAAAGTAGGAAACTGCATATGTTGGTATATTTATTTGATAAAGAGGACTGAATGGTTTTGGAAAAAAACATGATTCATGTGTTGAGCAGTAGAATATTGACCACCCCTTTAATTAGAATAGGAGGGAAAATATCATAAAGTTAATCTGGCAAAAAGATTGCTACTTCTCT
Source organism: Saccopteryx leptura (assembly GCF_036850995.1). Lineage (NCBI taxonomy): Eukaryota > Metazoa > Chordata > Mammalia > Chiroptera > Emballonuridae > Saccopteryx > Saccopteryx leptura. The sequence goes on from NC_089503.1 coordinate 236,602,532, forward strand.
ATAAGAAGAGCTGGTTTTGTCAGAAGTTAGAAAATAGTTAATTTTTAAAATCCTTCTTGCCTGACCAGGCAGTGGCACAGTGGATGGAGCATCAAACTGGGACGCAGAGGATCCAGGTTTGAAACCCCGAGGTCGCCAGCTTGAGAGTGGGATCATCTGGTTTGAGCAAAGCTCACCAGCTTGGACCCAAGGTTGCTGGCTTGAGCAAGGGGTCACTCGGTCTGCTGTAGCCCCCTGGTCAAGGAACATATGAGAAAGCAATCAATGAGAAACTAAGGTGCTGCAGTGAAGAATTAATGCTTCTCATCTCTCTCCCTTCCTGTCTGTCTGTCCCTATCTGTCCCTCTTTCTGTCTCTCTCTGTCTCTGTCACACACACACACACACAAAAATAAAAAAATAAAAGAAAAATAAAATCCTTCTTATGTATTTACTGAGAAAAATCTGTGCTGAAAAACAGTTGCACACTGACTGTGGGGTTTACACTTTGTTCCAAGGCAGGATTAGCACCATGGCAATAGCGATGTATTGGCATCTATGTCTACTGCTCTTTAGTTAAAAATATTAATATGATCACATGACTGTTTTTAAATGTAGTCATTACATCAGATGCCTCAGTGAATAATGCAAGTTGCAGGACTGTTTTGTGAATTGATAGCATTGAACTTTATATAATAAATGCATAACACAGAATGAAAATGGATTTACAGTCAATGGAAAAGAATATTGGCCCAATCTGTTCTTGTTGTTGCAAAACATAAAACCAATGCCAACAATTGCTATCATTTCCTTTAGGGGCAATTATATGTTTTTCCTTTTTAAATAAAAACAGTAAAAAAGGTAAATAAAAGGCATATCGACGGCAACTTTGTACTTCTTGCACATGAAAAACTTGTGTTTCAATCTTTTTATCACTATTTCCATAAGGATAGCAAAAAGGAAATTATTTATTGGAAAAACTAGCACTATAAAGTTTATGTCAGGCCAATCAAAAGAGCTGATGACACTTGGATTGCAAAGCCAACGGTCCACTGATGGAAGGCCACACCCAGCACTATATGACATTCCTTAGGACGTCACACACCTGAGGACCAGAACAGAGTTGATGGCAAGACTTTTGACACTCCTCCAGCTTTTGACTTCCCATCTAAAGTGTTACAGAACCGTTCCCCACTTCTCCTGGCCTTCAAATGCTACCAGGTTATAATATTCAGAATTTTGAACCATCTTAATAATATGTGATTATTGTGAATCTTTTTTTTTTTTTTTTTTGTATTTTTCCGAAGCTGGAAACAGGGAGAGACAGTCAGACAGACTCCCGCATGCGCCGGACCAGGATCCACCTGGCACGCCCACCAGGGTGTGACGCTCTGCCCACCAGGGGGCGATGCTCTGCCCCTCCGGGGCGTCGCTCTGTCGCGACCAGAGCCACTCTAGCGCCTGGGGCAGAGGCCAAGGAGCCATCCCAGCGCCTGGGCCATCTTTGCTCCAATGGAGCCTTGCTGCGGGAGGGGAAGAGAGAGACAGAGAGGAAGGAGAGGGGGAGGGGTGGAGAAGCAGATGGGCGCTTCTCCTGTGTGCCCTGGCCGGGAATCCAACCAGGGACCCCTTGCACGCCAGGCCGACGCTCTACCACTGAGCCAACCAGCCAGGGCCTATTGTGAATCTTGATTTATCCCTGGCTAACCATGTAGGAAGGCTGTAATATGCTTTCCTGAACAGGTGCTGGAGATAAGAAAGTAAGGCATAGAAATAAGGCATTTTATACCTCCTAAGAAGAAAGGCCTCAAAGGAAAAGTATTTTTAACTGATTCTCTATGATCCTGGGAGTAAATAGAAACTGTGAGAGGTAAATTGTAACTCTAGGCATGGGTGCACATAATCCTCTCCATTCAGCTCGTCGCCAAGTTCCACCCTTGCCATCATAACTCTCAGATGACACCACTAACTGTAATTACTCTCCATGTGAAACTGGGGCGAGAACGCTGAAGCGTGACAAGTGGCCAGTCTTCCCTACGCAGACGACATTGGAAGATTGCTCTTTGATTTATGTCTGTAGCCTTTGCTTACAGAACTGGGAGCTGTTTGCAACTCTATTTGGTCAACTTGACATTGGCCTGAAGCTTTTATTCTCAGTTACTCATCTTTCTATTTGATGCATCAGGCTGGTGTGTCTGGTACAGTGGCTCTCAGCAGGCAACAGCTCAGGCCCGTGTTTGGCACTTCACTTCAGAGAACCCTGGGAGCATTTCTTCTGTCCCTCCTGCCTAAAGTTGCCCCCTGCAGCTCACCCCGCGACAGCCTCCCATGGTTTCTGCAATCTGCCACTCTCCACGTGTGCTCAGCCCAATAGTGATGTAACCGACCTCAGTACAGACAGGCTAACTACATTTCAGAATCTTATTGTGGGTTATTTTATTCTGACATTTTACTCATCTAGGGGAGGGCTGTTATAACTCAGTGACATAGGTCGTGGTTTACCTGCTTTATACCTGCTCTCCTGTGTCATTATTAATAGCACCCATTTTTATTCTTAAAGGTGTCCTAGTTTGGATAGCAAACAATACAGTTGCTCTATCTCTAATACACCAGCCTGTTTACTTCATGATTCCTCTAGGAAAAGTTAAAATAAACTTTATTTATTAATGCCTATAGTCTACAAGAAATCAGCTAGTGTCATTCCCCCGTTCCCCCCAAACAGGACCAGATAAAACCATTATATTTGATGGTTGTCTATTACATTCACATATTTCTTTACAAGTTGCTTAATGGAACCCTTTTAATAAGAGTTCTTATACCCCCTTCTATGTCTTCTTGCTGTTTTAAGACAATTATAATTTAAATGTTTTTTAATAATTAAAAAAATTATTTGAAATCAACTAAGTAATTTTATACTTTTGCAAGCTAAAATTATTAGATCCTCATTATTAGCCATATTATTAATTCTCAATATTATGGTAAGGGATATAGATAGATAGACAGACACTCTGACATTGATAACACAACTATGAAGGAACTGGAGGACTCAGAGTCAAGGGGTTTGCCAGGTCAAGATCATGCCACAAGATAACAGCAGAGCTAGGACTAGAATTCAGGCTTCTTTTTGTTGTTGTTGTTCTTAGTTCTCAGCCCCTTCAACTCTCTGTGGTACTCCATGCCTCACTAGAGGGTCTTTAGTCCACAGCAAAACCAAGTATGAGATGTATCCAGTGACTTCAAAATAGTGCAAACGATCATTCCTGGGGGGGGGGCTATGTTCTTAACCTCTTAATCATGTTTGTTCGTCTCTGTACCTGTGTGTTTTTGCTGTTTATTTTTCTGCAAGCTTATTAAAGTAAGAAAACCAAACTGAATTCAGGATTAGTCCTTCTTAATGAGATTTCCAGGGTACTCTGAAGAAAAGAAGTGATCAACTAAAGCTATTTACATAGTTCTGGATGATAAATCCTAAAGCAAATACTGTGTACTTTTTGATTATTAATGGAGTCAGCCCTCAGGGGGGAAAAACAGCCACCTAGCAAAGATTTGCTCTTACTTTGCAGTAAGGCTCCAAACTGACCTTCTTCCGGTGTTCTTATTTCCTCATTCTCTTCAGTCCAGTTCATTGCTCAGCCATTTGAGATTCCAAATGCATCGATGTGACTTCTCTCTGTGCCAGTTTCTCTCTTTTGGGAGCACTTGCTAAACATGTAGTTTAGCCTTACCCCAAATCTATTATATCTGAATTTCTTGATAAGGCTGCTAGATACAGGTAATTCTACAATTAAAGTGCTAATAAATTGCTTTGTGCTCTACTCTGAATGTCTTCCCACTAGTAAATGCAAGTTAATTTTCTGGCATGGTTGTCTTGCTCATGTATATGGACTGCAAATGTCTGAAGGAATGGTCAGTTGTAATTTAAAGCTAAACTTACATTGAGAGAAGCATACCCAAGAGCATGTTATTTCAAAAGTCCTCTAGCTTTTATTAAGCCAGTAGTTATCAAATATTAGCATTTAAGCACCTGGAGAGATAGTTACAACACATATGGTTAAAACTCTGGGCCAACCCTCCCTAGTTTCTGATTCATTCAAACTGAGAGGAATCCCAAAATTGACATTTCTAACAAGTTTCTAGGAGATGCTGATCCTGAGGTGTGGGATACAGACTTTGGCTTAGATTAATAGCCTGATCATTTTGACAATACCTTTGTAGAGATAGTCTTGTTAGTGTCAAATGTGTTTAGAAACCATTTATTATATTTAAAAGGTATCTTGGGCCTGACCTGTGGTGGCGCCGTGGATCAAGCGTGGACCTGGAATGCTGAGGTCACTGGTTCAAAACCCTGGGCTTGCTGGGTCAAGGCACATACAGGAATGGATGCTTCCTGCTCCTCCCCCTTCTCTATCTCTCTCTGTCTCTCTTCTCTAAAATGAATAAATTAAAAAAATAAATAAATAAAAGGTATCTTGGAAATGAGAAAGCCCCAACTCACTCAAAATTCCACTGAGTGTAACTCAGTTCAGTAAATACCTATGACCAGAAGGAAGTTCCTCTCTAAACCTCTTTAAATCAGGATCACAGAGCCAGAAGACCAAGACCAAGGAGTATATTGGTATCATAGTAAATATTTTTTTTAATCACTGGCATTTCTAAATTAGAGTATAATGAATAGGTCAAAACCCCTACGATTAAGTGCCTGGCATCGAACATCATATTAAAATTTTAACTATTATTGTTCCTTCCTCTGAGCTGTTAGTGAACTTTATACTACTGTTGAATAATACTAAAAATCAAAGGAAGGCATAGTATGGTTAAATAATTTACAGAACATCATTCTTTAGTATCTCAGCCCTCCTAATCCATGCCATGCTTTATCTTGAGTTCTATCTTGAGAAAAGAAACATTACTTTTTGGTGACAAATACCTGGCTAACCTCATTTCAAACACATTGTGCAAATACAATAGAGATATAGTTCCTCTCATATTTGAAAAATGCTGTAAGTTTAATTAAAAGTCTTTTAAGTGGAACAACATCTCACTATGTTCAACTAAGTTCAGTAACTTTATTAGAAATAGTCACAGAAAGTAAAGAAAAGCTCAATATTTCTACTATGTTGGAACGGTAGTTCTTTCAGATTTATAACCTTCTTTTCAGTGAAAATAAACCCTGTTTGGCCTGTGGTGGCGCAGTGAATAAAGCGTCGATCTGGACCATTGAGGTCGCCAGTTCGAAACCCTAGGCTTGCCTGGTCAAGGCACATAAGGAAATTGATGCTTCCTGCTCCTCTCCCTTCTCTCTCTCTCTCTCTCTCTCTCTCTCTCTCTCTCTCTCTCTCTTTCTCTCTCTCACACACACACACACACACTCTTTCTCTTCTGTCTCTATAAAAATTAATAAATAAAAATCTATAAAAAAAGAAAATAAATTCTAAGTTTTTTTAAGGTTAATTTTCCTTCATCCTTTGTGTTCAAAAATAAAAGTTAATTGAAAATTTTTTCCAGTTTATTTAAATTTTAACTTCTTAGGGCACACAGAGTAAATCCTTGAAATTGAATTTTTTTCCCAAATATTTTTCTGGGTTTTGGTGTGTGTGTGTGTGTGTGTGTGTGTGTGTGTGTGTGTGTGTTGTGTGTACAGTAAGGATACATGAAAGAGAATGTATGTGGAAAGCATTTTGCTCTCTACTGACGCTGCTCTTCAGATTTCCATCACCCTCTAAAAGATTTGTGAAGGAGTTTATAATGTGGTCATGTGCCATTAATCCAAGCCACATGTGTTCAGGTTTTATGGAGAAAAAAGTACAATAGATGCAAAAGCTTCTCGTAAGGCCAAAACCTAGACAGAGCATCTCAAATCAAAAGGATAAACTTCTATCATCAGGATGTCCAATTCTTGTTAAAACTAGTCAGAACCAAGGAAGTTCTTAAAAGACACTCCCCTCTCCCAGTAAAGAAGGGATTTAAGGAGGTGGAGACCTGGCAGGGGGTAAGGTTGAGAGAAGAAAGAGGAACAGCCACACTTTATTTTTCCTAAGATAAATTTTTTTTAATGTCTCAGAGGAAGCAGCAGGGAACTGTTACAGAGACTGAGAAGCCAAAGAAATAATCTCACAAAGAAAATGTTGCACTTGAAGCAAGGTACCACTTCTCATGAATATCTACCAGCTAGCAAATAGTGAGGGTCAGACACATGCAGGCACACACGTCCTCCCAACCCACTTTCGGTCGGACGACAGGATTTATAAAGGAGGGGAACACAAACAAGTATTAAATAACTAGGCAGAGTCACTAAAATGTTTAAAATAAAACAATGTCTAGGGCAATCAGATGGATAATATAATGCCTCTGCTTGAAAAGGACATGAAGTCAAGGTTCTTTTATTGTGAACGACAGGAAAGACTTACCCGGTGGAGAGCTAATGACCTTATTTCTACATTCCTCAGACATCAGTTGGCTGACAGAACACCGCCTGTGGGGCCCAGGCAGTGATGGTTTAAAATGACCAGGGACACGGACTGCAGGACAAAATGAGCTGCAGCCAGGGTGGCAGCTTCTTAGCATGTTGCTGAATGTCTCCACCGTGGAGGCCGGCACACCCCGCACTCTGTGCTACCCTGAGCTGAGTCTCTGGCCAAGATGCTGTGATTTTAGTAAGGCTTCTGGAGAAATGAGTCTTCACCTCTTGTTTCCTTTTTCATTTTTCCCTATTTCCATCAATTCTGAGTAAACACCCTCCAAAAAAGAAGTTAGAATATATCAGATCAGTGTCATCCCTTCGGTGACTTGAGGAAGTCATCTTTCTCTCTAGGGTAAAGAGAAATGTTAGGACAACAAAATTCCCAATCCTCCTTGACATCATCCTGCACGTCTCTTCTCCTGAACTAAGAAAACCTGTTTCAGGCAATGTCAGCAGGTTGGTCTTTTTCTCCAAGGACAGAACACTCGCTCTAATTTTAATTCAGTAAATGTTTGTTGAGTATCCTTCAGAGTACTCAACAAAGAGGCTTCACATTAGACCAAAAAGTACAAATAGTTAAAGAAAAATATTCTATATTTAGTTGTCAAAAAAAAATTATATTCTTGCCCTAGTTCCAGCCCTTCTCTCCCATTTGAAACTGACTAAATCATTATTTTAAGTAAATTTCTTGGGGTAACAGTGGTTAATAAGATCATATACGTTTCAAGTGTATGATACTATAATACAACATCTGTATATTTCATTGTGTGCTCACCACCCAGTCTAGTCTCCTTCAGTCACCATATATAGTTGATCCTTTTATTCTCTTCAACCTCCCCCACCATACTCTCTAGTAACCATCATATAGTTGTCTGTGTCTATGGGTTACTTTTGTTTGTTTTATCTGTTCATTTGTTGCTTTCAATGTTATATTCCACATATGAGTGAAATCGCATGGTTTTGTCCTTTTCTGGCTTACTTCACTTAGCATGATATACTCATAATCCATGTCGTCACAAATAACAATATTTCATTATTTCTTATGGCTGAGTACTATTCCATCGAGTATATATAACACATCTTCTTTATCCAATCATCTATTAAAGGATACTTAGGTTGTTCCATGTCTTGGCCACAGTGAATAATGCTGCAATGAACAAACAAGTACATATATCTTTAGAAATAAATGTTTTCAAATGTTGGGGCTAGATACCCAGAAGAGGGATTGCTGGGTCATATGGTAGCTCTATTCTTAGTTTTTTGAGGAAAACACCATACTGGTTCTCATAGTGGATACACAAATTTATATTCTCACCAGTAGTCAATGAGAATTCCTTTTCCTCTACATCCTCACTATTCCTGTCTTGTTGATATGTGGATTTGATTTGCATTTCCTTTATAATAAATTTGAACATCTTTTCATATATCTGTTGGTAAAACTGGTGAAATCTTTAACTGGGTAAGTCTTGCTCAAGGGATTGTGGTAATAATGAAATACGATAATGAACAAAATATTGCCATATAACTTGCAAGCAAAATGTAAATAAAATGTGTTAGCATTTAATGAAAATCTGTCCTCTTGCCACTTGCAATTTAGCAAAGTGATACTTAGACAGGATGACCGTATAATTTTTTGTACAAACCAGATAATTTTTTAGAATAAAATGAACTGTTATTAATAATTATGGAGGAAAAACAGATAAAAACCAGGACTGAGGAAACTGGGTCATATAGCCAATATCTTCTTAAAGACACAAACAAAAGAATCCTAGGTAAGACAAAATATCAGGACAACCCACATAGTTAACATTTAGGGGCTGTGTTGGGGAGAAAAAATGTCTTATATGCCCTCTTAGGTTGAGTTTAGGGGGCCTGCAAATTAAACTGATGAAAGACAGATTAGCAAGAGGAAAAAAACAGATTTAATTATTTACTTATGCACAGTAGTTCACAAAGAAAACGACTCAAAGAAACAGAATTTGGGGCTAATATAACATCTGAATAGGGGATGGGTTGGGGTAGAGGGCCACTTCTGGGGAAAAAATGACTTCTTAGAAGGGGAACAGGGAAGAAAGAGCACTTATGAAAAAACAAGTTTTTTTAGAAATGTAAGTGGGCTTTTAGGAGGATAAGTGGGAGATATAATAATTTGTGACAATGTCTGTTTGGATGTGGTGCCAACTTCTGTCACTAAGGAAAGAAGATTAAAATTCTTCGAGGGGTGGAGATTTATGACAATTAAGTTCTTTTGGGAGGCTCTGCTTTTAGGCAGTTAAAGGATTTCAGGAACTCAAATGCCTTAGCTCAAAATAATGCTTATGCCAAAATGTCATATTTTGGGGAGTCATATCCTGATCCTCTTTGGGGTTCACAAGTGGATTTAGCTTTCTGTACTGAGATTCTCTCATTGGGAAGTTCCTTGAAGTCATTTAGGCTATGTGGTTCTATTTTCTATTTTTAACTTTAAGAATGAAGCTCTATCTCTATATAGAATAAAGTCGTTCGTGTGCTGTTACTGTTAGATTATATTACCGAGGCTATTCGTTGCTTGAAAATGGCCCGAAAATCTTTATTTATCAAATCAGGGTATCAAAATAACTTCATAATAATCAGCTTAGAGAATATGAGTAAAAATCTTAGAAAGTGCTTTTAAAAGGAGATATAGTCTTCCATTTTGATGTGCAATTGTAGACACTTAATTAAAAAGGAAAGTAGAACTTATAAAACAATTGAATTCTTAAATACCTCCCACAATATTAAACTTGCTATTTTGTAGTTTGCTTTTTGTAGATTGCCAATATAATTGTGTTTTCTTGATGAATGAGGGTTTTGGACTGAGGATGCTGTCAGGGAATTCAATAATAAAACAAAATAATGAAGAAGACATTAAGTTTTTATTGCTAATTTACTTCCTTGGTTTTGCAAGGCACCAGGGCTAATTCCTCTATCAGAGTGTGGTAATAATGCCAACAGACTTACCTGATAAATGTGCCCCATCTTTAGAATGTGGGATGAGCTGTGTTTGTTCAATTTTACTGCATCCTGAGACAAATGAAATTGGGGAAAAGCTGCTATGAAATGGGGCTATTTTCTACAGGGTTTTTTTTTTTTTCTGGCAAGCTAGATTGCAGCCCCAGCAAAAACAAGGAGACAATAAATCATCTGGTTTATAACCAAACAAACAAATAAAAAAGCAAAAAACAAGCAAATATAAGGCTCCTAAATTCTATTCCAGCATAGACATGTGAAGACCAAAATCAGTTTATCTGAACTATGCATATATTAGATGCTTAAAATGTTTGTTGAAAGATGGATGGCAAGAAGAATGCCTGCTTCCCTGCATTGCTCTTAATATTTCTCATAACTCAACCTTGAAAATGGAGAACAGGGAGAAAGAGAGAGAGAACAAGAGAGACTGAGAAAGAGAGAGAGAAGAAATATAAAGGGAAGCCCACACTCTAAAGCATAAAAAATATGCTGATTGATATGGTGAGTTGTTTTATAATTGCTTCTCCAGGAAAAACAAAAAAAACGAGGCACAATCAAAATATACCCCATTAAGCAGCGGGCAGAAGAAAAAGTCTCCATAGAAGAGCACAAATCCCTGTCTACTACGCTGAACCTCTAACAGTCTGAACTGCTTTATCTTTCCTTTGTGCAGCTCCCCCATTGGAAGGAGCATGGATCATAGAGAAACTACCTTCCTGATGATGTTTTTAACTCCCTTCTAAATATATATAGTAATGATATTCACCAGGGATTCTCAGTAGTTAGAGAAAGGAATTTCAGGGAAAAAAAGATGCAATACAAGGTGATAAATATTCAAATTATATATGCTGTTTTCGTTTATTGTTGGAAGTGGCAAATATAGATATATTGTACAGTCATGTGCCATATAATGACATTTTGCTCAACAACAGACAACATACTAGTATGTGATGGTAATCCCATTAAGATTGTAACGGAGCTGAAAATTTTATTGCCTAATGACATGGTAACCTTCTAAAGGTTGTAGGACAAATGCATTACTCACATGTTTGTGGTGATGCTGGTGTAAACAAACCTGTTGTACTACCCATGGTATAAAAATACAGCACATACAATTATGTACAGAACATACTTGATAATGATGATAAACCACTATGTACATATGGAAATGTACACTATGTATATTTCCACTATGTAGCTGCTTTATCTATTTACTATTCAGCGTGTTTTTTCTAACTTATATTTTTACTTTCATTCACAGTTGACATATAATATAGTAGTTTCAAGTGTACAACCCAGTGATTAGACTTTTATATAACTCACGAAATAATCGCCCCAATAAGTCTGGTACACATCTGACATCATATGAAGTTATTACAATATTATTGACTATATTTCCTGTGCTGAACTTTACATCCCTGTGACTGCTTTTATAACTGACAATTTGTTCTTAATGCCTTCACCTTTTTCACCCATACTCCCAACCCTCCTCCCATCTAGCAAACGTCAGTTTTTTTCTGTACCTATGAATTTGTTTCTGTTTTTGTTTGTTTATTTAATGTATTTTTAGATTCCACATGTAAGTAAAATCATGTGGTATTTGACTTATTTCGCTTATCATAATACCCTCTAGGTCTATCCGTGTTGACAAAAAAGGCAAAATTTTTTTTATTGCACACACACACACACAGTAGATATCTGATACATCTTTATTATCATTCATTTATTTTTTTAAGTGAAAGGAGGAAAGATAGAGAGACAGACTCCCACATGTACCCCGATGGGATCCACCCGGCAACCCCCGTCTGAGGCCGATGCTCCAATCAACTGAACTATCCTCAACTCCCAGGGCTAATGCCAAAACCAATTGAGCCACTGGCTCTGAGAGGGAAAAAGAGAGAGAAAGTGAAATGAGAAGGGAAGAGAAGCAGATGGTTGCTTCTCAGGTGGGTCCTGACTCGGGATTAAACCCGGGATAGCTACATGCCAGGCCAATGTATTTTTTAATTTAATTTAATTTAATTTAATTTTTTATCTATTTATCTATTGATGGACATTAAGGTAGCTTCATATCTTAGTTATTGTAAATAATCCAGCATGAACATTGGGATTCACATATCTTTTCTGTAAGAATGAGATGGCACTCGAACACCAGGTGTGCAGGCTTTATTAGAGGAGAAAGACCTGCTGGGGAACTCCTCTGGGAGAAGTGCACTGAAACAGACTCTGAGGCAAACATTTATTAAGGTGGGGAGAGCTTTGAGCAAGTGTGCATGGAGCCAGCAATTCTGGTGTGCTCCCTTCTGCAGTCCTACGATTTCGGCTTCCTGGAACGCTTCTCCTCGGGGCAGCTGACCATCTTCCTAGAACTTTTCTGTTTCAGGGGCAATAGTCCAGTAAGTAAGGGTGGGGTCAGATAGACAAGTGGAACAGCAAAAGGGCAGTTTGGAAGTTTTGGTAAATTCATGTATCTATCATTTCTCAACTCTGTGTTATGATAAAAGAAAAAGAGATGAGGGAGGGGAAGAAAAAAAGAGAAAAAAAAGGGTATGAGATCCAGGAAGGAGGTTTGTCTCAGATCAGCCATCTTCTGGAGCTACTTCCTGCTGTTATCCCTATTGGGGGCCTCCTTCGTGAACCTTTCCCTGGGGCAGTTGAAATAGGGGTTTTTTTTATAGGGTTCCAGATTTTTTTGTGTGTGAGGGCAGGTTTCAGGGTTGGTGTGTAGGGTTAGGTAGATTTTTTCAATTTTCTGATTGGTGAAGGTCTGCGTGCAGTTCTGTAAGAAACTAGTGAACAAACGTAAGAGGTAGAGTCTAAAACAGGGGTCCCCAAACTTTTTACACAGGGGGCCAGTTCACCGTCCTTCAGACCGTTGGAGGGCCGGACTACAAAAAAAAACTATGAACAAATCCTTATGCACACTGCACATATCTTATTTTAAAGTAAAAAAACAAAACGGGAAGAAATACAATATTTAAAATAACAAACAAGTAAATTTAAATCAACAAACTGACCAGTATTTCAATGGAAACTATGCTCCTCCACTGACCACCTATGAAAGAGGTGCCCCTTCCAGAAGTGCGGCGGGGGCCAGACAAATGGCCTCAGGGGGCCGCATGTGGCCCGCGGGCCGTAGTTTGGGGACCCCTGGTCTAAAAGTTAGAAAAATAAATAGGAGAGTGAGTGGACTAATGAAAGGCAATAGTCAAGACACCCAGTTTGTGTGAAACCACTGATTCCATGTTTATGAATTCACTGGGCTTCAGAAAAAGAGAGAGAGAGAGAGAGAGAGAGATAAGGAATAAGACAGGGCAGTGGCTAGTTCCCCTGCCCCTAGACCTACTTCTGTAGAGATTCCTAAAGCAACAAGAGGAGGGATTACCTGTACAGCTCATTTGGTCCTTAGATTGATGGGTAGTGTACTAGAAACTGGAAGAGGCTCATGGGGTGGGATTAGGTTGATATTTGGGGTGAGATAGATTAGGGTACAGGTTTCTGTCTAATTAGTAGGGAGACATATGTAGGTGTTGGTCCCACACGAGTAGAAAGCACCTGATTTGGTGAGGTAGGTTGAGAGGTGAATAGAGAATAGAAGGACAAGGGGTCGGTTTTGTTTCTCTGTTTCTGAGCTCCAGATGGTCAGGGTGGAGGAAAGAGTCACCCTTAGCAGCAGTGGGAGTTGTCAGGATCACAGTGTGTGGACCTGTCCACGTGAAAGTCAGTCCTTGGGTGATGTAATGCTGGAAGTGCCACTTGGACAGTCTTTGAATGGTTTGCTGAGTAACCTATAAATCCTGCAAGTACTTAGGGAAAGGGTGGTTACATTTCTACACTTTGCAGTTAGAGTTTAAGTTCTACTGACCATTGCTTCTAGCTGGAATTAGCAGCAGGTCCCAGCCTACAATAGGTATGGGGCATTGAGATAAGAGGAATAAAGGAGATATTATACATTAAATAAAGTAACAAAATCAGACTGTCAATACCCACAGTAGAGTTCTTTGAGGGATAAATAAAAGTCAAATATTCAGGCAAGGCATAGTAGATGGCCCTTGTGTTTATAGGAAATGAGATTAGTTTATTTGCTACTTGAAAGAAATACCTAGGCTCATGAATGATGTCCTTGGGCCTTCAGTGGCAATTACCAGCATGTTGGGCAAGGTCAGGTCACAGGTAGCTGGAGCAGGGCTAGAAGAGACTGAACCCTCCCTCCGTGGAGCAAGGGGGCAGCTTACCTTCTCATGTCCCTCTTTCCACAGCACAGACGTGTCAACCAGTGGGGCTGGGAAGTCTGGCAGGCTTTAGTTCAATGACCTTTCTTTCCACTCTGGAGCAGGGCCCTGATGGAATCCTAGGAAGCCCTTTAGGGTGCTGGAGTCTTTACGAGCATATGCCAAAAGCTGGTGTTTCCTGACCTCTTTTGGGCCTTATTTGCCTTTTCTGTTACTTCCTTGGCCATTATAGACCTTAAAAGCCATGCTCAGAAGGTTTCACTGAGGGGCTTGATTAAGAGAGCAAAATTGGGAATCCAGTGTTTAAAGAAGCCAGAGGAAAGAAAAGATTTGATTTGCGGTGGTATGTGGTTGGAGACTGCGGAGGGTCTGAGTTCGATCTAGGGTGATGTTATTATACATTAACACCCCTCACGTGGTGGGGATTAAGGCAATGCCCACATAGACTACAGACTAAGAGTGAAGTTGAGCCTTAGCAGAGAAGACACGATATCCCTTCATGGTGAGGAAGTTAAGAAGGGTGGTGGTATGCCTCCTTGAGGCAGGCAGGGAGGGGCTGCAGAGGAGTAGGTCATCTACATATTATAAGAGAGTACTAATTTTAAGATTGCATGCTGTTAAATCCTGAGCTAGTGCCTGCCCAAACAGGTGTGGGCTGTTTTTGATCCCCTGGGGTAAGACAGTCCATGTAAGTTGCTGGGCTGCCTTAGTGTCCGAATCAGTCCAGGTGAATGCAAACAGAAAGTAAGAGTCAGGGTGTAGAGGAATGATAAAGAAGGCATTCGTGAGGTCTAGGATTGTGAAGTGAGTGGTGTTTGAGGGAATGTATGACAGTAACTTGTAGAGCAGAGGTCCCCAAACTATGGCCCGCGGGCCACATGTGGCCCCCTGAGGCCATTTATCCGGCCCCGCTGCACTTCTGGAAGGGGCACCACCATCTCATTAGCCAAAAGCAGGCCCATAGTTCCCATTGAAATACTGGTCAGTCTGTTGATTTAAATTTACTTGTTCTTTATTTTAAACATTGTATTTGTTCCCGTTTTGTTTTTTTACTTTAAAATAAGATATGTGCAGTGTGCATAGGGATTTTTACATAGTTTTTTTTTTTTTATAGTCTGGCCCTCCAACGGTCTGAGGGACAGTGAACTGGCCCCCTGTGTAAAAAGTTTGGGGACCCCTGTTGTAGAGATTAGGGACTACTGGATGGAGGGGAACTACTGCCTCATTGATTAGGTGTACATCTGGTACAAGGTGATAAGCCCCTGAAGTTTTTGTGTGTTTTTTAAGCCCCTGAAGGTTTTTGAACAGGAAGGATGGGGGTATTGCAGGGAGAGTCCGTGGGGATGAGTAAGCCTTGATTTAAGAGGCAGGTAATTATTGGTTTAAGGCCTTAGAAACAGACTCAGTTAAGGAAGAGAGGAAGCAGAAGGATGGACAGTGTGAACAGCTTAGATGGAAAGAAGAAAGGTTAGAATATGCAGGAGGAGAAGGAGGATTGGTGGTGGCACCAAGTGGTCAGAGGAGTTAAAGGATTTAGAGCTCTGAGGAGAGGGGAGGAGGCAAGGGGTAGTGGAAGGCACAGTCAGCCTCTGAGGAGGGAGAAGGATGGGACAAAGAAGAAAAAGAGACAGAGCCGCCCATCTGTAAGGAGGGAGAAAGGGTTTAAGAACATAGTGGAGAAGGGAGGGTCCCCTGGCCAGCAGGGGAGAAAGAGAGACTGGATTTGCAGATGAATGAGAAAACAGGTTTCTGCGAAGGGAGGGGGCTTTCTGGAGGGGAGAGAGACTCGAGTGGAAAAGATTTGCAGAGGGACCAAAGAGGAGTCCTGAGAGAGGGGTGCCCTCGGGGGTCAGGCAGGAAGGGAGAGAGTTAGGAGTCTGCGGAGAAGGAGAGATTAGGAACAGAGGTTTTAGGTGAGGTTTCTCTGGCCAAAAATGGCCTGTGTGTAGAACAGGAGGCACAGAAATTAAGGACAGGAACAAAGGGAGAAGAAAGGCCTGCATGTAAGGAATTTCTGATGCCCTCCCCATCCCTGGTGGCAAAAGTTGTCAAGATCTCTTAGGATATTGTAATAGTAGTAGAAGGCAACCTGGCTAGGTGCCCAGACTTTCGAGGAAGTCCGTAGAATCTAGCCACTTAGAGTAGAAACCTCCCAAACTGTGAACCCCAGAGAGTAGGGTGAGTCCCGAAGGAGTAGTCCCGATGGAGTAGAGGAGTAGTCTCTGAGGCCTGAGATTGGGAGGAGCCCATGTTCCGAGGGGAGTCTGGATGGATGGTTTGAACTGAGAGGAGCCCACAGTAGAGGAGACTGGTGAGAGAAGAGGACATCCCCACCTTCAGTCACAGTTCCGAGAGGAGAAAATCTCCATAGAAAGAGAGTCTCAGACAGGAGGTCGTCACCCTAAGGCTGAGATCCTGGGAGGTAGGAGAGTGGCCTGGCTAGGCGCACCTAGACGACTTTCGTAGAAGTCCAGTAGAGGAGTAGAGGCAGACCACCTGTAGATATGGGGTCCAAAGTCAAAACAGTCCAACCAGGAAGGAGTGTTTTTAGAGAGAAATTTGGAGGCCAACCTGGGAAGGGGAGGGGAGAAACTCCTTACCTTTCTGGTCCGGCAGGGGTTCAGGACAGGGTTAGACTGCCGGCCAATCAACCTACAATTACACGTCCAAACAGAATCATAGAGTAAGCCTGGGAAGAGCTGCCGCTGCCCATTGCTTCCCTGGTTGTAAGTTTGGATGGCAAAGAGGGTCGTCCAGGCAGTTAGTACCCTGTCCCGGGTTTCGGCACCAGATGTAAGAATGAGACGGCACTCGAACACCAGGTGTACAGGCTTTATTAGAGGAGAAAGACCTGCTGGGGAACTCCTCTGGGAGAAGTGCACTGAAACAGACTTTGAGGCAAACATTTATTAAGGTGGGGAGAGCTTTGAGCAAGTGTGCGTGGAGCCAGCAATTCTGGTGTGCTCCCTTCTGCAGCCCTACGATTTCGGCTTCCTGGAACGCTTCTCCTCGGGGCAGCTGACCAGCTTCCTAGAACTTTTCTGTTTCAGGGGCGATAGTCCAGTAAGTAAGGGTGGGGTCAGATAGACAAGTGGAACAGCAAAAGGGCAGTTTGGAAGTTTTGGTAAATTCATGTATCTATCATTTTCAAATTAGTGTTTTATATTTCTTCAGATAAATACCCAAAAATGGAATTGCTGGGTCATATGGTAGTTCTATTTTTAATTGTTTTAAGGACCTCCATACTGCTTTCCATTTTGTGTGCACTAATGTACAAAGTACCACCAACAGTGCATGAAGGTCCCCTTTTCTCCGCATCCTCTCCAACCCTTATTTGTCTTGTTGATAATACCCATTTCGGTAGGTATGAGGTGGTGTCTCATGATTTTGATTTGCATTTCTCTGATGATCAGTAATGTTGAGCATCTTTGCATGCGTCTTTTGGCCATCTGTACTATACAGTACTTTTTATCATTGTTTTAGAGTATACTCGTTGTACTTAAAAGAAGTTTGTTATAAAAAAGTATGCAGTGTTCCACCAGCAGCAGCCTCATACCATACACCTTGTGTTTACTGCAGCTACTGACTAGATCATTTTCTCTTGTGCTTGATTAAATCTCATGTTATTTTATACAGTCAGGGAATGAACCTGGAACAGGTCTGCCTTGGGCCTGTCAGTAGTATGTAGGTTCCTCACTCCGTGAAGGAAAGATTTCACAACACAAGTCCAGGTGATTTTGAGAATATGATTATTAAGCTGGGAACAGTGCAATAAAGGAAGGGTTTAGGATAGAAGAAACAGAAGGAGAAAGCCTAGTCAGGACTGCGTTGGCTCTTTTGTAAGTTAGAGAAAAAGGAGGGCTGGGAGGCAGGTTCCGGGGGTAAGCCTAAGACAAGCTGCTGCTGCCCACGGCTCCCGGCTTGCGAGTCTCCCAGGATGAAGGATGGGTGTGTTCGAGAGCAGTGTTTTTCTACTTCTGGTTCATGGGCTGGTGCTGGTCCGCCAAAAATTTCATACCAGTCCCCAAAAGAGTGTATTATCCTGATGTTTTATAAAGAGAAAGCAAGCTTGCCACTGGTTCTTTGTCATGAGGCATTTTGTCCTGCTTTAGACCCTGGGAATCCTAGGGGAGATCTCAGGAGAGGGTCTTAACAAAATATTCATTAGTTTTTCAGGTGTAACCTTCAATATGCTGATTTATTAATATGTGTGTAAAGAAATATCAGGGTTATTTTCTGGTTAGTTTGTTTGTTTGTTTTTAAATAATTTATTAAAGAGGGACAGGGATTGAAGGCAGTCTGCCCCAGGATGGTCCAGAAGGTATAAACCATTTGCTTCTAAGTGGCCTTGGTTAGGGAAGAAAAGACCTTGTGATTTGTTAGCTGGCTATAAATTGCTCAAATTGTTTGGCCTTGTTTATTTAATCTCAGTTTCCCTTATTCCATTTGTTAAGGAATTTCCCTGGTTTCTTACTATCCTGCCTCACAGTAACATGCTTTATAGGCTTTTAGCTTAGGAGCAACAGGCTATATAAACCACACAGCTTAGGTATGTAATAGTCTATATTATCCGGTTTGTACAAGTACACTCTGTGATGTTCACACAATGATGAAATCACCTAATGACGTAGTTCTCAGAAGGCATCCCGATAATTAAATGATCCATGACTGGCTTGATCCCTTGAGAGAGGTATTAATTTTATTGGCTTAGACCTTAATAAAGTCAAAGCAGAAAGGTCCCATTGTGTAATAGTTTGGGGCCTCTTCCCTGTTACTGGAATGAATACTAACCCTTTCTCGGGAGCCCTGGGGCACCAGGAGCTCCCGGAGAGGATCAAACAGTGGAAGCCATGTAAGTATATTGTAAGCAGGAATCTGTCACTTGAAAGCTTTCCGGAATAGTGACATTGATTTCTAAAACTAATTAAGCAATGAGAAATGCATGAAACTGAGGAAGGAGGCAAGTCCAAGGCAAATATTGGGCTATAACACAACCTGTAAAGGCTTTAGAAGTAACTGAGGATTTACTGACTGTTCTTGACTTACAAAGTTTATACTATTTTGCTTATACTGCTGAATCACACAAATGAAAAATAATCAAAAGCAATGGATGTGGTGATTACTTTCCTAATAGTCATCATTTTAACCTGATGTGAAATAATATCTTCAACTACTTATTCTTCAAAATCACTACAAGAGGAACCAGGTTTAACATACATGGAGCAAAGCTGTTTTTGTTTCTATTTTTTAATTCCTAAGGCCACCAAACCTAATTTTATGGAAGTTAAACTGTGTTACTAATTAGCCACATAACCATGGATAAATGACCTGTTTATCTACAATTTAGAATATTCATTCCTATATTGTACTGTTCTTTAAAGTTCCTTATAAAAAATAATTCTGTGGGGTTTTTTTATAATAAAAATAAAGTTAAAAAAACAGACCATGGTAAGCTATAAGAATTTAATCCAGAGAACATGGAATGTATTTTCCTCCTTTTGAAGGGTTGAGATAGGGCAATCATTGGCAATGTTACACTGAACAAGGTACATTTATCTATTCACCATACAAAAATGAGACGATGAATGATAGGGCGCTCTTGGATATTATAAGTGACTGGCAATGCAGTAATTCTATCAGCTATTGATTGATTCATTCATTCATCCATCAAACAGTTATTGAGTGACTGAATGGTAGATGCTGCTTGTACAAGTTCTCCAAAACCTATAATAATACTTCATGGCAAAGCTTTTCCCTAGGAAGCTGTTTAAATAATTGAATTCACGGAGAGGTTAGTCAAAGACTCTGTTAATCTTGCCAGCAGGCTGGAAATCTGCTTATCAGATTACAAAACCACAGCCAGATGTAATGTCTGAAGGAGAACCATTTTTAACAGTAATCTTACTGTCCTTGACTATTGTTTTTTAGTAGATGACTGGGGATTTGTCAAAGAATGAGAGATTGGCCCTGGCCGGTTGGCTCAGCGGTAGAGCGTCGGCCTGGCGTGCCGGGCACCCGAGTTCGATTCCCGGCCAGGGCACACAGGAGAAGCGCCCATTTGCTTCTCCACCCCCACCCCCTCCTTCCTCTCTGTCTCTCTCAGCCAAGGCTCCATTGGAGCAAAGATGGCCCGGGCGCTGGGGATCGCTCCTTGGCCTCTGCCTCAGGCGCTAGAGTGGCTCTGGTCGCAGAGCGATGCCCCGGAGGGGCAGAGCATCGCCCCCTGGTGGGCAGAGCGTCGCCCCTGGTGGGTGTGCCGGGTGGACCCCGGTCGGGCGCATGCGGGAGTCTGTCTGACTGTCTCTCCCCGTTTCCAGCTTCAGAAAAATACAAAAAAAAAAAAAAAAAAAGAATGAGAGATTGAGTACTTTTGAGCTTTTTAACTTTTATATCTTAAAAATATCTGTTTATCTTCAGTATAGGGAGGAAACTAGGAATTACACATCCTTGGGAGTGAAAAACATCTCCTTTCCCCGCCCCTAAATATTGCCCTCTGCCCAGTCAGCTGATAACAAAGTACTTTTCACCCTTGAAATCCTGACAAGGGAGCGTGGAAAAGGCAGCAGTTCTCAGCTCCTTTTTGGGTCTATTCATGTATCACTATCCATTTATTAATAACATATAAAGCTCCAAAGTTCCTAAAATTCTTACTGAGTTAACTGAATCTGAATTGTTTTCCTAAAATAAGATTGTTCTCACTCACAGTACTCTGAGATGCTTTCTGAATAGCATGAGAAAGGGATAGAGTTACAGTTAGTACTGTACTGAGAATTAAGGACGATCCTGATTCTGACTCTGGGAAAACATTGGACACCTGAAGACTAACCATCACTGTCACAATAGCACAAAAAATGGAGACAAGATGCCATAGGGAGCTCCTCGTGAATTTAGTCACCAGCCCTTTTTTCCTTTACTTCTTAGGACCTCTGAGCTTTGATGGTAGAGTAGGGGGATACAGATAGGCAGGTTTTTTTCCTCCCAAGAAAGTCCTGAGAAAACTAGGCACAGCCTACTGAAAACTGCAAGGCCAGTCATTCTGTTCCTATAAAATGATAAAAAAGCAACTCCGGGAAGGATAAAGTTCAGTCTACTCAGGCAAACACTCTTCGTAAAGCCAGATACAAACTCTTAATTATCAAATGTTAACTAAGTAGGTGGCAATCACTCTACCAACACTAAGCAGGCTTCCATTTTTCATTCACTATTTTAAATTTCTTTCTAAAAAGACATGAAACAAGCACAAGCTCACTGATATTTGCCAACTTGGCAGGTAATGCGCTAGCTATACCAGCCATTAGCCAAGGAAGACTATTATCCCAATTGCCAGTTTTTACCAATCCAATAAGCAAATAGCCCAGGCCCAATCTATATAGGCAATTAAATGGTGCAGTACCTGATAAACATTCCTGTGTGGCTGCCTTACAGCAAAGCTAAGGATACTTCTGGATAACAAGACAGCTGCAAAAATTAACATTAGATCCCGGAGGAAATTGTCGTTTTAGGACCACAGATGCTATCTCCCAGGGAGAGAGATACCTGTTACAAAATAGGAATGGTTATTGAAAGAGCAATCAGCCACTGCAGATACATTTAAGCATTCTACAATCAATTTTGAGATAAGTAACATTGCCTGAAGTTGAGCACAATAAGAACTAAAAACTATAATGCTACATTATCATTTGAGACGTACAGCCTAAAGCAAAGTGCTGTACCAAATACAAATTCCATCTGAATTTTGTATCAAAGCCTTGCAATTAACTGCCCATTATCAGAAGCAAACGCGCTATAAAAGGGATATTGAAGAAGGATATCGGCCCATGCAATAGTGGAATTTAATAGGTTAGACCCTGTGTCTTCTAAAATCCTTATAACATCTTTTTTTGCAACCACTTGTAAAAGCCTTACCAGAAGCAGAAAAAATCCAAATGCTAATCATACTTTCAACTGGGCTAAAACTGAAGGAAGATAAGAGGAGAGCACAAATCTGCCTCAGAGAGCAAAGAGACTGTCATATGAAAAGAAAATGATTAAAGAATTCTGAACTGCTTGGCTATGCTGAGTAGCCACCAAGAGGAGCCGTGATTGTCATTGAAAGTGTCCACTGAGTGTAAACAACAGTGAGCTGAACAGAAAGACTAAATTGGGGTGAAATTCAGGAGAGAGAAATTTAAATGGAATGTGTGTGATGAAAAGAGCTGGCACTTAAGAGAAGCATCTCCCCAGGGGTAACCACAAGCCATCTTCTCCGGAGGTTTTCAAATGTCAGGCTTCACCACGAATCGATTTTTCTTGTTTTTTGGATGGGAAAAACCCCTCATGAAAGAGCAAGATTCTAATTTTGGGAGAAAGTAATTGTCTAAAATTCCTACCAGAGAAGAAAAAGTCCATGGTGGTAATTAACACAGGGAGTTATTATAGTTTTGGAGGAAGTGAGGTACAGGCAGAATGCACAGGACAGGGGCAGATTATTGTAAGCAGAGAAAAGGTAGGAAACACTATTCTGACTAGACTCTTCAGAAAGATGATAAAGGACCTCTTTCTAGCAACAAACTTATGCACTGCTTATGTACTGAGAGTGACGGCACAGACATCTTTCATTTGTCAACATGACTTGACTTTTCTTAGCAGTGGCCTCAACAGTTGGTGGCAACCTACCACATGAATCCTTTGTGTCCTTAAGCTAAGAAGTCATTCCCTAAAACCTATAGTAAGCTAATCTTGGCAATATTTTCTATTTTAAATAACAAGTGTCCTATCTCAGAATACAAACTTGGCATCAAGCAGACTCAGGTTCAAATTTCAGCTCTGATAGTTACTGTGTGACCATTGGCCAATTAAGGTAACTTTTCAATGGCATCCCCACCTCAGTTGAAGATGAGGTAATCATATCTACCTCTAGCAACCAGTATTCTTGGTTGTAAGAATTATACTGGAAAACTTAAGCAGAAAAGGAATTTATTGTAGGATATTAGAGGGCTCGAAAAATCAACAGTAGAACCAGATGATAAAATGGATGGGAATTAAGAGAGTTGTTTCAAGCCATGCACAAGGTTATGCCACAGAAATTGCCCTGTTAGGGTGTCGCTACCTGAGCTACTGCTGCTGGACCATACACAGCTGGACTCTGCCAACGTTGGACACTGGATGCTGCCTTCATCCCCTCTGGGCTTAGCCATTGTTAGGTGAATTGTAAAAGATATATAATATTTCTCTCAAGATTGGAATTGCCATGTAGTTGAAAGGCTGCAGAAGCACCTTGCCAGATGTTCTATCCTATCAGGCACCATAAGTAAATCCTCAATAGGCCTCTCAATACAGCTGGCTGCTTCTGGATGATGGGGGATATGTAAAGTTCAACAAACAACTGCCCATGAACCCATTGCCTCTGTTAATTTACTATAAAGTGGGCCCTTGGTCAGGGCAAATTGTATGGGATACAATGTATAAGGTCTTCAGTAAATCCACGATTATTACCAACCCACTCAGCAGCCAAACCTGATCCATTGATCACAACGTGTGCATTCTCTTTCCCAGACTTAACAGATAGCAAATAGGTGCTACTCAGAGCTCCTCCCACTGGAAGGATTTAACTCTTCAGCCCTCAGACCACGCTGAGAAGGACTAGAGTTGCACAGCACTCCACTTACTTCTACGTAGTTCATGCCGTCTGGGTTCCAAAACATTAAGTCAAGCTCAGAACTCTTCCTCCTTATTATAGAAGTCATAGAGAACCCTCATGAGGCCAAATGTATTTGTTCCATGGTAAAAGGGGTTTGAGGACCTTGTCAGAGTGAAATGAGATAATCAGTTGAAGCAGTTAGTCCAGATTCTGATATAGAATAAATTACCCTAAAATCCAAGTCATTTCTGTGGCCAAGTACATTCCTCAGGTAAGAGCCAATATGTTTGGGCCAGGATATGAAATTAAATACAAGTTTTTCTTGAGTCTACATACTTAATAAATCAGAATATTTGATAAATAAGTTCATTGGATACATACTTAGCCTCCTATTAGCATTAAAGTTATGCATTTTAAGCCCAATTAATGGAAACACACACATATTCTTTAATGAATTACCTGAGGAAAAAATAATGCAAGTCTATGATACTAAATAGAATGAGAAGATTGTAAGCACTTCTGTATACAAATAGTTTCTACATAGATTCTTTTTGTAGAAAAATTCACTAGTCCAGTCCAATCCGCTCCCGGGATTCTGTTTCTTCTCAGAAGTCACTATCTTTCATCCAAATGTATCCACTTGGCAGATGCAAGCAGGCCATTGAGAAAGGAAGCTATCAGCAGAGACCACTGTCTTCAAGAGTCAGATTGGAAGTCTCATCTGTAAAGTCTTCACTCTCTGACAGTGTCATCACGCCGACCAAATCTCTACATCTTCGTCACCAGATCATCTTTTCCCAAACATTAAAATAATCACCAGGGGAAAAATGAGCACAAGAGACATCTGGAGAAACTCAGAAAGCCAAATGGAGAGACTGCTTGTTACACTTCCTCCACATGATTTATTCTAGATTGAAGTTTTGGAGTGTCTTTTATAGCACAAGTGTTATTTAATCACAATTTTCCCTTCAACAATCCAGTTTTAAAATAACTGAATATTTAATTAATTCTCCAGAGGACCCTAAACTATTCAGTTTCTGAATTGATTAATGAGTAGAAATGTGGCAGTTTCTCTATAGCTCTAACCTTACTGAATTCAAACGAAATGCCCCCAAATGTTCATGGTTAGGATACACAATGTAAAGGATGTTTCAAGGTAGACTTGAATGTTCATTACATCGGGAGGACCATGGACAAAGACTTCTGGATAGCTGCCATCCTGTTTTGCACAACTAAGCTATCCTTGAATTTAAAATGAGGGGGACTAATTGTAACCTGTAATTTTATAAAAATATATCACTGTGCATTTTTTAAGTAATAGTCCACCGTAAAATTTTAAAGTTCCAAGGAGGATATTTTTAATGGGTACTTCCTTGATTTCACATGATAAATTAGAAATTCTATAGCAAAATAAGAAAAATGGTATCCTGGCAACTGAACAATTTGACAAACTATTCATAAGAGCAATATCTTGGCTGAAATAGTGGGCAGCTCAAGCCTGACAGGTTATTAAACCTGAATGACACGAATTAGGGCATTTCAGGACAATCATGGGAACATTTCACATATTACAAGGTAACAAAATAGCCTCAATCAGATCTAAGTTCTGCTAGCTACAAAACAACCTCTGCTTCAGTGTACCTTAATGATGATGGGAATGGCAATATAAGGAGGGAAGTAGGAAGAAGGATGTTCTCCCTGGTGAAATGAAGGAACTAGTTGTCTCTGCATACACCTTAATTGAAACAGGAGAGGGGTGAGAGAGTCAGTGATTACACCTGGGTCAGCAACTGATAGGTCATAGTGAGGTTCCATTGGGACCTTCAACATCTAGGTGGTCAGACAAACATTCAAGTGCCCATAGTAATTTAAATACAGTATCCACAATCTACTTAAATAACAAACAAAGTATCTTCCTAAAATTAACATTTTCATATAAATGTTTCAATATGCATTTTCTCATTTAAAATAGTGAACTTTTTATTTTTTATTTTTTTGGATTTTATTTATTGATTTTTAGATATAAGAGAGAAAGGAAGGGAAAGAGGGAGGAGGAACAGGAAGCATCAACTCATCGTAGTTGCTTCCTGTATGTGCCTTAACCAGGCAAGCCCAGGGTTTTGAACCAGTGACCTCAGCTCAATGTTTTATCCACTGTGCCAGCACAGGTCAGGTGACTTCTTATTCTAAGGAAAAATAAAATAAAGATAGATCAAAGTCTTTCATTGTACAGCAAAACATTCCAGATCTACTCATACTCAAAACTTATTCATTCCAAATAACATCAACCCCCAGGAAAGTTTTGTTTCAAATTTCTCGGGAGAAGAATAAAACTAATTTGGCCCAATCATTGTCTGGATCCTCCCAATCGATGGGAATGGGCAGCAGTCAGTGGAGTCTGTTCAGAAGGTGCGGTCCCAGCAGCCAAGCAGGTCGCCAAAGAAATTAATTAGCCAGCACATAAAACAAAAGAGAGAGAATCTCCAAAAAGAGGGGCTCCAAGGTGATAGTACCAGAATAACAAAAACAGGTGTGTCAAGTTCAGGAGCCAAAGGTGAGAATTTTAAACAAGGAAAATAGCCAGGAATAATGCGAAGGCACAGATGGTGCAGCACAGTTTAAAACTAGCCAAAGTGAATTCTTCACAATGTCGACGGGGTGCTGGGTGCTGTGTAAACGAGGTGAAGGTGCAACCCAGACTGGATGATGTAAAAGCTCATTAAATAAATTGCCTGTTAGCATGCACTGAGTGGCATCAGTGAGAGAATTAATATACTGCGAAAACACCTGGTCATTTTGTTTACTCCCAAAATGCCACTTAGGAATTCAAGGTCAGGTTTACATTTGCACTTTCCCTCCCTAAAGCAGATGGAAAGGCAAGATCTTTAGCATCAGTCTGGAACACAGCTTGTTCAGAAGCCCTGCTGTCATGCTTAAGCCAGCCCACTCTTTCAGGGGAGGCCAGCTGAGCAGGCATTTGTCATGCAAAGAGTGGAGGCAGAACAAGATCCACAAAAGGAACACT
Organism: Saccopteryx leptura; assembly: GCF_036850995.1. Lineage (NCBI taxonomy): Eukaryota > Metazoa > Chordata > Mammalia > Chiroptera > Emballonuridae > Saccopteryx > Saccopteryx leptura. The sequence continues at coordinate 236,628,834 of NC_089503.1, forward strand.
AAGAGCACAAAATCAGGCCATGTGGCAATAACCATGACGTGCAGGGAAGCAATGGCAGCACCTGGGAGAAAGTGAGTCATTGTGAATACAGGGGATGTTTGTCACAAGAGGAGGAATAAAAGAACAGCAGGTTTTGCAAACAGTGAGCACAGCCAACCAAGCCCAGACCATATTCCAGAAGGACTCTGGAGGGAACGGTTTGAGGCACACACACACACTCACACACATAACGGCTTCAGCTCTTCTCACAGATACCGCAGAGAGAGAATCAAGGAGGAAGCGCACCTCTTCAGAATTATGCTTTATAGCGCACATAAATCATCTCCATTTTAATACCATTTTCTCTCTTTCTTAAAAATGTGTAAGTATAGATCAGCTATTATCAAGAAATTACAACAGGATTTTCAGATTTTTAAAAACTTTGATTTATTGAATTTAGAAAGAGAGGAAAGGAGAGAGAGAAACATTGATGTGTTGTTCCACTTATTTCTGCATTCATTTGTTGTTTCTTGTATGTGCCCTGACTGGGGATCAAACTACAACCTTGGCTTATCGGGACAATGCTCCAACAAACTGAGCTACCTCATTTAAATTATGATTCTACATTTCTAAGACTACTAACTGGATAGATAAATAATGAACAAAAGGCTTTTTCTACTTTACATTCATTCATCCAATCAATATTTATCAAGCACGCAGCATAAGCCAACATTGTTCAGGCCTCTGGAAGTACAGTGATGAGCCATGCAGATATGGTTCCTGCCTTCTTGGAACTAACCACTGATAAAGAAGTCAGATATCAATCAAATGATCTCTTGGTTTTATAACCACAAATAGGATAGCTGCTGTAAAGTAAAACCACTGTGTGCTATGGGAGCATATATTGAAGAACCTGGTCTCATCTACAGACTCAGGAAAGGTTTTCTCAAAGAAATGACATTTTACCTGAGTGCCAAAAGGTGAGAAGTAATGTTTTGGGGATCTGCCAGTTTAGGCATGATTTAAATAGTTTTTTGTTTGTTTGTTTGTTTTAGTGAGAGCAGGAGAGATACAGAGACTCCTGCATGTACCTTGACCAGGATCTACCAGGCAAACCCCCTTTTGAGGCTGATGCTTTGGCCATCTGGGGCCATGCTCATAACTGAGCTATTTTTAGTGCCTGAGGCAGAGGCTGGAAAGAGCTGTCCTCAGCACCCAGGGCCAGTATGCTCAAATCAATCAAGCCATGGCTATGGGAGGAGAGAGAGAAAGAGAGAGAGAGAGAAAGAAAGAAAGGGTAGGAGAGAAAAAAAGGATGAGGTAGAGAAAGAAAGGATGAGGGAGAGAAAGAAGCAAATGGTCACTTCTTTGTGCTCTGACCGGGAATCAAACCACATGCTGGGTCAATGCTGTACCATTGAGTCAACCATCCAGGGCTAAATGTTTTTTAAGATAAGATGATGAAAGTATCAAGACCCTAAGAGAGAAAGACCAGTCAGAAGAGTTTTACTGTTCCTTTGTAGTCTCTCAATCAAAAATTATATTACTCCCAGTGCTTCCAGCTCTCTATCTGAAGGTAGGATCCTTCCAACATTTTTAAGATTCTGGATATCACTGCAAATGCCTACACTTCTGCAACACTGGTGGGCTATTGTACAAAGGGAAGGATGGAAAAGGTATTTTGATTATTTTTATTACCTTCTCTAATAAAAGGCTAACAAGTATAATCTTTAAAACAAAACAAGAACATAAACAAAAGAATGTCTTCGAGCAAGATGTTCTTCAGGTTTACATATGCTCTTCTGGGGAAGGGAGTTACAGATTTTGGTATAACTTGCTAAGAGCAATAGATAATGAACATTTAGCAGTCCATCTGTTTTTCATAAGAAGACATTTTTTTTACAGCAGAGAATGAAGGCCTTCAGGTCTTTAAAAGGGTTATTTTGAGACATTTCCCATGGAAAAAAATGAGTTATTAGCATAGGAGGCTAGAATGAGGAATGGAGAAGAATAGCCAAGCAACAAGAATCTACACGCAAAGGGTTGGCATAGAGAATCATGGTGCATAGGAGGCACTGAAGACGTCACTGCAGCAGGGGCAGAGGGACTAAGTGGGTAAGTGGTAGAGATGAGGCTGAAAAAAATGCCAGATGCCATAGGGCTTTAAAGACCATGTTAATGGTTTTGATCTTTTTCACTAAAGCAATAGAAAGCCATTGAAGAATGTTTAGCAGGAAAGTAATAACAATAGATGTATGTTTTTAAAAGATCACATGTTCTGCAACTTGGAGAAGTGATTGGAGAGGAACAGAGGTAGTGTAGAGAAACAGTTATGGGGCTTCAGTAAGAGCCTAGGAGGACAATAATGATAACTTAGATTTAGCATGACAGCAATAGAGGTGGAAGAAAATAGACATGAAATTAACAGAATTTAATCATAAATTGGATTACAGATAATAAAAAAGATGGAGGAGTCAAATATGAGTTTTTAAATTTAAGCTTCTTTCTATAAATAATCTATAGTGATATATTCACTGAGAGAGAAATAATCCTAGTATGAGTAGGCTTGGTGGGGTGTTGTTCTTGTTGGTGGTGGTGGTTCTTGTGTTTAGGTAAAAAATGTTAAATCTGAGGTACTTAGGACATACTGGGTATATATCAATTAGAAAGTTGCATATTTATCCCACAAGTGAGATTTGTGGGATAATGATATTGAATTGGAATATTGGTGGTGGAGACATAGGAATGGTTGAGGTTATCTCAGGAGAGAATGTGGGTAGAGTAAGGAAACAAAAAAGATAGATAAGAGGAAAATTAGAAGAATGGCTGCACAGAGGACTAAAATAAGCCTGCTGGATTAGTGACATGAAGGTTATTTTTGATGGTAAAAAGAGTCATCTCTGCAAAAGAGCAGAAACAAGTTCAAAGTATGTTGATTAATGAGTGCATTGAGTAAGTGCAGACACCAAATATTTCAAGAAGTTGTCTATTAAGGGAAGATTAGTTCAGAAGAGAAAAATGAAGCTAGGCTAGGTCCATAAAAAATATAAATAGATGAGACTTGAACATACCTCACTGCTGAACAGAGGGATTCATTAAAGAAGGGAAGGTTGAGTTACAAAGGGCAGAATGGATTACAGAAAACAATTTTTCTGAATCAGCAAAAGATGTGATCTTGACCACATGCATAATGAATGACCTTAGAGAGGAGAAAATAGAGAAAGAAGTGGAGAACATTCCCTCTGATGGTTTGTATTTTCTTTGTAAAGAACAAGGCTACTCCCAGGGTGGGAGAAAAGGATGGTTGCGGAACTGGAAGTCTGAGAAGAATCATGTTTTGATATAGTCTTTGCAAAAAATAGGTAAACAAGTTAATCAAAGTAGCATTGATAGATTTCCAGATATTATTGAGAGATCATTGAAGTTGTTCAATCATGAATTTGTTATGGTTTATATCTGCCCCATTCTACAATTTTTCTCTAACTATTTTTCAACTACCTGGGAATAGAAATAGAGAAAATGGGCACCCAGTGTTGAAGTTTTCTCTGATGAGTATTACAAAGACAAAAGTACAAGGTACTTTGGAATCTTAGGAAGAGATACATTGAAATGATGGCTCATATCATATAATCTAAGTTAGATATGGAAGAAAGTAAAGATAAAATAGGCTAATGAGCAGAGAGAAGCCAGAGCTGTCAATAGAGTCGATTCCCACATGAGTTTGAAGTATGATTATACTACAAGTAATTGAACAAGAAATCTGGAAAGATAACAGGCTTTAATCCAAGTGGATGTTAGATTTGTGATGCAGAAGTAGAGAAGTGTTGGGTGTTCTCAGCGCCAGAATGTGATCATGGAGTGGGTAGAAATGAAGTAAAGGAGAAAGTCATTGGAGAAAGGAAGTCGAGAAATGGAGACCAAAGTATTGAGTGGGTCATGTATTTATATGTAATAGTAAAAATTGGAGTGAGAAGATCATTTTAGACCAATAGAGAATTCATTAATAAATGAGTGGAGAGTGATGGGAGGTTATAACAATGAGAAGGACTTCAGAGAGGCTAGCAGAGCCAAAAGACATGTGTCTCAGTGAAGCATGATTTTTTACAAGACTGTGGAAATTATGCAAAAATAGGAAAGAAATGCAAGAAAGACACTAATCCTGTCTCTAATCAGAGGTACACGGGTATGAAAAAGTGAGCAACCTCTTCCTTCCCCCAAGGGACCCATCCCCAAGGCAACACCAAAGTCTTAACTTGCGTCTCTTCAGGCCATCTTCCCTACTTCTACATCTCTCAATTTTCTAATCAAAAACCTCTGAAATGACATAATCATATCTTCAAAAATATAAAGTCAATTTACTATTTGAAAGGTTACATTTTTGTTTAATCAGTTCAACACTAAGCTAGTTTATTTATTTATTTATTTACTTACTTACTTATTTATTTTTGACAGAGAGAGGGACCTAGCAAAATAATCTCAGACGCAAATTTAGATAACATTGCACTCTTTTGAAAAGTCTAGATCTGAGTTTAACTTATAAAGTAAGACCTTCAAGGGAAATTCATCAGAGACTCATATTCACAAACTATTCAGGCAGCATATTTGGATGTGATTCTCAATATGTCTATAATAGCATATTTTCACACTTGCACAGCTCCACAGTTACAAGGTCTTAATCATAATGAGTCCTAATGAACTCTTCTTTGGTAAGTGGAATTAGCATTCCCATATGAACTTGAGACACTAAAATATTAATAGCCTCCTAAGGCTTTTGGCTTTTACTGTGATGCCTGTAATACTTTTATAAAGGTTTAAGATCATTAAAATAAAATGTAGACTCAAAATAAAAATGTTTTTAAAAGCTATCCCTTCTACTCTGGTTTCAGTTTTCTTCAAGATAAGGAAAAAACTAACAAAAAAAAGTCATTATGAGATAAAAGGTTTCTCTTGAGGTAAATATTGAGGCAATGAACTTAAGTAATACTTTTAAAATGTTATTGCACCATGCTGAAAAAGAATAAACTCCAAATATGTTGTTTTACTATGTGGCATTTATAACTAATCAGTATGACTTCCTTGATAGTCTGTGTTGTCATTAAACTAATACTAGTCAATGAGAAGTGAAAAATTCAAACTGTGAGATTGCCCCCAAAAGACAGTTTTATTAGTTTTTGCTTATTTGTCTTTATTGGGAAAAATAGTGCAAGAAAATATTCATGAGAAACTTTGGTCACAAAGAAGACATCTCTATACAAAATGCTGAAGAGTTTGTTACTGAGAAGATGGGGAGTGGGGCGGGGGGGGGGGGGTTGGAAGGACTCAGGTATCTAACTAGGTTACATTCAAGGGTGAAAAGAAAAAGATAAAGGATCCAAGGAGAAAAAGGCCATGAAAGGAGATTTCCAGAAGAGATATAAATTATTTATCATTTTAAAGTGCATGTCAGCTTGTGAAAGGGTGAAAGGAAATAAAATAGGTAAAGATGAACAAGCACTATATTCACCAAAGAAAATTAATCAAAACATGTTTGCTTCAAAAGAAATCGCATTGCAACTGCTCAAAGAGAAATGACATGAGATGAGAACATTTGAAGAGGTCAAATTAAAAAGAAAAAAGAAAAGAAGAATCCTAGGTGTGCAGTGGATGAAACTTTTCAAGAGGAGAAAGCCTAGCCCTGGCCAGGTAGCTCAGTGGGTTGGAGCATCCTCCCAATATGCCAGGGTTGCGGGTTCCATCCAGGTAGGGTACATGCAAGCATTAACCAATAAATGTATAAATAAGTAGAACAACAACAGATTGATGTTTCTCTGTCTCTCATTCTCTCTCTCTCAAATCAATTTTTTAAAAAAATTAAGCAGAAAAGAAATGCAGAAGGGTGTCAATTATAGAATAGAAATAAGAATATCAGATAAAATGAAAAGGTAGAATTTGAGGAGTCCAGCTGGGAAAGGATAGGGGGAGTTCATCGGAAATCTAGGAGTTGTAACAATATCATACAATCATGGAGAAAGCAAAACGTCAGGTGAGAAGATTTAAAACAAATACATATATGTAGATATATGGTAAGAGAATACTACAAAGATCAAGATACACTTGTTAAACTAATTTTTAAAAAAATCGTAACACCAACTCTGAAAAGATAAAGTGTCAGATTCCTGGCATAGGGCTCATCTCAGTGGTTGTATCAGTGTGCTAGGACTGTCCTAATAAAGGACCACAGACCAATGGCTTAAATAACAGAAATGTCTTATTTTATGGTTGTGGAGGCTAGAAGTATGAGATACAGGTATCATCAGGGTTGGTTTCTTCTGAGGGCCGTAAGGGAAGCATCTGGTCCAGGCCTCTCTTCTTCACTTGCAGATGAATGAACATCTCTCTGTGTCTCGTCATATGGAGTTCTCCTTGTGTGTCTGTATCTACATTTCCTCCTTTTGTAAGGACACCAGTCATATTGGAATAGGGGATGACCTTCTTCCAAGATGATCTCATCCGACCTTAACTGATTTCATCTGTAATGACTCTGTCTCCTAATAAGGTCACATTCTGAGGTACTGGGGATTATGACTTCAACACATGAATTTTAGGAGAACACAGTTTACCCCACAACAGTGGTCAACAGAGTCAGTAGCTGAATGTCAAGCAACAGTGGGATTTGTGTGCAACCCAGATGCCATCTAGGGTCTCCTGATCCTTGAAATTTAAATCTAATTATATTAAATAATCATTTTTGCCCAGAGGATATTGAGCCCATCTCCTATACATCAGTGGTTCCCCCAGGGGCTTCTATTGTCAGGGCCAACTCTGGTTTCTGACTCCTGCCCTCATGCATTCTGCATCCTTGTACTGCAATGACCCAGAAGTACAACACACTCATTATTGTCTTGATATCCACCAACATAGTATAAAATAAGTAAGAGCCCCACTCATTAAGTATTTGTGAGGGTAATGGATGTTACTAAAGATCCAAAGGTTGCCTGACCAGGTGGTGGTGCAGTGGATAGAGCATTGGACTGAGATGTGCAGGACCCAGGTTCAAAACCCTGAGGTCACTGGCTTGAGCACGGATTCACCACCTTAAGTGTGGAATTGCTGGCTTGAGTGTGAGATCATGGACATGACCCCAAAGTTGCTGGCTTGAACCCAGGGTCTCTGGCTTGAGCAAGGGGTCACTAGCTCTACTGTAGCCCTCCAGTCAAGGCACATATGAGAAAGCAATCAATGAATAGCTAAGGTGCCACAACAAAGAATTGATGCTTCTCATCTCTTTCCTTTCCTATCTGTCTGTCCCTATCTGTCCCTCTCTCTGACTTTCTCTCTCTGTAAAAAAATAAATAAAAAAATTTCAAAGTCATTGATGAGGAGAGAGGCAAGATGTACAGAGAGCACACAGTGAAGAACTTAACATCACTTCTTAACTCTCCTGCTAGAAAGAGTTCTTTCTACTCGTTTGCCACAACACTTCTGCTCCAAGGTTGCTGCCTCCTGATGTCTGGAAAATCTTCAAGCAAGTGGGGAGCAGAGACTCTCTCTTCTTCAGGACTGTTTCTGCAGTCCTCCCTGAGGGGGAGTGAGTTCCCTGCAGAAGAGAGAGTCTCTGCTCCCCACTTGGTCACAGTTGTCACCTAGACCCCAGAGTAGGGCCAGTGGTGCCCCTGGGTTGCAGTGGCCCTTCTGTGATTACTGCTCTCTCAGCTTCTCTTTGGAGCCTCTTTCTCTATAAGACTCATCACTGGGTGGGTCCCTGTATCAAATGAACACACACTGGGTCATGCCCTCCATTCCTTTCCTGAGGGCACAAGGCAAAATACCTTTACTTCACTTCATGCATATAAACTTCTTACAGCCCAACCTATGAGTTCAGACTTGTCTGAATCCCAGAATATATTCAGACAGGGACTTCTATTATATTTATGTATTAAACTTTCTGAAAGGGGAGTTTGGGCAATGAAAAGAAAGAAAATTCCTGTCAGGACTGGAAGAAATTGAAAATATAAGAGAAATGATATAAGGCCATGAAGCTCTGTCCTTTCCCTTTGCCAAGAAACAGGGGACCTATTAAAATATAATATATAGATATCATATATAGAAAACTCTGAACAGAAAGCACAAAGCCAAAGATTTTCAAAGAATAAGGTAAATATTCCCAACTGCTAGGATATTCCTCAAGAACAAGTTAGAAAAAAAAACACAAAGGTAAGATATTGAAATAAAATATCAAAAGACAACATCTAAGAAATAGTTCTGTCAGTAGAGTCAAGACTGATAAGAGAAGAAAAGAAATCAAGCAAGATGAAAGACATTTTCTCAGCACTTTTTAAGTATGCAAGAAGAGAATAAAGGGTAATAGGCTTAGGAACTAAAAATAGACTGAAGTTTAGCCAGAAGAAAAGAAAAAAAAAATGATATATAAAAGGAGCACTGCATAGAATTGTTTCCAAACAATTAGTATAAAAATGAATCATTCCTTTTTTTTTTTTTTTTTTTACTCTTCAATTTCAGTTTGCATTCAATATTATTATGTATTACTTTCAGGTGTACAGCATAGTAGTTAGACAATCATATACTTTACAGAATGTTACCCCTGATATTTCTAGGACTCAACTGGCAGGGATATTATTGTATATATTTTCTGTGCTGTACTTTACATCCCCATGATTATTTTGTAACTACCAATCTGTGTTTCTCAGGCCTTCACCTTTTTCACCCAGTCCCCCAACCCTCCTCTCCTCAGGCAACCATCAGTGTATTCTCTGTATCCATGATTCTGTTTCTGTTTTATTCATTCTTATTTTTCTTTAGATTTCACATATAAGTGAAATCATATGGTATTTGTACCCAAGAGTCTATCAATAGATGAGTGGATTAAAAAAGCTGTGGTACATATATACAATGGAATATTACTTGGCCATAAAAAAGAATGGAATCTTTCCTGACCAGTTGGCTTAGCAGTAGAGTGTTGGCCCGGCATGTGGATGTCCTGGGTTCAATTCCCAGTCAGGGTGCACAGAAGAAGCACCTATCTGCTTCTCCACCCTCCTCTCTCCTTTCTCTCTATCTCTCTCTTTCCCTCCCATAGCCAAGGCTCCATTGGAGCAAAATTAGGATGGCTCCATGACTTCTGCATCAGGTGCTAGAATGGCTCTGGTTGCAATGGAGCAATGTCCCAGATAGGACATCACTCCCTAGTGGGCATGCCAGGTGGATCCCGGTTGGGCACATGCAGGAGTCTGTCTCTCTGCCTCCCCGCCTTCACTTCAGAAAAATACAAAGAAGAAGAAGAAGGAGAAGGAGAAGGAAAAGGAGAAGGAGAAAGAGGAGGAGGAGGAGGAGGAGGAGGAGGAGGAGGAGGAGGAGGAGGAGGAGGAGGAGGAGAGAAGAAGTAAAGAAGAAGAAGAAAAAAAGAATGTTATCCTGGAAAGGACGAATTCTAAGGGAGCGGTGGATATCTCGTGATGCACGGCCCAGATCCGCTGCAACCAGTGAAGCAACTTCAGCTGCTGGGAGTACTGTGAGCCTTCAGCGGACAGCTCCTTTAGAGACCACCTCAGCTGGAGAGAGACTTACCCAAGGTAACACTCCTTCCCAGGACAGCCCAAAGCTTATAGCCAGCAATGGGTCAAAGCAGGGGTAGAAAGGCCCAGCCTCCTTGACACAACTGAGGACAATCATGAAGGGCCATTCTAGTTCCAAAGCACCCCATGGACTTGGATGAGGCTGTCGTTAGATCAGCATCACAGCTTGACTTCTCCATCTACCCTATTCTGCTTCCTCCTCTCCCCTTTTATGAGTTGATACTAAAAGCATCCCTTGATTAATATCCTGCCCACAGAAATCCATCTCAGAATCTACTTTCCTGGGAATTCAACTTGTAAAAAAAGGTGATTCATTTATGTGAATAAGCATATATGAACTTATACGCCTATTTTTATGAATTCATTTGCTTACTCAAATGAATTTCTAAGAGACCTTCAAAACGAAGGGTGTTTTAGTCCCTTTGGGCTGCTATAACAAAATACTATAAACTGAGTGGCTTATAGACAATAGAATTTATTCTTCATAGTTCTGGATGCTGGAAAGTTCATAACCAGGGCTCAAATTCAGTGTCTGGTGAGGACCAGCTTCCTCATAGTGTCTTCTCACTGTAACTTCACATGGTGAAAGGGGCAAGGGGGCTCTCTCAGGCCCTTCTGGAAGGTCACTAATCCATTCACCAGGGCTCTGCCTTCACGACCTGATTACCTACCAAAGACCCCATCTCAAAGTATCATCACATTGGAGATTGGGTTTCAACACAAGAAATTTGGGGGAACACGAACATTCAGTCTGTAGCAAGTGGTACAAATAAGATGCAAAGCAGTGGAAGAAATTCTGTGTTTATATCCTTGTGGCTTTGTTCTCTGAAACTTCAAGGATTATCTGAGAAAACTTGTTTTTTATTGTCATATGCAAGAAAAGTTAATAGTTTGAAGAAACAAGTATATTGTACATAAAATGTTAGAGAGAGGAAAGACAATTAGCACCTGAGGCCACTAGCACTGTTAATAAATTTTTTATATAAATCATATTATAAAGCCTGGTGTCTATGGCAGAAGGATGGTGGACAAGGCTCAATGTTCCTTCATTAAGAGATGGAGCATAGTTGCCTACTGACTTAAGAGAAATAAAGAAGCAAGATAGGGGAGGGGCTATGTTATATGCCAGTAGGGTATAGTAAGCCCATGAGCAGTTCTATCAAGGGAACAAAGATGAAAGGTGAGGGTAAGTCCTGGTGAAATTTCAGTCCTTGGTTTTAGTTAATGCTTAAATCCTACAGAGAAGAAGGATATCCTATGTCAGTCTAGGGGCAATATTAGGTTTGGTAGAAGAACTTTGGTTTGAAGACCCTCTTAAAGAAAAGGCAGTAACTTATAATTATAAAACAGACTGATGAAGCAATTTCTGGGGCCAACTTTCTCTTCCATGGTTGGTTCTGACTATCATTTAAAATATGTATTGTATCAATGGCAAGTTAAATTCAGACCTTAAAAACATGCTGTCATTCTATATTAATTACTGTAAAAAATAATAAGAGATTTCAAAACTGCAGGTTAATGACTGCATTACCATAAAATACTGTATCTCAATTTATGCATTTAGGTACCCAATTATCTTTGGATAATGGGATTTTGAAGGATATTTTATATACTTTTATACTGGTTGAATGTTCTATGATATCATAGAAACTCATATAATATTTAATACTTAGTAAAAATGAAATCAAAGAAGAATAGACCAAAATATCAGTCTTGGGGTAAAGACTGTCTTATATAATATAAACACAAAAGCCTCTAAGTGTAAAGAGAAGAATTTGTCAAAAATGGTGACATAAAGGAATAGAAGTTAAGAAAATTGTAACATTTTTATAAAAGGAAAAAATTAAATTCAATTCAGTTATTGAGAAGTTGAAACTGTGGAGAGACCATTCTCCATGCATTTCTTGCTTTCCTTCATGGCCGCAGCGTTCTGAGTGAAGGGCAGGTGTGTATAACAAACAGCCTAGAAACCACGCCAGTGTGATCATCTGGAGAGATTCAGAGTGGAGACATCCCAGGGATGTTTGCTTTTCCACCCAGAGATATTTGCTTACTTTCCAGGATAATGAATCTCTCTCCTCCTAGAAGGGAGAATGAGACATTGTTCCAGCAACTTTATTTAGCTCAGAGTTTCCTGGTTCGGGGATTATTCTCTTGTGATGTCCTTTCACCGCACAGGTAACATCTGACCCTCATCACATCACCATCTGGGGACTGAGATGTAGGAACCAACACATAATGCTGCTTTGGTTGCTGTGTTTGCTATAATAAATGGTCTATTTCTCTGACCTAGATGTCTTGTACCCTTATGTCAGGATAACTTGTTGTCTTTCAAGAAGAATAAAAGCTTGGACCCCTTACAGTTTGGGACTTAGCAGAAACACAGTGTAAACTGTGTTGTTTCATTTAGTGATGGGAAATAAATGTAAATATTTTTAGTTTAATAACCCTGTGATAATCAAATGTAAGTCCTTAAAGTTCAAAATTCTATGCAGACATAAGGAGACAGGTTCAGTAACACATAATTATAATCTTAAATCAAACAGGATAGACATTGTAGCATCACAGCCTTCAGATGTGATGATACAGCCCTTACTGAGTTTCTGTTCAAGAACCAGCAATCAAATTTGATGTTTACATGCAGAAGTAGAAATTACATATATATATGTGTATGTTATATTTATGATCATTGTGTTTTTCTTCAACCTTCCTGTCTTCTTTCATTAACTGTGGTTTATTTTATTTTGTCCCCCACCATTTCTACCCAGTGCTTGCTTACTCTCTCTTCACTGTATGTGATTTTTGCCTCAATATTCTTGTTTTTTTTTTTAATTGAATTTTATTGAGGTGACACTGGTTAACATAATTATACAGGTTTCAGGTACCCAATTCTACAACACATAGCTGTATACTGTAGTGTGTGTTACCTGAATATTTTTGGCACCTTCCCTAACTCTGAGTTTTGAGATGCTCTGGATGCTTTATTTTACTATGAGGTGAAGTTTCAGTTTTGTCCTCTTTCTACGCAGGGCAAATAACAGCCAATGGTCACCAATGACTGATAGAAGGGGCTGTCTGCTCTATCATCTAGTGGCCACTCTTGATTATTCTAAGATGACTTTACTTCAAAAACTATCTGAACCTTTAGAGTTTCTCTCAAGTACCCCCAAGAGATAGGGGCAGATACTGAGAACTTGAATTAAATGTCAAGAATAGCTCTCCTGACAGAGCTCTTAAAATGTTCCAGATACTCTAGCAGTGAAAGCAAACAGTTGGAATTCTCTTTACCTTCTTTATTTTTGGTCAAGCTGCTCCCTCTCAATTGCTAGTTTCTTCAAGTTGCAGTCGTATTGCTCATTATCTGAACAAACATTTTTGATTGCTTTATTCAAAAGATCTGTCTCAAAATATGCTATAAAGATGGTTCCTGGAAAATAGACTATTGTTGCTGAAATGCACATTTATCGAGAGCTCTAAAAAACTCACAGTAAGTTTCTACATTTACATGAGTAATTTGCATCACAATTATTGCACTTCCAATGCCTTTATTTTTTCCTTTTTATTATTAGTTTTCTTTAACCTTTTCTTTTCACTGAATTCTTTGAAACCTCAGCACTCTCTCCTTGTCAGCAAAAATACGTGGGTGAAGTCTTTGGTAGCTTATATTGCATTGTTTCTAAGACTAGGGTGGGCACCCGTTCCTAGCTAGGATACTTCCATTAATGAGTCTCATCCTATCCACACTAAATACTGTTTTAAAAAAGGTTCCTTGCTTGTTCTGCTTTGTAGTTTAACCCTCTGCTGCATAGGACAGTAGAGGAAGGAAGAAAGGTTAGAGCAGAGATGTCACTAGCTTGATAGTACAGTTGACTCTTGAACAATACAGCTTTGAACCGCACAGGTCCACATATACACAGATATTTTTTCAACAAATACTGTAAATGTATTTTCTCTTCCTTATAATTTCCTTAATAACATTTTAGATTCTCTAGCTTCCTTTGTTGTAAGAATACAGTATATAATGCATATAATGTACAAACTATGTACTAATAGACTGTTTATGTTATCAGCTAAGTGTTTAGATCATCAGTATGTTATTAGTAAAGTTTTTTGGAGAATCAAAGATTTTACATGGATTTTCAACTTCATGAGGGGTTACCTTCAGCCCCGTATTGTTCAATAGTCAACTGTATAAATGTTTGGAAGTAAGATCATCAACATTAGTTTAATCCAGCAAACTTTCTTTGAAATATCTATTAAAACTAAGCTGAGACAGGTTTTTCTGTGGCACTGTTGGGCAAATGAGTTTGTATCAATAAAATTTGTGTTTTTTGAGTTTGCTTTTATTGTTAAAAATAGCTGAGCAGCACCAGGTATGTTGTCTGTGAAATTGCAAATTACCTTCCTATTTGGGAAGGGCCATTGTTATGCTAATATTTGCTGGAGGAGAGGTTTCCACACCAGAAAAGGTTTAGAAGGAAGAAGAAGGAGAAGGAAGAGAGAGAAGCCAAGATGGCAGGGAAAGAGAGAGAAGCCAGTTTAGCAGAGAAAGAAGCCATGTTGGCAGAGTGAGTGCAGATGAGGAAGCAGAGGTGAGGGGCTTTGGGACTGGTGAGGCCTTTGATTCTAGGAGAAACCGGAGAAGATTCTCCTGGTTGGGGAACCGAATAGTGTGTCAATAGCTTTGGGAGCTCTGACTGAATTAAGAGGGAAGTGATTTTCCTGTGTGTTGCTCATAGGCCGGTAGGAGACTTTAATAAAGAATGGCCCACCATTTGCTGGCTCCACTGTTTCTTTACTGTCTGCCTGAATCCAATGAGAACCTGCATGTGAATGTCCATGATGGCAAACTACTGGCCATACAGGCACACCTTGAGTTACCCAAGCATAGCAATTCCTCCTTACCTGATGTACCACAGAGAGGAAAAAGTGGAGGTAAACCTGTATCCTGAGGGTGATATTGCAGGGTTGGTATTAGTAAAGTACTGGAAACCTGTACTGAGATGTCAGTGCATCAGAACCCAGCTGAGAGTTAAATAGGGCCTTCAAGGTCCTTTTTGCACAAGGTAGGCAATAGTGAATGGTGATGATAAAAATCAAAGTGCTTTTGTGAGGCCTGGGTTGGGAGGATGTTGGTCAAATAAGTTTATAAATATGATATATATGTTTGCTCGCTTATAGTTTGTCTTGGATGTGAGGGACAAGCTGTAAGCAGGCAGCATCCTTATAGCCTAAGGCTTAGTTTTAAGACTAAGCCTTTCCCACCCTTTTTGATGTGGGGTGGTGCACTCTTAGGAGGAATCCCATTATGCCTCAGATAAGTGGCTTTGTATCAGAGACTTCCTTGTTTGTATATTGGATTAAAGGTTTTGATTTCTACACTATAAAATGGGGCAGACCCGGGAGCTTGCTCTCTCTTGGTTCCTGAGATTAGCATTAGAGAGGAGAGCAGAGAAAGGCCACGTGGAGGAGAGGAGAAGTAGCCAAGATGGCAGAGTGCTGAAGGAGAAGCCAGTTTGTGCAGAGAGAAGGAGATGGGGAACAGAGGGGAATAAGGCTGGTGAGGTACAAACCTTTGATTCTAGGAAAACTCGGTTAAGTCAGTGGCTTTGAGAGCCCTGAATGGAAAGGGAAGTGTTTTCCCACTGTGTGTATTTCTTGCCTGCCGGGTGCAAGCTAGGATTAAAGCTAATGGCCCACCAGTTCTTGGCTCTGTTGTTTCATTATCGTCTGTCCGAATCCAATGCAATCCTGCACAGGCTAGGCGGCTGTGATGGTGGCTGTGGCTACTGGCCTTACAGAGGAGATCAGGTTGGGTCCTCTGTGGGAAACAAGATGCAAGCTAACAAAGTTCTTGAAGTTTAGATTTTTGGGGGACAGAGGTGTTGGAGATAGCCAGTAAGCTGACAGGGCTCCTTGCTGCCCATCCCCTCACTTGCTTGATTAGGTTGCTAGAGGCTGTGGGAGACTGTAAGCTGACAAAGATCCTTGCAGTTTAAGGCTTAAATTGCTAAAGGCTAGGCTCTTCCCTATACCTCCATGTTAGCTGTGAAGTTGATTGTTTCTACTCCTCCCATCTCTCATGTCCTTCAAAGAGACTTGGGGGCAGTTTTCTTTTTACCCTTTGTTTTGTGAAGTTAAGATGGTAGGCTCTATGCACTAGAAATAAAGTGTGTGTGGGGGGGTGCAGGCTCGCTCTTGCAAGCCATCAGCATGGCAATGAGACCTCCTGATCCCATCCTTTTTCTCTCTGTGTTTATTTTCTAATCCTCCACCATTCCCACTTGAGACCTGCACAATTACAAGTTGTGCTGGCTTGCAACAGTCCTCAGGTAGAAAGTATATAGCAAATAATATGCAGGTGGGGATGTGAGGATAGCCAGGCTGGGTGTGGAGAAGAAAAGCTGGTAGGCAGGTACCTTTATCCTGCTTCATTACCAACACCATTCCTCTAACTTGTTTCTTTCCCTCTGTCTTCTCTTCTTACATTCAGTACACAATCACAGTGCGTTAGGATGCACAGAACACTGTACTAGAAACATGCTAATCAGTTAAGACAGTGATCTACCTTAGCAAGATAGGACAGTGACCCACTCTATTACAGGAGATTATAGTCAAGGCCTTTATTTCCTAAACTATGTGTAAAGAATCAAAATTGTTTCTATAATCTATATTTTCTGACATTTTGTTTCTGTAGTCAAAGGAGTTTAGAAAATGCCTATAATATACCACTGTTGGATAATCACAATGCTTATTAGCACAGGAAAGGTACTGAAATATTCTGCAATACAGAAAATTTGTAACTCATTATTTCTTCAATTTGGCCTGTTTTGTTTCTCATAATAATTTGTAATATCCTGAATGAGGGGTATTCTTTGAACATACAAGATGAAGCAAAAGTAGGCTTATCATTGTTTGCATGAAAAATAATACAATAATTAATAAATAACATAAAAATTAACTCTGTTTTATGTAGTTACAACTGTAAACCTATTTTTGCCCCACCCTGTATTTATAATGCGTTATTTAAAGTATTTGTCTAGTAAGACCAACATTTGGACTTCCAAGAGGCAGTTTCTATTGACTGGGTTTTTTAAATTGTATTAAACTTATTGATGTGTGTTGGGCAGATAAAATATATTATGCTCACTCTGTTAAAGATGGTGCTGCCCACGTGAGGCTGTCGCCCAGGTGATATTAATGTGTGTTGGGGTGGGCTAAAGGCAGGCAGAATACTTGTAGCCTGGGGCTTGGTTTTGGGATTAAGCCTTTCCCACCCTTTTTGATGTGGGGTGGTACAATCCAAACATGCCTCAGAGAAGTGACTTTGTATTAGAGACTCCCCTATTTTGTATATTGGATTAAAGGTTTTGAATCTACACTATAAAATGGGGGGCAGAACGAGAGCTTGCTCTCTTGGTTCCTGGGATGATTAGCATGAGAGAGCAGAGGGAGCAGAGCAGAGAGCAGAAAGAGGCCATGTGGCCAGGAGAAGCAGCCAAGATGGCGGAGTGCTGAGTGAGAAGCCAGTTTGTGTAGTGTTTGTATCTGGGATAAGGAAGGAGATGGGGAACTGAGGAGAATAAGGCTGGTGAGCTAGAAACCTTTGATGGGAAACTCAGATAAGTCAGTAGCTTTGTGAGCACTGAATGTGAGTGGGTTTTGGAGCCCAGTGTGTATTTTTACTTGCCTGCCGGGTGCAAGCTAGAATTAAAGACTATGGCCCATCAGTTTTTGGCTCCGCTATTTCTTTACCGACTGTCCGAATCCAATGCGAACCTGCATGGGCCAGGCTGCTCTGATGGTAGCCCCGGCTTCTGGCTTTTCAATGTGACATTGGCTAATAAGATTATATAAGTTTTAAGTGTGCGATATTATATCATCAATATATAGCATCGTATTTACCACCTAAAATCAAGTCTCCTTCCATCACAATAAATTTGACTTCCATTTGACCTCCTTTTCTACCTCACCCCATATCTTTTCCCCTCTGGTAACCATTATACTAATGTCTACATTTACAAGGCATTTGTTTATTTGTTTCTTTTATTTGTACATTTGTTGTGTGCTTTCTGTTTTGTATCCCACATATAAGTGAAATTATATGTTTTTTTTTCCATTTGACTTATTTTGCTTAGCATGATATTCTCAAGATCCATCCATCTTGTCACAAATGATAGTATTTTACCTTCTTATAGCTGAGAAGTATTGCATTGTACCACATCTTCTTCATATATCTATTGACTATTTTTTATCCTGCAAGCTAAACTTGCCTTGCTAGTAGAAATCATCACACAGAGAGAGCTCTGAGTCAGATCAAATAAAAACAAGCCCTGAGAATGGAGCTCTTCAGTGAGCTGCACAACAAGTCAAGTAGTGACAGTTCTCTGGGGATGAAGCTTTTGGGGAGCTCCAAAGCTGTTCTTCCCCCTCCAGTGTTTGTTGTGTTGCTGGTTCTCACAGCTACCATAGTTATGAAGCTGTTGATTTTCAAGGTTACAGCAGACCTTAGAGAAGGAGGTGGGATTAGGACAAAGTTAAAATGTCACATGGCTTGCTGTTTGTTTGTTTTTTTTAGATAATGCCATTTTTCTTGAATAAATACTCCTTGGGTTCTTACAAGCTTTTAGTTAATTTCAAGAGTTCTGAAAAAGTTGATTTAACAGTTTTTTTTCATCAATGTTTGTCTTGCTTTTAGAGATGAGCAGATTTTCAAAAATCCTTACTCCACTATTCACTCGATGCATTATTTTTATGCCGTTGTGCCTTTATTCATATTCCCTATGCTAGAAATGTTCTTGTCCTCTGTTTACCCTGTTTTTAGATGTTAAATGTCTCATCCTCAGTTTTGACTTCACTGATCCCTTTATTTCCTCCCACCCCACCCTGACACAATTATTTATGACTTGTTCATACATATTATAGCAGTAATCACTATCTTAGCTGTTTCAGAGCTCTGCATTTGGTTATGAATGGTGTGTATTATCCCAAGGGAGCACTGTTCATTGTAATCTTAAGTTACATAATGAAAGTTTGCATGGCCATACCTGGGTGCCTTGTGTCTATCTCCACCAAGTATCATGAAATACTTATGCTAGAAATAGGGTTTGATTCAAATCTGTTTGCCCAAGGTTAAGTTCAGAACTTCTCCAAAGTACATACTCGATAATTTTAAAAACGGAATATATTCTCCCTATTCTTGTTATAGATCAGTGTAAAGCCAGAAGCCATGGCCAGGGCTACTATCACAGCCGTCTCCTGGCCCATGCAGGTTCGCATTGGATTCGGACAGTCGGTAAAGAAACAGCGGAGCCAAAAACTGATGGGCCATAGTCTTTAATTCTAGCTTGCACCCGGCGGGCAAGTAAAAACATACACTGGGCTCCAAAACCCACTCACATTCAGTGCTCACAAAGCTACTGACTTATCCGAGTTTCCTAGAATCAAAGGTTTCTAGCTCACCAGCCTTATTCACCTCTGTTCCCCATCTCCTTCCTTCTCCCTGCACAAACTCTGCACAAACTGGCATCTCACTCAGCACTCCGCCATCTTGGCTGCTTCTCCTGGCCTACTCCACATGGCCTCCTTCTGCTCTCTGCTCTGCTCTCTCCTCTAATCATCCCAGGAACCAAGAGCGCAAGCTCCCGCTCCGTCCCCATTTTATAGTGTAGAAATCCAAACTCTTAATCCAATATACAAAATAGGGAAGTCTCTAATACAAAGTCACTTATCTGAGGCATGATTGGATTGTACCACCCCACATCAAAAAAGGGTAGGAAAGGCTTAATCCCAAAACCAAGCCCCAGGCTACAAGGATTCTGCCTGCCTTTAGCCCACCCCAACACACATTAATATCACCTGGGTGACGGCCTCCTCGTGGGCAGCATAATCTTTAACAAAGTGAGCATAATACATTTTATCTGCCCAACAATCAGAGACCAGCTCTTCCTCAGAAAAACTTATAAGAAGAAAGCAAAGGAACCGAACTAAATAGAGATCTATAACTACCATGAGTTAAGAACAAAATTCCTATTAGTTTCACAACAGGGAAGAATGATTAGCAATTTCATGAATTGACCTTCTGTTTATTATGGGGTTTCTATTTAATTCATGCTTTAGGACTTAATTATACATGTTCCCATATGTCTTATTAAGAAATCCTTAGATTGCAAGAAATAAAAGCTGCCTAGAGATAGCTGAAATAAAGAGGAATTTTTAGAAGGAATCAGAGGTATTTCATGAAAATCAAGTATAAAACTTGAGCAGAACCTCTCAAGAGACTGAAAGGCAAAACTATGAAGTCCATAGCCAAGGTCACTCCTATCTTACTGAGACTACTCTTTAATTCTTATTTCTTCTCTCTGCACATCAGCTTTATTTTTTTCTTTCTCTTAAAGACCTACTTTCTCTGGGTCAGCATGTACAAGTTCACCACAGCCCTGGCCTCAAATACTCTCTCTGTTAACTCTCATCAAAACTAACTCAATTTTCTGAGTCTTTGTTTCAAATTACCACAAGAGTGAATCTGTTGGACAACCTTTGATCAAGTTGAACAGCAGGCATATGGTGTACGCAGGGGTCAGGATTATAGGGCCCACTTACTACTACTAGCTTAGACAAAATGGGCAATGAGGACAGATGTTGGAGATCAAGAGTTTAATTGAATAGGCATCTGTATTAGTCGTTTAGGGTTGCCAAAATACAATACTCTACACTGGATGGCTTAAAGAACAGAAATTTCTTTCTCACAGTGTCAGAAACTAGAAGTCCAAGGTCAAGGTGCCAGCAGGGTGGTTTCAGCTAAGACCTATTTTTCATGGAGTATAGATGGCCACCTTGGAGAGAAATCTTTTACCTCTTCCTGTTCTTATAAGGACACCAGTCTTATTGGATTAGGACCCCACCCTTATAATCCCAGTTAACCTATTATTTCCTTAAAGACCCGATTTCTGAATGTGGGGGTGAGAGCTTCAACAAATGAATTTTAGAGGGATATGATTTAGTTCATAACATTATCCCAAAAAGTATCTACTGTGCTGTTGGTCAAATAAGTTTGTAAATATGATATATATGTTTGCTTGCTTATAGTTTGCATTGGGTGTGGGGGACAGGCTATAAGTAGACAGTGTCGTTATAGCCTAAGGCTTAGTTTTAAGACTAACCTTTTCCCCACACCCTTGACTGTTGCATGATAGGATAGAGGTGGTGCACTCTTATGAGGAATCCCATTTATGCCTTAGATAAGTGACTTTGTATTGTTGTAAAGTACCACACCCAGATTCTGAAAGGCACTGTACCTCATTTCATCGAGTTCATGTAGAGACACCCAGTCCAGATGAATTTTGAAGAGTTTTATTAGAGGAAGAGATTTATTAAATATGCCGGCCACATATGGCTGACACGGGGCATCAGACCCAAATCGTGCAGTCCCCAAAATAGTTAAGGGGCTGCTTATATACCCTTGATCACACACTGGCTGGGGAGAGCATGACATCATGGCATGGACTGACAACATTTGTAGGGGATACACAGAAACATTAAGACTTTTAAGGTGTTGGGCAGATAAAATATATTATGCTCACTTTGTTAAAGATGACGCTGCCCATGTGGAGGCCGTTGCCCAGGTGATATTAATGTGTGTTGGGGGCAGGCAGGATCCTTGTAGCCTGGGGCTTGGTTTTGGGATTAAGCCTTTCCCACCCTTTTTTTTTTTTTTTTTTTTTTTTTTTCTTTTCATTTTTCTGAAGCTGGAAACAGGGAGAGACAGTCAGACAGACTCCCGCATGTGCCCGACTGGGATCCACCCGGCACGCCCACCAGGGGCGATGCTCTGCCCATCCTGGGCATCGCCATGTTGCGACCAGAGCCACTCTAGCGCCTGAGGCAGAGGCGACAGAGCCATCCCCAGCGCCCGGGCCATCTTTGCTCCAATGGAGCCTTGGCTGCGGGAGGGGAAGAGAGGGACAGAGAGGGAAAGTGCGGCAGAGGGGTAGAGAAGCAAATGGGCGCTTCTCCTGTGTGCCCTGGCCGGGAATCAAACCCGGGTCCTCCGCACGCTAGGCCGACGCTCTACCGCTGAGCCAACCGGCCAGGGCTTTTCCCACCCTTTTTGATGTGGGGCGGTACAATCCAATCATGCCTCAGAGAAGTGATTTTGTATTAGAGACTTCCCTATTTTGTATATTGGATTAAAGGTTTTGAATCTACACTATAAAATGGGGGCAGAACGGGAGCTTGCTCTCTTGGTTCCTGGGATGATTAGCATGAGAGAGCAGAGGGAGTAGAGCAGAGAGCAGCGGGAAGAGGCCATGTGGCCGGGAGAAGCAGCCAAGATGGCGGAGTGCTGAGTGAGATGCCAGTTTGTGTAGAGTTTGTGTAGAGAGAAGGAAGGAGATGGGGAACTGAGGAGAAGAAGGCTGGTAAGCTAGAAACCTTTGATTCTAGGAAACTCGGATAAGTCAGTGGCTTTGTGAGCACTGAATGTGAGTGGGTTTTGGAGCCCAGTGTGTGTTTTTAATTGCCCGCCGGGTGCAAGCTAGAATTAAAGATGAGGGCAATTCAGTTCTTGGCTCTGTTGTTTTTACCGACTGTCCGAATCCAATGCGAACCTGCATGGACCGGGTGGCTGTGATGGTGGCCCTAGCCCTGCCTCCTGGCTTTACATAAAGTAACACAATCAAAGATGTTTACAAATCTTTCAGAGTTCATCTTTCCTCACTAGCTTAGAGGTATTTTACTCTCAAGATTCCAGGAAGGGGGAGGAACTACAATCAATGCAAGGTGGTATGTAATTCTGCTTCTTATTGAAAGAGAAGAAGTTTCTAGGTTAACCTTTATTTTAGATTTAAAACTAAATGACCCATTGTTCTTGCAAGCCAGAAACTTCTGCATTCTTCTTCCTCCCCTCCCCAAAGGAGGGATGGGAGTAGAAAGCCTGATAGGAAAGCCTGATCTTTCCTCCCAGAATATCAATATCAATGTTCAGCTTTTTGGTACCTTACAACAGTATCAGAGTGTAAAGCCAGAAGCCAGGGCCAGGGCCACCACTACAGCAGCCTGGCCCATGCAGGTTCGCATTGGATTCGGACAGTCGGTAAAGAAACAACGGAGCCAAAAACTGATGGGCTGTCATCTTTAATCCTAGCTTGCACCCGGCAGGCAAGTAAAAACACACACTGGGCTCCAAAGCCCACTCACATTCAGTGCTCACAAAGCCACTGACTTATCCGAGTTTCCTAGAATCAAAGGTTTCTAGCTCACCAGTCTCATTCACCTCAGTTCCCCATCTCCTTCCTTCTCCAGCGTCAAACTGCACAAACTGGCCTCTCACTCAATACTCTGCCATCTTGGCTGCTTCTCCTGGCCACATGGCCTCTTTCTGCTCTCTGTTCTGCTCTCTCCTCTAATCATCCCAGGAACCAAGAGCCCCAAGCTCCCGCCCTGCCCCTATTTTATAGTGTAGAAATCCAAACCTTTAATCCAATATACAAAATAGGGAAGTCTCTAATACAAAGTCACTTCTCTGAGGCATGATTGGATTGTACCGCCCTACATCAAAAAAGGTGGGAAAGGCTTAATTCCAAAATCAAGCCCCAGGCTACAAGGATTCTCAACACACATTAATATCACCTGGGCGACGGCCTCTTTAACAAAGTGAGCATAATACATTTTATCTGCCCAACACAGAGACTTTCTTATTTGTAGATTGGATTAAAGTTTTGGATTTCTACACTATAAAATGGGGCAGACCGGGTCTTGCTCTCTCAGTTCCTGAGATTAGCATTAGAAAGGAGAACAGAGAAAGGACACGTGGAGGAGAGGAGAAGCAACCAAGATGGCAGAGTGCTGAGGGAGAAGCCAGTAGAGTAAAGTTTGTGCAGAGAGAAGGAGATGGGGAACAGAGGGGAATAAGGCTGGTGAGGTAGAAAACTTTGATTCTAGGAAAACTCGGATAAGTCAGTGGCTTTGGGAGCCCTGAATGGAAAGGGAAGTGTTTTCCCACTGTGTGTATTTCTTGCCTGCTGGTTGCAAGCTAGTATTAAAGTGAATGGCCCACCAGTTCCTGGCTCCATTGTTTTATTACCATCTGTCTGAATCCAATGCGAACCTGCATGGGCCAGGCAGCTGTGATGGTGGCCATGGCTACTGGCCTTACATGAGCCATATTGTAAAGCCAGGAGCCACGGCCAGGGCCACTATTACCACAGCAGCCTCCTGGCCCATGCAGGTTCGCATTGGATTCGGAGAGTCGGCAAAGAAACAACGGAGCCAAAAACTGATGAGCCATTTACCGTTGGGCAAGTAAAAAAACACACACTGGGCTCCAAAACCCACTCACATTCAGTGCTCACAAAGCTACTGATTTATCCGAGTTCCCTAGAATCAAAGGTTTCTAGCTCACCAGACTTATTCACCTCTGTTCCCCATCTCCTTTCTTATCCCAGATACAAACTCTGCACAAACTGGCATCTCACTCAGCACTCCGCCATCTTGGCTGCTTCTCCTGGCCACATGGCCTCTTTCTGCTCTCTGCTCTGCTCTCTCCTCTCTCATGCTAATCATCCCAGGAACCAAGAGAGCAAGTTCTCGTTCTGCCCCCATTTTATAGTGTAGAAATCCAAACCTTTAATCCAATATACAAAATAGGAAAGTCTCTAATACAAAGTCACTTCTCTGAGGCATGATTGGATTGTACCGCCCTACATCAAAAAGGGTAGGAAAGGCTTAATCCTCAAATCAAGCCCCAGGCTACAAGGATTCTGCCTGCCTTTAGCCCACCCCAACACACATTAATATCACCTGGGCAACGGCCTTTACGTGGGCAGCGTCATCTTTAACAAAGTGAGCATAATACATTTTATCTGCCCAACACATATAAAATGACTTCTGAGTTTAATTTTCAAGTATAATGCACACTGTTTTACTTACTAATAGTCATTCATGGTCTAGAATTCTTAAAGACTTATTAAAGAATAATTAATAAGTTAGTTTTTCATCCTCATGACCTATATATATATATATATATATATGCATATATAGACTATCTGATCACATATATTGAATTCTCAGTTATCAAAACTAATGAAGATGTAGAGTAGATACTCATATTACCTGGAAACAACAAGTATCTATTATTGCAAATGTCTATTCTAGTAAGTGTCCTACAGGAAGAAACAGTACAGTTCAGAGGAGCTACACACGTGTGATTGAGTAGGAAGAGATGTTCTACTGGAGTTATATAGCTTTCGCCACTTTATTTTATCCAGTAAGGGAGAGGTTGCACAGTGGCAAGCATGAAACTGACCTCAAAGTAACAGAAGTAAGCAGACCTGGAGGGAAAAAAATAAGAGGACTTTTTGTAGTATGCAGAAGTCAATTTAAATACATCAAATCCCTCAAGTGGTAACACAGAGGATTATAACTAAGCTCTAATAAGAACCAAAACAGTCCCTTTCTAAACAAATGCTGCTTAATTCTGTCACTGAAAACTATTCTCCCAAAGTCACTCTGAAAGCAAAAATTCTAATATCATCCCAGGAGTCTAGGGATTTGTTCTACTCCCAGCAAATATTTCTGAGCCTTTTGGTTCTCAGGAACCAAGTAATCTGGAAACATAGTTAGATCTTGACTCATGCAAAAACTGCCCTATGTAATGCCACCCTAATTCCACTGTGCTCTTCTCAGCTGCCAAAACTGCCACAACAAGGGAAGGAAATTGACACTCACCCAGCAGTACAAACATTATCCCACCTACTCAGAACATTTTAATTTCACGTTAGATTACTAATACTCAGACAACTCCTTTTAAAATACAGAAAATAGAAACTAGACTAAAATCAACCATATTTGTCAATAAATTACTAATTATAATTTTTATGCTATGAAGCTATAGGATATAAGCAATGTAGAATAATGATTATGAGGGATACTGGGATTTGAAGGTCAAGGTTCAAACTCCAGCTCTATCACTCACTAGCTGTGTAACCTTAGACAAATCACTTAATTTCTCTGTGCTTCAGTGTCCTTATTATAAAAACAAGGATAATAGCTTCTACTTCATAGCACTGTTGGGAGGATTAATAATAAATGTCAATGCTGAGAAAAGTGCATGGCACAGAGTCAGTATTATGTTTTGCTATAACTACCATTCCTATTCTTTCTATGTTAGCTACTATGGCAGGCAGATTTTAATGATCCCCACTTTCTGGTATTCACACCCCTGTGAAATCTCTTCCCCTTGAGTGTCTGTGGCACCTGTAAATTGCTTCTAACTGATAGAAGTGCAGCAGAGATGATAGATGCCACTCCTATGATTCAGTTACAGAAGACTGACACCTCTGTCTTGCTAGCAGATTTCTCTACTGCTACACTGGTTTGCATGTGTTAATAAGATAAAAAAATAAATAACTTTTTAAAAAAAGCAAACTGCCACATTGGAGAAGACCCTGTGACAAGGAATTGAGGGTCGTCTGAGCCAACAACCACTGGGAACTGAGATCCCCAGTCCAGCAACCCACAAGGAATTGAATTCTGCAACAACCATATGAGCTTAGAAGTTAAACCCTTACCCAGTAGAGCCTTCAGATGAGACCTCCAACCCTGCCCTACACCTTGCCTGCAACCTATAAAAGATACTGAAGCAGAGGCTCCATCTGAGCTGTGCCAATTCTGAAGCCCACAGAAACTGTGGTTTAAGCCACTAAATTTTGTATCTATAGTAGTAGATAGCTAAATAATGCTTAACACAGAGTGACTGGGCAAATAAATATTCATTCCCTCTCCCTCTTCAGCTATATATTTGTTAATGGGATTTTTACCTAGAAATTATTCTTTAAAGTGTTGTCTAATGTATCAGGCACATGGAATCAGCCCAAACTTGGCCTATATCTCCTTTTGTAATCATTATTCTCTTGCTTTGATTCAGTTTCTTCAACAATACTAATCATTCTTTAGGAAGTACCTACATATGGCTTGCATGGGTGTCTACTAAGCATCTTATCCATATTATCTCATTCAATATTCACAAAAACCCTGAAAGGTGAGTATTATTACCTTTACTTCACAGGTCAAGACACTGGGGTACTGAGAGGTTGAACCTCTTTTCCAGGGTCATAGCTCTATGCTCTAAACTCTCAAAACAAAACAAAAAGCCACCCCTGTTAATGCTCCTAGCTGTTCTCAAGATAAATATTATTTTTATGCAAATAGTGCACAAAGGTCATCAAGATGTTATTCCTTATTTTTAACTCATTGTTTTCTTCTGGAAAATCCTCATTCATCAGTGCCCATTCAATCTGTCTTTCTCTGTGCATTTACACTGCAATCAAACAATGCTCATGCCAAAGGGCAGCTACATCTAGTTGGTGTCCTAGGTTAGGGACATCTTCATATAGAGCTATAGCTAAAAAAAATCAGATGACAACTTGAATAGCTCAGAGTCAGGCCAAATGCTATCATTACAGTATGCAAAGAAGCCTCCAAAACATTTTTTTTTTCTGTTTCAGTTATGGCTTAGGCAGAAACAAAGCCGAGATTTATGCCCACAAACATCAAGTTTAAAATTATGGTTCTTATGACGGTCATAACTTACCCTCAAGCACACAGGTGGTATTTTTAGTTGTTTGGTCATAGTAGGAATGTGGCAGGCTTAAATCTATGTGTGTATGGTCAGATTATAGCTAATACAAGATAAGTTAGTTTAGATTTTCTTTATTATAAGATTGTTTATATTTATACACAAGCTGATTCACTTGAGTATGACTTTTGCACTTAAAGAAATGTGCATTTCAAATTTAAGGGGGTTAATAATAACTTGCAAATTTAAATTAAAGTGGTTAGAGCTTAAAATAGACAGTGTTTGAGCTCAGCGCTTAATGGCAGGCAGGTCATAAAAATAAGATCAACTCAGATCACATTGAAATATTTAAGTTAAGGAGACTCAAGAAATGACGGCTGTCTTGTTTATAAAGCAGGTGAGAAGTCTCAAGGTTAAAATAAGCCAGACAGGTTAACATGTGTATAATATTTTATGTCCTAATGAATCAGGTACATGCACACACATGCATTTAGAGTCATTCTCTAAAAACAGTATGAAGTGAGTGTGAACATTTACTCTTGAAAACTAGCATGGACTCATGTGTGCAGGCCTGAAAACAAATTCCAAAGAAGAAAGGAGGAACAGGATATAAGACAAAAGGAAGCAATATATATAGTTAGCCTCCGCCTTCTGTTTGGATTCCTCAGATACCAGTGGCCCCTTTGGGAAAACTGTTGAGTCGTTTGGCTTCAGGAAATGATTCAATTATCCAGTCAGTCTTAGAAAACAAGGTAGAACAAGGCCTGATACACAGCATTTTGGGGCCTTTTACTCTTGTAGAAATGTAGATTTCTGAAACAACGTGTAAATATCCAAATTCTTCTCTGTCAGTAAATACTACATATTTATATATGCAAAGATAACACACAAGGTTCTCCTCCACCCTAACTCCCTCCCCCATCATACACGCAGCTCAGGGTTTTTATTTCTTCCCTCAAATTTTGAACTATTCGAAAACATTGAGCTCTGGAAGGCAACCAGGCATATAAGACCACAGAAGAGTGATAGAAAGGTTTGGAATAATTGTAAATGGACACAAAACTTGGAGGGGGTTATGTAGAACTTAAAACTGGTATTTCAGTTGGTCTTTCCCTCAGCTTTGAATACTCAATTATAAAAATGCTGGGGTTTAGAAAATAACATTTGTTTAAAGGAGTCCAAATTCTGACATTGGATCAAGACACTAAGCTAATCAGATATGCATGCCTGTTTTCATTAAATGAAAGATACCTTTTAAAGCAGTGGTTCTCAAAGGGTCGTTCCCTGGGCCAACAGCATCAGCATCAATGTATTAGAAAAAGCAAATCTCTCCAGCCTCTCCCAACATCTGTGTTTTAACAAGACCTCCAGGTGATCCTGATGCAGACTATAGTGTGAGAACCCCTGATTTAAAAAGAAGAAATCCAGACCAGCCCTCAAACATAAGAAAGAGTACCATCAGCAGGAAAAAAAATGAGACATTTCTAAGAAATAGAAAGCAGACTGGACAGGGCACTCAGAACAATACGCTAGAGAAAACTAGGTGGAAGCAGCTCAGGAAGGGATTACCTTATCAAAGAAAAATCGTGGTGGGGGTCAGAGTTGGGAGGGTGGGTACCCATTAGTGGTTAACTAAACAGCTGCCTTGGGACATCTGGGCAGGACTGACCACTCTCTTGTGTCCCCGTGTTCCTCCTCTACCTCACTGGAGCCAAGTAGCAGGCAATGTGGCCTTTACCTGGTTCAGCAGAGGTCTGGGGTTGTGCCAGCCAAACAGGACTGGGCCCCAGGTCATCAGTGATAGGAAAGATAAGTGACTCCACACCAAGGGCATGTGGTTGCCTCTCCCCAACAATCATTATTGATAAAAACGGGTGAAGCAAACAGGTATTCAAACAAGAGTTCTAATCACTTGAAAATCAAGTGGGAAGCCGCAGTGGCCGTTGTAGGACGCGATCTCTAGGGGCAGCGGCGGCGGCCCGAAGTGTCAGGTCGATGTCAGTGTCGGCACCAGGCAGAGGCGGGGGCCGGGGTCGGAGGTGTCCTGGGGCCCAGTGGGGCGAAGGAGGGTGTGTGAGCAGGCGCCGGTCTGGGGCGCGCTCGCCGCCCACAGAAATGAGCCGCCAGACTGCTGCGGAGTGACTCACTGGGGACCTCCAAGGGCTCGCCTTCCCCGAGGGTGTGCACCACCACCTCCAACAGCAACATACTTAAACTATTTGAGAGTCTGGTCTGTTTTGATTACGCGTTACCACTCCATCTTCAATGTCAGAGTGGCCATCTTGTCTGCAGCAACTGTCTCCCAAAGCTCACGTTGTCCAACCTGCCGGGCCCGTTAGAATCCATTCCGGACTTGGCCATGGAGAAAGTGGCTAATCCAGTATTTTCCCCATGTAAATATGCCTATTCTGGTTGTGAAATGACTCTGCGACACACAGAAAAAGCAGAGCAGGAAGAGCTGTGCGCGTTTCGGCCGTGCTCCGGTCCGTGCCCCGGCGAGTCTGTACATGGCAAGGTTCTCCGGTCGGTGTCACGCCTCACCTGGATCACCGGCCCACGTCCATCCCAGCCCTCAGGGGGGCGGTACCGTTTCCTTGCTACGGACGTCAGTCTTCCCGGGCCGGGGTGATGATGCAATCCTGCTTCGGCCTTCGCTTCATGTTAGTCATGGAGAAACAGGAGAAATACAGCGAACACCATCAATCGGTTCTTAAATATGTACAGCTGGTGGGAACACACAGGGAAGCCGAATCTTTTGCTTATCGGTTAGAGCTAAATGGTCGCAAACGGGAGCAATACAGCGGACACCAGCAGTTCTTCAATATCGTACAGCTGGTGGGAACACGCAAGGAAGCGGACATCGTGCTTATCGGTTAGAGCTCAATGGTCCAAACGGCGGTTGACTTGGGAAGCCACTCCTCGATCTATGCACGAGGGAATTGAAACAGCCATTATGAATAATGACTGTCTGGTCTTTGACGCCAGCGTGGCGCAGCTTTTTGCGGAAAATGGCAATTTAGGCATCAATGTGACTATTTACATGTGCTGAAAGGGCAATCAAACGTTTTCTGGCCAGTGTTTTAAATTGTTGCATTCGATTTCACAGAGAATAGGCACCCTTCTGCCTCCCAACCTGAAACTTTTGGGAGGTGGAGCTCGTCACATGAAGGTAAAAAAAAAGGAAAGGGTGTAAAATACAAGAAACAGTTGTATATATACAGTAACACTAATATATTTAAAATAAGTCAACAAGAAACCACTGGGAAGGGGGGGAATACATACACACACACACACACACACACACACACACACACACAAGAGATGGGCATCTTTTATATTAAAAAAGGAAGCATTGTAAAATAATTCTGAATTTGTGTTTGTTGTAGATTGAGTGTACACTTGAAAAATAGTGGGTTTGGGGGTTTTCTGTTTGTTTTTGTGTGCATGTGTGTGTGTGTGTGTGTGTGTGTGTGTGTATTTCTTTAACTGAAAGCCATGTTGGATCACTGCTTTCCCCCTTTCTGAGTTAATACATAGTGCTTCTGCAGTGTGTATTTGTGTGTGTGTTTGCTAATATTTATTAATTCTAGTTTTTCATTAAACAAATTTGACTTTCTTTTCTGCTTTTCAGGCATTTCCCACTTTATTGTGCCTTTTCAAAGTTAGTGTCCTTTTTATGTACATAATTATTCATGGTACAGTTTATGCATGTATGTTCCATACATATCTTTTTCTCCCCATTAATTAGTTCACTAGAAATACTGTAAATTCAGCTATTTTGTGAAGATAAGAGTTCCAGAAAGGAAAGGCAATGTGGGAAGAATTATCAGAAGCTATTTAAAACGCTAAAAGATGATCAGTCGGTCTGCGTCTCTTTTTTTCCCCTCGGTTGAGTCATACTTTCAAACTCGTTCTTTGAAAGGTTAGGATATACTGATTTATAAAAATACTGAAAAAAATTAGGCTCTTTTCCCCCCCAAATATCTTGGACGAACCACATGTGTTTAGAATTTGTTATTATATTTTTTGGTTTTTCACAAGAAGGCGTCATCTTACTCAGTACTTCTAATTAAAAGCAAATCATTTGTTGTTTTTTTGTTGTTTTTGGGGGGGGGGGTTTTTTGTATTTTTCTGAAGCTGGAAACGGGGAGAGACAGTCAGACAGACTCCCGCATCCACCTGACCTGTTGTTGTTTTAAAGGCAATTGGCAAAAAAAAAAAAAATGGTTTTGGCCTTTATATGTGTTATTATTCCCATTAAAAGAATAACTGGTAAATTAAAAGCTCTTTTGCTTTACCTCTAATTTTAAGTAAATTCCAAAGTCATTTTTTTTGTTCAATTTGTACTTTATAGCAAAACTCTGTGTGCTGTGCTTTGAAATGTAGCGAGTTTTATTCTAAAGCAAAGACAAGAAAGGGTACATGCCTCTGTTTGGACCACACTGTCATTCCCCCTCCCTCTTACTCACATTTTGATTCTCACAACTATTAGTAGACTGATTAGTTAAAATCTCAACCACTTTTTTCCTCCTTAAAAAGCAAAACAAAAATGAGAATATTTCAGAGCCTAGTGGTTATGAGTGGGCTAAAGCAGCCAGACTTCCAAGGACCTATATATGTACTAATTCTAGCTCTAATCCACTTGCCAGCTATATGACCTTGGGCCCCAGTTTCCTGGTGTGTAAAATGGGGTTAATGATGGTAATTACCTCAAAGGGTTAATGGGGTACAGGTAAGTTACTTAGAACAGCGTTCTGCACATAATAAGCACCCAACAAATATTAGCTGCTGTTATTATGCTTTTAACTAGTTCCATAAAGCTAGCTCTTGCTTGTTACCCTGAGGCAGCTGGCAAGATTCTGAAATTAACTTCAAAATGACCAAAGATCATTTTATTTTGTGTATCTTTTATGGGTTCCCTTACGTAGAAAGTAAGTTAAAATTACTTTGGACTTCCCCCTTATCCCATTACTACCACCACCAATTCTGGGTAACAGAGTTTACTTCTGTTACTCATTTCCAGTTAAGAAGACTGTCGTCTCTTCCCTACATGAGCATTGTTTTTTAATTGGCTCTATGACATGCTTGTGTAACCATTTTTTGTGGCAAAAGGAAACACAAGTCAATCACAAACACATATCCAGGTCTATCTATATCTGTTAGCATGCGTTTATAAAGCAGTTTCTTCAAGACTGATCTTTGAACAGGAGTTCAAACTACACAGGTCTACTTATATGTAGATGTTTTGCAATGAATATGTACAACACTATAAATGTTTTTTCTCTATGATTTTAACATTTTCTTTTCTTTAACTTACTTTAATGTAAGAATACAGTAAAGTCATAGTGCACTTTTGACCGGTCACAGGAAAGCAACAAAAGACAATAGAAATGTGAAATCTGCACCAAATAAAAGGAAAACCCTCCCAGTTTCTGTAGGATGATGTGGCAGCATGTGCGCATGCGCAGATGATGACGTAAACCGTGTATACAGCGGAGCAGCCCACGGCCATGGCAGTTGAGATGTGGACGGTACAGAGTTGTTCAGGGTGTTCTGTGGCTCGCTAAATTCGAATCCGTGACCAAAGTGCAACGTGAGTATCGGCACGTTTATAACGAAGCGCCACCACATAGGAATAACATTACTCGGTGGGATAAGCAGTTGAAGGAAACCCCATTCTGATAGGCCATCAGTCAGTGACGAGTCTGTAGAGGCTGTACGGGGTAGCTACCTAAGGAGCCCTAAAAAATCTGTGCGTGAGCCCACATCGAACTGCACTGAATAGGTATGAAACTGGGAGAGTTTTCCTTTTCTTTGGTGCAGATTTCACATTTCTATCATCTTATGTTGCTTTCCTGTGACCGGTCAAAAGTGCACCATGACTTTACGGACACACTGTATAATACATATCGCATACAAAATATGTGTGAATCTACTGTTTGTTATCTGTAAGGCCTCCGGTCAACAGTAGGCTATTAGTACTTATTCTGAGGGTGTGGGTACCCCTAACCTCTGTATTGTTCAAGGGTCAGCTGTATTGAATATTTTTGCAGAGGTATACATTTTGTTTTTAAAATATAAATTTTTTTAATGTGTGATATATAGAGACTTTGAAAGTTAGGCAATGGACACACAGTAGAGATCTGTAACTTACCCATCTAGAGATGACAGAATATTTTAATTTTTCTAGACCTTTATGTGTATTTGCATATGCTTACATATATTTAGTTTGAAATCATGTGATTTTGAATTATGTAATTATGTAACCTCCTCACATCCCCACACACATGATCATCTAAGCATTTCACCACTTTAATAATCTTAAAAAAACTGCATTCTGAGTAAATTTTGTGAGGATTGACTAACTTTAGCCTGCTTAATTATGTTGGATATTATTTTTTCTTTTCTCTTTTCTTTTAAGTGAGAGTAGGGAAGATAGAGACAGACTCCCACATGCACCCTCACTGGGATCCACCCAGCAAACCCTGTCTGGGGCCGATGCTCGAACAAATCAAGCCACTGGTTGAAGGAGGGAAAGGGGAAGCGGGAGAGGTGGAGAAGCAGATGCTCGTTTCTCCTGTGTTCCCTGACCCGAAATCAAACCCAGGATGTCCATATGCCTGGCTGATGCTGTATCCACTGAGCCACCAGCCAGGGCTGATGTTGGATATTTGTTTTGTCCATTTTTGTCCAGATAAATATTTTTGGCTATTTATAAATAACCTGTGAACATTTCTATTTTTTTTATATATTCTTGGGATTTTTTTTAAAGATCTTGATACTTTTATCATTGTTTTCTGGAGATTCCAGTGGACACAGTAACTGTGTGAAGGATTTTCTCTTTGGTCATAACCTCATATTTGCTAATTTATGCAAATTAATATAGTAAATTTTCTGTTTGGTAGCTAATAAGATTGACATTTTAGTATTTGTTAACTGCATTTCTTCTAAGTTGTCTTCATATTCTTGGCCTATAAGGATGATGAGATCTAGAGCCATATTTCATGGTCCATTTGAGATTTTATTTATGATGTCTTTTTTGTTCTAAAATTATCCTTATTATAATCAATATTCTACTTTTTCCAAAAGGAAAGAAAGAAAGAAAAGAAAAACACAACCCAATACCATGAGAAGAGCACCAAACTCAATAAGCAGAAAACTTAACAAAAATAAGCTAATAGAGCAATCAGAAGAATTGTTCATGCTTTGGGAAGACCAATAAAATTAGTAAACTTTGACAAGAAAACAAAAGACACAAAATAAACAGTATTAGAAATTAGAATGTAGCATGTCTCTGATATAAACAGATCTATTTTTTAATTATAAGAGAAGATAAAGTAAAATGTTGCTTCAATAAATCTAAAAATCTAGATCACATGGATAATTTCTAAGGGAAAAAACTGACTCAAAGTGAGGTTAAAAACTTAATATATCAAAAAACATTAAAAAAAATTAAATATAAAATAAAAAACATTCCTAGAATACCAAGACTAGAATGTTTTTAAAGCAAATTTACCAAATAAAGAACACATTGTTTCTATGCCACATAAATCAGTCTAGGGTGTAAAAAACATATGAAAAAGTTAGCAGCTAATTTTGACACCAAAGCTGGAAAACATAAGTAAAAATGTAGACCGATATCACTTAAAATACTATAAATAAAAATCATTAATAAGACATTAGCATTTAAAATCCACTACTCTGTGCATAAGTGGTGTTTATACAAAGAATGTAAGGATGATTCACTGCACTAAAGGGGAATTTGCAAAACAAATCATTAAACTTAGAGCAAGAGAACTTGTGTTATATTCCTAGAACCTGCAATTCACTTTTCATGTCTGAGGTGTGGTGATGTTAATTTTTAAAATCCCTTTCAACTTGGCCCTGGCTAGCTGGCTCAGTGGATAGAGTGTCAGCCCATCATGCGGACATCCCAGGTTCAATCCCCCTGATCAGGGTACACATGAGAAGTGACCATCTGCTTTTCTCCCACTCCCTCTCCTCCTTATCTCCTCCTCCCCTCCCGCAGCCAGTAGCTTGAC
Organism: Saccopteryx leptura; assembly: GCF_036850995.1. Lineage (NCBI taxonomy): Eukaryota > Metazoa > Chordata > Mammalia > Chiroptera > Emballonuridae > Saccopteryx > Saccopteryx leptura. The sequence goes on from NC_089503.1 coordinate 236,664,002, forward strand.
TGGTCCAAGTGTCAGCCCAGGGTGCTGAGGATAACTCGGTTGGTCCTAGGGTGAGGGCTTCAGGGGCTAAAAATAATTCAGTTGATTGGAGCATCTACCCTAGATAGGGGTTGCTGGGTTGATCCTGGTCAGGGCACATGTGGAAGGAAGTCTGTCTATCTCCCCTCCTCTCACTTAAAAATAAAATTAAATAAAAATTCCTTTCAAGTTTAAAAGCACATGTTGAAAAATAAGATTTTAGAGAATGGGAAAGACGTTTTTATAATGCTCTCATCAAGGATCATAAAGTTAAATGTTTTAAATATACACTTATATAAAGATGATAGTATCTTCTGAGTTATATGTGTAGGCCACTCCTAACAATTTAATGAAACACTAAGATTTCTGAAATAGAAGGAGAATAAAAATTAAATATTACAATATGCTGATACTCACAAAGTAGCTATAGAAGGTAAATACGGTGGACCGGTAAATTAATAAAAACTACTCAAGCATTTAATTCTCCAGGCTGAATCTATAAAAAGCCAGGTGAATCTGAGAACCACTTAGGTCAAACACTGTATTTTCTAGACACAGAAAGAAATTTCTTCTGACACTTTCAAATGCTCTAATGCAGGGGTCCCCAACCTATGGCCCGCAGGCCGCATGCGGCCCCCTGAGGCCATTTATCTGGCCCCCACCGCACTTCCGGAAGGGGCACCTCTTTCATTGGTGGTCAGTGAGATGGATCCTGTGCTCCTGGAGTACTGTATGTGGTGGCGCTGCAAAGCACCACGTCGCTCACGTACAGTACTTGCAATGACGCGGGACACACACGTCACGGCTCAGGAAGTGCATCATATCACTTGTTACGGCTAGCAGTGACAAATATGGAACCGGACATTGACCATCTCATTAGCCAAAAGCAGGCCCATAGTTCCCATTGAAATACTGGTCAGTTTGTTGATTTAAATTTACTTGTTCTTTATTTTAAATATTGTATTTGTTCCCATTTTGTTTTTTTACTTTAAAATAAGATACGTGCAGTGTGCATAGGGATTTGTTCATAGTTTTTTTATAGTCTGGCCCTCCAACAGTCTGAGGGACAGTGAACTGGCCCCCTGTGTAAAAAGTTTGGGGACCCCTGCTCTAATGCTTCCAGATTAGTACTCTGTAGTTGACCTCTATGAGACATTGGCAATGCAGTATTCTCATGCAATTTTATAAAGCATCATGACATCATGTGATATCTATGAGATGGAATATTATGCATCTGATAAAAATAAAGTTTATAAAGAATAAAAAAATTTATCTTTAGAGAGAATGCCTCTAAAATAACATTAAGTTTTAGGAAGCAGAATATAAAATTATAAATACAACATAATACCACTTTATTAAAAAATAAACACATAATTTTCAATATATATAAGGTATATGATAAATACAAGCTTTAAGCTTTATCAGCTTTTGAATATAGCTTCCCTTTTTCTGCCATAACGTTCTCATCATTCCTGAGAGCATCACTAACATAAGGCTGTTAAGTATGAAGATTCTATAGCATATATGGGAAACTATCTAAAATTAGCTAGAATAAGAGAAGATTTTCCTATTGTGTATTGTCTAGTGTAAAGCTACAAAAATTAAAGTGTTGTGGTCTGCATCTAGAATAGATGAATAGAATAAATATTATGTCTAAAAATTAAATCTAATTTAATTTTAAATTCATTGTAAGAAGTTAGTATATGATTAGGAAAGCACTCCAAAACAACAGGGGAAGAACAGATTCTCTTATGGTCAGCAAGACAATTGGAAAACTATTTTCTAAATTAATTTAGATTTCCCACTCACGTTGCATTCCAAAATAAATTTAAAAGGGTTTTAAAGACATATAGAGAAAATTAAAACATTAAACATTAATAAAAGTGAACATTGAGAAAATCTTGGAGTAGGGGAAGAAATTTCTGAAACATAAAAAATAATATTGGAAACCTTAGAAAGAAACTAGCAAGCATACACAAAAAGTAATGCAATGGGAAAATAAGACCTGAAAACAAAGATGTACTTAAAGCGCAGTTTATGGTAGTGTTGTTTGTAAATCTAAATATTTGAACTAATTTAAATATCCATCAATAGAATTTAGTTAAACTACAGTTCTTTTATATAATGCTACAATAAAAATAATATATGTTTATATTTCTTGATATGAAAAGATGTTCAGAAAATGTAAGTGGAGGAAGAGGGGAATTATTACAAAACAGTATATAATTTTCTTACTGTTCAAACATGCAAGTAAAATGGAATCACCTGCTTCTTCACAAAGCTTCCTAAGGCTTCCTAACACCTACAGAACTATATATACCAGGCTTTTTAGCATGACATTCAAAGCTCTTTACATCAAACACTCTTTTTCTCACTCAAGAGAAGGTGCTTCATTCACACAAATCTATTATTCTATCCCAAAAGGACTGTGTGCTGTCACATTTTCATGGAGCTCATGCTGTTCTCTCAACCTGGAAAATGAACTCTTCTGTGTTTGCTTCTTTTTTATTATTATTATTGATTTATTGTGTTTACATAGATTCTAATGTCACCCGTGTTCCCCAGTACATCCCCCCTGTCTCCCTTCCCGTAACGCTCTCCCCCCTTCCCTCCAGGATTTGCTTTTCTGCTGTCGTCCCATCCTATCACCTTAAAATCCCCTTTCCCTCTGTCCGCTTTCCTTCTGGATCCTTTGATCCCGCCTCTGTCTCTATTCTACTCCTCAGTTCATATTGTTCGTCAGATTCCTCATATGAGTGAGGTCATATGATATTTTTCTTTCTCTGCCTGGCTTATTTCACTTAACATAATATATAGTTTCCAGTTCCATCCATGTTGTCGCAAAAAATAATATTTCCTTCTTTTCATGGCCCCAGAGTATTCCATTGTGTATATGTACTACAGCTTTTTAATCCAATCATCCACTGTCGGACACGGGCTGTTTCTAGATCTTGGCTATTGTAAACAATGCTGCCATAAACATGGGGGTGCATTTCTCCTTTTCAAACTGTGTTATGGTGTTTTTGTGGTCTATTCCTAAAAGTGGGATGACTGGGTCAAAAGACAGTTCCATTGTTAAATTTTTTTTTTTAATTATAATTTTATTTTTTAATGGGGCGACATCAATAAATCAGGTTACATATATTCAAAGATCAACAAGTCCAGGTTATCTTGTCTTTCAATTATGTTGCATACCCATCACCCAAAGTCAGATTGTCCTCTGTCACCTTCTATCTAGTTTTCTTTGTGCCCCTCCCCCTCCCCCAACTGTTAAATTTTTGAGGAATCTCCATACTATTTTCCACAGTGGTTGCACAAGTCTGCATTTTCACCAGTAGTGCAGGAGGGTTCCCCTTTCTCCACATCCTCGCCAGCACTTACTGTGTGTTGTTTTGTTGATGGGCACCATTCTGACTGGTGTGAGGTGACATCTTATTGTAGCTTTAATTTGCATTTCTCTAATGATTAGTGGTGTTGAGCATTTTTTCATATGCCTATTGGCCATCTGCATGTCTTCTTTGGAGAAGTGTCTATTCATCTCTTTTGCCCATTTTTTGATTGGGCTGTTTATCCTCCTGGTGTTGAGTTTTACAAATTCTTTATAAATTTTGGTTATTAACCCCTAATCAGACAGACGTATTGTCGAATATGTTCTCCCATTGTGTGGTTTGCCTTTTTATTCTGTTCTTATTGTCTTTAGCTGTGCAAAAGCTTTTTAGTTTGATACAGTCCCATTTGTTTATCCTGTCCTTTATTTCCCTTGCGCGTGGAGATAAATCAGCAAATATATTGCTGCAAGTGATGTCGGAGAGCTTATTGCCTATGTTTTCCTCTAGGATGCTTATGGTTTCATGACTTACATTTAAGTCTTTTATCTATTCTGAGTTTATTTTTGTGGATGGTGTAAGTTGGTGGTCTAGTTTCATTTTTTTTGCAGGTAGCCGACCAATTTTCCCAACACCATTTGTTAAAGAGACTGTCTTTACTCCATTGTATGCTCTTACCACCTTTGTTAAATATCAGTTGTCCATAAAGGTGTGGGTTTATTTCTGGGTTCTCTGTTCTGTTCCATTGATCTATATGCCTGTTCTTATGCCAGAACCAAAACTGTTTTGAGTACAATGGCATTGTAGTATAACTTGATGTCCGGAAGTGTGATACCACCCACTTTATTCTCCTTTGTCAAGATTGCTGAGGCTATTTGTGTTCTTTTTTGGTTCCATGTGAATTTTTGGAATATGTGTTCTATATCTTTGAAGTATGTCCTTGGTATTTTAATAAGAATTGCATTGAATTTATAAATTGCTTTGGGTAATATGGACATTTTAAATATGTTTATTCTTCCTAGCCATGAACACGGTATGTGCTTCCACTTGTTTGTATCTTCCTTGATTTCTTTTATCAATGTTTTATAATTTTCCAAGTACAAGTCTTTAATCTCCTTGTTAAAGTTACTCCTGGGTATTTTATTTTTTTGTTGTTTTTGCAATAGTGAAGGGGAATGTTTTCTTAATTTCTCTTTCAGACAGATCATTGTTGGTGTATAAAAATGCCTCTGATTTCTGTGTATTAATTTTATATCCTGCCACCTTGCTGAATTCATTTATCAGGTCCAGTAGTTTTTTTCACTGTGACTTTATGGTTTTCTAGTTACAGTGTCATATCATCAGCAAGTAATGATAGTTTTACTTCTTCTTTTACTATTTGGATGTCTTTTATTTCTTCTTCTTGTCTGATTGCTGTGGCTAGGACTTCCAGAACTATGTTGGAAAAGAGTGGTGAAAGGGGGCACCCCTGCCTTGCTCCTGATCTTAAGGGAATTGCTTTTAATTTTTGCCTATTGAGTATGATGTTGGCTGTGGGCCTGCCATAGATGGCCTTTATCGTGTTGAGGTATGTTCTGTGTATTCCCACTTTGTTGAGAGTTTTGATCATAAAAGGGTGCTGGATTTTATCAAATGCTTTTTCTACATCTATTGATATTATCATGTGGTTTTTGTCCTTCCTTTTGTTTATGTGATGAATCATATTTGATTGCTTTGCTAATATTGTACCAGCCTTGCCTCCCCAAAATAAATCCCACTTGATCATAGTGTATGATTTTTTTCATGTATTGCTGGATCTGGTTTGCTAATATTTTGTTGAGAATTTTAGCATCTAAATTCATCAGGGATATAGGTCTATAGTTTTCTTTCTTTGTGTTGTCTTTGCCTGGTTTTGAAATCAGAATTATGTTTGCCTCATAAAAGGAGCTTGGAAGTTTTCCTTCCTCTTGAATTTTTTGAAATAGCTTGAGAAAGGTAGGAGTTAGTTCTTCTTTGAATGTTTGGTAGAATTTACCTGTGAAGCCATCTGGCCCAGGGCTTTTGTTTGTTGGGAGTTTTTTGATAACTGTTTCAATCTCATTTGTTGTAATCAGTCTATTTAGTTTTTCTGATTCTTCCAGATTGATTTTTGAAAGATAACATTTTTCAAGGAATTTGTCCATTTCACCTACGTTGTCTAATTTTTTGGCATACAGTTCTTCATAATATTTTTTTACAATCTTTGTATTTCTGCTGTGTTCGTTGTTACTTCTCCACCCTTATTTCTAATTTTATTTATTTGAGTCCTTTCTCTTTTGTTTTTGGTGAGTCTGGCTAAGGATTCCTCAATCTTGTTTGCTTTTTCAAAGGACCAGCTCTTGGTTTCACTGAAACTCTATTGTTTTCTTAGTCTCTATGTCATTTATTTCTGCTGTGATCTTTATTATTTTCTTCCTTCAACTTCCTCTAGGCTTTACTTGCTGTTTTTTTTCTAGTTCTTTTAGTTGCAAGATTAAGTTGGGGTTTTTTTTAGCTATTTCTAGCTTCTTAAGGTATGGCTGTAATGCTATGAACTTCCCTCTCAGGACTGCTTTTGCTGTGTCTCACAGATTTTGAGTTGCTATATGCTCATTTTCATTTGTTTCAACAAAATTTTTTATTTCTTCCTTGATCTCATTGTTGACCCAATCATTGTTTAATAACATGCTGTTTAGTTTTCAAGTGTTTGAGTGTTTTTCAGATTTCCAATTGTAGTTGATTTCTAGTTTCATGCCATTGTGGTCAGAGAAGATGCTTGATATGGTTTTAATCTTCTTAAATTTGTTGAGACTCATTTTATGCCCTAATATGTGGTCTATCCTAGAGAATGTACCATGAGCACTAGAAAAGAATGTATATTCTGCTGTTTTAGGGTGGAAGGTTCTGAAGATATCTATTAAATCCAGTTGATCTAGTGTATCTCTTAATTCTGTTGTTTCTTTGTTAATTTTCTTTCTTGAGGATCTATCCATTGATATTAGTGAAGTATTGAAATCCCCTACTATTATGTATTGCTGTTGATCTCTCCCTTTATGTTCATCAAAATCTGCTTTATATATTTACATGCTCCTATATTAGGTGCATATATATTTATAATGGTTATCTCTTCCTGTTGGATTGTTCACTATAGCATTATGTGGTGACCTTCTTTATCCCTTAGTATAGTCTTTGTTTTAAAGTCTATTTTGTCCAATATAAGTATTGCTACCTCAGATTTTTTTTCATTTCCATTTGCATGAAATATTTTTTTCCACCCTTTTACTTTCAGTCTATGTGTATCTTTTGTTTTAAGGTGCGTCTCCTGTAGACAGCATATATACGGGTCCTGTTTTCTTATCCATTCAGCTACCCTATGTCTTTTGATTGGAGCATTCAATTCATTTACATTTAAGGTTATTATTGATATGTAGTTGTTTATTGCCATTTTATTCTTTAAAGTTATATTCCTCTTTTACTATATTCTTTTCCCCCTTTGTTCTGTTTACAACAAGCCCCTTAACATTTCTTGCAGAATTGGTTTGGTTGTAATGAATTCCTTGAGGTTTTTTTTTGTCTGGGAAGCTTTTTATTTCTCTTTCTGTTTTAAACAGTAGCTTTGCTGGATAAAGAAGTCTTGATTTTAGGCTCCTGTTCTGCATTACTTTGAATATGTCTTGGATTCCCTTCTGGCCTCAAGTGTTTCTGTTGAGAAGTCAGATGTCATCTTTATGGTGGGTCCTTTGTATCCTTTTTTTCTCTAGCAGCTTTTAATATTTTCTCTTTATCTCTTAGCTTTGGTATTTTAATTACGATGTGTCTTGGTATAGATTTTTTTGGGTTTCTCTTTAATGGAATTCTCTGTGCTTCTTGAACTTGTGTGACATTTTCCTGCATTAATTTAGGGAAGTTTTCAGCTATAATTTCTTCAATCAGGTTCTCTATCCCTTGTTCTTTCTCTTCTTCTTCAGGAACCCCTATGATGTGGATGTTGTTTCTCTTTTGGTTGTCACAGAGCTCTTTTAGAGTTTCCTCAGATTTTTTCAGTCTCTTTTCTTTTTTCTGCTCCACTTCCGTGCTTTCACTTATCTTGTCCTCTAAGTCGGTGATTTTTTTTTTCAAAGTGAAAAGAGATACTTTATAATTCTGCACATAAATCATGTTCCATTAATATTTGGGTGTATTGCCTCTTGTCCTTCTTTTCTATACATTTGTATTGATTTTGGTGTTCACTTCAGCAGTACATACACTATATTCAGTATGTATTTCACTAAATGAAATTATTCTATTTTTTAAATTTTGATTTTTTGAAGATTTTAAATAAAAATAGCTTTATTGCTTTCTTAAGACTATAAAAGTAATACATGTTTATTGTAAAACATTCAGACAATACAAAATTAATAACAAATAAAATAAGAATCACCTGGAACTCCAACCATCCAAAAATAAGAATTGATAATATCAATTTATGATCTTTCAGGTTTTTTTTTCTATCATATCCATGTCACCCAAATGTTCCCATGCCTCACCAATTTATGGGTTCATTTGAAGTCTTTTTTTTCCTTTTTTAAATAATTTTATTTTTTTAATAGGGTGACATCAATAAATCAGGATACATATATTCAAAGATAACAAGTCCAGGTTATCTTGTCATTCAATTATGTTGCATACCCATCACCCAAAGTCAGATTGTCCTCTGTCACCTTCTATCTTGTTTTCTTTGTGCCCCTCCCCCTCCCCTTTCCCTCTCCCATTCCCCCCTCCCCCCCGTAACCACCACACTCTTATCAATGTCTCTTAGTTTCACTTTTATGTCCCACCTACGTATGGAATAATGCAGTTCCTGGTTTTTTCTGATTTACTTATTTCGCTTCGTATCATGTTATCAAGATCCCACCATTTTGCTGTAAATGATCTGATGTCATCATTTCTTATGGCTGAGTAGTATTCCATAGTGTATATGTGCCACATCTTCTTTATCCAGTCGTCTATTGACGGGCTTTTTGGTTGTTTCCATGTCCTGGCCACTGTGAACAATGCTGCAATAAACATGGGGCTGCATGTGTCTTTACGTATCAATGTTTCTGAGTTTTGGGGGTATATACCCAGTAGAGGGATTGCTGGGTCATAAGGTAGTTCTATTTTCAGTTTTTTGAGGAACCACCATACTTTCTTCCATAATGGTTGTACTACTTTACATTCCCACCAACAGTGTATGAGGGTTCCTTTTTCTCCACAGCCTCTCCAACATTTGTTATTACCTGTCTTGCTAATAATAGCTAATCTAACAGATGTGAGGTGGTATCTCATTGCAGTTTTGATTTGCATTTCTCTAATAGCTAAAGAAGATGAGCATCTTTTCATATATCTGTTAGCCATTTGTATTTCTTCCTGGGAGAAGTGTCTGTTCATATCCTCTCCCATTCTTTTATTGGATTGTTTGTTTGTTTGTTGTTGAGTTTTATGAGTTCTTTGTATATTTTGGATATTAGGCCCTTATCTGAGCTGTTGTTTGAAAATATCATTTCCCATTTAGTTGGCTTTCTGTTTATTTTGTTATCAGTTTTTCTTGCTGAGCAAAAACTTCTTAGTCTGATGTAGTCCCATTCATTAATTTTTGCCTTCACTTCTCTTGCCTGTGGAGTCAAATTCATAAAATGCTCTTTAAAACCCAGGTCCATGGGTTGAGTACCTATGTCTTCTTCTATGTACTTAATTGTTTCAGGTCTTATGTTTAGATCTTTGATCCATTTTGAGTTAATTTTTGTACAGGGGGACAAACTGTAGTCCAGTTTCATTCTTTTGCATGTGGCTTTCCAGTTTTCCCAGCACCATTTGTTGAAGAGGCTTTCTTTTCTCCATTGTGTGTTGTTGGCCCCTTTATCAAAAATTATTTGACTATATATATGTGGTTTTATTTCTGGACTTTCTATTCTGTTCCATTGGTCTGAGTGTCTATTTTTCTGCCAATACCATGCTGTTTTGATTGTCGTGGCCCTATAATAGAGTTTGAAGTCAGGTATTGAAATGCCCCCAGCTTCATTCTTTTTCTTTAGGATTGCTTTGGCTATTCGGGGTTTTTTATAGTTCCATATAAATCTGATGATTTTTTGCTCTATTTCTTTAAAAAATGTCATTGGAAGTTTGATGGGAATTGCATTAAATTTGTATATTGCTTTGGGTAATATAGCCATCTTGATTATATTTATTCTTCCTAGCCAAGAACAAGGTATATTCTTCCATCTCATTATATCTTTTTCGATTTCCCTTAACAATGGTTTATAGTTTTCATTATATAAGTCCTTTACATTCTTTGTTATGTTTATTCCTAAGTATTTTATTTTTTTTGTTGCAATCGTGAAGGGGATTATTCTTTTGAGTTCATTCTCAATTGTTTCATTGTTGGCATATAGAAAGGCTATTGACTTCTGTATGTTAATTTTGTATCCTGCGACCTTACTGTATTGGCTTATTGTTTCCAGTAGTCTTTTTGTGGATTCTTTGGGGTTTTCGATGTATAGGATCATATCATCTGCAAAAAGTGATACCTTTACTTCTTCTTTTTCGATATGGATGCCTTTTATTTCTTTGTCTTGTCTGATTGCTCTGGCTAGAACCTCTAGTACCACATTAAATAAGAGTGGAGAGAGTGGACAACCCTGTCTTGTTCCTGATTTAAGGGGGAAAGCCTTCAGTTTAGTGCCATTTAATATGATGTTAGCTGATGGTTTATCGTATATGGCCTTTATCATGTTGAGGTATTTTCCTTCTATACCCATTTTGTTGAGAGTCTTAAACATAAAATTGTGTTGTATTTTATCGAAAGCCTTTTCTGCGTCTATTGATAAGATCATGTGGTTTTTGTTCTTTGTTTTGTTGATATGGTGTATTATGTTAACCATTTTACGTATGTTGAACCATCCTTGAGATTCTGGGATGAATCCCACTTGATCATGATGTATTATTTTTTTAATAAGTTGTTGTATTCGATTTGCTAGTATTTTGTTTAGTATTTTAGCATCTGTATTCATTAGAGATATTGGTCTGTAGTTTTCTTTTTTTGTGCCATCCTTGCCTGGTTTTGGTATGAGGGTTATGTTGGCCTCATAAAATGTGTTTGGAAGTATTGCTTCTTCAATTTTTTGGAAGACTTTCAGTAGAATAGGAACCAAGTCTTCTTTGAATGCTTGAAAAAATTCGCTTGTATAGCCGTCAGGGCCTGGACTTTTATTTTTGGGGAGGTTTTTAATGGTTTTTCTATTTCTTCTCTACTAATAGGTCTGTTTAGGCTTTCTGCTTCTTCTTGACTCAGTCTAGGAAGGTTGTATTGTTCTAGGAATTTATCCATTTCTTCTAGGTTGTTGAATTTAGTGGCATAAAGTTTTTCATAGTATTCGACAATAATTCTTTGTATATCTACGGTGTCCGTGGTGATTTCTCCTCTTTCATTTTGGATTTTGTTTATATGAGTTCTTTCTCTTTTTTCCTTGGTAAGTCTTGCCAAGGGTTTGTCAATTTTGTTGATCTTTTCAAAGAACCAGCTCCTTGTTCTATTAATTTTTTCTATAGTTTTTCTGTTCTCTAATTCATTTATTTCTGCTCTGATTTTTATTATCTCCTTTCTTCGGCTGGTTTTGGGTTGTCTTTGTTCTTCTTTTTCTAGTTCCTTAAGGTGGGAAGTTAAGTGGTTCACTTGGGCTCTCTCTTGTTTGTTCATATATGCCTGAAGTGATATGAACTTCCCTCTTATCACTGCTTTTGCTGCATCCCATAGATTCTGATATGTCGTATTGTCATTTTCATTAGTCTGTATATATCTTTTGATCTCTGCACTTATTTCTTCTTTGACCCATTCATTTTTTAAAAGTATGTTGTTTAGTTTCCACATTTTTGTGGGGTTTTTTCCCTCTTTTTTTTGCAGTTGAATTCTAGTTTCAAGGCTTTATGAACAGAAAATATGCTTTGTACAACTTCGATTTTTCTGAATTTGCTGATGTTGTTTTTGTGGCCCAACATATGGTCAATTCTTGAGAATGATCCATGTACACTGGAGAAAAATGTATACTCAGTCACTTTGGGATGAAATGTCCTGTAGATGTCTATCATATCCAGATGCTCTAGTGTTTTGTTTAAGGCTACTATGTCTTTGTTGATTCTCTGTTTGGATGACCGATCTAGAGCCGTCAGCGGTGTATTGAGGTCTCCAAGTATGATTGTATTTTTGTCAGTTTTTGTTTTAAGATCAATAAGTAGCTGTCTTATATATTTTGGTGGTCCTTGGTTTGGTGCATATATATTAAGAATTGTTATGTCTTCTTGATTCAGTGTCCCCTTAGCCATTATGAAATGCCCATTTTTTTCTCTGAGTACTTTTGCTGTCTTGTAATCAGCATTATCTGATATGAGTATTGCTACACTTGCTTTTTTTTGGATGTTATTCGCTTGGAGTATTGTTTTCCAGCCTTTCACTTTGAATTTGTTTTTATCCTTGTTACTTAGATGAGTTTCCTGTAGGCAGCATACAGTTGGATTTTCTTTTTTAATCCATTCTGCTGCTCTGTGCCTTTTTATTGGTGAGTTTAATCCGTTTACATTTAGTGTAATTATTGACACTTGTGAGTTCCCTATTGCCATTTTATAGATTGCTTTCTGTTAGTTTTGTGTCTTGTTTGATCCTTCTCTTTCGTTTTTCTATCTTTTGTTTTTATTTGGTTGTATTCCATACATCTTTCCTCTGTTGCTATCTCTTTTATCTCATGTGCTTCTGTGGTGGTTTTTTCAATGGTGGTTACCTTTGAGTAATGAAAAGGGTCCCTACCCTGTTCATTGTAGTGAACTATTTTGTGAGTACTTTTGCACTCCATCGTCCTTTGCTACTGTTAATCTCCATCTTCTCCCCCTCTTTCTTTTTGTTGTTGTCACAGTTTAAATTTGGTTTTATTGTGTTCTTCTTGGAGCTTTTACTTGTGGCTCTGTTTTTTTTTTTGTTGTTCTTTGTATCTGATTGGAGAACCCCCTTTAGTAATTCCTGGAGTGGGGTTTTCTGATGATGAATTCCCTCATCTTTTCTGTATCTGTGAATGTTTTTATTTCTCCTTCATATTTGAAGGATAGCTTTGATGGATATAGTATTCGTGGCTGAAAGTTCCTCTCTTTCAAGACTTTAAATACTGCGGTCCACTCTCTTCTAGCTTGTAGAGTTTCTGCTGAGAAATCTGATGATAATCTAATGGGTCTTCCTTTATATGTTGTATTCTTCTTTTCCCTGGCTGCCTTGAGAATTTTTTCTTTGCTGTTGGTTTGTGTCAATTTTATTATGATATGCCTTGGAATAGGTTTGTTGGGGTTAAGAAAACTCGGAGTTTTGTTTGCTTCTTGAACTTGAGGCTTTAGTTCTTTCCACAGGCTTGGGAAGTTCTCATCTATTATTTGTTTGAGTATGTTCTCCATTCCATTTTCTCTCTCTTCTCCCTCTGATATACCTATTATTCTTATGTTATTCTTTTTGATGGAGTCAGATAATTCTTGTAGGGCTATCTCATTTTTTTTTAATTTTTGAGTCTCTTTCTTCTTCTCTCTGTTGTGCCTCAAGTTGCTTGTCTTCTATTTCACTAATCCTCTCTTCTATCTGACGTGTTCTATTAGCTAAGCTTGTTACTTCGTTTTTCAGCTCGTGAATTGAGTTTTTCATCTCTGTTTGATTTGTTTTTATAGTTTCAATTTCCTTGGACATATATTCTTTGTGTTCATTGAGTTGTTTTCTGAGCTCCCTAAATTGCCTTTCTGTGTTTTCTTGTATATCTCGGAGGATTTTTAGGATTTCTATCTTGAATTCTCTGTCAGTTAGATCCAAGGTTTCCAATATATTAAATTTTGTCTCCATAGATTTTTTCTCATCTAGCTGTGTTACCTCTCTTTCTTTTGTATCCATGATATTCAATTTTCTCTTCCTTAATGGCATCTGAGGGTGGTTTTGTTGATAGTATTAATGAGATTTAATAAAGAATAAAAAGTTAAAAAAATAAAAAATCGAAAAGAGTTTTTTTTTTTAAAAAAAATTAATAATGAAATAAAGAAAAATAAAATAAAATTAAAATTAAAAAAAAGGAAATTATTCCCCCCCCTCCTTTTTTCCTCTCCTCTCCTCTCCCCTCTTTCTTGAGAAAATCTTGTGGTGAACTGTGAATTATAACAAACAATGCCTTTAATGGAGGGCCTGAATTGGGGAAAAGTAATAAAGGGGCAAAAAAAGAAAAAAAAAGAAAGAAAAAAGAAGGGGGTATGGACCCACAAAAAGCAAATAAGGAAAAAATTTGGATCAAGAATAAAATGATTTGCTTTTAGGTGTTGGTTGTCTAAGAGTTATGATGAGAGGAATAAGAGGAAAACAGAAAAATGGGGTGACAAATTAAAAAATTACTATTGTATTTAGTGGAACAAGAACTAGATAAAATGGAGAGCCAGGGATGGGAGCACTGCTAATGAGTTAAAAAGGTGAAGTAAAAACCCCCCAAAATGCCACAAACATAAGTTTGAGTCCCAGATAAGATAATTTGTTTGTTATTGAGGTTTGAATGAGAGGAGATGTAAAAGAGAAAGGAAGAAACTAATATAGAGGGAGAAAAGAAAGAGAGAGAGAGAAAAAAAGAGGGAACCACTAAAAGAAGAAAAAAGAAAAAAGAGGAGAGAGAGAGAGTTAAGGGTTTTGGAGTGCAACCCTCATAGAGAGAAAGGAAGAGGAGAGAAAAGATAATGGGAGATGTAACTAACACTTATGGGTAGTGTAGTTCAAGGGGAGGAGAGAGTAAGACCGGCAGAGAGTTAATCGGCCAAATTGGAGGAGGAAAAAAAATATCAAGAATGAAGATAAGATAAACAAACGAACAAATATAATAAAATGGGATAGGTTATAAAGTCTGCAGATTATTCTTGATTTTGAGAGGTTATCTTCTTGCTTTTTCTTTTCTCTCCCTCTTCCTGGTCGGTGACTCTGTACCCCGGGTTCTGCCCCTTTGGCACGCTCAGGTAGAGGTTTGCAGTTGATAAGTCTCTATGGTAATGTCATGTATTGTGCTTTAGTCTTGTTGGCAATCGAGGCTCATTAGCATTTATAGGCTCCGACAGTGAGAGAGTCCGTGTTTCTGGAGCCTTTCTCCTAGTCTTTCCTTCCTCAATTAGTAGCCTGATAATCCAGCTATGGGGTTGCTGCTGCCTCTGCCTGGATAGTAAGAGGCTCAAAGAGCTGGCAACTCCCCACTCTATTTCCACTCAGCACAGGGCTCTGGGTAAGGCTCAGTCAGTCAGAGCTGCTAGCATAATCAGGCGGGGTTTCCACCCACTCAAAGACCTCTGGCTCTGCCATTCTGTCCGGTAACACAGGCGGGCGCCCACTTCCGGGGCGCTTGGAGGAAACTCTCGCTCACTATCTGCGCGCGCAGACCAGGATATCCGGCCAGCAGTCTCACGCTCTGAGTGAAACCCCCAACTGCATGGAAAAGTTTCAGCGTTGGAATTGGCTCTCGCTCTGTCCCCGTGCGCGGTTTTTGCAAGGCGCTGGGGCGGCCCGAGATTCCGCTTTGGCCCACACAAAGGCCCCTGACTCTGCCCCTCTGTGCGATAACACGGGCACGCACTGCCGAGGCACTCGGAGGAATCTCTCACTCACTATCTGCGCGCGCAGACCAGGATATGAGGCCGGCTGCGTTTCCCTCTGAGTGAAACCCCGACCAGCACGGAAAATTTCCACTGTTAAAATTAGTTCTCGCTCCCTCCCGTGCGCGGCTTTCCCAGGGCGCTAGGGCTGCCCAGAGATTCCACTTTCGGCCCACAGAAAGGCCTCTGACTCTGCCTCTCTGTGGGGTAACACGGGTACCCACTCCCGGGGCTTAGGAAGAAATCTCTCGCCTACTAACTGCGCGCGCGCCGACCAGGAGATCAGGTAAAATGGCTGCCCCGCTTGTCTTTCTTTGTTTGGGTTTGGCGCGAGTGTTAGCTTGTATTGCCCGGGTTGCCACAGGATCAGTTTTTCCTCGGCTTGGATCTCCGTGCCACAGCCTGGTTCGGCCGTTTGTGCCGCGGCCTGGATCTATTCACCCCCTTTGCCCGCCTCAGTTTCTATATTCACAGTTACCAGAGAAAGCCGCCTGTTTAGGTTAGTGAGGAAGGCAGAGCATTTCTTACTCCCTATTTCCTTCGGGGTTTGGTTATATATTTAGCCAATTATTCACTCAACCATACCTTCGGGTGTATTGCGAAGCATCTGGAGGCTCCAAGTATAGGTTTTTCTGTTTCTGGTTGAAGATCTTGTTGAGTTTTGGGGGAGATTTATCAGTATCGCTTCCTACCCCGCCATTACTCTGACGTCATCTAGTCTTAATTTCTAATATTGTGTTTGTCATTTCTATCTGGTTCTTCTTTATAATTTCTGTGTCCTTTTTGATGCTTTCAATTTCTTTACTGAAGTGTTCATTAAGTCCATCCATTGTAGCTTTGAGATCTTTAAGCATCCTAAAAATCATTATTTTATACTCTACATCTGGTAATTTGATTACTTCTGATTCGTCCAAGACTTTATCAGAGGACTTATTTTATTGAAGCATATGACTTATGCTTCTCTGCCTACCCATTATTCTCTATGACTTGTAGACTTCTTCCAGCTGTGATCTCCTTACCTAGTAGAGCCTCTTTGAAGTCTTGATTTGTTTGTTTTCTTCTCAGTTTTCTTAACTAAGTGGTAGTCTTGTTTACTGATCTCAGCAGGGGACTTATTTGAAGCTGTATCCAGGAATGCGGTGGGTATAACCTGAGATTCTGAAGGCCTGATCTGCCAGCTTCTCTCTGGGGGTAGGGGGTTGCAGGGTGCTTTCTCCATTTCAGTAGGGGTAGGTGTATCTCAGATCTCCATGAAGACCTGAGTTACTGCCCCTCCTCCCCACTTCCTGTTTTCTGCTGTGTCTTGTTGCTCTGATTGGGGCTGGAGAGCTTTCTGGAGGTGGGTCACCTGGAACCACTTTAGGCTTGTGCTTTGTTGAGGGTTCAACCCCTCCTCCAGCCTCCACACTGGATGAGTCAGTTTTTCAGGTCCTCCCATGCATTCTTGTGCCCATCACCGTCTGTCTCTCTCTTCTTACTTTCCTTTTGGAAGATAAGCCAGCCCTCTCAGCATACCTTGTTGCCAGGTCCCCAAGCAAGTGGTTGTGAGCGATTATTTTCTGCTCTTCTCCTTGTAATGAGAGCCCTTCTGGGCTTTCAGTCTCACCCCATCTTCACTGCTGGAAGCAAGGGAGTACTCCTGGCTTGGAGCTTCCTACCAGGCTCAGTGTGGCTTCTTCTTTGCTCCTTAGTTTTTGAGACCTGTTCTTTTAATCCAACATTGGTTTTTTACACTGATTATTTCTAAATTAATTTGTAATTCAGTTTGGTGGTGTGAGCTGTGAGTCTGTATGTCTACCTACTCCGCTTCCATCTTGGTTCCTCTGTGTTTGCTTCTTAAGAAAATTCTCCTCCTCATGCTTCAAGTCTTTGCTCCAGTTTTTACCTTCTGCATCAAGCCCTTGTTGAGCCCATGGGCACTCAGTCCCTACATTCTCACAGCACAGTGTTATACCTCTTTTCTACATCACAATTTTTAGCAGCTCTCCTTCATACACTGTACTGAGGTTAAGATCATAATAGATGCTCCAATGACTGCTTAAATACAATTCTTATAAAATTTTAATTATTTTTTAAAATTTTCAACACAATTTAAACATTAGATAAATCTTTTGCTTCTGGCATTTAAAAATGTTTATTGAATTTATTGAGATGACATTGGTTAATAAAATGATATAGGTTTCATGTGTACAATTCCATAATGCATCATCTGTATATTGTATAATGTGTTCACCACCCCAAGTCAACTCTTTCTGTCTCCATTTATTCCCCTTTACCCTCTAGAACAGGGCCTCCTCCTTCCACCCCACTTTTCTTCTTGTAATCACTATACTGTTGTCAGTGTATATAAGGGTATTTTTTAGCTTTACCCTTTAGCTTTTTCACGCATCCCCTCCAGCACCCCTCTTTTCTGACAGCTGTCAGTCCATTTTTTGTGTCTGAGTTTGTTTCTGTTTTGCTTTTTAGGTTATTTTGTTCA